>NC_053037.3:597595612-598280051 GCF_002575655.3 Aegilops tauschii subsp. strangulata
GAAAAATATTTCCACAATCCAAACTTTTACCTAGTTACTTGAGATATATCAAAATATCAACCAATTCTCTCGTATGGTCAGCACAAGAGTTACCTTAGCCCTGAGAGAGAACTAAAGGACAAGTCCCAAGACAAAATCTCACGCGATTGCCTTACGAAAATCTAGGTCAACTGAGCAATAGCAAATTTTAAGAAACAACTATTCCTGATTACATAACGGTCCACTGGAATGTTGTTATACAATGTGAGGTTGGAACTAAGCATAAGAAGGATTTTTAGCCTTCACATTAATGCCCACTCGATAGATAAATGCATTTTATTTCTGCTTCACAATGTTTAGAAACAAAATATCTAGGACAAAAAGAAACTTATAGCAACTTACATATACTTTAATAGAAAGGGCCAAAGGCCAGAGAGCTTAATATGTATTGGGGATACAAGCTACAACCAACAAGTCCAAAATCTTCTAGCTAGCCGGTACTTACAATACATTGTAGTTGTTCAAGATGCATCATGTTGTTTTTATGTGGACACATATGTTCATAATTTTGCATACAATCTTAAGTCAATATATTAACTATCATAATTTATACTTGAAGTTTTTGACACATTTCAAAGCCTTTTTTAGATATTGGGTAGACACGTAAAAAGTATACTTTCGAACTATACGCAAATGCGAAACTCCACCGAAATAACGCTAGCTATACTCAATGTGCTACGATGAATACACGAAAAGTTTGTTCCAGTGAGATTTTTCTTTCAAAGTTGTACATGGGACAAAAACCCACCCGAACAATATGTCTATTAGACGAAAGATGAAAGCTGAACCTTGCGAGCCCGACTCATGGCAACACAGTGAAACTTTGAAATAAAGCCTTGGGAGATCGAGAAAAAGTGGGATCGAGATTGACTATATCTTGTTCATTGCCTAAAATTTCATGAAAATTCAAGCAATGAGGCACATTGATTCACCAAGAACGGACACATACAAATTAGTCACTAGTAGGTTCATGAAGAAAACGCAATAATTAACAGTAAAACTGACGAGGCCCTTCACAAAACATGCACGGACACAAAATAATCAGAATATACAAAAGATAGTTTCAAGCAAATGAACTGAAACTGCACTTTATGTGGTCCTTCGTCATATTTAGAAGCACGTACGAACATAGAGCTGACCCAACCATATCTTCTCTTCACGCTCTTCTCCGCGGCTCTGGCCACCTACACAGTGATGTGCAAGATCAGTCGCCCTCCGGGGCGGAGAGAGGGAGGGGCGAGCAGGGGCTAGACCCCTGCCAATGGCTCGCCCCCCTCAATATTTTTTTTTTGAGACAAACGATTTGTAGCAGGTAGTCCAGTGTATATACGCTAATGGCCGCAGCTAATTACCTAATTAGCCCATACTTATTAGCCCATATACGTGAATAAATAATTTAGACGTGTTGTACCGAATTACAATAGCCCAAAGCCCACAATGCGGGTGGTTGTTTTAGCCCAGGCCAGTGCCTCTGGACGTGAATACGTGCTCGATCAGATCGATCGATTGATCTGATTCTAGGGCGTTTGTCTTGTCAGCAACTCAGCATGCGTGTTCCTCTAGGGCGTTTGTCGCCGACGCCGCTAGCGCGTCTCCTGGTCAGGCGTTTTCGGCTGGCCGCCGTTTGTGCGTATACTGTTAGGACGCTTGCCGCCGGCCGAGGGCCGACGCTTGTGCATATGCACGACGACGAAACCTTCCACTGTTCTACGGTTCGTAGATGGCAAGATGCAAGCAGATGACGCCTGGAGTTAGGATATAAGCAGGTACCATTATGCACTAAGCTATTTTTATTACTTCCTCCACTCACAATATAAGATGTTCTACTATTTTCTCATTTAGATGTATACATGCGCATTTCAGCGTGTTTGTCCAATCCTTTCACTCTGCATAAAGTCTATCCATTTGTCCCATAATATAATATCGTTTTGAAAACTAAAACAGCTTGCAGAACAATCTTATATTGTGGGATGGAGGGAGTATATTGAAATATTCAAAACATCTTATATTTGTGAACCGAGAAAGTATTATTTTTATAAATCATGATTTTAGTCGGGTTATTTAGCATTGTGCATAAAACAGTAAAAAATAGTCAGACACGTCTCCACACAAAATGGGAGACGACTCTCATAGGCGTTACACTATTAGGAAGAAAAAGCCTTAAAGATCAGATGAGATAATCAACTTGTTGGATGTTGGTGATCATACAACTCAATTTATAATCTGATATATATAAATGTAATTTTATTTTATTTGGTAAGTACCAAACATATATTTGTATATGCATTGACATCAAGGCCAGCATGATGTTTTGTCTCTTGTGTGATCACTGGCTTTTCGCCCCCCTCAAGTTCAAATCCTGGCTCCGCCCCTGGTCGCCCTCGACTAGTAAGATCAAAATAAAACCCTCAGAAAATGGATTACTACTAGGGAAACCTGAAAACTATTTCCATAATCCAAAATTTATAGTTTTCCTACCAACATGCATTGCAAGAGGAGGAGGCGGGGGGTGGGGGGGGGGGGGGGGGGGTGGCACCACCCCTAGCCTTTGTATATTCATTGAATAAAAATAACTTGGGGGCTCGGATTTTGGAAACAATAGTCATTTGAATATATTTTTTGCAAAAAAAGGTTCAAGTTTCGGGTGCAGATCTTCTTTCCTTGTTTAAAATCAGTTGTTTAGTTGCCAGCATCCTCTAATTGTCCCTCCACTCCAGGGTACTACCGCCTTATCGTGATGTTGCAACCATATCTTCTCTACATGCTCTTCTCCGTGGCTCTGGCCACCTACACGGTGACGTGCAAGCTCAACACTCTCAGCCTGTAAGATCAAAATAAAACCCTCACAAAAGGAAAAAAGGAAAAAAAAATCATACTGCAAAATTTATATTTGTTTTACTAACATGCATTGTAGGAGGGCCCAGCCTTGGTATATTCATTGAAAAAAACAACAACTTGGGGGCTCGGATTTCTGAAACTACACTCATTTTCCTCACACCCCCCCCCCCCCCCCCCCAGGCTAACATTTAATGCTCCCACTTTTGACCCCTGGCATCCTCAGCGAGCTCTGCCACTACTGTATAAACAACATCATTCTGCTAGTGGAACATAATTGTAATTTTTTCTCAATATAATTGGGTTTATAGGGGCCACATATTACCTAGACGGTTGAGATACAACAAAATATCAGCAGGAACCGCAAGACAAAAACTAGGCCAATTGCTTTATGAAAATTTCGGTCAACTGAGCAATGAAATTTTTTTATTAAACAAATATTCCTGAGTACATAACGGCCCACTTGAATGTGCATAAGAAGGAATTTTGGCCTTCACGTTAATGCCTGCTCGATAGTTAAAATGTATTTTGTTTCTGCTTCACAATGTTTAGAAACAAAATGCCATGGACAGAAAGAAACAAATTGGTACTTACACATACTTTTAGAGAAAGGGCCAAATTAAGGCCAAAGTGCATAATATCTATTGCGGATACATGCTACAACCAACAGCTCCGAAACCTTCCAGCCAACCGGTACTTACAATATAGTGTACATGTTTAAGATGCATCAAGTTGTTTTTTATTGGAGAACACATATGGTCATAATTTTGCATACAATCCTATGTCAATATATTAACTATCATAATTTATACTTGGAGTTTGACACATTTCAAAACCTTTTCTAGATATTGGGTAGACACGTGAAAAGTATGTCTTGGAACTAAACGCTAATGCGGAACTCCACCGAAATAACACCAGTTATACTCGATGTGCTATGATGTACATAAGAAAAGATCGATCCACTGAGAGTTATTTTGAACTAAGGTGTACATGGGGCAAAATCCCACCCGAATAATATTTCTGTTAGACCAAAGGCTAAGGCTGAATATTGCGAGCCCAACTCATGGCAACACAGCGAAACTTTCAAATAAAGTCTTGGGAATGGATCTGCAAAGAGAGTGAGACAGGGCGATAGACTATATCTTGTTCATTGCCTTAACGTATTATGACAATTCAAGCAATCGGGCACATTCATTCACCAATAATGGACACATACAATTTAATAACCAGTAGGTTCGTGAAGAAAAAGCAACAATTAACAGTAAAACCGACGAGGCCCTTCACTAAACATGCACCGACAAAAGATACATTGTCAATCAAATTTATTAAAACTGCACTTTTACGTGGTCCTTCGTCATTATTGGCAGCACATACGCACGTAGAGCTGACCCAACCAACATGCATGCATGCTGGTTACTTTTGCGGGAACTTGGACTTGATGGCCTCCACCAGGCCGCCGTCGATCTGGAGCGCCCTGGCCAGCACGTCGGTAGGAACCGGTGGTGAGGCTGCGAACATCGCTAGGGCGAGGGGCTGCGTGCCCGGAAGCTGGCTGTTGAAGGCCGAGATGGCGGCGGCCGGCGCACCTCCGTTGTTCTTCTGGTAGTGGACGAGGCCACGGGGGAAGACGAAGAGTTCGCCCTTGCAGACGGTGCGGGCGAAGAGCTTGCCGGCGGTGGTGACGAAGCCGACATCGAGGGAGCCCTCGAGCACGTAGACGATCTCGGTGGCTCGCGGGTGGGTGTGCGGCGGGTTCACGCCCCACGGCGCGTAGTCCACGCGGGACATGGAGACCCCCAACGTGTTCAGCCCCGGGAGCTTCTCCACGTTCGCCGCCGTCACGGCTGAGCCGACTGGGTTGCCGGTGTTTCCCGGGAATGCCAGCGCGGCGGAGAAGAAGTCGTCCGCCGTCACGTTCTCCGGCCTCTTGCACGGGAACCCGTTCAGACGCAGCGCTGCACGTACGCATGCATGCATGCATGCATTACTCTCTGTTCCCGCATGATCTAGGAGTATATGTGCCCGCAAGACAGCATGAGAGTATGTACGGAAGGGCTAGCACAACTTACGGCCATCGAGGGATTTGTAGTCGGCGACGCAGAAATCCTGGAGCATGTCGGGGTCGCCGGCGAGCAATGGCGCGGCCAGGCCCAGGAGGGTGGAGCAGACGGCGAGGAGGACGGTAGGGAGCTGCTTGGGCGCCATGGTCAAGCGTTCCTTAATTGGCTACGGGTTTGTTGGTGTGGTGTTAGTTCGTTAGTTGTGTGGTGAAGTAGCTGAGGCTGACTGGATGATGATGCAAAGCACGGGGTGCATGTACTTATAGTGCAGTGTAGCGTAAGCGTAAGAGGGACGTGATCGGTCGGTAGTTGATCGATGGACGTGTGACGAAGTTAATTGCCCGACTTAATTAATGAAGACGATGGACATTTTAGCTTCAGGATAGGGTTGGACCGCGACGTCAAATCGTGGATCGCTACCATTTGTGTCATGTACTCTTGTGGACAGAGAGGTATCCACTAAGCTGGATGAGAAGAACTTGGTATTGTGTAGTAAGGGCATCTCTAACGCTACCGCAAACGGACACCATATTTGTTCGAAAATAGGTCCGGACTGATGTTCTATTGATACAGGAGCCGGCCATCCAACCCTGTACCTCAAATCCGCGTCAAACAACAACGTTCCGTCAAATAGCTAGCATTTCTTCCGCCAAACATATGTCTAGACAATTGCAGATTATCATTCCAATTCAGTGTACATGTACTTATGTACATGTAAATAAAGAAAAGTGGGCCAAACCTACTGCCAAACAAGTTTACTATACATGTTGCACCATTTTTGGCCGAAGCTAGCTCGTGTGTCCGTATTTAAAAAAGAAAAGAAAAAAAGAGCCCGGTAGCTTCACCAATTTAGCTACACCTTTCGCAATTGAGCTACACCTTCAGCCATTGCTAATACACACCTTTCGCCATTTGGTGTATGGAGAGAGAGAGGAAGAGAGGAGGGCACGTAGTGCGTGGATACGTGGCAGCTTTTGGTTCGTCATGTGGATGTTTGGACTCCCACAAAGCCCCCTTTGTCTGGTTCTAGTTTGCGGGAAAACGGACATCCGGACCGGCCCGCGGACGGATGCGGAACTGCGTTGGATGGCAAATTGGGTCGGGACAGCTCGGTCTGGACGATTACGGGAGGTTTGAGGGTCGGCTTTGGGGATGCCATAAATCATGTACTCCGCAACAACAAAGTCGAGGTAAAAAGAAGGTCTTATACCGGGCAGGCTAATTAGTAGTAGGACAGTTTATCTTTGTAATGCATCCGACTGAAATCAGTAAAATTTAAACTGAAATATTAAATAAAACAAACAAAAATCTTTGAAAGTTAGGGTAAAATTATTTTAGGTCTCAGGCAAAAATATCCCAAAGAACTTGGGACCACACACGTGAATTTAATTTGACACAAATGGTAGCGATCCACGATGTAGTGCTTTATTTCTAGATTAATTTGACACAAATGGTAGCGACCCACGATGTAGTGCTTTATTTCTAGATTAATAGGAGATAGTACTGAAGTTGCAAGTATTTGATATTTTGTTGGATAGGAGATAGTACTGAAGTAATATGGATATGATGTAGTTGCAAGTACTTGATGTAGTGCCTTATTTCTAGATTAATTTGTGTTGGATCAACAAAATTTCCAGTACATCAGAAAAGTTGTTAGGATTTGTAGTCTGTTTCTAAAACAAACTGCGAGGGAGTCTGTTTTCAATTGACTGTTATGATTTGAAAATTAAATTAAATATGGGTTAATGTGAAAATCCAAAATATAATGGCTTCTATTTTTGCACTTTCAAAAGCCAACAAAATATCAAATACTTGCAACTTCAGTACTATCTCCTATTCATATTACTTCTACTAAACCAGCGACAAGTAGTATGGATCAGAGGGAGTATGTACGAATCCAGGTAGGCATGTAGTCTTCTCGATTTCTCCAGTAACTATAGAATTACATATATGCACCAACCTGTTCACACAAAATCCTAGCTGAGAGAGGAGGGCCAACATTACACTCCAACAATAATCGGCGAACTGTTTAATTAAAATTGAGTAAAATTATTGCATTCCAGACGGCCTGTTTACAAGAACGACATGCATGCACCGATGATCGGCTAGATCAAGGCACATTCCTCCTTGTGTCCTCTAAACGATCGATGAGGCCGGGCGTTGGTGCTCTTACCCTTTTCCAACCGCACAGGCTGTTAGAATAAATCCAAGGCATAACGTCGATCATCTGAGGACCAAGCAATCACATAAGCACGACACTGAGATTTGTTAACGAGGTTCACCGATATGGCTATATTCCTAGGGCCTGACTACGGGCGCTTCTCTCCATGACACCGGTACAATACCGCACCCGGTCGCCCTGGACACCGGCACATGCCGCCGACTTCCCCTGCGTTCCGGTGCTATTATGTTGGCATAGGTTACATCGTGTGTCTACCCCCGCTATATATGAGAGGCCTAGGATACAAGTGTCCTACTTGGACACGACTACATATCCTATGTAAGCACAATACAACTACAAGTCCAACTGTAACCTACCCTTGTACACAATATTCGACACAACTCCAACAAACTCCACCTTGGCGAATATTCTCCACCACCCTGAATTTGTCAATGCGTCAAACTCCACCTGCAACATGTACTCCCTTCTTTTCTTGACCACAGTCAACACTCGAGCAAAATTAAGTTCCTTGTTACTCAATTTATGCTCACAACTTCCAGAGTATCCGTCCAATGCCATCACACACTGATCACCGATCTGCGTGAAAGTGAACAACTCACATATTAGGTGTCACACATAAGAGTTACCTGAACCCAACATCACCGCTCCTTTCTTGATCGCCTGTCTAAAACTTGAAAGAATTTCACCATTGTTTGTAGTCATCCCGAGTCAAATTCGCAGTTGTCTCACCACATGTATGACCACCAGAGCCCTGGCCCGTCTCCATGTCCCGTGCGCACCGCCCGCCTCGCCGCTATTACCGCGTCGAGCCTCCGCTGTCCCGGTCGAGTCTCAAGGGTCGCGAACCCACACCACTTAAACCCCACTGCAGAGTACCACCGATCATCACCGACCGATGACGAGTTTCACGCTTCCATCAGACCCTTGGGCTCCAGTCCGAACTGCATGTCACTCGCTTTTCCCGCTGAATAGGCTTCGACTCTCCGCATCTTATGCCGTAGCTCCTCAATCAGCACCGAGTGAAGTCTTCCGTCAGACTCCAGCTCCACCTTCAACATGACTCCAGGGTAGATGATCAGTCCACCCCTGCGCCTCATCGACTTCAAGCTCCGTGTATACACCACCTTGAATCAATCCCGCGCCAGTCTTCTCGAAGCCACACAAGCCCTCGGGGCCTGCGTCACGTGTTTCCACGCCCAGAAGTCGGTCACTATCAGCATCACGCACCTATGTCGTCGCCGCCGATTCCACCACCGTCTTCTGTACCAACCGACTCGCGTCGATCCGTCAGACTAACCAGTCCGACCCAGCCGAACTCGTTCGACTGTATGACACGCTTCAAGGCTCCCAAATCGTCTTCCGCGAATTTCCATCCATCACATCACAACTCCATCCTAGCTGAATTGACTTCCCGTAACGCCTTCAAGCATCCCTGTCATGCTAACAAATTTTCACCCTTGTCTATCATAACCCAAGGTTTTCAGTTCCATCGAACTTCTCCACCTCAATTACCCAATAACGGCATGGTTCTTTGTATGACTAACCCTGTGAAAAATTATCCGAGCTTCTTTCCGTGATCCCCAAGTACGTGTGTACTGCTGCAAATCGAAAAGAGTTGCTTTGGTCTTCACGTGATTGCTCCCTGGCAGCAATTCCAATGTTGGCTTGCTTTGCCAATTTTCTACACAAGTAGTGCTCCCTGCTCCCGATGGCTTGATGGATTTTTATTCCACTTTGACAGATTTATCTAGCTATCTCGCCGTGTCATACGTGGACTCGGTCCACTTTTGGTCCAAACAAATCTCGTATACAAGCTTCCTCCGTTCCTCTATCTGCTCAAGCGAACAAGCACCCGTTGCCCGATTCAGCGCTGCACCAACACCTGGTCCACAGACTTGCTAGCCCAGCGTGGGCCAGCGCACTACTCCTGATGGGCCTCCTGCCATGGGCCGCAAGGCGCCAAATATCCACAGCACGTACGCACGGCAGCCTGACGCTCGGCCGATCGATCCGTGTGATCAACCGCCGCACGTCTCTCCTGTACGCCCGCCCAATCAATCCGCCGATCGATCGCTGCACGTCCCTGCCACTCCAACGAGCACGCGAGCCTTCCGCTGATCCGAAGCCTGCTCGCCGATTTCGCTGCCGATTGCTTTTTTCAATCTCGCCGAGAACCACACCGCAGCCGGCTGCATCTCAGACTTGATACTTCCTCTGGATCAATAATCCACAACCTCCGAGTAACTTAGCTCATGATACCACTTGTTAGAATAAATCCGAGGCATAACGTCGATCATCTTAGGACTAAGCAATCATATGAGCACGACACCGAGATTTATTAACGAGGTTCACCGATATGGCTACATCCCCGGGGCCTGACTACGGGCGCTCCTCCCCATGGCACCGCTACAATATCGCACCCGGTCGCCCTGGACACCGGCACATGCCGCCGGTTACCCCTGCGTTCCGGTGCTATTATGTTGGCATAGGTTACATCGTGTGTCTACCCCCGCTTTATATGAGAGGCCTAGGATACAAGTGTCCTCATCTTTTGAGCAACAAGCCCCCCCCCCCCCCCCCCCGCGTCGTCTCCTCTGAGGCGACTCGGGGGCAACCCTAGCGCCGCCTCCGAGCTCTCCCCCTCCCTCCTCCTCTCCGCTGCTACCAGAGGGGCGCTCGGCGCCGGCGCGTGGCCCTAATGACGGTGGCGGCGGGGATTCGGCGCCTCCTCCTCAGATAGAGGGCTGTGGCTCCCGGGGCGGCGGCTCCAGCCGGTGGCGCGCGGCGCCGGCGGGTGCTGGTGGGTGGCTTCCCACGGCTGCGCGGGCAGCGTGGAGGTCGCGGTCGACGGCGCAGCGGCGGCTCCTCGCAATCCGTCGGGTCCCTTGAAGAAGCTTCGGTCCCGGCCCGATCTGCTCCGATCTGCGCCGGCGCTGGCCCCTGGCGTTTGGGTGTGGTTTCGGGGGAAACCCCTGTCCGGCGCGGCGGCTCCCCCAAAGTCGACGTCTTTGGCGCCGATCCCCTCCCTGGAGGCTTTGGGGTGGACCCTCCCCCTCCCGCCTACCCCTTGAGCTCCGGCGAAAGCCGGCTCTCCCCTGGTCTGGGCGTCAACGGCACCTCGGTGGCGTGCTCCTTCTTGAAGGTGGCGGTCGGGATTGGCTCTTGGTGGTGGAGTGGCCGGTGTCCCGGTTCCGAAGCACAGCGGCCTGATATTCCTACTTCATCCTGCTCGGGCTTGCCCTTGCGTGGTGAACCTTCTTCGGTCTTCTTCATGGTGGCACGTCTTCGTCCGACAGCTCGCGTCCTGTGCTTCGTGCTGCCTCTGCCGGCTCTGGTTCTCGTCTGGATGGGCTTCCGTTGCTCGTGGGTTAGCGTTGTCTGCTTCTCCTATGGCAGCTCGGTCACCTTGAGATGGGTTTTGTGGTAGCCACTCTGCCGGTCGCCCGTGCGGCACCCATCGAGCCTGGGTGAAAGGGTAGTGGCCCTTTGCGACGGTGGAGACATCTCAAGTGTTGCCCAAGTTTGGTCGTGGATGCAGCCGGTGCTCAATGCTTGCACGGGGTGTCCCTCCTCTGCGGGCTCCCAGTTGGCTAGTTGGTGTAGGCGTAGTGCTGGTCGTCGGCAACGGTGCTGTGTGCTTGGCTCCGGTTGTTGCCATTGTGTTGTTCTGCCTAGCACCTTGTATCTTCTTTCCGCTTTGCTTTGCATTCATCCCCTTTGTAATGTGGTTCCCTTTGTATCCTGGCCGGTTGATGGCTTTGTCAATTCAAAGTCGGGCTAGGTTCGAGCTCTTCTCGGGCTCCGCCGGCGCCTTTTCTCTATTAATACAAGTGTCCTACTTGGACACGACTACATATCCGATGTAAACACAATACAATTACAAGTCTAACTGTAACCTACCCTTGTACACAATATTCGACACAACTCCGACACAGGCTTCGTTCTCCCGCGACTAGCAGCTTGCTTGCACGTCAGATTGAGTCAAACGGATGCGTGTATCCATACCTATCGTACAAGGTGTAGTGACTGCGTGCAGCAGGCACCGATCGATGTGCCAGCTAGCTACTGCAGTGAGCACGCACTCTAATATACAAATCGATCGGCTATGGCTAGCCGCTAGCGTGGAGGTAAGCAAACAACGCACCGAGAGCGCTCGCTCGCGTCGCCTCCAGGGGGTCACTCGGGCGCCCCAACCGCCACCGCCCTCGACCTCCCTCCTCCCCTTCTTCCCCGCCGCCGCCGAAGGAGGCCGGCGAGCGAAGCTCGCCCGGCGGACGGCGGATGGCGGGCCCTCCTCCTTTCTTCACGAGGGGATCCTCTGGCTGAGATGCGTCGGCGTCCTTGGGCGTACAGCATGGAGGCGGAGTTGGCACGCTCGGGCGGTGGCCCGATGGGATCCTGGCGGCGCTGCGGGGGCTGGCGGCGGCGGATCTGGGGTTTCCCACCCCAGATCGGCTCTCCTTCGGGTGGTCGGGCTCGGGCGCCGTCCGGCGGTCCTAAGCAGTGGCGGGCGCTCGCGTTGGCTATCCTCCTTCACAGATGTGATTGGGGGCGGCCGAAGGCGTTGGCGTGATGCCGGATCCGAGCACGGTGGTGGCGCCGTCCCATTCAGGGATGACGGCCGGGTGGTGTGTCCTTGTGGCGGTGCCGGTGGCGGCGGATCTTGGGATCCCGCTCCCGGGGACGTCGCAGGACGCGGCGGCCCGTGCACGAGAGATGGAGTTTCTTCGAACAGATTTGAGTGAAAACTCGGTTTTGACTACTACAAAGGCCAGCGACGGCGGCGATGTCTGCGTCGTTCTCTTCTTGAAGGCATCGTCGTGGAGAAGTTCGAGGCCACTCTCTGCTACCTCCGGGGGAAATCCTAAATCATTAGATCGGATGACGGCAGCGCTCTGGTGTCATTTCCCCCTTGGGGGCGTCATTCATGGAGGTACACACGGACTCGGGGAACAGAGGATGGCTTCTTTGGTGGAGCGGTACTTCATCTTATACATTGATGGCGGCGGATCTCGGCGGCGTGGCGCTATGGAGATTCGGAGTCCGATGCGCAGAGATGGACTCGCGCAGGAGGAGGATGCTGTCTGGCGTCATGATGGCATTGATGGCAGAAGAGGCCTGGCAAGGTCGATGCATTAGTTTCTGTTTTGAAGATGGATTGGTGGAAGATGGCGGCAATGACACAGAGAGTGTGTCGGAACAGTTTGTGCCCCAAACTCGGTATGTGGCTTGGTTGGGGCCTCTGTCTTTGGATGTTAGGAATTTGTGCGATGTCTGTTTGGTATTAGGCTCGGACTATCGGCACCCCTTCATCAGGTGGATAGGAGTAGCGATAGTTGTTGCTAAGATGGTGGCTTCGGACTATATAATGTACTACTTTGTAAGGTCTTTGTGAATAATTAATAAAATGGCTGCATGCGTTGTCTAGATGCAGAGGCTGGGGTAATCCTTTTTAAAAAAAAAAATATGTAGATGATACTTAAATACAGTACCTACAAGTTGGTTCTATTGTTGTACTAGTAGTATACACGTTGAGTTGTTTGCATGGTTAGCTAGAGCCAGGGGTGGGGTCGGCTAATATGCATGCATATCTAACCGTTTCCTGCTGCTGTGAAGTGTGAAGAATGGGCAAAGTACTCCCTCCGTCTTATATAGAGCCTGTAAAATTGTCTTTATTAGAGCATCTATAGCCGGACTTCTTAAACCCGCCTCATACGCCTGGGCGGGCCGCCCGGTCACTGTCCTGTCACGATTTAAGCCGGGCGAGCCCAGGCACGCCCTCCACGTCGGTCTGACGGCGGGGTCCCATGCTGAAACGCCCGGAAACCCGGTGGTCCGACGGACGCCGCGTCCGTCGCTGCGGTGCGAACGCCACGTGGCGCCGCTCCGTCTCACCGCCCTAGACCAAATCCGGCTATTTAAGCCAGCCGACATCCCGCAACCCTACCCATCCTTCCCCCTCTCCGCGCCGCCAGTCCGAGCCCATCCACCTCCTCCCTCCCTCGCTCCGGCGATCTGCCCACCGTCAAATGCTCCGCCCATGCTCCAGCACTCCGCCATGGTCTGGAGCAAGATCACCTACTACGCCATGCTGGCGCCGGAGCGCCGCTACGAGATCCAGCAGGAGATTCGTGCGAGGCAAGCCGCGCCCGCCGCCCGCATCGTTGCCGGGCTGCCTCCGGACTCGCCGGAGCCGGAGGAGGAGCAGCCGGGGGGAAGAGGAGGAGGAGGAGATACCTCCGATGGTGGTGGAGGAGCCGGAGGAGCCGGACCAGTAGGTGACGACCTTCAACATGTAGCAGACGGAGGCAGAGTTCGCCGTCGCCCAATCCGACAAGATGGTGGAGCAGCAGGCCATCCAGGAGTCCATCCAGGATGAGACCTATGTGGAGGCCAACCGGGCGTTCCTCCGACGGGAGCAGGCGGACTCCGATGTGCTCTTCGCCGAGCTCGACGCGGAGATAGAGGCGAAGGAGGCCGGAGCGGAGCAGCAGGAGGAGCCGGAGCTGCAGCTGCCACCCATGCTGCCGAAGCCGGGCACGGAGATCGTCGTGATCTCCGACGAGGAGTAGCTAGGATCGACGTAATATGTACGTTCTACTTCCTTTTGCATGTCTTTGAATGGATATAAGAATCTAGTATGAGATGTCCGGATGCAAGAAATGAAATTTGAAGCATGCACGATCACTTTTCGCGGACGCGCCCGTGCGCGTCCGCAGGTGTTTGAGGGGCCATATTTATTGTATGTGGTTGTAGATGCTCTTATGAGACAGAGGGAATAAAAGATATTCGGCAATGCGTATGTTTTACTTGTCCGCTGGACACAGTTAATTGATACGTATAGCCAGTGTCCTAGCAACTGACAACAACACTAGTGCAGAACCGGGCTTTAGCGCCGGTTCGTAAGGGCCTTTAGTGCCGGTTCTGCAACCGGCACTAAAGAGTGGAGACTAAAGCCCCCCCCCCCTTTATTACCGGTTCGGCACGAACCGGCGCTAAAGTGCCACCACGTGGCACGAGCCAGGCCCGGGTGCTGGTAGACCATTAGTACCGGTTGGTAGCACCAACCGGTACTAAATGTTTGGGGGGTTTTTGGTTTTAATTTTTATTTTTCCATCAATTTTGTGTTTTCCATTTAATTCTTTTTTGTTTGCTGGTATTTTACGATACTACATATTTTACACGTTATGCATATATATAAATAGATTTTCTCGTAGAACCGATCATATATATATATATATAATCGAATGTCTCAGAACCACCATTAATTATTCACACATACACATGTATATATATACAATTTCTCCTACATGTTGCCTTGATGCCTTCGGAGCACGATGACAAGTGGTTCATGGGGCGGTAGCGGGTAATAGTATTCTCCTTTGGGATCTATGACCTGGTTGAGCAAAAATCCCGCTATTTCCTCTTGAAGTGCTCGTATGCGCTCTGTTGGTAGGAGCTAGTCCCGCACGTCTTTGAACTGTTAAGAAGGAGATCAATATGCATGTGTATTAGTTATGTGACTAGATATCGACAATCATGTAAGATTTGTGAATAGTGTTCTGGCAAACGTACCCATTGTTGTCTATTAGATCTGCTCCTTTCGGACGACATCATGCGAATGTTCTCGCAAACGTAGTATGCACACACTTCAGTCCCCGGCACCTGCTTCAGGGCCTTTACGAGAATAGAATTTAATCAGATAATAATTAATCAAGCATGTTAATTAATTAATGATATTGAAACAAGAATTAAAGAGATGGTAGCTAGCTAGCTAGTACTACTTAATTACTTACCTTGGGTCGATACCAAAATAGCTTTTGTCGCCATTTTCCTAGAGTCACCTTGATGTACTTTGCCCAGGCCCTGCCCGCCGGCAAAGAAAATTAATAAAGGGGTTATTAAAAATAGTTCATATTAGGAAATGACGAACTAAATAGGCCGAGATATAGTTAATAATGATTGAAATTATCTGTTGACTATCCCATTCACGATGCTGTAGTCACTTTTTTTTAAGTAGTGAGTCCAGTACTTTAACTTTTCCTTCGTCAACTTTAATGTCTAACAAGATTCAGTGGAACCTGCATGCGCATACGTTTGCATGTATAAATTAAGTGGGCATGTGCATAACACTAATCAACTATAACCCTAAACCCTATACACTTATTAACATCTAGCTAGAAAGCAAAAACATAATTTGTAGTACAAGACAGTGTGACTCACTCGAAGTTGCAAGGAAGTAGTATATCTTCATTGCTATTGAGGCGCTTCAAGAACTCTAGCATGTTTTTCTCTACATCTTGTCTACACCATTCCAATTTCCATGTGTATTCATTAACGGTATTTGGGTCAATGAACCCAATGCCATAGCGTCCAGCTTTTTTAATTTCATACATCTTCATCCTGCATAACACCACAGAAAAGAATATATAGTGAGGATATATAATGATAGGTAATTAATGATCAATCAATGAGCACTAGAGCTAGCTTGAGACTTAAATTACAGAAAGAAATCACTTACAGACGATAGATTTGTCGAGTGCATCTTGATTGAATAACTGAAATAGTTCTGAATACTCAACGGACAGAGCTTTCTTATTAAAGTAATGATCTTCCTTGACTTGCACCATGAGGGACTCTCGATCGGAACTCTTGTTAATTTTCATGTACCAATCATGCAATTCATACATTCTCGTTGGGAGGTTCTTGACCTCCTCGGGCTCGACCAAAGGTTGGCCCCGGACACATTTCCGTTTTATTTCCTCCTCTCTAAACGAAGACATGGGCTCGATATCGAGGAGTTGTCCAACAGTGATCTTGAGCATTTCAGCCTGCATTATATGCTCCTCGGTTGTTACCACATCGCCCAGCTTGGGAACGTAAACGGTTTGCCCACAATAATATTGGGCGCGCGTACTCTCATGTGTTGTTGGCACAACAAGCGGGGGGATCGATTGCGCCGCCTGTTCTCCCAGCTGGGGAACGGTTTTCCCGCATTTTTTGATAGCTGCTTGTTGGCTCGAGCTCGAGCTCGCTTCTTTCTGTAGTCGTGCTCGATGTACCTTCCTGATTTGGCGCTCATAGTCTGAGTCAACATGCTTGGGAGCTGGTGGTCTAGCCATACGAATGAAGTGGTCAATCTTTTCCTCAGGCACTTTCTCCCTCGGCGGCGGTGCTGGTTTCGGTCCAAAATGGGCATCCACTTTGGCCCGCACTATGGCATCGTTTTGCTCCTCGGTCATGTCGTAAGGCCTCTGAGGAAGAGGAGCGAGGCTGCTTGGACCAAATTTTATCGCTTGTCTCCGCCTGTACTACCTCGACTCGTACTGCTACGCACCATAGCTGCGGCGTGTCTCTTCTGCGATTGCTGAGGCGGCGGAGACGGCTGACGTGGCTGAGTTGGAGCAGGAGGAGTGGCCTGACGCTGTGCCGGACTTGAAGCAGGAGGTGTGGCCTGACACGGTGTCGGACTTGAAGCAGGAGTGTGGCCTGACGCTGTGCCGGACTTGAAGCAGGAGGTGTGGCCTCACATGGTGTCGGACTTGAAACAGGAGGAGTGGCCTGACGCTGTGCCGGACTTGAAGCAGGAGTCTGCTCACGCGTTCGTGGACTTGGAGGAGCGGGAGTCTGCTGACACGGTGGCGGACTTCGAGGAGGAGTCGGCAGACGCGGTGTCGGTGGACTTCGAAAGATGATGCAATCCTTTCTCCATAAGATGATACGATGTATGGCCTCTCCCAGTGTGTGCTCGTCGTCACTCCAGGAATGTCAAGTTGTAGCCCCGAATATGGGTCCACCACCTCATCAACCAAGACACGAGCATAGCCCGCTGGAATCGGGGCGCAATGGAAGGTTGCTTCGGGGGTAATTGTAAAAGCAACGGCGTCCGCCACCTTCATGGATATGTTCTTCATTTTGAAGTGTAGCTCACAGTTAGTGTTCTCTATGATGTCATCCATAGGGTATGTATCCAGCAGTGCGTCGCCCGGGGCGAAACCAACGCTGCTTCTCGGCATGGATGGGACGGTGCTATCCAATGCTGGATGATCATCCGCTTGCTGCTGCCGCTACTGAGACCCCCTTTCCTGTCTAAGTGAGTCGATCTACTGCTGCTGCTGCTAGAATTTGAGTGCCAAGTCCGCGTGCCTTGCTTCTAGGCCTTGAAGGCGTTCCGCGTCCTGCTTCCTCTGCTCCTCCTCCAGCTTCCTCTTCTTCTCCTCCTCCATCTTCTTTCTTGCACGGGTCATGTAGTCGTCGTTGCATTCCGAAAAGCCCTCATACCAGGGAATAACGCCCTTGCCTCGTGTTCTTCCCGGGTGTTCAGGATTTCCCAGGGCGCGTAAGCTCGTCGTTCTCTCTGTTGGGCGTGAACACCCCCTTTCGAGCATCTTCTATTGCGTCAAGTAAATTTTGTTCTGCTCCTTTTAGACTTGCCTTCTTCGAAACCATGCCTGTCTTCGGGTCCAACGCCCCCCCATGCGCATAGAACCAAGTTCTGCACCTGGGGGGCCAGCTCCTAGTAACCGGAGTGACCCCTGCATCCTCCATCTCTTGCTCAGACTTATCCTACTTAGGCATTGCCACCGCGTAGCCACCTGGACCCAGCCTATGGAACTGCGTCTTTTTTGCGGCATTGGCCTTGTTTTTTCTCGACCGTTCCTTAGATAATTCTGATTCCTTGAATTTCATGAAAGCGGGCCAGTGTTCTCTTTGCTTCTCTAGTGTTCCCTTGAATTCTGGAGTCTTCCTTTCTGCAGCGAGGTAGTTGGCCCATACAGTTTTCTTGTGGGTGTTGAATGCAATTGCCATCTTCTTAAGAGCAGCGTCCTTGACTTTCTGCACATCCGCATCAGTGAAATAATCTGGTAGGGTGAAATGTTCCATCAGAGATTCCCAAAGATTTTGTTTTGCTCTGTCGTCGACCCAAGTAACATCTGGGCATTTTGTTTTTGGCTCTTTCCATTCTTGAATGGAGATCGGGAGTTGGTCCTTCACAAGAACTCCGCACTGACGAACGAACTTGTTCGCAATGTTCTTAGGCGTGAGGGGTTCGCCACTAGCTTTGATGGAATCGATGTTGTACTTTAGACCCTCCTTCAAATTTTTGCCCGGGCCGCGCTTTGTCCTGCTGTCTGTAGAAGCAGATTTGCTCGATCCGGAGGGCTGAAAGAAGAAAGATCGATTCGTTAATATATCTTGAAATAAAAAACATGTGATGATCACTAGATGCCTGCTTATATAAATATACCTCTCCGGTAGTCTTTGTTATTTCAAGATCAACATTGTATTCGTCATCATAATCATTGTCTGCGTCATCATAATCATAATCATAGTTCATGACTTCATCAGCTCGGTCGTCGAGATCGAATATCTTATCATCACCCTCCCCGGTATTGTTCAGATATTGGGAGCCGTCATTTGCTTCATTCAGATCATCTGGCCTGTTAGGGCAGCGTATGATCTCGAACAGGGCCTCTTCTCCCTCTCTGCCGGTATGTCCGCCATAGCTTTTATTTAACTAATACGGAAGAAATATAAAACAATTTAGTATTCAAATTACAATGCATGGATGCAATCAATAAGGAAAAACTGAATCATATAATACATAATATGCATCGTCTCGAATAATATATAATCTCGAATACATCACTGGCTAGGTAGCTAATAAAGATCGAATACTACAGAAGAATCTAGGCCACTCGCGGTTCCTGTGGCGCGGGCGGTGGACACCCAAAGACAAGGAACCATCACAGGATCATATCTCCGGTCATCTGCCCAAACAACCTGCCAGGTATTGGAGAACCTAACGTTGATAGCAGCCATGTAGCGATGGACGTGCTCGTCCTCCACCCTGACACGACGACGCACCACCTCCGGCGGGGCCAGCTCCCTCTGCACCGAATGTGGCCCACGCGAACGCCACCAAAGGAGATCAGGGTCGACGACGGGACCTGAGGCCGGGTTCCTCACCAAGCGGCGCGCCCCTCCAGGTAGCACCTCCCAGTGCCAGCCCGGCGGAGCCCAGTCCCGGACATGGGTCAGCCGGACGTCGTGGCGAACGGGTCCACGGCGAGGATGCGGGCCGGGCATCGTCGAGAACAAATACTATATGCCCGCAAAAAGTAACATTTTTTAAATGGTTGGATTGTGATAACTTAAATTCTATATGCAAACTCTAACAATTTAACATTAATCTAATTCATCTAGCTAAAACTAACTCTAAAATTTCTAACATTTCTATATATATAACTAACATTTCTAATATTTCTATAACTAAAAAAAGAAAAATTGCTAACATTTCTATAACTAAAAAACAGAAAAATTTATAACATTTCTATATAACTAACATTTCTAATATTTCTATAACTAAAAAACAGAAAAATTGCTAACATTTCTATAACAACGTGTGTGTGTGTGTGTGTGTGTGGAGATGGCGGCCGGGGCAGGAGCTCACCGGCGAGGCGCGGCGACGGGGGGCGGTGACGGGGACGGAGATGGGCGGTGACGACGGTGATGGGGACGGGGCGGCGACGACGGGGACGGGGACGGGCCGGGCGGGGACGACGGGAGGACGGGGCGGGGCGCGGCGACGGGGACGGCGACGGACGGCGACGGGGGCGGCGACGAGGGGCGGCGGCGAGGGGCGGCGGCGACGGGGCAGAGGAGAAAGAAGCAGAGGGAGAGATGAGAAACTGATTTTTTTTGAAGTGTTTTCTTATATAGAACAACCTTTAGTACCGGTTGAAGCCACCAACCGGTACTAAAGGTCTGTTTTGGCCAGGCCAAGCGGCGGGAAGCGCACACCCTTTAGTACCGGCTGGTGGCTCCAATCGGTACTTAAGACCCCCCCCCTTTAGTACCGGTTTGAGCCACCACCCGGTACTAAAGGGGGTGCGCTGGCGCAGGTGCGGTGTGTCATGTTTAGTCCCACCTCGCTAGCCGAGGGGCGTCCGCACTGGTTTATAAGCCCCAGTGCGGTAGCTCTCTCGAGCTCCTCTCCAAAGCAGGCCTATTGGGCCTAAATGTTTTGTGCTGCCCTGTGGGCCTACTGGGCCTTTGCGGGCCTGCATCCTGGCGCAACAACAGGTTGGGTTTCTAGTCGTATGCAGGCCGCTTGGGCGCAGTAGGCGGGCATTTTTATTTTCTTATTTTTTTGCTTTATTTATTTTCTGTTGTATTTAGAGTTTCTTTGTGAATATTTTTGCTTTAGGTACCAAAAATTACAAACTTTCTATTAGTGCCGGTAGTTTACAAATTTGAATAGTTTACATTTTGAATTATTTGAAATTTATGTGAATCACAAGTTTGTGAATAACTTAACTTTGAAAATAGATTTTTCGGTGATTTTTTTCTTATGTTTAATATTAGTGTGTTTTATCATTATATTCAATTTGGTAATGCTTAGGTTATTTAAAAAATGAAATGCCTTTGTAACGGATGAGTTTTCGTCCGAAACCCTGATACTTCGAAAGAGATTGTCCATTTTGTACACGAAGTGCATCCAGTTTTTGCGGTAACCCTCTCTATTTTTCTGCACATGCTATGTGGGTGAAATTATGATACCATGCCAACTTTCAACCTTTTCTGAGTTTATTTGAAATGATTTTCAATTTCAGGGTCATTTAGCTGAAAAATCAGTAAATGCATGAAAGAATTTGTTTGCACATAAAATTTCTTCGCGTTTCAAATGCCAAAACACATAACTACCCTAACTATTATAGAGATTCCCTCCTGGGTGTGAAACACAGAAGAAAGTGATGATAGTGAAGCCGATCACATCCCAGATCTTTGGGTGTGAAACTTTTTCTTCGCGTGTGTCCCTTTGTGCCGTAGCCATGGAAAATCTTCATCATTTAACTGGATGCTCGGGTCAATATTCACTGTGAATGGAGCAATTTCATCGAACTTTTCATAATCTTCTCACATGTCTGTCTTGTCATCCACTCCCACGATGTTTCTCTTCCCAGAAAAAACTATGTGGCGCTTTGGCTCATCGTATGATGCATTCGCTTCCTTATCTTTTCTTTTTCTCGGCTTGGTAGACATATCCTTCACATAGAAAACCTGTGCCACATCATTAGCTAGGACGAATGGTTCGTCTGCATACGCAAGACTGTTGAGATCCACTGTTGTCATTCCATACTGTGGGTCTTCTGTTACCCCGCCTCGTGTCATATTGACCCATTTGCACCGAAACAAAGGGACCTTCAAACCACGTCCATAGTCAAGTTCCCATATCTCCTCTATGTAATCATAATATGTTTCCTTTCCCGTCTTGGTTGTTGCATCAAAGCGGACACCACTGTTTTGGTTGGTGCTCTTCTTATCTTGGGCGATCGTGTAAAATGAATTACCATTTATCTCGTACCCTTTGAAAGTCATTATATTCAAAGATGGTAACTGGGACAGCGAGTACAGGTCATCTTGAATAGAGGCGTCATGCATGGTACGTGTCTGCAACCAGCCGGCGAAACTCCTGGTTTGTTCACGTGTAATCCAGTCATCAGACCGCTCCGGGTGTTTGGAGCGTAGAAAATTCTTGTGTTCATCCATATACGGAGCCACCAAGGCGGAATTCTGTAGAACTATGTAGTGTGCTTCAGTGAGAGAATGTCCGTCCATACATATTTTTTGATTCCCTCCTAGCGTGCCTTATCCATCCAGTCTGCCCTTATGCCACGATTCAGGAACACCAATCGGCTTAAGGTCAGGAATAAAGTCAATACAAAACTCAATGACCTCCTCATTTTCATGGCCCTTGGAGATGCTTCCTTCTGGTCTAGCACGGTTATGAACATATTTCTTTAAGACTCCCATGAACCCCTCAAAGGGGAACATATTGTGTAGAAATACAGGACCCAAAACGTTAATCTCTTCGCATAGGTGAACTAGGACGGGCGTCCTGATGTTGAAGAAGGATGGTGGGAACACCAACTCGAAACTGACAAGACATTGCACCAAATCATTCTCTAACCTTGGTATGATTTCTGGATCGATTACCTTCTGAGAGATTGCATTGAGGAATGCACATAGCTTCACAATGGCTAATCGAACGTTATCCGGTAGAAGCCCCCTCAATGCAACCGGAAGCAGTTGCGTCATAATCACGTGGCAGTCATGAGACTTTAGGTTCTGGAACTTTTTCTCTGCCATGTTCATTATTCCCTTTATATTCGACGAGAAGCCAGACGGTACCTTAATACTGAGCAGGCATTCAAAGAAGATTTCCTTCTCTTCTTTGGTAAGAGCGTAGCTGGCATGACCCTGATGTATGCCGTCTTTTCCATGCATACGTTGTTGGTCCTCCCGTGCCTCAGATGTATCTTTTGTCTTCCCATACACGCCCAAGAAGCCAAGCAGGGTCACGCAAGGATTCTTCGTCACGTGCATCACGTCGATTGCAGAGCGGACCTCTAGGTCTTTCCAATAGGGCAGGTCCCAAAATATAGATTTCTTCTTCCACATGGGTGCGCGTCCGTCAGCGTCATTCGGAACAGGTTTTCCGTCAGGACCCTTTCCAAAGACTACCTTCAAATCCTTGACCATATCATGTACATCAGTACCAGTACGGTAGCGAGGCTTCGTCCGGTGATCCGCCTCACCTTTGAAATGCTTGCCTTTCTTTCTTACGGGATGCCTACTCGGA
The DNA here is from genome assembly GCF_002575655.3 of Aegilops tauschii subsp. strangulata. Lineage (NCBI taxonomy): Eukaryota > Viridiplantae > Streptophyta > Magnoliopsida > Poales > Poaceae > Aegilops > Aegilops tauschii. Next base: position 597,618,375 of record NC_053037.3, read on the forward strand.
AGAAATCGACGATGTCCCAAGTACACATTCTTCCTACAATTGTCCAAATATATACTGTTGGTATCATCCAAACAGTGCGTGCATGCGCGGTATCCCTTGTTTGTCTGTCCTGAAAGGTTACTGAGAGCAGGCCAATCATTGATGGTCACGAACAGCAAGGCCTTTAGGTCAAATTCTTCCCCCATGTGCTCATCCCACGCACGTACACCTGTTCCATTCCACAGCTGTAAGAGTTCTTCAACTAATGGCCTTAGGTACACATCAATGTCGTTGCCGGGTTGCTTAGGGCCTTGGATGAGCACTGGCATCATAATGAACTTTCGCTTCATGCACAACCAAGGAGGAAGGTTATACAAACATAGAGTCACAGGCCAGGTGCTATGGTTGCTGCTCTGCTCCCCAAAAGGATTAATGCCATCTGCGCTTAGACCAAACCATACGTTCCTTGCATCATCTGCAAACTCCTTCACGTACTTTCTCTCGATTTTTCTCCACTACGACCCGTCAGCGGGTACTCTCAACTTTCCCTCTTTCTTACGGTCTTCTCTGTGCCATCACATCGCCTTGGCATGCTCTTTGTTTTGGAACAAACATTTCAACCGTGGTATTATAGGAGCATACCACATCAGCTTGGCAGGAATCTTCTTCCTGGGGCGCTCGCCCTCGACATCACCAGGCTCATCGCGCCTGATCTTATAGCGCAATGCACCGCATACCGGGCAAGCGTTCAAATCCTCGTACTCACCACGGTAGAGGATGCAGTCATTAGGGCATGCATGTATCTTCTGCACCTCTAACCCTAGAGGGCAGACAGCCTTCTTTGCTTCGTACGTACTCTCGGGCAATTCGTTGTCCTTTGGAAGCATATTCTTTATCATTACCAGCAACTTTCCAAATCCCTTGTCAGATACACCATTCTCTGCCTTCCATTGCAGCAATTCCAGTGTGGTGCCCAACTTTTTCTTGTCAGCTTCGCAATTCGGGTACAACAATTTCTTGTGATCCTCTAACATGCGCTGCAACTTCTTCTTCTCCAAATCACTTGCGCAGTTTCTCTTTGCATCGGCAATGGCCCGACCTAGATCATCAGCGGGCTCATCTGATGCCTCTTCTTCAGCTTCTTCCCGCATTGCCGGCTCAGCTTCTTCCCCCATTGTTGTATCATCGTATTCAGGGAACCCATGGCCAGGATAGCTGTCGTCATCCTCTTCTTCTTCATTGTCTTCCATCATAACCCCTCTTTCTCCGTGCTTGGTCCAAACATTATAGTGGGGCATGAAACCGGACTTAAACAGGTGGACGTGAACGGTTCTTGACGTAGAGTAATTGTGATCATTCTTACAGACTAAACATGGACAAGGCATAAAACCATCCGCCCGCTTGTTTGCCTCAGCCGCAAGCAGAAAAGTTTGCACGCCATTAATGAACTCGGGAGAGCATCGGTCCTCGTACATCCATTGTCGGCTCATCTTCATTACACAACACCGAAAAGACCAAATTAATACAAGTTCATACATAAAGTTCATACAAGACGTAAATGCAATAAACAAATAACTCTCTAACTAAAGCATTTAAATGCAACAACAAATGCGATCAAGATCGCAACTAAGGTAACAATTGATCCAACAACATAATGATACCAAGCCTCACTATCAATGGCATATTTTCTAATCTTTCTAATCTTCAAGCGCATTTTCTCCATCTTGATCTTGTGATCATCGACGACATCGGCAACATGCAACTCCAATTCCATCTTCTCCCCCTCAATTATTTCCAATTTTTCTTTCAAATACTCGTTTTCTCTTTCAACTAAATTTAACCACTCGACAATAGGGTCGGTTGGAATTTCCGGTCCACAAACCTCCTAGACAAAAATATCTATGTCAACTTGATGGGCATAATTTGTCATAAACACGAAATGCAACAACTAGTTTTAAAAGAGAATATACCACATCCGAATCATAACAAGGACGAGGGCCGATGGGGACGGATATCAAAACCATGGCACTATGTATAACAAACAACGTACGGGTAAGATAATTGTACGAGTAACTATATATCCAAATCACACAAACATCAATTTGGTAATGTAAAACATTCATGAAAAAGAGGCTCACCACAAGGTGGTGCCGGAGACGGAACGGTGCGGGCGATCGACTGTGGTTACGACAGAGATTTAGAAGGCACTAAGTAAACCACAGCTACATATTCAAACTAAGTGTTATTTTTGACCTCAAATTGCATATAAATCAAATACTAGCACATATATTTCCTCCCAAATTACTAAACTCATAAATTAATCACTATACAAAGCATTGCAAGAGCTAATCTAGCAATGAGAGATGAAAGGACAAAGTTGCTAACCTTTGTGATCATTTGAATGGATGGGGGCCTTCAAATCTTGACAAATTTTGGGCAAAATGTGTGATGAGCTCGAGAGGAAGAGGAGAAGAACAGAGAGGAGAGGGGAAAGGGGAAGAACAGAGCGAGCTCGGGTGGACGAAGGGTTTATGTAGGACGACCTTTAGCACCGGTTCGTGCCACGAACTAGTACCAAAGGTGCTGGAGGGTCCCCGGACTGACAACATCCTGCCACCACTCACTTTAGTACCGGTTCGTGGCACGAACTGGTGCTAAAGGTACGCCATGAACCGGTACTAATGAGAGCGGCCGGCTAGCCGTTGGAACCGGCACTAACGCACACATTAGTGCCGGCTCAAAATCAAACCGGCACTAATATGCTTCACATTTGACCCTTTTTCTACTAGTGCAAGTATATTCATGTGTGATAATTATATATATATATATAATTATATATATATATAATTATATATATATATATATATATATATATGACGGTCTGGTTGGCCTGCTCGGCGGCGGCAGTCTTAGGGTTATGTTTTCCTTGGTCCACCGGGACTAGGTGAGAATGCTGGCGTCATCGCCTTCTAAGATGGAGGTGTGGACACCGACCCGGAGGCTGATGTCTGGTTAGGAGTGGATGGAGTGCCCTCTAATGCTCCTCCCGGTGTTTGTGCACTATGATGGATGGTTGGCGGTGTCTCTGACATGAATGTTGTGGCGGTGGCCCTGGATGGCGATCCACATTGTTGTCTCCGGCAGGCAGCATGGCGGTGATGGTTTGTATGCCTCCTGATCGTGTGGGCGGCGAGGGGTGCATCAGCGGGTTGCGTAGGTATCGGCATGGCTGTGCGTCGTGGTGGCATGGGTGAGCTACCGAACGACAGCTCTGCGCTTTCGCGTCAACGCTGGCGGGCGGGGGGGGGGGGGGGGGGGGGGGGAAGCGGGTGCCCCTCTTTCCTTGAGGACGTTGTTGTGGTTCCTGTCCGTGATAAGGTTTTGGGTGAAGACCCCTGTCCATCACTGATTCAGCAGCGGCGACGCTTCAGGCCGTATTCCCTGCTTAGGGCATTGTCGTGGAGTTTAGGTGTCCTATGGCGTGGTGTGGCATTGCATTCCGGCCTACCTGTGCCATCTCTCATTAGCATAGTCGCATACGTTTATGTTGTCCGATTATCCCGTGGTCCGTTTTGTAATAGGGCTTCCTAACCATCTTGTATTGTTTGGCTATGTACTTTGCTTTGTGCTTCAACTATACAGCGGGACAAGAGCCTGTGATCGACAACAACTGATTGTGTTTGATGACTGGTTATATCGCGCATATACTAGACGATCTCTCCTTTCGGGTTTAAAGAGGCAAACTCTAGAGTCTCCTCAATCAAAGCATATGATGAGTGGTGGAGTAGGGCGCTCATTTTCCTATAAAAGCTTGCATAGCAAAAAGTCTTTAAAATTCGTTGCTCTTTTTGGGTGGTCACATATGTCAGATGTCACCAGCCAGCATTAATTAGAGCTAAGTGCTGGTTAATCCCAGCTGGACGGTGGCATAGCTGCATATGGCTAGCCCCAGCCACCATTTCCGGCGACTAATAAATAAACCGATCCGTGCGCCGGCCAGTGTAGGAGTACCATTCAGTCGTGATGCGTATTGTTTACAATTGGTCAGAGTAGGTAGATGTGCATGCAAGCGCGCTGTTGAAAAGCTATCGTGTACATGCATCAACAGGATGGATGTACGACGTACGTGCACGAGATATCCGTGCGTTGCCTACCTTCAATGCTTGCAGAAAAATTTGTTTTCCAAATACATCAGCGGAGAAATTTTGCTTTCCAAATAAAAAAAAAATCACTAAATTGGGTAGGTTGTGGCTGCAGAAAAATAAGACACACGCATGGTTGTACCGGGGAGAGAGATCTAGAGAGAGAGAGAGAGAGAGAGAGAAAGAGAGCTTATTAATTTGCTTTGCTGTCGATCAATGTGCACATCTGTGTTTAGTCTTTCTTGCACGTGAGCACGCATCAAATGAAGATCGTTTGCATCCGAACTAAGCAAAGCTAAATTGAAAGGACACTATATTTATTCATTTGACAAAGAAATGGGTTTCTTTTCACAATAATGACCGGACGATAACATCTGGAGGTTAGACAGTTAGCAACCGAGCTCGATCTAGGTTTCCTCTTTCCATTTTGGACATAGGTGTTGCGAAATTGCCAAGTGGGAGAATGGTAAACATGGTAAGAGCCCAACGGATGATACCACAGGTTTTTTTTTTCTAGTGATGCCAGATGGTTAGTTAAAGAGACCTTTTCTTGTTTGTTAGCCGACCCCTTAAATCCGGTTAGAAGAGTAGAAATCCCGGTTTACTCTTCTAAGCCGAACCTAGCCAATCACCTAAAACATATAGCGGAGTAAAAAAATTATTCCGAGCAGCGGTCGAGGATTAAAAATACTCGCCAGCTTGGCCTCAGAGTGAAATATTCCCGTCTTTTCCCCTCCCACACTCACCACTCAATCCTCCCCCGCCGCCCAATCCACGCCCCCAATGCACCCTGTCACCCATCCACCCACCCCGCAGACGACATGTACAGATCTTGATTGGCCGATCCGCCAGCCCGACGCCGTGGCTCCACCCCCTCACCCCGCTCATTCTCCTCCTGTGCCGGCGGCGCCTCCTCATACCGCGCCAACCCTGAGATCCCACAGCCCCCGCCACCGATGACGAGGTACTGCAGCATGCTGCAACGCCAATGGGGGACTTGAATCGTGAAAATCTATGACCGCGACACCATGAAGACCTATAGGCTAGGTTCCTTCCACTCGGCGAAGGAGGCGACGCCTGCATACGACATCAAGTCGGTGCATTTCTATGGCCCCGCTGGCCGCCACAATTTCCCTGATGGATATCTGCCGCATGCGGAGCCGCCGGTGGGCAACTAGCTGGCCAACGCATTGGAGAGGTCGGACCTCCGCATGTGAGACTTACATCGCTGAGCTCCGCCGGCGCTTCCCACAGCGCGTATAGGCCAAATGACGGCTCTACGCGGATTATGCGGCTCGAAGGACCGAGGTGATCGACCTATGTAGCAGTGATGAAGATGGCAACAACGAAGGTGACGGAAATGGCCACTGCAACGAGTCCAACGATGGCGGTAGCGATGGACTGGACCCAATGATCGGAGGTATGACTAGAAGGGAACCGAAGCAACTCGCGGAAGAATCCAATTATAATCAGATTAGGTTAAATTTCTACCTAATATGTCGAATCTATTTTAAGTTCTATGTAAAATACTAAGAACATGCACCGAATTTAAGTTTATGTAGCCGAATTTGGACCGAATGTGGTTTAATTTGCACCGGATTTGCATCAATTTTGTTTTACTCCACTAAATTTGGGAGTTCAGCTAGGAACGACTTTTCTTTAGAGGAATAACTATACTACACTAAGGTTTACTCCTCTATTATATAGGGGGTCAGCTAGAGATGCCCTAAGATAAACTCTGTGCAAGGTAGACTATCTAACGTTTGCCTGGTCGTGCACTATACGGATAGAAATACGGGAGCAAGAAAGGATGAAATAAGAGAGATGCTGATCAAAACGACTTGACACTACCATTTATTTTCTCCGGGTTCGCTCCATTGAAAATGACGTCGTTCCGATGCTCCCACATCATTCACATACCGAGGAGGCACTTGGTGCGTGTCGACCTCCGATGCTCTCTACTCTAGTCTTGCCGGATGCACCATTCACCCAAGCTTCCGTTCTTTACTGGCTCAAACTCCATTCTGCCGGTGGCCGTATTGCACCAGTGCCAAACTTGCCTTGCAAAAACGCAACTGATGAGGAGGTGTTGTATTGTCTCTTCGTGCTGATCGTGGAACGGGCATGTATCCGATGCGGCAGCCTGCGCCTAGCCAATCTTTGGGATGTCCAACATCGGTTCTTGATGGCTAGCGAATTGAAGAAGCGGCACTGCAAGGGTGCTCTTGACTTTCACATGAACGATGTTGTTGGCGATACCTCCAGTCCCATGAATCTGGCCGCGTATGCGGACCGTGCCGAGACTTGGCCATCTTTTTCCAAGCCCAACACAGCGAATCGTCCACGTCCTCCTGTAACTTCACCACCGTTATTCATGGCGAAATTCTCAGTAATTCATCTAGTGCCACGGCCGTGAGGTCCGGGCCTATGTCTCTTGCACATGTATAATTTGTGACTGTGTCCACGGCCACCCTTGTCATCCTTATGAGCTACGGTATCCTCTCATAAATTTTCAGAGCCAGCAGACATATCCTGTAGCCATCTATCCAACGATCCTCCCAAAAAAGTGTGGTCTTTCCATTTCCCACTGAGGCTCTTGCCGCCGCGTGAAACAGGGCTAGCGATTCCACTGAAACAGAGATGGCGAACTCTGTCAATGGCCTCGACTTGTCATACCTCTGGATCCATGGCCACCGTGCTTGGAGCACCTTGTTTAACCAATGCAAATTAGGTATCCCCCGGCCAGCGGCCCACTTCGGCCTGCACACAATGTCCCACGCAACTGCACAATTACCTCATGTTGCCTCCTTGCCGCACCATAGAAATCCTCAGGCCATATTTTGACAAGTGCCGCCAATGTTTTTGTCGGCAGCAGTGGCGGAGCTTGAAAGAAGTCTCAGGAGGGGCGAAGCTGCCAAAGAAAAAACTTTGAATACAAATCTTTTGACTATATAGTTAGATTTTGCAGAATATTAACAAACTTAGAATGGTTATATTGATCGTGTACATATTAGTTTATGAAATACATGTTTTATGTTAAGTATATATAGAAGCTAGTCATAACAAAAGAAAATATACGAAATACTACCTCTTTTGCGAGAAATACCAAAATACTACTTAACCATGAATTATTGTGTTAATCACTACAGACCAGCTCTTGGTTTCTTTGCTCTCCCAAATTACATAGGAACATCTTCGTAGTTGTTCTTCTCTGTGATGTATGTATACAATCAAGCTATTGGCTACACGCTATTGCCCTCCTAGCCCCCACTTCCAGTCGCTAGGTCGCCGGCCACCATGTAACGAGGACAGAAGAAGAGTTGGTCACGTGGTTGGTCGCTCCTCGTCTCCCCGGTCCCTTAATTAAATGGGCCTAATGGTTATGCGTTGCGGACTTGTGGTGCTATTACAGGCTACTCAAGTTTTATCATTTTCGGTGGGGGGGCCGATGGCCCAGGTTCGTCTCCACGAAGCTCCGCCACTGGTCCAGCATCGAATGTATTGGGATTGCGCATAGCACGGATGTGAGTAGTACGAGGTGTCCGCTCTTCGGTAGCATTGCCTCCTTCCAGTGGGGAGGCAGTCGGCCAGCTGATCCACCAGTCATTAAAGTTGCACCGCCAATTGTCCCTTTTCTTATTGTCAGCGGCAGCCCCAAGTAGGTACATGGGAATGTCGAGGTAGCGCAGCCGGGTGTGTTACATACCGCAACCAACTCCTCCTGGGAACATCTGATGGGCATCACTGCACTTTTATTCATGTTCACTGTAAGTCCGGAGGCTTGCCCAAATAGTTGCAAGATTGCCCCACACGTGCGTGTCACCATTTTTGCCACTGCCTGTAGCTCAAGCCAAATCCCTGGACGATAATCCTCAACATCACGAGCTGTGGATACACAGGATCAAAACACCACATACTCCCAGCTTGTCCATTTTGGCCCAAATGACAAAACCAGGACGGGGATACATAGTCGAAAGGTTTCTCCTCTACCGGCATCTCTTAACGTTGTCACCAAAAATGGATACACTATGCATCCACAGAGTGGTGCAGACCAGTTCAAGGACGTCGATTCAGGATCCGGTCATCAAACCATAGACATCAAATGTCCAGACAAATTTTGAACGTAATTTTGACAAACTTGTTAAATTTCATGCAACCTGATGATTTTCATTTAAATCGAACCAAATTCATTACATTTTCGACATATTTCAGCTAACAAGATTAGACGGCACTCTAATCTAAATATTTAGAGGCCGCGGTAGCGTCCGTGTTTCATATTACGTCTTCCTCATGTCTCGCAAGCTCAACGGCCGTGTGCTCCGAGAAGTGAAGCTACCAGAGGATAAGAATAAGACATGGGACACAAGGTGTGCCCACATCGATGTCCTACTCTTCCTTGCCAGAGTTCGATGTGTGGACGTCGTCGGACGTGGACAGGGCGACCTCGTGGTCCTTGTGACCAGGCGCGTCCGACGCAGAGCTGGCGGTGCCCGCAATCACCTGTGCCTCCGCATCGATCTTCGTGAACTTGGTGTCTGTCTCTGCCCACAGGACGCTAAGCCACCATCGCTCGTGGCGGATGTCACGGGCGATGGGCATGGACTGGCATAGCACCCTCTACTCCTCTAGGAAGCCCGGATCCTCCGCGACCATGGCAATGACGACATCGTTGTTCACCTACTCACTGGTGATTTTCCCTTCTACGAGTCGATGTTTGTTGAGAAACCGAGGTTATAGCATTGGTCCTCCTGCGACTGCCGGAACACCGGCACCGGAAGCGTCGGCTGATCCTCTGGCATGACAACGTAGAAGTTCTCCTGTGCGGGCGGGGGCTTCGGCTCGTCATGGGTCGTCTCCTCCATCATATGTTCCCGTGGCTCCCCTTCGTCTAGGTCACCAGCAAGTCGGCCTCTATCCGTTGGGTAGGATGGGCCTGCCAGTCCGCCATAATGCTCGCCAACTCCTGCTTCTGCTCTCTCGAGACGCTCTCCCATGTCGCTCTAGAGCTCGCGATCATGTGGATGTGGTGCGGTGCGGGTCATACAAGCGAGGAGGCAACCTTTAAATAGCAGCTGCCGTTCAGGCCAAGCGGTGAAATGTGTCAATGCGGGCGCCAAAGTGTGTTTCTCGGCCACCACACCTGTTTTACGTAGTGGACGGATAGACGTGTAAGCGGTTTGAATGCGGCGACATTGAATAGGCATAAAGACAAGGAGCAGGGCATGTGGCGCTCTTGGCCGACATGCAACTTCAATGTCAACTGTAGTGAGTGGTCGCATCTGTTGTGGGCCGGCGTGAATGTTGCGCGGCGCTCTAGAGTGGTGCTAACCGACATGAATGTGGGCTTCATAAGGGAGAGGGCGTGGGCGTGCGAGTTCGTTTGGGGTGGGCAGGGGTGTCAGACGCGTATCGGCAGCATTACGAACGTCTGTAAAACCCCCTGATTTGCGTTCGGTTTGCAGGATTTCAAATATCCAGATCGGTCCGCGATAACTTACCTTGTTGGGTGATAAACTACGTCTGGATAGCTTGTTTTGGACGTATGCGGATGATTTGAGGATCGGCGTTAGAAATGCCCTCACAACAAAAGAACGAAACATAAAATTAACCAAATTTGCACAGCAAAATAACATACACGATTCTTCCACCTATCGATGATGAGGAGTACACCTGGTAGTAACACAGATGAAAAAGTCAAAATATGGTGTCGTACATGCAAAGTACTTATATCTATCTTATGACATGTTTTTCTTTTTTGTTAAGATTAGTAAACAAGCCCATGCCTTGCACCGAGAGAGATGATTAATGTGTCTACAAAATCGTCCGTCAGCGCGACATATAGCATCCGGACAGTACCACCCGGAGACTGGGAGGTGTCCACCAAAACGTCCCTCAGGACGGCACGCTAATATCCGAACGATGCCACCTGATGGTAGCAGGAAGGCATATATTGAGGACGCATTAAGAACCATTGGAACCTTTGGCGCCCCTTTTGTATGGCACTTCTGATCACACCAAACATGAATAAATAAAAGCGCAGCAAAGTCACTAAGTTGCATATTCATACTCCCTTCATCTACTTTTACGGAGCTTAATTTCCAACGCTGTTGCGATAAAATTAGAGCACTTTTGAAGCTCAGTTTTGGACATAATTTTTTTTCCTAATTGTATGTAGCCCACAAAAACCTTCGCGAATTCATTTTTTCCCTTTTTCTTCTTTTATTGACCAAAAATAGTGCCCACAATCGGTTTCATTTTATTGGGTCATTTTTATCTAATTGCATGTTGCCCACCGAAACCTTCTCGTCCTTTTTGTTATTTTATTGATTTTTAACTTTTTATTGACCTGCCATGCAACCCATAATCAGTTTAATTTTACCGGTCTTTCTCTGTTTTATGGGGACCGCATCACACTTTGTGTCTTCATCGGGTCATTATTTCTTTTATTGGCATGTGAAGCCACACGTCTGCATCACTTGTTAAGTAGGTATAGATCTAATAGGCATTTCGAAAATACGACATATAAAGAAGAGTATTAATTAGGAGTGCACCCTAAACATAATTTTAGAAATAATTAACATGCAAAATACTAGCATATTTTGAATGTACTTATTTTTTTGAGGCTTTTCCATATATAACATGTTTGATTTGGAGTTAGGGTTGATTTTTTTTAAGCATTTGCATCTGTCAAAAACAAGTGAACAATAGAGTAGCTGCGCCGAAACTGCACCATTGCGCAGCCCATCACCTAAGCCACGCGTGGGCCAGACAACCTTATCCTACACAGCGGATATTAGAGAGAAAAGCAGAAAAGGGAAGGAAGTGGGATTCAAACCTGGGTGTCTAGTGTGGAGCAGCAAAGCTCAAACCACTGTGCTACTTGGAAGCTTGTGACACATAAAGGGCTTGCTCTAAATAGCATAAAGTGTACGGCGACTTGTGAAGGGAAAAAACGAATCATTTTATTTCCACATACCGGTGGCATGGCGGCTAATTATTGGTAACTTCGGGGACAATCTTACGACGAACGGCCAGAAGCAATAATTTTTTATTATTAGGTATAGATTTATCATATGCTTTCCCCGGAACAAAGGGAGCATGGCCTAAAGCAAACGACTATTGGATTGGAAATCAGGTCCAATAATTGTGTTTGTTTTCTTATTTTTTTGTTTCTTTCTTTTTATAATATTTTTGAATTTAATTTTATATTACTTATGATATATTGGCTATATTTATCACCCCTCCCATTTCATCCTACTATTACCTTGTTATTTAAAATAGTGAGAATATTCTTTTCTTGACCTATTAAAGTAATTTTTGTAATATTATTATTTAAAATTGGAAAATTGGTGTTTTGTCCAATAAAATTGAGCAAATAGTATTAGGTTACGGTCTGTGTCTGTGCTAGCTCATTTATGATCCTCTTCCAGCGTTGGCAACTTACAATGCGAGTTGTAGTAGGTCTTGCTCAATGCGAGTTGTAGTAGGTCTCACATACAATGCCGTCCTACTGGGCCGGGCCAATAATCTAGTAGCACGGGAGTTTTTTTATTCGGCTTACTGTTTTGCATCGGTTTTGTTCAAGGTGTCTTTGGTTTTTCTAGGACTTTCTTTGGTTTTTCATTTTTCCTCTGTATTTTCAGTTCATTTTTATTTTTCTCATTTTGATCTTTTGTTTTTCTTTGTTTCTTTCTTCGGGTTGCATCAGTTTTCTTTGTTTTTCTTCAGGTTTGTTATTTTCCTTTATTTTTATTTTTCCCATTTTCCCAATTTTTCAACACGTCTCTAATTTCTTTATAAATATTATATATTTATCATATGCAATATGAATATTTATACACGTTTAATATGAATATATTACTTGATGTCTATTTTTCATACACACTCTACATTTTTAGAGTACATCTAAAACATTTTTTCTATACTTTAAAATTTTTCAATACAACTTTTGAACATGTTTTTGAATACATATTAAACATTTTTCTCATACACATTGAAACAATTTTTAATAAATTGAAAAGAAAATACAATGCAAACCTTTTTTTGTTTAGAAATGTGTGAATATTTTTTAATATATAACACACTTTTTTGGAATGGTACAAACCATTCTTTTTGGAATTACATGAATATTTAGATTGTATATATTTTTTTTAAATGCTTCAACAATTTTTTATTTGAGTGGAACAAACATTTTGTAAAACTTAAGAAAACATTTTTACACTGCATTGATATTTTTGTAATGTGCGATAAACACTTTGAAAAACATTAACTAAAATAATATGTATTTAGCATTTCTCATAACATAAACAAAATAAAAAACACATATGTGTGACTTCAGCTTGATGAAGCCACATGCCTACTGGGACGGCTGGCTCCATGTAGGCAAGCTCGGCTTCCGTATTGCTAAATAAGGAGACATAGACTTGCCCTACTTCTACGAAAATTTGATGCTCAACCGACATATATTTTCTCTCACGCACATGGCGTTGTACGCTGGCCGCATATGTTATTTCTCCTATGCATGGGTTCACCCTATCCTTCACCCGCAACCTTTTCTGGATCCCATCTCGCCATGCGGAGCTTTTTCCTAACTTTAGCAAGGGCAACTTAGCATCTCACTATGTAGCCCGTGGGCGGTTTTGCAACAAGGCTCTTATTGCAATGGCTACGTGATGAAGGAAGAGGAGAGACGACAGGCGCGTCAAGGGACAAGGTGGTGCTGCTGCTGTGGCGAGTTTCTACAATAACGACAGAGTTGCAAATGGCGACGACAAGGACGGCAGTGCTGCTGCAGCATCATCTTTCATGCAACATCATTCATGTTGCAAAAGTTCTTCCGCAACATCATATTTGTTGGAAACAAAGGTAAAGTTGAAACAAATCTACAATGTAACCTGTTGTAAATATTTCGGCAACATGAGCTCTGTTGCAAATGGCTCTACAATATTGCCTTTGTTGCAATGATGAGGATGGGGCGCCAGATCCAACAGCCAGCCTATATGTAGTACGCTGCTACTTTTTACTACTGGCCTGCTTAATTCTCCATAAGCTATGTATCATACTCAGAGAAAAAACCCAATTGCATATGGTGGCCCAACATTACCTAAAAAAAATATAGTAGCTCAATAGTGAGACCACAATTGTCTGTTTTGTATGCCCGAAAACGTCAAACAACTCTTTGCTCATTTTGGTTCAATCAGATCAACTGCCGGCAGCCACGGACGGCTCGTCGACCCCCTGCGTTCAAGCACCAAGCATACGAAGGAGCAATCAAGGCGATCTTATGCCGTCTGAAAATCAAGCTTAAGGAAAATGTCCTTATGATGTCTCCTACTAACCTTAGGCGAGTTATTATTGGCGACAAAAATGGTGCCCACTGAGGGAGTCCTGGACTAAGGGGTCATCGAGTGTCCGGCCTGTTATCCTTTGGGCCAGACTGATGGGTTGTGAAGATATGAAGGCCGAAGATTGTACCCGTGTCCGGATTGGACTCTACTTGGCGTGGAAGGCAAGCTTGGCGACCGGAGATTCCTTCGCATGTAACCGACTCCATGTAGACCCTAGATCCCCCGGTGTCTATATAAACCGGAGGGGTTAGTCCGGAAAGGACAGAGATAAATACATTACCATAGTCATACAGGCTAGACTTCTAGGGTTTAGCCATTACGATCTCGTGGTAGATCAACTCTTGTAATACTCATATTCATCAAGATCAATCAAGCAGGAAGTAGGGTATTACCTCCATAGAGAGGGCCCGAACCTGGGTAAACATCGTGTCCCCCGTCTCCTGTTACCATCGATCCTAGACGCACAGTTCGGGACCCCCTACCCGAGATTCACCGGTTTTGACACCGACATTGGTGCTTTCATTGAGAGTTCCACTGTGCCGTCGACGAAAGGTTCGATGGCCCCTTCAATCGTCAATAATGACGCTGTCCAAGGAGGAACCTTCCTCCCCATACAGCTTGTTGTATTCGGCGGCTTCATACTGTGGGCCAACTCGCTTAGCCATCTTGAGCAGGTCGATAGCTACGCCCCTGGCCATCAGGTCAGATTTGGAAGCTTGAACTACGTCGCGGATATCCGTGGAGACTTGATCTTCAAGGGATTCGAGCCCGCGGCGATTGCTCCCCCTCGCCCCGATGAACATGACTTAAATCTGTCATCGGATCACACCCAGGAGATGGTTCCTGCTGCTGCAACGGCCTTAGAGCCAAAAGCAGATCGTGCCATCCGAGGCCACAGAGTCCGCGGCGTTGGAGCCGCACACGGACGCGACATCCCACAATATTCGCGTCAATGGAACTCCAGACTCGTTTCCGGCTATAAGTTCCAGACCAGGTATGCCAGCGGACACCGAGTTGGATCGGTTATCGATTTTTGAATTTAGCGCCGCAGACATCTTCCAGCATTCACCTTTCGGGTAACGTGCTAAACTCTTTAAAGAATTTGTCCTTGGAGAAGAACTCACAGCCGAACTATGTCCGGTTCGAGCTAGAGACGGATGACGAGGAATTTTGCTTCCCACCCGCCACCCACTTCATAGCCACAGACGTGCTTGACTATTGCTCCGAAGACACCGACGGTGTGTACGACGATGCCGACAAGGAGCAAGGCCAAGACCCGCCATTCACTGGACGTTGGACGGCTACCTCTTCGTACGTCGTGTACATGGTTGATACACCTAAAGGATCTGGCGACGACAAAGAAGAGCCAGATGCGAATAAAACCTCTGAGACGCAGTCCAAGCGCCGGCGGCCCAAACGCTGCTCTAAGCCCCGTCGCTCAAAGGACGACAACACTGGCACCGGAGCAAATAGTACTCAGGGCGATGCCGAAAACAATGAAGACCCTGTCGGGGCTACATCCGAACAGGAGGAACATGACAGCAGGCAAGACAACCCTGACGAATAGGCCATAGAAGATAACTCAGAGGACGATAGTTACCGTCCACCCTTCGAGGAGGAGAAAAGCCTCGGCAACGAAGACTTTATCGTGCCTGAGGATCCTCTGGAGCAGGAGCGCTTTAAGCTTCAGCTCATAGCCACTGCAAGGAGCCTGAAAAAGAAACAGCAGCAGCTTCAAGCCGAACAAGATCTGCTCGTCGACAAATGGACTGATGTCCTGACAGCCGAAGAATACGGCCTCAAGCGTCCAGCCAAGAGCTACCCAAAACGCAGACTGCTACCTCAGTTCGATGAGGAGGCACCAGATCCCATACCTCCCTCGCGCAATGCGGACCGACCACCACGTGGTCGGGATAGAACGGCGGGACGGCCACCCCGCGGTCGGGATAAAACGGCAACTCAGGCCGAACAGCAGCACGCCCCACCGCCTCGCAAAAACAGGGACAGACCAGCTCGGGACCATACATACGATCTTCGGCAGGAATTGGACAATAGAGCAGGACACACCAGATCTATATACGGATCGCGAGGACGTTTCCATACTCAGGACGACAGCTACCTATTCGGACGTGACAAACTTAATCACACCCGGGCCAATAACCATAGACGGACTTCGTCGGAGGTGCGCCGTGACGCGGCCCGCTATAGAGGTGCCGCACACCCTCTCTGCTTTACAGATGAGGTGCTGGATCATGAATTCCCCGAGGGGTTCAAGCCTGTCAATATTGAATCATACGACGGAACAACCGACCCTGCAGTGTGGATCGAAGATTTTACTCTGCACATCCATATGGCCCGAGGAGACGACCTCCACGCTATCAAATACCTCCCGTTAAAGCTCAAAGGACCAGCTCGACACTGGCTAAACTGTCTGCCTGAAAACTCTTTCGGCAGCTGGGAGGACTTGGAAGAAGCCTTCCTCGACAACTTCTGAGGTACATATGTCCGGCCACCCAATGCCGATGACTTAAGCCACATAGTTCAACAATCTGGAGAATAAGCCAGAAAATTCTGGACTAGGTTCCTAACCAAAAAGAACAAGATCGTCGACTGTCCGGATGCCGAAGCCCTAGCGGCCTTTAAGCATAGCATCCGGGACAAATGGCTCCCCCGCCACCTCGGCCAGGAAAAGCCGAGGTCCATGGCAGCCCTCACGACACTTATGACCCGCTTCTGCGCGGGAGAGGATAGTTGGCTGGTTCGCAGTACAAACACAACCAACGAAACAGGCCCCTCCGAGGCCAAAAACAGCACCGGCAAGCTCCGGCACAACAGACACAAACGCCGAAGCAATGGCGATAACACCGATGACACCACGGTTCACGCCGGATTCAGTGGCTCCAAGTCCGGCCAGCGAAAGAAGCCCTATAAAAGGAGCAGCGGAGGACCATTAAGCTTGGACCGTATACTCGATCGTCCTTGCTAGATACATGGCACCCCAGACAAACCGGCCAACCATACTAACAGAGATTGCCGGGTCTTTAAACAAGCCAGCAAGGTCAACAGCAGAAATAAGGAAGGAGAATCACTGAGCAAGGACGATGACGAGGAGCCCCGACAGCCGAACACTGGGGGGCAAAAGAAATTTCCCCCTCAAGTCAAAACGGTGAACATGATATACGCTACACACATCCCCAAAAGGGAGCGCAAGCGCGCACTTAGGGGCGTCTACGCGTTAGAGCCAGTCGCCCCGAAATTCAATCCGTGGTTGTCATTCCCAATCACCTTTGACCGTCGAGATCATCCAACCAGCATCCGCCACGGCAGCTCAGCCGCACTGGTCCTCGACCCAATCATCGACGGATTTCACTTGAAACGAGTCCTAATGGACGGTGGTAGCAGCCTCAACCTGCTCTATCAGGATACAGTACGTAAAATAAGCATCGACCCCTCACGGGTCAAGCCCACGAAGACTACCTTTAAAGGAGTCATACCAGGCGTAGAGGCCCGTTGTACGGGCTCAATAACGCTGGAGGTAGTAATCGGTTCCCCGGATAACTTCCGAAGCGAAGAACTAATCTTCGATATCGTCCCATTTCGCAGCGGCTATCACGCCCTGCCCGGACGAACCGCATTCGCTAGATTCAACGCGGTGCCACATTACGCTTATCTCAAGCTAAAGATGTCCGGTCCACATGGCATCATTACAGTAAATGGAAACACGGAACGCTCCCTCCGTACAGAGGAGCACACTGCCGCCCTAGCAGCAGAAGTACAGAGCGGTCTTCTCAAGCAGCATTATAATCCGGCTGCCGAGCCCCTGGACATCATCAAGAGGGTCCGGACCACACTGCAGCAGGACAGCTCGGCTCGTCAAGAGCCGAATTAGCAATTTGACCTCCGTCCCAGCCCCGATGAGGCAAGGGCACTAATACCGCGCGTACATAAACTACGCACTCAAAACCCCATGGGAATTGACGGAGGCATAACTCGTTCGCGATCCACTGTACGGCTCGACCGACCCTGGGATTCACACGCTTTTACTTTTTCTTTTTACAGGTTTTGTTATCTTTTGGAGGTCTATCATGACAACCCGCTTGCAGAACATACCAAGGAGGCAAGGAGCTCTAGCTTACAAGGGAATCCCCAGGTGGTCTCTACTAAACGATTGCCATACTTGCTTTTCATACCCGCACGTAGCTCGCCCTTGGTTGCGGCATGTTAAATAGCCCTACTTGCTTATCGCATTACTTGTACAAAGTACGCCTTGACGTACTAGTTACACCACAATGGTGAATACACGGTAGCGTCAGCTTATTATTTCATTTTTACGTTTACTCACCTCAGTATTAATCACTCACTGCACACGTACACAATGGTACGTATTACTATGCCAGGGGTTTCATTACACCCAACACTACGGCAATAAAAAGTCTGAACACTTTTATAGTATAGTTCGGCACCCCAAACTTATAGCATTATATGCATCGGCTCCGAATCATGTCTTTGGTCAATAGTTGGGTTGCCCGGCTCCTGTGCTTACTACCTTACGTTCCGCTATATCGGCTAGGGTAGTAAAGGGAGAACTACTACGATTGTGTCCCGGTTCTTCCGGACGAGCACCTCAGTAGAGAAAGCCGAAAACTGACTGTCATGATGCGGCGAGAGCCGGTCAGCTGTTCGAGAGGTTCCAAATCGTTAGAGATTTCTTCCGCTTCTTGCGAAGAATCGGTTCCCCCGATTTGGCGTGCATAGCGCCCCTAGTTCGGTCCTCCGAATACAAGGGGCTTCGCCAACTTTCTTAATTGTCAAACTCCTATGGCTAAGTGAGGGCGGTAAAGGCCGCATAGTCTGATTGCATTGTTTGTTGCGCTAAACACCTCCTTTAAGGACCAGAATGTGGAGTAAAGAGTGTTTAGATTTATCCCGAACACCCCCGTACTATCTACGTAGGGGCAGAAGCCGACGACTGGTCAACCCTCAGAGTTAATAAACGGCCGCACAGGAGGTAAATTTAAATCATAAGCATTATACTACATAACACCATTGTTCCATATTACAGGGCAAGGTAATACACATGTTCTCATGGGAATATGATATCCTTCGAACATTGCTCCGCGACAAGGCGGGACCCCTCCAGGACACCATCAAAATAGTGCTCGGGCCGACGATGCTCCTTGCCCTCCGGCGGCCCCTCGGTCACTAGCTTCTTGGCATCCAGCTTCGCCCAATGCGTCTTGACGCAGGCAAAGTCCATGCGCGCACCTTCAATACAGACCGATCACTTCACGGCTTCGAGCCGCGGACAGGCACTCACAAGCTGCTGCACAAGCCCGAAGTTGCTGCTAGGTATAGGATCGGCAGGCCATAGCCAGACTATCAGGTCCTTCATGGCTAGCTCTGCGAACCTGTGTAGCTCGACCAACTGCTTTAGCTGGTCGCTGAAGGGCACCGGATGTTCGGATCCCATATATTGGGACCAGAATAGCTTCTCTGTAGACATCCCTTCTTTGGCTCTATAATGCTCGGCAGCACTCGACACACTGTGCGGCAGATCCGTAAACACCCCTGGAAAATCCAAGTTCAGGATAAGTACAAGGAACGTTTCTTCTACATACTTGCTATGCATGGTGAAAGATTTACCCGCTGTACTCTTCTTGGCCGCCTGAATTTCCTGGAGGGCGCTCTGGGCTTCGCTCGTGCATCCTGTGTGCTCTGCCGGGCCTTCGCCAATTCGGACTCTTGCACCTTACAATCGCGCTCCAAGGACTCAAACCTCTCTATCGCGCCCTGTACCTGTTGCTGCGCCTCGCCAACCCGGGCCTCGTGCTTCTCGCGCGAGGCGTGTTCCTTGGCCGCTTTGTCCTCGGCCTCGGCTAGCGCCTTCTTAAGGGCCGCCACCTCGGTCGTGGCCCCTAATAAAGTTTATGACACTTTAGTCCGGTTGGACTACTCATTTTTTCGAAATGTACCCATAGGTTACTGCATACCTTGGCTATCCTCCAGCTGCTTCTTCACGAGGCCGAGCTCCTCCTCGGCCCGCTCTAGTTTCCGCTTCAGTCCGGAAACTTCCGCAGCATGAGCAGTGGCAGCCTGCAGCGATACCTGCTTATTCACATAGACAACTAATGTTAGACTCCTGCGATATTTATTCTCGATCCTCTGTTTGGCTTTTTCCTCCCGAACACCAAACAGAGCATCAAGGGCTACTGTCTATACGGTGATATTTTCCCTACAATCACATTACTTACCTCAAAGCCTGTTAGAAGGCTAGTGCAGGCTTCGGTCAGTCCGCTTTTGACGAACCGAACCTTCTCTATTACCGTGTCCATAAGGACACGATGCTCATCCACGATAGAGGCGCCTCGTAGCGCCTCCAGCAGATTATCCGGTGCCTCTGGTTGGACAGAGGTCACCGGTGGAACAGGCACATTCCCTCCTTGGGGGGGAATGCCGTTAGCTAGACCCCGGAGCCATGTAGATCTCCGGAATGGTATCCGGCTGAGGCCTGAAGGGAACTCGGGCCCCGTCACCAGTCCCCGTGGGGACTTTTTCCACCATATGTCCGGCAGCCGAGGAGTCATCCTGGGACGTCACCCCGATGATCTCCGGAATCTCCCCCGGCCTGGGAAAGTCTTTTTGGACACCACCTCGTCATCACCCTTGGGTGAGACGGAATGAGCAGGTGGCGGAGACATGCTCGCCATCTCCCGCGAGTCCAGCGAATCCTTTGTCGAGGATCGCGGGGAGCCATCGTGTGCCGGACTGCAATGACAAGGTTTAAGACGTATCAATATTACAAACCAAGAAGGCCAGATGTTTCTGATTCTGGTACTCACGAGGCGGCCCGAGGCTTGGTCCGGCGAGGTCGCTCCGGACTGCTATCAACATCCCACACGGAGTTATCCGCTTGGGAGCCTTTAACCCTCTTAGGTGCTTTCGCCTCCGGATCTGGGGGGGCCGCCCTCTTCTTCCTCCCCACCTCAGGTGGGGAATCGTTTTCTTCTTCCTCTTCATCGTCAGCGGACGAAGAGGAAGTCTCGTCCTCGGACGTCATGTCCGGAGCGTCTTTTCGGAAAGGGCCTTTCTTGGCCCCTTTGGCCGCTTTCTTGGCCGTCTTCTCTGGCACGTCATACGGCGCCGGAAACAACATCTTCGTCAGAAGTGGGAATTCTTCCTCCTCAGGAAGCGGAGATGGACAGTTAATCTGCCCCGCCACCTCGATCTAGGCCTGGTAAAGTAGGTGGAAGAGCTCAGAATCCATCCTCAAAATATGCCGGTGAAGGGTATACCTTGAAAACATTAAAAGACTTACCGGATTGGCCTGGCGCTCTGAGCTAAGCCCTCGATTTTCAGTCGTGGGCGGGGGCGTCTCGCCAGCCTTGAAGAGCGCTTTCCAGATGCCTTCATGCATTGCGCCGAAGAGCCCTAGCAGCGTCTGGTGCTTGGCGGGGTCGTACTCCCACAAATAGCAAGTCCGGTGTTGGCACGGAAGGATCCGGCGAATGAGCATGACCAGGATCACATTCACAAGCTTGATCTTCTTGGTTATCATGTTCTGGACGCATGTCTGGAGCCCAGTTATCTCGTTCGAGGATCCCCAGGTCAGGCCCTTCTCTTGCCAGGAAGTGAGCCGCATCGGAACTCCGGATCGGAATTCGGGGGCTGCTACCCAATCGGCGTCACGCGGCTCGGTGATGTAAAACCACCCCGACTGCCATCCCTTCACCGTCACCGCGGAGGAGCCTTCGGGCCAGGTGACGCTGGGCATTTTGCCCACCATGGCGCCTCCGCACTCTGCTTGTTGACCGCTCACCACCTTCGGTTTCACGTTGAAGGTCTTTAGCCATAGGACGAAGTGAGGCGGGATGCGGAGAAAGGCCTCGCACACAATGATAAATGTTGAGATATTGAGGATAAAGTTGGGGGCCAGATCGTGGAAGTCCAACCCATAGTAAAACATCAATCCACAGACAAATGGATGAAGAGGGAATCCCAGCCCACGGACGAAGTGTGTGAGAAACACAACCCTCTCCTAGGGCTCGAGGGTAGGGACGATTTCCCCTTTTGCCGGGAGTCGGTGAGCAATCTCCTTGGCTAAATAGCCGGCCTCCCGGAGCTCCGTGATGTCCTTAACGGAGGAGGCCATCCACTTGCCTCCAGCGCCGGATCCGGACATGATTGGAGTGCCTTCTCGAACGAGGAAAAGCTAAAGCTTGGGCGCTAGAGCTCGAGGACGGAAGGACTGAAGATGAAGAAGGGTGTGGGTAAAGGGAGAGTGTCCTTATCCCCTTATAAAGGCCGCGAATATCAAGCGCCTCCCCACTCGTCCTAAAAACTCGCCTATTTCCAAGGGCTATATAAACGGCACGGTTGGGTTACCCATGCCCGCATTGATGAGAATCCCGCGATAAGGGGACATGATCTCTGCTTTGACAAGACGTGCCAATGGCAACCGCGTCTCAAAACGTGGAGCGGCAAACGAAAAGCGGTTCGAAATTACGACCGGACAAACGTAATGTCATGTTGTAAAAAGTTGTCAGCGGATAGAACTCATGTGAAAATATATATTCTCTCGGTTGTGTGTGGTATATGGCAGGTCCAGATACTATCATCGCATCCAAAGACTATCTTGGAGTTCGGAGAAAAGGGAACCCGCCTTGCAATGCCGAAGACAATCTGCGCGCCGGACTCCTCGTCATTGAAGCCAGGTTCAGGGGCTACTGAGGGAGTCCTGGACTAAGGGGTCCTCGGGTGTCTGGCCTGTTATCCTTTGGGCCGGACTGATGGGTTGTGAAGACGTGAAGGCCAAAGACTGTACCCGTCTCCAGATTGGACTCTGATACGTCTCCAACGTATCTATAATTTATGAAGTATTCATGCTATTATATTATCCATCTTGGCTGTTTTATGGGCTTTACTATGCACTTTAATATTACTTTTGGGACTAACCTATTGACCCAGAGCCCAGTGCCAGTTTCTGTTTTTTCCCTTGTTTCAGTATTTCGCAAAAAAGGAGTCCAAACGGAATGAAACCTTTGGAAAAGTTATTTTTGGAAAGAAAGCAATCCGGGAGACTTGGAGTGCACGTCAGGGGATCAACGAGGAAGGCACGAGGCAGGGTGGCGCGCCCACCCCCCTGGGCGTGCCCTCCACCCTCGTGGGCCCCTCGTGGCTCCCCTGACGTACTTCTTCCTCCTATATATACCAATATACCCTAAAACCATCGGGGAACAGAATGGATCGGGAGTTCCGCCGCCGCAAGCCTCTGTAGCCACCAAAAACCAATCGGGACCCTGTTCCGGCACCCTACCGGAGGGGGGAACCCTCACCAGTGGCCATCTTCATCATCCCGGCGCTCTCCACGACGAGGAGGGAGTAGTTCATCCTCAGGGCTGAGGGTATGTACCAGTAGCTATGTGTTTGATCTCTCTCTCTCTCTCTCTCTCTCTCGTGTTCTTGAGGTGATACGATCTTGATGTATCGCGAGCTTTGCTATTATAGTTGGATCTTATGATGTTTCTCCCCCTCTACTCTCTTCAAATGGATTGAGTTTCCCCTTTGAAGTTATCTTATCGGATTGACTCTTTTAATGATTTGAGAACACTTGATGTATGTTTTGCGTGGGATACCCGTGTTGACAATGGGGTATTCTATTGATCCACTTGAGGTATGTTTCGGTGATCAACTTGCGGGTTCCGCCCATGAACCTATGCATAGGGGTTGGCACACGTTTTCGTCTTTACTCTCCGGTAGAAACTTTGGGGCACTCTTTGAGGTTCTATGTGTTGGTTGAATAGACGAATCTGAGATTGTGTGATGCATATCGTATAGGGATAATTGATATTATGCCCTTAGTTGGGTCACACTCGACAGGTTTACCCCTACTTTTCAAAAATACTCGTTCCTGTCCAAACCACTTTGCTTCTCTCGTGTTTTTGCCCTTCTGTCTCAGTTCCGTCCAGTCAAAGGCGTTTGACCGTCAGAGTGACATTTTTCTGGATCATTTTGCCCCTCTTTCCAACTTCAGTTAAGAATCAAAGGAAAAAAACAATGTGATGCTTACATGTGGGACCCAACTAAATGCGAAAGAAAAAAAGAAAAACATACACTCTCTCTCTCTCCCTCCCGAAACACCTCACTTTCCCCATCCTGGTTTCGCCGCACCCGTGTCGCCGGCGTCGCATGACCTGCCGTCGACGCCCCCCACTACCACCTTCCTCTCCCACCCCAGACACCGCCCAGTTCTGCCGACCGGCCCGCTGATGGACTGCATGGCGGGGGCAGCCAACCTCTAGCCAGCGGGCACCTCCGATGAGCACATGCTGGACCTCGAGGGATGGGCGGCCAGAGCCACCGGGACAAGGTGGGTCCAGGGACGGGCAGCGGGATCCTTGGGCAAGGGGAAGTGACGCGATGGAGGGGAGGCCAGGTTCAGGGTGGGGCATTGGGGCGCGGCAGAGACGGCAGATCCGACCGCGGGAGGCTCGGGCTGGACCGGATCTGGCTGGGATGGAGGTTGGGGAGGCACTGGGGACCGGCGGCGGGCAGATGGGCAGCAGCTGCTCGTCCAGCGGCTCGAGGTCGGGGAGGCACTGGCGTGGGTGACCGGCAGCGGGGTGAGCGGGGGAGCCATGCGGGAGCTAGGGGAGGAAGAAGATAGGAAGGGGGATGGGGGCGTGGGTCCCATAGGGAAGAGAGAGGGAAGTTTTTTTCTTTTGCATTGAATTGGGTCCCACATGTAAGTGTAACATTGTTTTTTCTTTGATTTTTAACTGGAGTTGTAAGGAGGGGCAAGATGGTCCAGAAAAATGTCTCTCTAACAGTCACACGCCTTTGACCAGACGGAAGGGCAAAAACACAAGAGAGCCAAAGTGGTTTGGGCAGGAAAGAGTATTTTCGAAAAGTAGGGGTAAACCTGTCGAGTGTGACCCAACTATGGGCATAATATCAATTATCCCTATCGTATAATCATACCCACGGATACTTGAGGTGATATTGGAGTATCTAGGTGACATTAGGGTTTTGGTTGATTTGTGTCTTAAGGTGTTATTCTAGTACGAACTCTTGAATAGATCGATCCGAAATAATAACTTTGAGGTGGTTTCGTACCCTACCATAATCTCTTCGTTTGTTCTTCGCTATTAGTGACTTTGGAGTGACTCTTTGTTGCTTGTTGAGGGATAGTTATATGATCGAATTATGTTATTATCATTGAGAGAACTTGCACTAGCGAAAGTATGAACCCTAGGCCTTATTTCCTAGCATTGCAATACCGTTTACGCTCACTTTTATCATTCGTTACCTTGCTGTTTTTATATTTTCGGATTACAAAAACCTATATCTACCATCCATATTGCACATGTATCACCATCTCTTCGCCGAACTAGTGCACCTATACAATTTACCATTGTATTGGGTGTGTTGGGGACACAAGAGTCTCTTTGCTAGTTGGTTGCAGGGTTGCTTGAGAGAGACCATCTTCATCCTACACCTCCCACGGATTGATAAACATTAGGTCATACACTTGAGGGAAATTTGCTACTGTCCTACAAACCTCTGCACTTGGAGGCCCAACAACGTCTACAAGAAGAAGGTTGTGTAGTAGACATCAGACTCTACTTGGCGTGGAAGGCAAGCTTGGCGACCGGAGATTCCTTCTCATGTAACTGACTCCATGTAAACCCTAGATCCCCTCGGTGTATATATAAATCGGAGGGGTTAGTCCGGAAAGGACAGAGATATATACATTACCATAGTCATACATGCTAGACTTCTAGGGTTTAGCCATTACGATCTCGTGGTAGATCAACTCTTGTAATACTCATATTCATCAAGATCAATCAATCAGGAAGTAGGGTATTACCTCCATAGAGAGGGCCCGAACCTGGGTAAACATCGTGTCCCCCGTCTCCTGTTACCATCGATCCTAGACGCACAGTTCGGGACCCCCTACCCGAGATCCGCCGGTTTTGACACCGACACCCACCACTCTTCAGACCTCTTCATGGCACATGGCACAAGCCCCTTGGAATTGCCCCCTTTAAATTTGCATGTTGCTTTGATGATCGTCCTTCGGCAAGTATGGAATGTTCTCATCTTCGAATCACCCCCATTACATCTGCATGTTGTGTTGGTGCTTGATAATCTTTGTCATGCCATGGCCAAGATGGTTCTGGTATTCTTTCAATGTAACCCCCTCCTTATCATTAGTTTTTCCTTTTTCTCATTATTCATAGTTTGAGTTTCCTTGTAATGGCCATAGATTCAAAGATTGTAGCATGCTATATTTATCACGTTTGAGTTAGTGAATCAAGCCATGGGGATTCTATCTCCCTTGATTCCTCAAAAAAAACTTCACACCGCAAGACCTATATGTGAGTTGCCACTGTATGAGCACTTATACAGTTGGCTAGAATTTGATCACCTGACACTAATAATTTATTTTGTTTGCTCTGCAAAGTTTTCTACCATTACAAACTAGTGTTTAAAGGTGGGTATTCTCACTATATTAGTACATCTCTACATCATGTACCGTGTGTGTATGTGTGAGAATCAGGATGGTACTAGTGGTTATGTTATGCACATTGTTTTTGGAGAAGGGGTCGAAATGTTGACTATACCAAATGTACTAATATAGTGAGAATACCCACCTTTAAACACTAGTTCGCAGTGGTAAAAAAAACTTTGCAGAGCAAAAATAAATAAATTATTAGTGTTAGGTGATCAAATTCTAGCCAACTGTATAAGTGCTCATATAGTTGCAACTCATGTATAGGCTCTTGTGGTGTAAAGGTTTTTTTTTGAAGAATCAAGGGAGATGTAATCCCCATGGTTTGATTCAATAACTCAAACATGATCAATATGGCATAGTGCAATCTTTGAAGCTGGGGCCATGACAAGGAAATTCAAAGTATGAGTAATGAGAAAGAGGAAAAACTAATGAGAAGGAGGGGGTTACATTGAAAGAATACCAGAACCATCTTGGCCATGGCATGACAAAGAGTATCAAGCACCAACGCAACATGCAGATGTAATGGGGATGATTCGAAGATGAGAACATTCCATACTTGCCGAAGGACGATCATCAAAGCAACATGCAAATGTAATGGGGGTGATTCCAAGGGGCTTGTGGCATGTGCCACGAAGAGATCTGAAGAGTGGTGGGCACCATCTTTGTCGCCAATAAAACTCTCGCCTGAGGTTAGTAGGATACGTCATAAGGGCATTTTCCTTAGCTTGACTATCAGATGGCATACGATCGCCTTGCATTGCTCTTTCCTAAGCTTGGTGCTTGAGCGTAGGGGGTTGAATGACGGATGGTGCGCTTGGATCATGCAGCTAGTACGGACCACGAGCACGACCATTAACGGAGGTTGGATACGTCTTCTGTTCCTCGAGGGGGGTGAGGTAGGGGGGTGCTATCCCCCCTCCTATTCAACTTTACGGTGGACACCCTCACAACCATATTGGATAAAGCTAGAGTCGTCGGCCACCTCACAGGTGTGGTAGGCACCTAATCCATTGGGGTGTGGTCACACATCTTCAATATGTGGATGATACCATAATTATGGTAGAGGGTTTGGACATGGATATTGTTAACGTTAAGTTCCTCCTCCTCTGCTTCGAAGCCATTCAGGGCTGAAGATAAATTTTGAGAGGAGCGAGGTGGTCGTTTTAGGCTATTCTGCAGCGGGGCAGTAGTGGATTGCGGAAAACCTGAATTGTAGGTTGGCCGCCATACCCATAGAGTATTTGGAGTTTCCGCTTTTTGACTCGAGTGTTCTACTAAGCGGGTTCGGCCCTCTTATGGGGAGGTTCTCCACTCAGGCAAAACTTTGGTGCGGACGGTTTACTTCTAAGGGAAGTAAGACGGTCCTGATTGACTCCAGTCTCTCTAGCCTCCCCATGTATATGATGGTGTTGTATATCCTACCGGATGGAGTGCATAGCCCATTCGATAAAGTCCTCTCACACTTCTTCTGGCAAGTAATGAACGGCCAACAGAAATACCACACACTTGCCAAAGGACCTGGGAGGGTTAGGCATCCTTGCCTCCCATCGTATGAATGTCTCCCTCATGCTTACGTGTGTCTGAAGGATCAATATGGGCGGGGGGGGGGGGGGGGGGCGTTTCATTGTAGCTATTTAGGAAAAGTACCTTTGGGGCTAGCCACTCTTTGTCTGTTCTTGCTCGAATGGTTCCCAGTTTTGGAAGTCCATCCGAAAGATCTAACATGAGATTCGCCTGGGGTTGTCCTTCTCTATCGACAGTGTCCAAGGAGTCATGTTTTGGCTTGACCACTGGGTTGGTGGAGCCTCATTATGCACAAGGTTTCCAAACCTGTTTACTATTTGTGTGAATCTATAACAACTGGTCTCTGCCGCGGCTCAGAATTGACATTGGAACATCTTGTTCCATTGCACTTTTGGCCAGTTGAGATGCTGGGATGGGCTAACTTGCGGCCGCCCTTCCGCCAGTGCTCGCAGACTCTTTGGACACTGCCTCCTGGAGCCTAACTCCCTCGGGAGATTTCTCCGTCACCTCAGACTACCACACATTGTGTTGTAGACCATCTATTGCATGGATTGCGCCCCTGCGGAACGCACCCCTACCTCGAAGATAATTTTTTGTGTGGCAATTTTTGTGAGATCGGCTCCCGTCGGGGACAGAGGTGCTCAAGAGCAATGGCCCAAGTAATGGGTTATTTACCCTTTGTGGTGTATCTGACATGGGGTCACACATCCTTGATGACCCACAAGTATTTGGGATCAATTGTAGTCCTTTCTATAACTAAGAGTGCCCAAACCAACAAGGAGTAGAAGGAAATGACAAGCTGTTTTCAGCAAGGTATTCTTTGCAAGTACTGAAAGTAGCAATAACAAGTAGTTTGATAGCAAGATAATTGGTGACAAGTCACAATAGTAGCAAGAATGCAGCAAGGTGGCCCAATCCTTTTATAGCATAGGACAAGCCAGTAAGTTCTCTTATATTAAGCAAAGCGTTCTCGAGGACACACGTCTAGTCACATTCATTATGCTTAGTTGATTCATGTTCACTACTTTGATAATTTGGTATGTTAGTGGACCGAAGCTAAGGTGTTGTTCTTATTTGAAAAAGCAACCCTCTTATGATTACTCCCTCTTGCAAGCATCTGCAACTACAAAATAAGAGTTAAGATAAATCTGACCATAGCATGAAACATATGGATCCAAATAAGCCCCTTATAGAATAACTCATAAACTAGGGTTTAAACTTCTGTCACTCTCGCAACCCATCATCTACTTATTACTCTCCAATGCCTTCCCCTAGGTCCAAACATGGTGGAGTTTCATGTAGTCGGTGTTCACACGACACCACTAGAGGAAGAACAACACATATATCATCTAAATATTGAACAAATACCAAATTAACACAATTACTTATAACATGACTTCTCCCATGTCCTCAAGAATAAAAGTAAGTACTCAAAAATCATATTCATCTTCAAGATCATAGGGGTATTTTATATGATTAAGGATCTAAACATATAATGTTCCATCAAATAAACCAACTAGCATCAACTACAAGATGTAATCAACACTACTAGCAACCCACATGTACTGATCTGAGGTTTTGGGACAAAGATTGAATACAAGAGTTGAAGTACGGTTTGAGATGAGAGGGTGTTGGTGTAGATGTTGATGAAGATCCCTCCTCCCATGATGAGAGTATCATCAGTGATGTCGATGGCTTCGATTTCCCCCTCTAGGAGGGAAGTATCCCCGGCGGAATCGCTCCGCCAGAGAGCAAAATTGCTCCTGCCCAGGTTCCGCCTCGAGACGATGATGATTCATCGTGAAAGTCTTTTCTTCATTTTTTTCTAGGCAAAATGACATCATATACACTAGTAGAAAAAGGGCCTTTAGGCCCGGTTCATAAGGGCCTTTACTCCCGGTTGTGGAACCAGGACTAAAGGGTCGTTTCTAAAGCCTCCCCCTTTAGTCCCGGTTCTTACACGAACCGGGACTAAAGGCCCTCCACGTGGCCGCTGCCTGGAGGTCCACCTTTAGTCCCGGTTGGTAACACCAACCGGTACTAAAGGAAATTTCACTAGTAGAAAACAGGGCTTAGGTCACAGGACAGTTTTCACATTAGTCCCAGTTCAGTCACGAACCGGGACTAATGTGAGCATTGGTCCCGGTTCGTGCGGCCAGGGACCTGGCGGGCCTCGTGGGGGCATTGGTCCCCGTTCGTCCGGACCCTTTGGTCCCGGTTGGTGGGACAAACCGGGACCAATGGGCCACGCTCCTGGCCCACCACCCTTTAGTCCCGGTTCCTACCACAAACCGGGACTAAAGGCCTGGTCCTAGTTGTGGCCAGTGTTTAGTCCCACCTCGCCAACCGAAGGGCGCTCACATCAGTTTATAAGGCCGTCCCTCTCTGCCTTGTTGAGCTTCTCTTAAAGTGAAAATAGATGCCCTTATACAGGGAATTTGACCTAAATTCACAGTAAATTTTATAGAAATTTATTATGAATTTAGGTTGAATTTTCTCTATAAGCGCATCTATGTTCATTTGTTATATTTATAAAATAAATAAACGTTAATAAAATAAATAAAACTAAATAAACCTTAAAAAAATAAAATAAAATAAACTATAGTAACTACAATAAATAAACCTTAATAAATTAAGTAAAAATAGCAGCAGTAAAATATATAAAAATAGCAGCAGTAAAATAAATAAAAATAAAATAATTAAAGTAAAATACATAAGTAATTAGAAATAAAATAAATATGTTTTTTGTTGTAAGTAGAAACAAAACAAAACAATAAAGCAAAAGAGAAAAAAACAGAGGAAAAAAATTATGCCACCTACTGGGCCACCACGGCCTGAATACGACTAGAAACCCATCCATGGGACAGGATTCAGGCCCGCAGAAGGCCCAGTAGGCCCCACAGGCAAAGAGAACAGTTAGGCCCGAAAGCCTGCAGTTGAGAGGAATTCGAGAGGGTGGGCGCAGCAGCGCTTATAAACCACTCTCGAGCTCTCTCAACTAGCGAGGTGGGACTAAACTTTTGACGCGGGGCAGCACAAGGCCTTTGGTCCCGGTTGGTGCCACCAACCGGGACTAAAGGGGGCATTGGTCCTGGTTCGTGGCACCAACCGGGACCAAAGGCCTTTAGTCCCGGTTGGTGCCACCAACCAGGACCAATGAGTTCCCTATATATACCCCATCGACACAGCAGAGCACTCCAGAGTGCTCTGTTTTTTCTGGCCGGCGAGGGGAGGGCATTTGGGTGCTCTAGCTCACCTCCTATGCACATGAGGTGTTCGATGAAATGTCTGAGCCACACTAGTTAATCTTTGTCCTCTCGAAACTCGACCTCCGAGCTCCATTTTCCCCGAGATTTGTCTAGGTTTAGCGGTCCGTCACGTCCCGTCCCCGTCTTCACCGCCGTCGATCGCCCGCGCTGATCTCGTCGCCAGCACCACCGTGGTGAGCCTCTTGTTCTTATCTTCTTTCTGAAAGGAAAAAATTCTTACTTTAGATAGTTACTTGTCTAATTTTGTTACTTTTATTATTCCTTCTTATTACATAGTGCGATGGTTTTGGTATCCGCCCCCGTCGGCCCTCGTCCTGTCTATGATTCGGATGTGGTATATATTATCTTTTTATAACTATTTGGTTCATTTATTGTTTATGATAAATATACCAAACAACGTGACATAGATTTTATTGGTTGAACCGGAAATTCTAACCGACCCTATTGTCGAGAGGTTAAATTTAGTTGAAGAAGAAAACAATTACTTGAAGGAAAAAATTAAAAAAATTGAGGAGGAGAAGATGATATTGGAGTTGCATGTTGCGGATGTCGTCGATGATCACAAGATCAAGATGGATGCAATGCGCTTGAAGATTAGAAAGATTAGAAAATATGCCATTCATACCGAGGCTTGGTATCATTATGCCGTTGGATCAATTGTTACCTTGGTTGCGATTATGATCGCATTTGTTTTCGCATTGAAATGTTTTACATAGTTTCAATGTATGGTTTAATTAATTAGATGCTCTGCAGAGCTATATATATGTTGTTAGATGAGAACTATGTATGTACTTTGGTTCTAATGTGATGATGAACTTCTATTAATTTGGTCACTTAATTATCTATTCATGATGTTCTGTAATGGTTTTTGACACACTTAATTATATATAATGCACGCAGATGAGCTGGCAATGGATGTACGGTGACACACACACCTCCGAGTACATTAAGGGCATGCATGATTTTCTCGAAGTGGCTGAGGCAAACAAGCAGAATGGTTTTATGTGTTGTCCATGCCCTATATGTGGGGATACGAAGTCTTACTCTGACCGGAAAATCCTTCACACCCACCTGCTTTAAAAGGGTTTCATGCCACACTATAATGTTTGGACGAGGCACGGAGAAATAGGGGTTATGATGGAAGACGACGAAGAAGAAGAGGACGATGACAACTATGTGCCCCCTGAATACGGTGATGCTGCAACGGGGGAAGCTGCTGAAGATCAAGAGGAACCAGACGATGTGCCCAATGATGCTGCAAGGGCGGAAGCTGCTGAAGATCAAGAGGAACCAGTGCCCGATGATGATGATCTCTGCCGGGTCATAGTCGATGCAAGGACGCAATGCGAAAGTCAAAAGGAGAAGCTGAAGTTCGATCGCATGTTAGAGGATCAACAAAAAGGGTTGTACCCCAATTGCGAAGATGGCAACACAAATCTCGGTACCATACTGTAATTGCTGCAGTGGAAGGCAGAGAATGCTGTGCCTGACAAAGGATTTGAGAAGCTATTGAAAATATTGAAGAAGAAGCTTCCAAAGGATAACGAATTGCCCGACAGTACATACGCAGCAAAGAAGGTCGTATGCCCTCTAGGATTGGAGGTGCAGAAGATACATGCATGCCCTAATGACTGCATCCTCTACCGCGGTGCGTACAAGGATCTGAACGCATGCCCGGTATGCGGTGCATTGCGGTATAAGATCAGACGAGATGACCCTGGTGATGTTGATGGCGAGCCCCCCAGGAAGAGGGTTCCTGCGAAGGTGATGTGGTATGCTCCTATAATACCACGGTTGAAACGTCTGTTCAGAAACGAAGAGCATGCCAAGTTGATGCGATGGCACAGTGAGGACCGTAAGAAAGACGGGAAGTTGAGAGCACCCGCTGACGGGTCGCAATGGAGAAAAATCGAGAGAAAGTACTGGGCTGAGTTTGCAGCTGACCCAAGGAACGTATGGTTTGGTTTAAGCGCGGATGGCATTAATCCTTTCGGGGAGCAGAGCAGCAATCACAGCACCTGGCCCGTGACTCTATGTATGTATAGCCTTCCTCCTTGGATGTGCATGAAGCGGAAAGTTCATTATGATGCCAGTTCTCATCCAAGGCCCTAAGCAACCCGACAACGACATTGATGTGTACCTAAGGCCATTAGTTGAACTTTTACAGCTGTGGAATGGAAACGGTGTACGTACGTGGGATGAGCACAAACAGGAGGAATTTAACCTGCACGCGTTGCTGTTTGTAACCATCAACGATTGGCCCGCTCTCAGTAACCTTTCAGGACAGACAAACAGGGGATACCACGCATGCACGCACTGTTTAAATGACACTGAAAGTATATACCTGGACAAAAGCAGGAAGAATGTGTACCTGGGCCATCGTCGATTTCTTCCGACAAACCATCAATGTCGAAAGAAAGGCAAGCATTTCAAAGGCGAGGCAGATCACCGGAAGAAGCCCGCCATGCGTACCGGTGATCACGTACTTGCTATGGTCAATGATTTACACGTAATCTTTGGAAAGGGTCCCGGCGGACTAGCTGTTCCGAATGACGCTGAGGGACACGCACCCATGTGGAAGAAGAAATCTATATTTTGGGACCTACCCTACTGGAAAGAGCTAGAGGTCCGCTCTTCAATCGACGTGATGCACGTGACGAAGAACCTTTGCGTGAACCTGCTAGGCTTCTTGGGCGTGTATGGGAAGACAAAAGATACACCTGAGGCACGGGAGGACCTGCAACGTTTGCACGAAAAAGACGGCATGCCTCCGAAGCAGTATGAAGGTCCTGCCAGCTACGCTCTTACGAAAGAAGAGAAAGAAATCTTCTTTGAATGCCTGCTCAGTATGAAGGTCCCGACTGGCTTCTCGTCGAATATAAAGGGAATAATAAATATGCCAGAGAAAAAGTTCCAGAACCTAAAGTCTCATGACTGCCACGTGATTATGACGCAACTGCTTCCGGTTGCATTGAGGGGGCTTCTACCGGAAAACGTCCGATTAGCCATTGTGAAGCTATGTGCATTCCTTAATGCAATCTCTCAGAAGGTGATCGATCCAGAAATCATACCAAGGCTAAGGAGTGATGTGGCGCAATGTCTTGTCAGTTTCGAGCTGGTGTTCCCACCATCCTTCTTCAATATCATGACGCACGTCCTAGTTCATCTAGTCGACGAGATTGTCATTCTGGGGCCCGTATTTCTACACAATATGTTCCCCTTTGAGAGGTTCATGGGAGTCCTAAAGAAATATGTCCGTAACCGCGCTAGCCCAAAAGGAAGCATCTCCATGGGCCATCAAACAGAGGATGTCATTGGGTTTTGTGTTGACTTCATTCCTGGCCTTAAGAAGATAGGTCTCCCTAAATCGCGGTATGAGGGGAGACTGACTGGAAAAGGCACGCTTGGAGGGGGACTCAATAATATGCAGGGACGGATATTCTTGGTCTCAAGCACACTACACAGTTCTACAGAACTCTACCTTGGTGACCCCGTATGTCGATGAACACAAGAACAGTCTGCGCTCCAAACACCCGGAGTAGTGTGACGACTGGATTACATGTGAACACATCAGGACTTTCAGCAGTTGGTTGGAAACACGTCTCAGAGGTGACACCATTGTTTGTGATGAGTTGTACTCGTTGTCCAGGGGACCATCTTCGACTGTATTGACTTACAAAGGATACGAGATAAATGGGAATACATTTTACACGATCGCCCAAGATCAAAAGAGCACCAACCAAAACAGCGGTGTCCGCTTTGATGCAGCAACCGAGAGGGGAAAGGACACATATTATGGTTACATAATGGACATATGGGAACTTGACTACGGACATGATTTTAAGGTCCCTTTGTTTAAGTGCAAATGGGTCAATCTGTCAGGAGGCGGGGTACAGGTAGACCCACAATGGATCTGAACAATCTTGGGCACACTGACGAACCGTTCGTCCTAGCCAATGATGTGGCACAGGTTATCTATGTGAAGGACATGTCTGCCAGACCGAGGAAAAGAAAAGATAAGAAAGCGAATACATCATACGATGAGCCAAAGCGCCACATAGTTTTTTCAGGAAAAAGGGACATTGTGGGAGTGGAGGGCAAGACAGACATGTCTGAAGATTATGAAAAGTTTCATGAAATTCCTCCCTTCAAAGTCAAGGCTGACCCAAGCATCCTGATAAACGATGAAGATTATCCATGGTTACGGCGCAATAAGCAAATGACACAAGCGAAGAAAAAGTGAAGACTTTCTCCCGCAACTATTATGATGATACCATGCCAACTTTGTAATAGACGAGTATGATACCATTGTCCGTTTTGTACAAGAAGTGCATCTAGTTTTTGCCATCACCCTCTCAACTTTCTTGCACATGCTATGTGGATGAAATGATGATACCATGCCAACTTTCAACCTTCTCAGAGTTCATTTGAAAGGCTTTTCAATTTTAGGGTCTTATAGCTCAAAATAATTAGTAAATGCATGAAAAATAACAGGCCAAAAATTAAAAATTATGCCACCTACTGGGCCACCACGGCCTGAATACGATTAGAAACCCATCCATGGGCCAGGATTCAGGCCTGCAGAAAGCCCAGTAGGCCCACATGCATGTACAGAGAGGTTAGGCCCGTAAGCCTGCTTTAGAGAGGAGCTCGACAGCTCAGGCGCACCGCACCTTATAAACAGGTGCGGCTCTCTCTCAGCTAGCGAGGTGGGACTAAACTCACCACCACGCCGCTGTGCAAGGCCATTGGTCCCGGTTGGTGGCACGAACTGGGACCAATTCCACCCTTTGGTCCCTGTTGGTGCCACGAACCGGTACTAGAGTTTCTTACTAAGCAGTTTTTAGTCCCACCTCGCTAGCTGAGAGGCACTACGAGCGGTTTATAAGCCCTGAGTGTAGAGACGATGAAGAAGAGGCGCAATGCTCACGTTGCTTAGCTTCAAGCCTTGAGGAATAAGGTAGACTGCATGGAGCTATGTGCAGTGCAGTCTACACTATTCCGAAAGGCTTGAAGCAAATCAACGAGCATTGCGCCTCTTTTTTATTTTTAATAACTTATTACAACTCTGGACTTCTTGTGTTCCGACAAAATAAAATAAACTTTAATAAAATTTATGAAACTAAAATTAACAAAGTATTTTCTGTTCAAAATATTATAAGAAACCTCTATTATTATTGAAACTAAAATCATATAAAATTGATGCAACTAAAATTATCGAAGTATTTTCTGTTCAAAATCATTAAAAGCAAAAAGAATTTTCATAAAGAACCTTTTTTGATAGAAACTTTAATAGCAAAAAGAATTATCATAAAGTAAAATAAATAAGTAGTTAGAAACAAACTAAAATAAAATAAAATAAATAAGTATTTTGTTGTAAGTAGAAACAAAACAAAATAAATAAAGCAAAAAAGAAAACAAAAAAACTAAATACAGCAAAAAAATTCATAAAGAACTTTTTTTGATAGAAACTTTAATAGCAAAAAGAATTATCATAAAGTAAAATAAATAATTAATTAGAAACAAAATAAAATAAAATAAATAAGTTTTTTGTTGTAAGTAGAAACAAAACAAAATAAATAAAGCAAAAAAGAAAACAAAAAAACTAATTACAGCAAAAAAAATTGTTGGGGCGCTGCCCGCTTAGCCTTCCAACCCTCAGGTTTGCAAATACAGGCCCAGAAGGGCTAGGAGGCTAAACGGGCAGCGCGCCAAAATTAGGCCCAGAAGCCTGCTATAGAGAGGAGTTCGAAACAGCAGCCGCGCCGCGGCATTTAAACTGGTGCGGGCGCCCCTCGGCTAGCGAGGTGGGACTAAACTTTTGGCCGCGATGCGGACAGCAAAAAAATTGTTGGGGCGCTGCCCGCTGGGCCCTCCAACCTCGGGTTTGCAAATACAGGCCCAGAAGGGCTAGAGGGCTCAACGGACAGCGCGCCAAAGTTAGGCCCAAAAGCCTGCTATAGAGAGGAGTTCGAGACAGCAGCCGCAGCGGGGCTTATAAACCACTCCGAGCCCCTCTCAACTAGCGAGGTGGGACTAAACTTTTGGCCGCGACGCGGGCAGCAAGAGGCCTTTGGTCCCGGTTGGTGCCACCAGCCGGGACTAAAGGGGTGCATTGGTACCGGTTTGTGGCACCAACCGGGACCAATGCCCCCCCCTTTAGTCCCGGTTGGTGCCACCAACCGGGACCAAGGGCCGCCGCTTCCCGCCCTTTGCGCTGCTAAAAAGGGACCTTTGGTCCCGGTTGGTGGCACCAACCGGGACTAAAGGGTGGCATTGGTCCCGGTTGGTGCCACGAACCGGGACCAATGCCCTTGCTATATAACCAGGACTTGTGAAAATTTCACATCTCCCTCGCCTCCCTCGCCAGTTGCCCCCGCCGCCAGGCTGCCCAAATCGCTCGCGCGCTCGTCGTCGCCGGCGCCCGCCCCCACTGCCGCCCCTGCCTCGACGCCGCCCCTCCTCCCCGTTCGGTCCGGCTCCGGCGACCCCCTTTCCTCCCTGTCCCCTCGATCCTCTTCATATAATTTTTTTCATATGCATATGTTGATTATATGGATGGATGGATGATGTATATGTTCATTATATGGATGGATGGATGATGTATGCTTTTTTTTCATATAATTTTTTTAGGCAGATTTTTAGAATTTTTTGTGTATGTATGTTATGTTTATATGTATGTATGTATGTTCATTTGTATGTATGTTTATATGCAAAGCATATGCAAAGAAAATGTATGAATGGTCATATGCAAAGAAAAATGTATGTATGGTCATATGCAAAGAAAATGTATGTATGTATGTTCATATGAAAGAAAAATGTATGTATGTATGTTCATATGCATATGCAAAGAAAATGTATGTTCATATGCATATGCAAAGAAAATGTATGTTCATATATATGATGATATGTTCGTATAAAAAGGAAAATAAGAAGAGGAAGAAAGGAGAAGAAGAGGAGAGGAAGAAGAGGAGAAATAAATAAGAAGAGGAAAAAAGAAGAAAAAGAAGAGGAGAAGAAGAAAGGAATAGAAGAGAAGAAGAAAAAATAGAAAAAATTCTATTTTTTCTTCTTCTCTCCTCTATTCCTTTCATCTTCTCCTCTTTTTTTTCTTCGATCTTCTCCTCTATTCCTTTCCTTCTTATCCTCTTTTTATTTCTTCTTCGTTTTCTTACGTTTTATCGGGTCTGTCGTCGTCGATATACCCCTCTCCCGATAACTTCAACACGAGGGGGGGTCGATATACCCCCTCCCAGCCGATAATATTATTTTCCCATGTACGTATGTCGTCGTTGTCGATATAACCCCCTCCCGATAACTTCAACACGTGGGGGGGGTCGATATACCCCCTCCCCGATAACATTATTTTCCCATGTATGTATGTCGTCGTTGTCGATATATATAACTCCCTCCCAGATAACTTCGATATGATGGACGGTCGATATTTATACCCCCTCTCGACCATGATAACTTATACCACGGGAGCACCCCCCGGCCCTCTCGCTCGACCAAAACTCTCGAGGACACCCAAACCCTAGAAAAAAACGATGTCGGTCTCCTGCCCCCTCGCGCCGCGCCCCTACCCTTGAAGCGTTGCCTAGGCCACCCCAAACCCGGAATAAGCTAGGTCTACGTTCGCACTAATATATCCACCTGCTGTCATGTTTGTGTAATAATTGACATGTTGTAATATTTGCAGAAACAATGGAGCACGGACGAGACGAGCAAGCAGAAGAGGTGTTGGGGGACATAATCTTAGCCGGAGGTGATATCTTGTCGTACCTTAACGACAACGATGGTCTGGAAGAACAGGGTGAAGAAGCAGGCTACGGTGATCGAAGAGTGGAGGAGGAAAGACATGATTATGATGGCTCCGGTGACCCAATGCTAGTGCAAGAAGGAGCCCGTGGTGATGGCTCCGGTGACCGAATAGAGTCCGGCCAGGTAAATATATTAGTTAAGCCTGTGCTGACTAGCTAATTGATGCATTCATTGTTTTTGTATGTACACATATTAATTAACACTCGTCTTTCTTCTTTTTTCTAGCCCTCCGGATCGAGCACAACTTCGGTAAAGAGACGAGGCCCGAAGAGAAAGTTGCGCTCGGATGAAAGGTTTGAGATCACAGCAATCGCACGCGACGGCCAACCAATTGAACCCATCCGGACAAAGGATGCATTTGCTGCTCAGTGCGGGGTTCTAGTTAGGGACAAGATCCCGATCAGCATCAAGCAATGGTATAAGCCTAAGAAGGAAGACCCTGAGGTGTCTTATGTCAATGATATGCAGAAAGATGATCTTTGGACTGAGCTGAAGGCAAATTTCACCCTACCGCCAGAGGGGGATCCGGAGAAGCCAGTTATAGAGCAATTAATCAAGTCTCATGCTCTTAAGAAGATGGCAGACTTATTCAGGAGGTGGAAGAATGAGCTGAAAACGTTTGTCGACAAAGAAGAGACACCAGAATTCATCGGCCGGTATGAGAAGATCAGAGATCACTGGCCCGCATTTGTGGCCCACAAGACATCGGAAAAGAGTAAGAAGATGTCAGCGACAAACAAGAAGAATGCTGCAAAGAAGAAGCTTCACCATCGCACGGGGTCAGGTGGCTACCTCAAAGCCCGACCTAAGTGGGCCAAGGCTGAGAATGATCTGCTTGAAAAAGGGATCGAACCACAGACAATGAACTGGACACACCGTTGCCGGACTTGGTTCTTCGGGGCTGGCGGAACCTTGGACCCTGTATCAGGGAGGTGCGTTTGGACGAACGAGCTTTTGAGAATACTAGTCAAGAAGATTCAGCAATATATCGATGCAGCACAGCAAGGGACGTTCGTTCCAGACAGAGAGAACGACGAGCTCACAATGGCCCTCGGGAATCCTGAGCACCCTGGACGGACACGAGGCACGCCAGGCTCCGTTCCGTGGAAGGCTGGTTTTCCGGACGCGGGCGGTTACAAAAGCCAGGAGAGGAGGAAAAAAGTGGAGCAGATCCAAATTCAGAAGCTGCACGAAAGGGTTCAAGCGCTAGAGGAACGAGACGGCAATCGACATGCCGAAACTTCCCCCGAAGCTACACCGCCATCTCAGCGGAGAAGCAGCGTGGCTTCCACCGAGCTGCTTCAGCTGGAG
Organism: Aegilops tauschii subsp. strangulata; assembly: GCF_002575655.3. Classification (NCBI taxonomy): domain Eukaryota; kingdom Viridiplantae; phylum Streptophyta; class Magnoliopsida; order Poales; family Poaceae; genus Aegilops; species Aegilops tauschii. The sequence goes on from NC_053037.3 coordinate 597,658,282, forward strand.
CATGCGGCTCCTACTAGCTACCCCGTGGATGCTATCACGGAGTCTCAACATTGCCACCTTATGGCGGAATGGCAGAACTTCAAAGTCAAGGCGGTTGTTGGCTCTGTTTTACCTCCTGAACCCGGCGCAACCTACCACTGCCGGCCGATTCTAGAAGGATATGCTAGGGTGATGGTGGATGAAATAACGGAGGGATTTGAGGAGCTCCAGCTTGACCACCCTACCGGTGAAGGGGAGACTCGGCTGGGTTCTGCTCTGAAGACTCCATGCCTATGGCGGAAGGAGCTCATCAAGCTTCCGAACTGGACGGCTCCGGCGAGTAAGGGCACTCCGCCTCCTCCTCCGGCGAGTGATCAGGGCACTCAACCTCCTTCTCCGGCGCGTGGCGGCACTCCGCCTCCTTCTCTGCCAGCGCCGGCGCGCCAGAGTAGCCAGCCTCCTCCTTCTCCGCCTCATCAGCAAGGGCGGAAGAGACCCGCCACCGCTGCGGCTGCTCCGGCGTGTCGTAGTCCTTCTCCTCCGCCTCGTAAGCAAGGAAAGAAGACAGCCGCAACCGCTCCGTCTGCTCTGCCGGCGTCTAGCAGTACAGCTGCCAGAGGCGGGAGGCAATACAGATTCGGTCCTTCTCTGAAGACTCCAGAGAAGTTACCATACGAGAGGACCGAGGAGGAAACCAGGAACATCGTGCGTGCCGAAGTGACAAACTTCGTTGAAGGGGTGAAAGCAAAGAAACATCCACCTCCGGAGGAGAAGGTAGATCCGGTGAAAGCAAAGCGCACTCTGGCTGCCCTGACAAAACCACCAAAGTCTCCGCCGAGAGGCAACTATGAGCGCATTCTTGCAAAGACATATGCCGAAGCGGAGCGGTCGGGAAGTACTGTCAGTGATCAAAGGTTAAAAGAACGACGAGATGGGAAAAAATTGCCTAGCTCGGCGAACAAGCGAACCAATCGTGCCCCCCACTCAATGTGTCAAAATACATCGTCGCTAATGATCCGAGCATGGTGCCCGGTTATAGCAATCTTGGAGATTACCTGCCCAACGATGTACATTATGAAATCATGGAGGTGGACGAACACAAATACCATTACGGGAAGCCTCTCGTCAAAGATGAAAAACTCTAACAACGATGATGCGAAGACTACATGATTGGTACATGAAAACCTGCAGAGAGTCTGATGGGATGGATACTTTGACGCTGAGAGTTAAACCGGAGCATGACCTCGTTGGAATTGATCTGCTGAATGTTCCATTTGAGGATTTCTTCCAGTTGTACAATCAAAAGGCCCTCGATAAAACAACGATCACTTGCTACTGTCTGTAAGTAGTACTACTTCTGTCATTAAGTCTCTCTATATAGGTCAGCTCTTTCATTGCATGTATTTATAATTATCCTCACTATATTATGCAGATTGAAGATCGCCGAATTGAAAAAAAGACAAATCGGTGATATTGGGTTCATTAACACAAATCTCATAGATGCATATACGGTTGAAAAACATACCAAAGAAGCCGAGGCCAACTTGCTACAATCGTTGGTATTAAATCAAAACAAAGATATAATACTCTTTCCTTACAACTTCAAGTGAGTGTTACTGTCTTGTGCATATTCGGTTTCCCGTTATGGTAATGTAATTGATGACTTATGCATGCATGTGCAGCTTGCACTATATTCTCCTAGAGATTAAGCTTGAGCAGGGAGTAGTAACCGTCTTAGACTCGAGACGAAAAGATCCCCAGGACTATGCGAACATGACTCAAATGCTCCAGAAGTAAGTTAAATCGATCATTATCCACCATATCAGCAACTTTGTTCATTTCCTGATATCAAGTAATTGTTTTCTTTGTCTGGCAGGGTTTGGAGAAATTTCACCTCAAAAGCTCCGGGACTGCCGAAGAAGCTGCAATTTAAACACCCGAAAGTAAGTACTATAGTAGCATGTTCCGCGCATCTCCTAGTGATTCAAGCGCTAGTTTCATCAATACCATTTAGCATGCTTGCTTATCAGTTTGATTGACCTCTATTTCGTGTAAAGTGGTTGTGGCAGGAACCCGGGAATAATTACTGTGGATACTACGTTTGCGAGTCCATCCGCTACACGACCTGTGAGCGGGGCTACACTGAAGAACAATATGAAGTGCGTAAGCAATAATATTCACAATTTTATTTTATTACCATCATTTGTTTGAGTTTCATTTATTCATATATATATATATATATATATATATATATATATATATATATATATATATATATATTGACCCCCTTCTTCAAATTAGATGTTTCGGAAGCGGGATGAACTCCTAGCACCAGATCGTATGCGAGGAATTCAAGAGGAATTGGCGGCATTCTTCCTTGACCACGTGATCGCTGAAAACGGAGAATACTATGTGGACCCTGTGTTCCTATAATTTAATTAGGAGATTGTATTGTAAGAGATAATTATTGTATATATGTAGCCGGTAGTGTCGGATAGATATACGAGAACTTGTTGTTCGACCAATATCTCGGAGAAGGAGAGGTGGTCGATATCACTTCTCTCTGTATGCATATGTTCATGACGATCTTGTGTTTCCTTCATTTGATTACTAGCTAGCGTGTCTACTCCTTTCCATACGTATATAGTACGTAGCGTCGACCAAGCACGGAGATAAGAGAGGACACTTCTCTCTATTAATTAGCTAGCTAACACAATATATGAAACACCTAAATTAACCCCCCAAAACCCCTAAACCACCCCCTTTCAAAAAAAAACAAAAACCTCAGCTCCTGCCAGCTGCTGACGCGTGGATGCCTATTGGTCCCGGTTGGTGACACCAACCGGGACAAAAGGCCCTGCCTATTGGTCCCGGTTGGTGGCACCAATCGGGACCAAAGGCCCCCCTGCCTGGGCTGGCAGCAGCGGCCACGTGGATGACCTTCTGTCCCGGTTCGTGTAAGAACCGGGACTAAAGGGTTAGGGCTTTAGTAACGACCCTTTAGTCCCGATTCGAGAACCGGGACAAAAAGCCCTTACAAACCGGGGTAAAAGCTCATTTTCCTACTAGTGTTCCACTACCAGCATCAACCTGTGACCGAGCATTTACAAAAATCAAGGAATCGGGATCCATGGATGTGGAAGCCAAATTGCCGACCGGAGGGCAGCGGCCCGAGAGAAAGCCCTTAATTCTAGGTTTTGTAGAACTTCAAGTGCAGGTGTTGTCTCAAGAAAATGAAAATAGCGGAGGCCGGCGGCCAGAGAAAAAACCCTTGGTTCGAGGTTCTTTTTCTATGTCATAATTGACTGTTGGTGATGTTTATCACTCCAGGTATCCAATAAAGGACCCCCCTAAAAAAAGTATCATGTAACAGTTTTTGTTAGAAGGAAGAGTGGGAATTGGTGGAATAGTTCATTATATTGCTTGAGCCTCCACTACTAGGAAAATGCTTACACATAGAATTTTAGCAGTAGCGCCTGTTTGGAAGCCCACGCTACTAGTATGTACCAGTAGCGCCCGCCAAAACGGGCGCTACTGCTACTGTATAGCAGTAGCGCTGGTTGGCGCGGGCCGCACTGCTGTTTAGCGGGCCCCCGTGCCAAAAAGGCAGGCCACTTAGCTGTAGCGTGTGATGTGCGCCAGCGCTACAGCTAGTGGGCTTAGCAGGAGCGCTGGCCTATTACTCGCGCTGCTGCTAAGCCCACTCCCTCCCCCGCACGCCGGCCGGCCTGCTCGCGTCCCCGGCCTCATCACTTAGCCACTCACACACTCCACACTCCTCCCTAAATCCCCCGTGCGCCGCCGTTGACCCCCGCACACCGCCCTCGCCGGCCCTCCTCCCCGCCGGCCGCCCTCCCCCGCGCTGGTTGAAAATTTTAGGTTTTTAATCTTAGTTCTTTAATCTTAGGAAAATGTAGGATGAACCTAGCTAGTTAATCTTAGGATAATTTAGGTTTTTAATCTTAGTTGTTTAATCTTAGGTGTTTAATCTTAGTTGTTTAATCTTAGGATAATGTAGTATTAATCTTAGGATAATGTAGGTTTTTAATCTTAGTTGTTTAATCTTAGGTGTTTAAGCTTAGTTGTTTAATCTTAGGATAATGTAGTATGAACCCTAGCTAGTTAATCTTAGGATAATGTAGTATCAATCTTAGGATAATGTAGTATGAACCCTAGCTAGTTAATCTTAGGATCATATTTTGAACTATCACATTTGTTGTTATTTTTTTATTAAAAACAATTATTCCTGTTATATGCAAATTTGAAGTGGATATTTTGAAGTGGATATATGCCATATTTTGAACATGTCACAATCTTAGTTGTTTAACCGAGTGGCCTATGTTTTGCCAGAATGTTGATTCGTCCACGTTCTGGTAAATTTCAGGCGCTCGATATGTCTTGCTTTTAGCAAAGGTCATGCCAAATTTTGCTAAGTGTTTATTAATTTTGTTTTCATAATTAAGCATTTTGTTCTCGACGTCGACGATGCCTATACCGCATCCTCGTCGTCGACTCGGCGGAGGAGGCCTGCTTGAGCAGAGGGGCCATGTCCGGGACTGGGCTCCGCCGGGCTGGTTTGGTTGTGCTACCTTCCGGTGAGCGCAGCTTAGTGAGGAGCCAGCCCGTCGTCGACCCAGAGCGTCTTTGGTGGCGGTCATGTGGGCCTACATCGGTGCAGAGGCTTGAGTCCCCCGCGCAGGTGGTACAGCACCGTGTCATGGAAGAGGACGCACACGTCCATCGCTACATGGTTGCGTTGGCAGACAGCAGGTTCTCCAATACCTGGCAGATTCTTCAAGGATCTCACCGAAGCTATGATCCTGTGATGGTTTCTTCTCTTTGGGTGTCCACCGCTCGCGGCCCACTGAACCTAGAGGAGCTATTACACGAGATGCATTTGATAGGACATTATTAATTAACTATTATTCGGGATGTATTAGTGATATTATATGATGATCTTTGCTACAAACTACTATATATGTATTCGATGATGAATTATTAATTACCTATTAGTTATTTGCTTATTGAATGCATGCTAATTTGAATGGAGTAATTTGTTTTATCTCTATTATGATTTAGTTTTGCTTATTGAATGCACGTCTATTTCAACAATGAACATATAGGAAATGTCTGACGACCAAAGGGTATTCGCTATGTGCGAGTACTGCGAAGATGAACGCGGTCTGTGCGACAGGCCTCACCTGGTAGAAGGTCCGCGCTTCAGCATCAAGCTCCAGGAGACCTTCGATGTTGAAACGGTATGCAACGACGACAAGTGTTTTTTGTTATTTTTTGCACGACTTCTCTGCTTCTTCAACGTGTAATTTTCGTCTTTTACAATTCGACTAGCTTATCCCATGTCATGAAAGACGCTATGTCTTGGAGAAGATGAGTTTTGAAGATCATGAAAGCATGGAGACAAAGATAATTCACCTAAGGACCCATCATGGTTATGATTTTGCCGTAAATCTATACAATTCTGTGAACTCGTCCAATTTTCGTTGCCTGAATTGGGAAGCACTTTGCAAGGCGTATGATTCTCATGAGGGTATGCTTCTCACCTTCGATCTTGGTGATCCTAACATCGACGAAAAGAATATGACCATTTGGGTCCTTGTTGACACGCTTCCAGTTCTACCGCTGTGTGAGTTTCTCAAACATATTTATTAAGTAATTTATATTGTTTATTTCAAAATAGTTGACAGCTTATTTTCATTGACTGCTTATTTTCATTCTTCAAAAAATGTACGGAAGATGGTAGACAGAACCTACTACTACAATGATGAAGCACAATTAACTTATAAGGAGAAAGATGGTCTTATCACATTTTTTACTGATCTTGAGAATTACAATAGCTATTATCGAATTCTTCAAAATTATGGTCAACTAGATGATACCCCGCACGTTGTTGCGGGACTTGGTAGGGGGGCAACAACACATGGATTTTTAGTTTTCACAATGTAAAATATCCGGATACAGAATTATTGACATGTTTTTTTCTCATTAGATATTGGTAAGCTACAAATCAACCATGTTAGATATATATACTGACCACAAACTGGATATATACATGCATGCGGTATTTACAGTATATCTACATACCACCAAGGCAGTTCTTGTCACTATGTTAACTCACTAATTGTACTTTCATGAATGTTAGGGTTAGCTTCACCGAATCTTGGACATCATTTGCATAATATTTTGAAAAATTAAGAATAAAGTAACCCACTTATTTGTAGAAGAATGCAGAAATTCTTATAAATGTAAAGATGCAGTACTGAAGTAGTATTTTCAGTTATAGTACCTTTTTGCGAATCAGTTCTAGTACTTCTTATTTCCACATTTTTCTATTGCCCTTAATAGAAAACCCAGACAAATTTATAATATAAAGATAAGATTGTAATTTTATAAATAGAATTGTGAAAAAATGCCATGTACGCGTGTATTGTGCCTTCTCCCGCTTACTGGTGACGCCGTAGCCGGCGGCGTGTCCCACTTAGCGGCACCATAGGGGAGGCTCCCGTTACCAGTGATGGTGTACTTGAGGGCGTGTCATGCGTAGCAGCACGACGGAGGCGGCCACCATGTTGCAGAGGAGGCGACTTGACGTCTCTCAGCAAACATCATGAAAGGGAACTTGACATATTGTTTCAATACTTTAATTAAAACTGCAATCTGAAATGTAGCTCCAAAGTGAGGTGAATAAATCAGTAGCAGAAAGAATACGAAACCTGGTCCTTACATAGATAGAATAAGCGCGAGCAGAAGTGCGCCCCAACAATTGCGCCAGACCAACGCACGTTCAGACCTGCCATCAAGGAGTTGAACATATAAATTCCATGGATGCTCACGGCACGTCTTGGCAATATTCTCAGCTTGGGGGTTTGGGAGGGGGCACTTGATTGAAACGACAGTGACCTGCTTGATCTAAGATGTGCTGCTGTACAAAGCATCAGCAGACCTCCATTGTTTTGGACGTGCAAGCTGCAGCATTGGCCTGCCGCCTATCCTTGTAGTAGGCCATGGCGGAAGTGCACGGAGGGTATTTAACGTAGGAAACTGAAAAGATGAACCGGAAAGGAAACCAATCGATGGAAACGGATGGGTTAATGCCTCAGTCAGTTTCACATGCATTTGTGGCTGTATTTGTGATCGGAAGGACGCGGCCGTTGGTGGCGGAACATAAGACGATCAACAGCGAGTCAATGCAATGTATTTACGTATGGATTGGCGAGTTGATTCACCGAACTTAAAGTAGAGAAGGTGTTGTTGCAAGGCTATCTGTACGCTCGTCAAAATATTAACAAATTAATGGCCTAGGAGCATCCATGCAGTGGACCACAATCGGCACGTGAGAGAGAGAGAGAGAGAGAGAGAGAGAGAGAGAAATAGTCAGGGAGAGGTAATTGCCAGGGTGAGATTGTAATCTGTAACTGAAGTGGTGACATGGCAATGTGCTGATGTGGACAATCTGCATGTTCAGAGAATGCCTTGTAGTGGGGATGAACTTCTTAAGAATGTAAGATATGTGCCACTAGTGCACGCGGTGTGCTACGGTAACATCAATGGAGATAGCACGGTAAGACTTTCTACTATTACGACATACGTGCATCTTTTGCATAAATTCTTCTAAAACTAAACTACATTGCTAACTACAAAGTTATTACTATGTTTTTGAACAGAAAATCCCGATGGATTGTGTGCCTCATCAGATGTTGCCGACAGGTCGCGTTGATGTTATGAGCTTACGGCCACCACAGCCAGGTCAGCCGCAGTATCCACATCACTCTTGTCCATACCGGATTTCTAAGAGCGAGGAAGCCATGATAATAAATGGTTGGAAAAAATGTTTCGACCATCGTAGAGAGCTACTTGGAAGCAACATTGTGCGTAGGCCAAGATTTGGAGACAGGATGATCTCCGTTCTTCATTATGGAGAGTCCATTTTCCTTAATGGAGACTCAATGCCTATCTTGTTTTATGATATTTTACCTAAGAGAGGATAGAGTAGGTCCTATGAGAGGAGTAGGTCCTAGTAGAATGTGTTATTATGTGCTACAATGTGTTAGAGTTGATGATGATGATGAGGAGTTGTGATTATGACTAGTGACCAACTTGTTATATGATGTCTCATTGACGAACATTTTTTGGTGGTGATGACTAGTAGTAATGAATATGCTATTTAAACAGACTAGTTCATGATGAGTTGTTATTGTATAAAAGATATATTTGTTTAAACATGTACAACGTCAAAATGCGAAAAAACATAAACTTTAGCAGTGGCGCGGGCCAAAATATTACCAGCAGCGCTCATTTACCAGTAGCGCTTTCCAGAGGCGCAGTACTAGTATCTGAACATACCAGTAGCGCTGGCCTAAACAAGCGCTACTGCTACAAAATAGCTGTAGCGCCGTAGCAGTAGCGCGGGCGCCCGCGCTACTGGTAGCTCAAAAACCAGCGCTACTGGTAAGGTTTCCCTAGTAGTGCTCGTGGGCATATATATAGGAGTACAATGATCAACTTGGAGTACAAGACAAGGTAGGACAAATCCTAGTCTATCTTATGTTTCCTAAATAAACATTATACTCAACATCCCCCCCCCCTACAGTTACAACGGTAGCGACGCAGACGGTGAGACTGGAGAAGAATCCGAAGGCAAGCCGACGGACCCCCCCCCCACCCCCACACACACACAGTCGTAACGGGCGATGCATTGCGGTGTCGTGGCTGGAGTGGAAATCGACGAGTTTGCGCAAGCAAAGTGGTAGCCCTTTGTGTAGGTTGTCGATGTAGCCGAGAGCGTAGGTGGTGTAGCCGTGGTCAATGTAGCCGTGCGAAGAATGTCGTGGTCGATGTCGAGTCGGGTAGCCAGTGTCGAGGACGTCGCCATGGAGCCGCAGGCGCAAGGATGCGCCGAGTTAGCATGGGCACAGTGGTGTCGAAGTAGGGGTGCGCCGGGAAGAAAACGGTGTTGATGATGCATCGCGGCGGGTGTGCCAAGCCTAGGGACACATCGTGGATGAAGGCACGCATCGGTGTTGCTAGCACCGGGCATGCATAGACCGACGAAGACGAAGTTGACGAAGCGCTGCTCTAGGCTTGCCAGGCACGGGGACACATCATGGACGAAGGCATGCATCGGTGTTGCCAGCACCGGACATGCGTAGACGAGGGACCAGCAAGAGCTATACGCCAAGTCGAGGCGTCAGAGAGGCTAGCAGAGAAGGAGACTCGACGACGTTAGTGGCGCCCGATGTCACCAACGGTGGTCGGAGTAGACGAAGTGGTCGAGGAAGATGACGGCAACGCTGGTGATGGGTTGGTGCTGGACAAAGCCGAAGGGGTGGACCGGTGGCAGCGGCGGCTACAGAGGTAGCGGCGGCAGAGGCCGAAGAAGAGTGGCGGCGACTGCTAGGTTAGGAGCGCAACGGCGGTGATCGAAGTAGGCGAGGAACCCAATAGTGTGACGAAGACCGGCGCAGAGAGTGGCGTTCCCGCGCCGAGGGAGACGGCGCGGCACATACCAAGGGAGGTCGATGCGCGGTGACGGCCAAGGGGACAGCGGGCCGTGGCGCTACGGCCCGAAGGGGCGACGCAACGGCAGCGGGCGGGTTGAGGCGACGGCGGGAAGACCTCGGGCGGCAGCAAGGACCGTGGGCAGCGGCGCTACATCCCAAAGGGGCGGCGCAACGGTGGAGCGCGGGTCGGTGCAACCGCGGGACGGCCTTGGGGCGGCTGCGGGGACCGCGTATCACGGCACTACGGCCCGAAGGGGTGACATAGCGGTGACGCGCGAGTTGATGCAATCACGAGGAGAACCACGGTGCGGCGGCGCTGCGGCCCGACGAGGCGATGGAGCGGCAACCCGTTGCTCGATCGATGGAGGGGCACACTGAAATCGGGGACGATCATTACGGGACCTGCGGAGGTGCGAGCAACCGATGGGCCAGGTCGGTCGCGGAGCGTATATGGGCTGATCGCAACGGCGAGCGGGTGATCAAGACGATCGTGCACGATATAAGGGACGCCGCTCGGTGCAGGCGGGGTGGCACCGGAGTCCGAGATGAAGCTGGCGATGACGAACGGTGTGGGACGTCGTGTGGAAGAGCGCGTCAGCACAGACACCCGGGCTGCCGAAGCAGCCGGCGCCCGGGAAATGAGGCCCGAGCGACCAACATAGCAGCGGCACCCGAGCTGAGGGAGCCGACGATCCTATCGCAGTCGGGGACGAGGCCGGCGAGGCAGACCACAGGGCCGCCGTGCAGACGCGGCGGAGGTAGTTGGCGTGGATCGATGGGCGGGCCGACATGCGAACGGCGACTATGATGGGCCACCGCATGGCGCGAGGCTGCCAGGTCAGGGCGATGCAGGTGTCCCGGTCGAAGCAGGGCGGTGACGGCCGGCGTAGATCAAGGGCGGGCCGGCGCGCGGATGACTGCCGTGAGGGGTCGGTGAAGAAGCCTGCCGGTGTCGGCGTAGAGGCGCACGGGGGTCGACGGCAGCGGCGGGCGACGCAAACCGATCAAGTATAGATCAGAAAACCAAAAAGAAAACGCCGATCAAAACGACCGGCGAGAGAGCGAAAAAACCCGGAGCAAGGGCTCGGGAAAAAGACTCTCTAGGGCAGCCGGTCAACACAATCGGCGAACGAACCCTAGGTACGGGCGGCGCGGCCCCGGCGGCGGTCATGGAGGCCGACCGCGCAAGGGCGGCGCGCGGGGCGGAAGCGGCGGGCGGCGGCTAGGGTTGGATCGATTAGGCTGATACCATCTTAGAAGGGAGAGAGAGAATTGGTGGAATAGTTTATTGTATTGCTTGAGCTTCGTGGGCATATATATAGGAGTACAGTGACCAACTTGAAGTACAAGACAAGGTAGGACAAATCCTAGTCTATTTTATGTTTACTAAATAAACATTATACTCAACAGTTTTGCTAAGTCTCAGTCGACTGAGACTTCGCTATGTCTCAGTCGATGCTATATTCCTTTGGTCTTGCATGGGCATTCGTACAATTTTTTCTTTTCAGTTTTTCTTCTTTTTATATACTATGTCACCTGTCTAAGACTTGGTTAAATTTTAGTCGACTGCGACCTAGCCACACCCAAAAAAAATTCAGCAGGATAGTCTTGATAACATTTTTGAGCAATATAGTTAGGTAAAGGATTATCCCGTGATTTTCTCAAAAAATATATCTTATCCCTAGTAAAATCCATCCCTTAGAAATCACCACCCACAGAGCTCGGGAACGGCGTGTGAGGCAGCCAATAGCTGCATCTATACCCCGGCCGACGTTTATCAGCACCCTAGCAACAATTTTTAGATTTCCCGGATCGGACGCAGCGAAGGCGGAGGCGGCTCACCCTGGCGCCGGGAGATCTGTCGCCTAGAGTTCTCTCCCTGTCGACTTGTACTGGATCACGGTTCGGGGCTTTGCCTGTCGAGGAGGAGGAGCATGCTGAGGTTGGGGAGGTGCCCAGCTTGGCGTCTCACATGGCTGACGTGGTACTCACCGGCGGCGGGGTTGCAGACGAGGGCGGCCGTTGGTCCACTGTCAAGTCTAGGAGGAAGAAAACGAAAGAGGAGATTGCTCAGGAGTTCTGGATGGACATTGGGTACCCCACGCCGGCATCACGCGTTTGGGAACGGGGCTCGCCGGCGACATCCTCTTCCCTGCAGGTGAGGCCTAGTTCTGTTTCAGCTGATGTGCTTCAGGATGATGTTCGCAGGTCTTCGCCAGATCGTATGGACGCCGGGCCCGTGTGCAGCGATCGTGAAGTACCAGCGGCGTCTCCAAGTGGTTGCTCCTCCCCGAGGGGCGCGACATCGCCGGAGAAAGTGCTGGCAAACTCGACGGCTCCTTCAGTTCGGGCGCAGCCGAAGGGCGTTCGAATCCGGCCATGGCATGGGCCACTGCCGCGTCCTCGGGTGACGCCGCCGGTGGCCCTCGCAGCGTTTCTGCCGGCGTCGACGTCCTCTACAACCGCGGTTCAGGCGCCGGACAGGTCGTCTCCTGCAGTTACTGCTCGCGTAACGGCGGCCGTGGAAGTCGCAGCCATCGCGGGCGATCCATCGACACCGCCACTGTCTGATGGGCCAGCCTTGCAAGCGAATCGTGGACGTCCACTGCGTCAAGCCGATCTCAGCCGTAGACCGGGTGTGGTTAGGTGCTGGGCACGACTTGCGAACCCTATTCGCTCCTTCGCATCGCCCTCAATCACCTCGCACCGTTCCTACGCTGACGCGCTGCGCATCTCCTCGCCGGCTCCGATGGCTGGGGCGCCGCAGCACCCTTCGACGTCCGGCCTCGCCTCCAACACCACTAAGGCACCTGCTACAACGAACTCCATCGGCGCCTCGACCCTGGCTGCTCCTTTCGCTGGGTTTGGTCCGGCGGCTGGACCCCCTAGGTTTTGGCGCTCCGGCTAGGCAACAACACTACCAAGCTGGCTCCACCTGTGCTGGTGCTGGTCAACAGGCCGCTGGCCCCAGTTCGGGCCCCTCACAAACGAGCGGGCAAGACTACGCTTTTGGTACTGGCGGACCATTGAAGCATGGAGGAAAGAAGAAGAAGAAGAATGGGCGTCGGCCAGGCGCACATACAACACCAACACCTCAGGCGCCCCCAGTTGCCGCAAACTTGGCCGTCTCCCACGCCATGCCACCATTGGCTGAGTCCGACGGCACGGTTGCCGCTCAACAGGACGAAGCCTCTGCCAACGTGCCTAAAACCAAGAAAGAAAAGATGCACTGTTTCAAATGCCGGTCTAATGATCACTTTTGCTACATCTGCAACAATTTCAAGCACGCTATGTTTCGTTGTCCCGTTCTGAAGCAGCCACGGCCCTCGGCATCTTTTTGTGGACAAGGATCTAATGCTTCCATGTTCATTCAGATCCCAGAGCACGTGTGCAAGGACATCGACACTTCTCCATCAGCATCGCCAATTGCCTTAGTCACAGTTTCCGGTGGGGAGCTACCTGCAGTGGTGCTTGAAGCTGAGATTGCTAAGATCATTCGGACTCAGACTCAGTGGAAGTGGGAGGCTATTCCGCATGGCAAGGATGCCTTTTTGGTGTCATTCCCCTCCTTTGACGATCTTCGCCGAATGGCTGACATAGAGGTTCGAGTCAAGTCGCATGGTGTTGAAATTTCTTTTAAAGAATGGAAAGTTGAAGATGTCCCATCTTATGTTTATCTGGAGACTGTTTGGGTGCACGTTTACGGCGTTCCTCATTCACTACGACATTTCCTCGGGCTTTGGGCTATTGGATCGGTCATTGGAGCAACTCAAGATGTTGATATTTATGCCCTACGTCGTCATGGTATTATACGCATTCAGGTTGCTGTGCGCTCTTTGGATATATTCACCTATAATAATGACTTGGGAGGAGATTCCACAACTGCAGAGGCATTTGTCAAGCTTGATTGGTATAATTTTTGTTACCAGGTTGAAAAGGATGACTATATTCCAGATGCAGATTTCATACCTCTAATCTGGAAGCAAGATGATGATGGCCCAGATAGAGGTCATGGCCGTGATGATGAAATTAACGGTGGTGATGTTAGCAAAAAAGCAAAGAAAGGAAACTCTGCGAGTGTGAATCCTCCTCCGAACTCGAGCTCGAGCACTCCAGTTCCTATGCTGACTGCATCTCTCGCCGCGCCGTTGTCTGAACTGCAGCACACTACAGGGCCTTCGAACATGCTTGGCGAGATTGCTGCAGGTTACACTTCGCCGTCGTCGTTGCCGGCGCCGCCTCCGGTATCCGTCAACCTTGGTACACCGCTGCACCAACCTCTTCTGCAGAATGAGCTGCCTTTGCTCACGACGCCGCGAGTGGCGGCCGTGGAATCTCCACGCATGGAAGTGCATGCTTGCATGGGTGCAACTGTAGCTGCATGTGTACGTACTGATACTTGCATGGATGCTTCAGCCAACAAGAACTCGCCCGTGGGGTTGCATGGCTCTGTGCAACCGACGCTACAGGAGGCCGCTGTCGCTGAGCTAGGCTCGTCAACACCTACCGGCGATGGACGCCCAGTACAGCCCATGACTGCTCAGGCAAAGGTTCTGCAATCACCTGCGTCGTCACCCTCGCTACAGAGCGCGCCGAGCTGTCATCTGGCTGCTGCGGTGACACTTGGTCCAGCCACAGGGCGCAGCATGGAGCTATCCTCGTCACCCGTTGCTGACGTTCTAATGGAGCCAGGAGCTGCTGCACCATTGGGATCGCCTCCGTCTTCTCCAATGCCGCAGCCGGCGCTCCATTCTACTCCAACCAAGCCGACGGATACTCCGTTACGGCGCAGTGGTCGTCACTTCACCTCTGCTGACGGGTCCTCGGCCACTGATGAGTGCTCCCTCTCCAAGGCGATGCAGCGTCAGGCGGAGCGTAACCTCGACCCTCCTACAGGTACACCTTGCAATAAATCATTTCTTTCTTTTCCTGATTCTCGTATTTCCTCTAGTTTAAATAACGTTGGAATTAAAATTGGAAAAAATGATAATGATGTGTGCATTTCGGTGGGGGTGCTTAAACACATGGAGATAGACCGATTAAAGGTTTCTCCAAAGTGTTCGAGCCCCTTACCATACCCCGAAACCGAGGAGGAGGAACCGGCGGCTGCTTATGACGGTCCGCTTCTCTCCCACTTGGTTGGTGCGGTAACTGAGGTCGGATTAGATAACGCACGACTTGGGTCCATGTTTTGTGACTTCACCGCGTCCTCGCGTAAATCAAAATCCCACTCCTCAAAAAAGAAACAAAAACCGCCCAAGAAGGCGAAGGTATCCACCCTGACCCGAGTTTCCACATGAGAGGCATGTTTTGAAATGCCAGAGGTCTTTCAGACTTGGCTAAACGTAAACACGTCGGTGACTGTGTGCGTGACCATGGGTTAGATTTTGTGGCAATTTCCGAGGCTGGTAAATGTGACTTTCGTGCACATGTCTTTGATCACCTATCAGGTGGTTTGGAATATACATGGCATTGCTTACCACCACGTGGAAGGTCCGGATGAATCTTACTTGGGATACATACCACAACCATGGACTTGTTAGCTTTTTCGGTTGGTGAATTTCACATCAAATTCCACCTACGAAATAGAGCTGACAATTATACATGGAGTCTGGTTGCAGTCTATGGGGCCGCCCAAGATGACAATAAATCCGCTTTCCTTCGGGAATTGGTTAACTTGGCTAAGGATAACCCTCATCCAATGCTTATTGGAGGCGACTTCAATATCCTTAGATACCAGGAAGAGAAAAATAATGATCGTTTTGACACACACTGGCCTTTCTTATTCAACGATGTAATTGACAGTTTGAATCTTCGAGAAGCTAGTATGTCGGGGCGACAGTTCACTTGGGCTAACAACCGTCCGGTGCCAACATACGAGAAGCTCGATCGAGTACTCATGGATACCAAATAGGAATTAAAATTCCCTATGGTAACAGTGCGTGCCCTAGAGTGTATTGAGTTACTTTCGGACCATGCACCCATCATTCTTGATTCTTACTCTACTAGCTCTCCCACTGTTCGCCGTCCATTCAAATTTGAATTGGGATGGTTACATCGGGATGGTTTTGCGGATATAGTTAAGAATTTATGGGAGAGGCCTGCCGTTGGTCGCACACCGATTCAAAGATGGAACTTCAAAATTCGAGCCATGAGGCGGTTCCTAACTGGATGGGCCAAACACACAAGTGGTATATAAAAAAAAGAAAAGCAACGCCTTTCTACTATTATAGATGACCTCGACAAAATAGCAGAGACTCGCATTTTGTCTCAACAGGAGATTGATATGACAAATCAATCCAATGAGCAGATTGCACGTCTATTGCGAGAAGAGGAAATCAAGTGGTATCGAAGATCAGGTGCCCAATTCATTTTGGAGGGAGACAACAATACATGATATTTCCAAATGGTCGCCAATGGGCGGCATAGGAAGAAGTGTATTTTTAGCCTCCAACAGGATGAGGGACGGATCGAGGGTCAGGCAGAGCTCAAGCGTTATATAACCAAATACTACAAGTGTCTATTTGGGGCTCCAGAGGAAGGGAACTTCACTCTAGATGAGACCCGAACAGATGCCATTCCACAAGTCACAGAAGAAGAGAATGATATTCTGACGGCACCTTTCTCTGAAGAGGAGGTGCGAGCTGCGGTGTTCCAAATGGAACATAACAAAGCTCCAGGCCCTGATGGTTTCCCCGCGGAGTTCTATCAGAACTTCTGGGATGTCATCAAGACTGACCTAATGGAGTTGTTCAATTTTTTTCATGCCGGCCAACTAGACCTATCTAGGCTTAATTTTGGCGAGATTGTTTTGTTTCCAAAGACTAAGGAGCACTAGTAGAAAAGGGGGCTTTTGTCCCGGTTGGTAACGGCCTTTAGTCCCGGTTTATGAACCGGGACTAAAGGGTCGTTACTAATGCCTCCCCCTAAAGGCCGCGGCCACGTGGAGCTCCACCTTTAGTCCCGGTTGGTAACACCAACCGGGACTAAAGGAAATTTTATGAATTTTTTTTTAAAAAAAATTTGCGAATTTTTTTTGATTTTCAAATTTCTGAATTATTTTAACCTCTAATCTCTAATCACCACCCCTCATCACTGCTCAATTTATCCTCTAATCTCTAATCACCCCTCATCATTCCAAATCATCTAACTTCCGGGACGGTCACCCATCCTCTCACTACTCCAGCCTGAGCACGCTTAACTTCCGGGTTCTATTCTCCCTCGTTTCCAAGTCTGCACATGTTTTTTTCCTGACAATAGTAAGATGTCAATCCTATTAACCCTCAGGAATTTAGCTTGAGCATGAAGTGACACATTTCAATGTTTGAGTTTGAAACTATTGTTTTAAAAAACAATAGTTATTTAGTAACACTAATATTTCTGGAATAATTGTTTGACCACAGTTTGACCAGATTTGACCAAATTCAAAAAAACTGAAATAATTATTTAATAACACTAATATTCTAGAATAATTAGTTTGACCATTGTTTGACCACAGTTTGACCAGAGTTTGAAATTTTTTGCATTTTTTTGCCTCTCCAGATCTTAAAAGCCCCGGAACTTTTTTCTGTTAGGTTTTTGAGGATTTTGAAAATATTTAACGGGGTTTCCCCAGTTAAATTCGGATGTAACTTTTTGAGTAGATGATTTTTCATATAAAAAACTTTTTCATCCGAGTTTGTATGCAAAAGTTATGCCCATTTTAAGAAATTCCAGAGAGATTTTGCAAATAAAGTCGAAATTCATATTTGTTAATTTTCCCAACAACTAGACCACATATCACATGGGAAACTTATTTTATTTTATTTTTTTGACATTTCCATCATTTTCTTTTGTTTTTTTCTAAAACTGAAAAGGCGGTCGGGGGGGGGGGGGGGGGGGGGTAGAGTTTGAAAATGGGACCTTTAGTACCGGTTTGTGCCATGAACCGGTACTAATGCCTCAAAGCCCATTAGTCCCGGTTTGTGGCACCAACCGGGACTAAAGGTCACCAACTGGGACTAATGGGCATCGCACCCTTTAGTCCCGGTTCGTGGCACCAACCGGGACTAAAGGGCCCACGTGAACCGGGACTAATGCCTTAGCCGCACGAACCGGGAGGAATCTGAACCGAGACTAATGTGAATACTGCCCTGTGACCAAAGCCCTGTTTTCTACTAGTGGAGGCTGAACAGATTCAACAGTTCAGACCGATCTGCCTCCTTAATGTCAGCTTCAAAATCTTCACCAAAGTTGCGACTAATAGGCTCAACGCGGTCGCCGATCATGTTGTTCAGCCATCCCAAACGGCTTTCATGCAAGGACGAAATATACTCGATGGAGTAGTAATCCTTCATGAGACCGTCCATGAGATGCACCGGAAGAACATGAGTGGAGTAGTATTTAAAATTGACTTTGAAAAGGCATACGACAAAGTCAAATGGTCATTTCTCCAACGTACCCTAAGAATGAAAGGTTCCTCAGATAAATGGCGTGACTCGGTCCAAAATTTCGTTACTGGAGGTAGTGTGGCTATAAAAGTCAATGATGATGTAGGTCATTACTTCCAGACGAAAAAGTTTACGACAGGGTGACCCAGTGTCTCCAATGTTATTTAACATTATCGCTGACATGTTGGCTACTTTGATCAAATGTGCCAAACAAGACGGTCAAATTGCAGGAGTAGTGCCACATCTTGTGGATGGCGGACTCTCTATCTTGCAATATGCCGATGATACAATTCTTTTTATGGAACATGATCTAGATAAGGCTAAAAATGTGAAACTATTGCTTTCAGCTTTTGAGCAAATGTCAGGTCTGAAAATTAACTTCCATAAAAGTGAATTGTTCTGTTTCGGAGAAGCCAAGGAGGTGGCTGCACAATATGCTGACTTGTTCGGTTGTGCACAAGGCCAATTCCCGATTAAATATTTGGGAATTCCGATTCATTATCGTTCTCTCACTAATGCGGAGTGGAAACATGTGGAAGAGCGATTGGAGAAACGGTTGAGCAGTTGGAAAGGCAAGTTGCTCTCCGTTGGAGGGCGACTAGTTTTGATCAATTTTGTTCTCACAAACATGGTTCTCTACATGCTGTCATTTTTCCAAATTCCCAAAGGGGTTCTGCAAAGACTGGATTACTTCAGATCCAGATTCTTTTGGCAAGGAGATAGTGAAAATAAAAAGTATAGGCTAACCAAATGGAGTGTGGTTTGTCGACCAAAAGACCAGGGAGGTTTAGGTGTTCAGGACCTCCAGGTTAAGAATGATGCCTTGCTCAGTAAATGGCTGTTCAAGCTACTTACCGAGGATGGTGTTTGGCAAGCCCTGTTGCGCAATAAGTATCTAGGCCAAAAAGCGTTGTCCCAGGCGTATTGGAAACCTGGTGACTCACATTTTTGGTCTGGTCTGATGGCGGTAAAGAAACATCTATTCCGCTTTGGATCAGTCGCGATAAAGGACGGCTCTGAGATACGTTTTTTGGGAGGACAGGTGGCTAGGAACCACCACTCTTGAGGAACAATATCCGGCCTTGTACCGAATTGTACGCGATAAGAATGATACTCTTGCGCACGTGCTCAGCTCCTCCCCGCCGAATGTATCATTTAGGAGGGATTTGATTGGCCTCCGCCTTGCGTCATGGCAACATCTTCTATCCCGTTTGGATTCGGTTAACTTGACACAAGGGAGGGATGTGTTTCGCTGGAATCTCACTACGTCTGGGTCCTACACAGTTGACTCTATGTACCGTGCACTCTCGCACTCAGAGGCTCCATTGAATAATAATAAACTAATATGGAAATCAAAGATGCCACTAAAAATAAGATTTTCATGTGGTATCTTCGGAGAGGAGTTGCGCTAACAAAAGACAACCTCGCTCGACGCAACTGGCAAGGAAGTAAGAAGTGTAGCTTTTGTACTCATGACGAGACAATTAAACACCTCTTCTTTCAGTGCAAGTTCGCGCGTTCTATATGGTCAGTCATCCAAATAGCGTCCAATTTGTATCCACCAACAAGTGTTGCCAATATATATGGTCACTGGCTTGATGGAATACCAAATACTTTTAGTATGCTAATACGGGTGGGAGCGTCTGCCTTATTATGGTCGCTTTGGCTATGTAGAAACGATTGTGTTTTTAATGGCAAAACCTCTTCTTCTATGCAGATTATTTACCGTTGTACGCACTAGCTTCGTATGTGGTCTACGCTACAGCGAACGGAGTATCAATCGTTGTTCAAGGCGGTGTGTATGCGGTTGGAGCGGGTGGCCAGTGAGGTTTTTACCCAACATGGGTGGCAACATAATCTCCGGATCGGTCCACCTCCTCCGTCGACATGGGCATAGTTTTGGACTCATATGGCTTTACTGTTGCCAACTTGTCGTTTTTTTATACATACTTTGCTAGACTCTTCGTTAAGTCTGTGTGCATCTTAGCTATACAGAGGCCGGGTGTCGCTCATTATGCTTTATATCCACTTGATGCTACATTATGAGTTAATAAAAGCGCCCTTTATCAAAAAAAAGAGCTCGGGAATAATCTTGTTGTTGAACATATACTGGTAATTGAGATGCAAGATGGAGGAAGATTCATATACTGGTAATTTTTTCGCAGAAAGAAAAACATATACTGGTAATTAATATGCGAGGTCATAAAAGAGCTAACACAAACAAGATGCAAGATGGACGAAACTTCAGTTTATTCACGAAACAACATGTCAACAACTCAGATCGAAGAGAGTGCACGCATGCGCACCATCCACGACGAGGAGACACTAAGGACCTAGTAGCAACAGTTCAACTCTTGGCGTGAAAACAACAACTCACAAGGCGGAGGAATTATTGGATTGACACGATCCTCTGCCGGTAATGGAACGACACGATCTTTAATTAGTTACCGGTGACCGCGACGTTCCACTTTGGATAAAGCACCGTAGCGATGTACTCCTCCAGCTCGTCCACCCTAGGCAGCAGCGCCTTGACCGGCTCGGCGACCCTGAACCGCTCCGCCCATGCTGCTAGTTTCGGCGCCCTCGCCGGGTCGATAAGCGGCTCCAAGCCGGCCAGGCGGCCTACTGCCTCAAACCAAGGAAGATAGCACCCGAGCGCGATGTCAAGGAACCCGATGGAGCAACCACTGAAGAACGGCGCCTCCACCTCCCCTTTAGAGCACTCTGCCAAGGCAGCTTCCAAGTGTCGGAGCCCGGACAGGGTCTCCTCCACCTTACTGGCTCTCTCCTCCTGCTTCGCTGTCTTGAGGATGCCGGTGCACGAAGGGAACAACTGCGGCAACAAAGCGAATTGAGAGGTGCAACTCCACGCGCAACGAGAGGTAATCTGTCAAATGAACTAACCTTGTCATTCACATAGGCGGCCCAAACGCGAGCGGCTGCGCGGCTGTAGGGGTCTGCGGGGAGGATGGACGTGTCGTTGCCGGCAAGGCCAGGGGCATCGTTGAGGTACTCCACATAAAACTACGTCCCGTTTGGTCGTCATCGCATCACTGGAGAGAGAACGAAAACAAGAAAAGTGTGGACCTCGCCGATCCTGTCACAACAGTTTTTTCTTGGGGGGGGGGGGGGGGGGGGGCAGAGGGACAGAGTTCGGAGCTCACAATTTCTGGGTCTCCCAAGCAAATCAAAGCAGGGTTGCAGCTCTGCAGTATTTTTGTCTTGGAAAACGACCTGCCTGAGCATATTTAAACAAGGAGTACCAAGACTAACTATTGACACACCCCGCAAAAAGAAAAAAGACTAACTATTGACACTTTCGTGTACAGGTATCAGATTTTCCTGTTCTACGCATGCAGCCAAACTTTAATTAACAAGTACCCCCTCTGTAAAGAAAGATAAGAGCATTTAGATCACTAACGCTATTATATTTTTATATGGAGGCAGTTCCATTAATTTGATTGTAGTTGCAGACTTGCAGGTCATAGCGTTTGGAAGCATTCCAACCAGACCTTATCGGCTTAGCATCTTGATTTAAAATATTGCAAAGTGTCACTACATGACATGCATCTCGACCAGCAACTTTACACCTACACCATAGCGGGGATCAAAGTCATGCACGTAACTCTCTTATTATTTGATAGCTCACTTATTGACACCAATTGCCGGCATTTTGAATCTGGACTTTTTACTGATTTAATACACAGTTTCTGGCATTTATCTTGTATTTTTGTTTTATTCCATAGGTTGCGCCACTTAACAGTTTTCCGGTCTAACCTTGGGAGGGAAGACGATGTCTCGCTGAGGTGATGACGGACCAGGCGCCACCTCGATGGGAACAATATCACAAAATATTAGCAAATAATTCATGGTGATGTGATGAGCTTCATGCTATTGGTGTTTCTCGGTTGCACCAACTTGGTTCATGCGGAAGCATGCCTTGGTCCACACAGATTATTTGCTAACATTTTGTGACACACACATATTTTCTTGTTTTTGTAGATTTTTTCGACAAAGCTCGTTTCTGTAGATAGCTAAACTAGGTGATGTCTCGCTGAGGTGATGACCGACCAGCACTAGTAGAAAAAGGGCCTATTGTCCCGGTTGGTAAGGGCCTTTTGTCCCGGTTTTTGAACCGGGACTAAAGGGTCGTTACTAATGCCATAACCCTTTAGTCCCGGTTCTTACACGAACCGGGATAGATGGGCCTCCACGTGGCCGGTGCGGCGAGCCCAGGCATGAGAGCCTTTGGTCCCGGTTGGTGGCACTAACCGGGACCAATAGGCATCCATGTGTCAGCATTTCAGGGGCTGGGGTTTTTGTTTTTTTTTTTGAAAGGAGGGGGGGTTTGGGGGTTTTGGGGGGTTAATTTAGGTCTTACATATATTGTGTTAGCTAGCTAATTAATAGAGAGAAGTGTCCTCTCTTATCTCCGTGCTTGGTCGACGCTACGTACTATATACGTATGGAGAGGACTAGACACGCTAGCTAGTAATCAAATGAAGGAAACAGAAGATCGTCATGAACATATGCATACAGAGAGAAGTGATATCGACCACCTCTCCTTCTCCGAGAGATTGGTCGAAAAACAATTTCTCGTATATCTATCCGACACTACCGGCTACATATATACAATAATTATCTCTTACAATATAATCTCCTAATTAAATTGTAAGAACACAGGGTCCACATAGTATTCTCCGTTTTCAGCGATCACGTGGTCAAGGAAGAATGCCGCCAATTCCTCTTGAATTGCTCACATACGATCTGGTGCTAGGAGTTCATCCCGCATCCGA
Organism: Aegilops tauschii subsp. strangulata; assembly: GCF_002575655.3. Lineage (NCBI taxonomy): Eukaryota > Viridiplantae > Streptophyta > Magnoliopsida > Poales > Poaceae > Aegilops > Aegilops tauschii. The sequence goes on from NC_053037.3 coordinate 597,681,004, forward strand.
AAGATCTAATTTGAAGAAGGGGGTCAATATATATATATGAATAAATGAAACTCAACACAAATGATGGTAATAAAATAAAATTGTGAATATTATTGCTTACGCACTTCATATTGTTCGTCAGAGTAGCCCCGCTCACAGGTCGTGTAGCGGATGGACTCGCAAACATAGTACCCACAGTAATTATTCCCGGGTTCCTGCCACAACCACTTTACAAGAAATAGAGGTTAATCAAACTGATAAGCAAGCATGAATGGTGTTGATGAAACTAGCGCTTGAATCACAAGGAGATGCGCGGAACATGCTACTATAGTACTTACTTTCGGGTGTTTAAATTGTAGCTTCTTCGGCAATCCCGGAGCTTTTTTGGTGAATTTTCTCTAAGCCCCGCCAGACAAAGAAAACAATTACTTGATATCAGGAAATGAACAAAGTTGCTGATATGGTGGATAATGATCGATTTAACTTACTTCTCGAGCATTTGAGTCATGTCCGCATAGTCCTTGGGATCTTTTCGTCTCAAGTCTAAGACGGTTACTACTCCCTGCTCAAGCTTAATCTCTAGGAGAATATAGTGGAAGCTGCGCACGCATGCATAAGTCATCAATTACATTACTATAATCTGAACTAATAAGGGAAACCGAATATGCACAAGACAGTAACACTCACTTGAAGTTGTAAGGAAAGAGTACTTATTTATGTTACTTTATGATAATTCTTTTTGCTATTAAAGTTTCTAACAAAAAGGGTTTTTTATGAAAATTATTTTTGCTTTCAATGATTTTGAACAGAAAATACTTCGATAATTTTAGTTGCATCAATTTTATATAATTTTAGTTTCAATAATACTAGAGGTTGCTTATAATGTTTTGAACAGAAAATACTTCGATAATTTTAGTTTCGTAAATTTTATTTATGTTATTAAAGTTTATTTTATTTTGTTTCTACTTATATATTTTATTAAAGTTTATATTATTTTGTTTGTAATTACTTATTTATTTTATTTGTTATTTTTCATGCACCATTTTTCATGCATTTACTGATTATTTTGAGCTATAAGACCCTAAAATTGAAAAGCATTTCAAATGAACTCTGAAAAGGTTGAAAGTTGGCATGGTATCATCATTTCATCCACATAGCATGTGCAAGAAAGTTGAGAGGGTTACGGCAAAAACTGGATGCACTTCGTGTACAAAACGGACAATCTCTTTCGAAGTATCAGGATTTCATACGGAAACTCGTCTGTTACAAAGGGATTTCATTTTTTAAAACTTATTTGAACTCCTGACTTTTTGTGTGTTCAAAATGCACCATTCAAAGCCACATCATCAATTTTCAACCCTTTCTGACTTCATTTGTTATTTTTCATTCATTTATTGATTATTTTGAGCTATAAGACCCTGAAATTGAAAAGCATTTCAAATGAACTCTGAAAAGGTTGAAAGTTGGCATGGTATCATCATTTCATCCACATAGCATGTGCAAGAAAGTTGAGAGGGTTACGGCAAAAACTGGATGCACTTCGTGTACAAAACGGACAATGGTATCATACTCGTCTGTTACAAAGTTGGCATGGTATCATCATAATAGTTGCAGGAGAAAGTATTCACTTTTTCTTCGCTTGTGTCATTTGCTTATTGCGCCGTAACCATGGATAATCTTCATCGTTTATCAGGATGCTTGGGTCAGCCTTGACTTTGAAGGGAGGAATTTCATGGAACTTTTCATAATCTTCAGACATGTCTGTCTTGCCCTCCACTCCCACAATGTCCCTTTTTTCCTGAAAGAACTATGTGGCGCTTTGGCTCATCGTATGATGTATTCGCTTCCTTATCTTTTCTTTTTCTCGGTCTGGTAGACATGTCCTTCACATAGATAACCTGTGCCACATCATTGGCTAGGACGAACGGTTCGTCAGTGTACCCAAGATTGTTCAGATCCACTGTTGTCATTCCGTACTGTGGGTCTACCTGTACCGCACCTCCTGACAGATTGACCCATTTGCACTTAAACAAAGGGACCTTAAAATCATGTCCGTAGTCAAGTTCCCATATGTCCATTATGTAACCATAATATGTGTCCTTTCCCCTCTCGGTTGCTGCATCAAAGCGGACACCGCTGTTTTGGTTGGTGCTCTTTTGATCTTGGGCGATCGTGTAAAATGTATTCCCATTTATCTCGTATCCTTCGTAAGTCAATACAGTCGAAGATGGTCCCCTGGACAACGAGTACAACTCATCACAAACAGTGGTGTCACCTCTGAGACGTGTTTCCAACCAACTGCTGAAAGTCCTGATGTGTTCACATGTAATCCAGTCGTCACACTGCTCCGGGTGTTTGGAGCGCAGACTGTTCTTGTGTTCATCGACATACGGGGTCACCAAGGTAGAGTTCTGTAGAACTGTGTAGTGTGCTTGAGACCAAGAATGTCCGTCCTGCATATTATTGAGTCCGCTCCTAGCGTGCCTTTTCCAGTCAGTCTCCCCTCATACCGCGATTTAGGGAGACCTATCTTCTTAAGGCCAGGAATGAAGTCAACACAAAACCCAATGACATCCTCTGTTTGATGGCCCATGGAGATGCTTCCTTCTGGCCTAGCGCGGTTACGGACATATTTCTTTAGGACTCCCATGAACCTCTCAAAGGGGAACATATTGTGTAGAAATACGGGCCCCAGAATGACAATCTTGTCGACTAGATGAACTAGGACGTGCGTCATGATATTGAAGAAGGATGGTGGGAACACCAGCTCGAAACTGACAAGACATTGCGCCACATCACTCCTTAGCCTTGGTATGATTTCTGGATCAATCACCTTCTGAGAGATTGCATTGAGGAGTGCACATAGCTTCACAATGGCTAATCGGACGTTTTCCGGTAGAAGCCCCCTCAATGCAACCGGAAGCAGTTGCGTCATAATCACGTGGCAGTCATGAGACTTTAGGTTCTGGAACTTTTCTCTGGCATATTTATTATTCCCTTTATATTCGACGAGAAGCCAGTCGGGACCTTCATACTGAGCAGGCATTCAAAGAAGAATTATTTCTCTTCTTTCGTAAGAGCGTAGCTGGCAGGACCTTCATACTGCTTCGGAGGCATGCCGCCTTTTTCGTGCAAACGTTGCAGGTCCTCCCGTGCCTCAGGTGTATCTTTTGTCTTCCCATACACGCCCAAGGAGCCTAGCAGGTTCACTCAAAGATTCTTCGTCACGTGCATCACGTCGATTGAAGAGCGGACCTCTAGGTCTTTCCAGTAGGGTAGGTTCCAAAATATAGATTTCTTCTTCCACATGGGTGCGTGTCCCTCAGCGTCATTCGGAACAGTTAGTCCGCCGGGACCCTTTCCAAAGATTACGTGTAAATCATTGACCATAGCAAGTACGTGATCACCGGTACGCATGGCAGGCTTCTTCCGGTGATCTGCCTCACCTTTGAAATGCTTGCCTTTCTTTCAACATTGATGGTTGGTCGGAAGAAATCGACGATGGCCCAGGTACACATTCTTCCTGCATTTGTCCAGGTATATACTTTCAGTGTCATCTAAACAGTGCGTGCATGAGTGGTATCCCTTGTTTGTCTGTCCTGAAAGGTTACTGAGAGCGGGCCAATCGTTGATGGTTACAAACAGCAACGCGTGCAGGTTAAATTCCTCCTGTTTGTGCTCATCCCACGTACGTACACCGTTTCCATTCCACAGCTGTAAAAGTTCTTCAACTAATGGCCTTAGGTACACATCAATGTCGTTGCCGGGTTGCTTAGGGCCTTGGATAAGAACTGGCATCATAATGAACTTCCGCTTCATGAACATCCAAGGAGGAAGGTTCTACATACATAGAGTCACGGGCCAGGTGCTGTGATTGCTGCTCTGCTCCCCGAAAGGATTAATGCCATCCGCGCTTAAACCAAACCATACGTTCCTTGGGTCTGCTGCAAACTCAGCCCAGTACTTTCTCTCGATTTTTCTCCACTCCGACCCGTCAGCGGGTGCTCTCAACTTCCCGTCTTTCTTACGGTCCTCACTATGCCATCGCATCAACTTGGCATGCTCTTCGTTTCTGAACAGACGTTTCAACCGTGGTATTATAGGAGCATACCACATCACCTTCGCAGGAACCCTCATCCTGGGGGGCTCGCCGTCAACATCACCAGGGTCATCTTGTTTGATCTTATACCGCAATGCACCGCATACCGGGCATGCGTTCAGATCCTTGTACGCACCGCGGTAGAGGATGCAGTCATTAGGGCATGCATGTATCTTCTGCACCTCCAATCCTAGAGGGCATACGACCTTCTTTGTTGCGTATGTACTGTCGGGCAATTCGTTATCCTTTGGAAGCTTCTTCTTCAATATTTTCAATAGCTTCTCAAACCTTTGTCAGGCACAGCATTCTCTGCCTTCCACTGCAGCAATTCTAGTACGGTACCGAGCTTTGTGTTGCCATCTTCGCAATTGGGGTACAACCCTTTTTTGTGATCCTCTAACATGCGATCGAACTTCAGCTTCTCCTTTTGACTTTCGCATTGCGTCCTTGCATCGACAATGACCCGGCGGAGATCATCATCATCGGGCACTGGTTCCTCTTGATCTTCAGCAGCTTCCCTTGTTGCAGCATCATTGGGCACATCGTCTGGTTCCTCTTGATCTTCAGCAGCTTCCCCCGTTGCAGCATCACCGTATTCAGGGGGCACATAGTTGTCATCGTCCTCTTCTTCTTCGCCGTCTTCCATCATAAACCCTATTTCTCTGTGCCTCGTCCAAACATTATAGTGTGGCATGAAACCCTTGTAAAGCAGGTGGGTGTGAAGGATTTTCCGGTCAGAGTAAGACTTCGTATTCCCACATTTAGGGCATGGACAACACATAAAACCATTCTGCTTGTTTGCCTCAGCCACTTCGAGAAAATCATGCACGCCCTTAATGTACTCGGAGGTGTGTCTGTCACCGTACATCCATTGCCGGTTCATCTGCGTGCATTATATATAGTTAAGTGTGTCAAAAACCATTACAGAACATCATGAATAGATAATTAAGTGACCAAATTAATAGAAGTTCATCATCACATTAAAACCAAAGTACATACATAGTTCTCATCTAACAACATATAGCTCTCCAGAGCATCTAATTAATTAAACCATACATTGAAACTATGTAAAACATTTCAATGCGAAAACAAATGCGATCATAATCGCAACCAAGGTAACAATTGACCCAACGGCATAATGATACCAAGCCTCGGTATGAATGACATATTTTCTAATCTTTCTAATCTTCAAGCGCATTGCATCCATCTTGATCTTGTGATCATCGACGACATCCGCAACATGCAACTCCAATATCATCTTCTCCTCCTCAATTTTTTTTATTTTTTCCTTCAAGAAATTGTTTTCTTCTTCAACTAAATTTAACCTCTCGACAATAGGGTCGGTTGGAATTTCCGGTTCACATACCTCCTAGATAAATAAAATCTATGTCACGTTGGTCGGCATAATTTTCATAAACAATAAATGAACCAATAGTTATAAAGATAATATATACCACATCCGAATCATAGACAGGACGAGGGCCGATGGGGGCGGATACCAAAACCATCGCACTATATAATAACAAGCAATAAAATAGTAAGAAAATTAGACAAGTATCTATCTAAAGTAATTTTTTTTCTTTCAGAAAGAAGATAAGAACAAGAGGCTCACCATGGTGGTGCCGGCGACGAGATCGGCGCCGGCGATCGACGGCGGTGAAGACGGGAATGGGACATGACGGGCCGCTAAGCCTAGACAAATCTCGAGGAAAATGGAGCTTTGAGGTCGAGCTTCGAGAGGAGAAAGCTTAACTAGTGTGGCTCGGGCATTTCATCGAACACCTCATGTGCATAGGAGGTGAGCTAGAGCACCACAAAGCCCTCCCCTCGCCGGCCAGAGAAAAACAGAGCACTGGAGTGCTCTGCTCGCGGGCGAGGGGTATATATAGGCACCTCATTGGTCCCGGTTCGTGGCATGAACCGGGACTAAAAGGCCTGTGGTCCAGGTTCAAGCCACCAACCGGGACCAATGGTGGTGGGCCAAGAGCGAGGCCCATTGGTCCCGCTTCGCCCACCAACCGGGACCAAAGGGGCCAGACGAACCGGGACCAATGCCCTCACGAGGCCCGGCGGGCCCCTGGCCTCACGAACCGGGACCAGTGCCCCCATTGGTCCCGGTTGTGGACTGAACCAAAGCCCTCTTTTCTACTAGTGCAGTCGCCACCTCGATGGGAACAATATCACAAAATATTAGCAAATAATTCATGGTGATGTGATGAGCTTCATGCTATTGGTGTTTCTCGGTTGCACCAACTTGGTTCATGCGGAAGCATGCCTTGGTCCACACAGGTTATTTGCTAACATTTTGTGACACACACATATTTTCTTGTTTTTGTAGATTTTTTCGACAAAGCTCGTTTCTGTAGATAGCTAAATTAGGTGATGATTTAATTATATCACTTCATGTATGCTGGAAGGGAAATTAGGCTGCCCATAGTGGGAAGTAATACCTCCACAGTGCATAGTACCATATGACCTTATTTACAGCCATGCAAGACATATACTAGTGACACTCACAAAAAATAAGACATATACTCCGCATGAATCTGTGTAGACCAAGGCATGCTTCCGCATGAACCAAGATTGACGACGCTTCAATTTATAATGATATGATACTCAATAAAAAATTTCATTTAATTCTATGTTACCTCATCAAAATTGCTTAGTTGGCATGCATGATACTAGTTATGATGCTCCCTCCGTTTTTATTTACTCTGCATAGTAACTTTGGTCAAAGTCAAACTTTGTAAACTTTGATAAACTTTATAGACAAAAAATATTAACATATACAATAGCAAATCAATATCATTAGATTCATTATTGAAAATACTTTCACATCAAATAGATTTGTTATTGTAAATGTTCATATTTTTTTTATAAACTTGGTCAGACTTTATGAAGTTTTGACTTAAGTGAAATCTAATATGCAGAGTAAATAAAAACGGAGGGAGTACTTGCACTACACGCATAACTTAGTTTTAGTGCTTTCTCGATCCATATTAATTGTCACGGATTTAGTACAAAGTTACTAAATCAGCCAAAATTAATATGGATGTGAGGGAGTAGTGATTCCTAAAAAATATCCCAGCCCTGGTAAAATCTAGTCCTTAGAAATCACTACCCACAGCTATTTAGCCCCGGAATAATATGCTTGGTAGAACATACTAAGAATAAGATGTGAGGTCTTAAAGAGCTCAATGGAAAAACATTGCAAGATGCAAGATCGACGACGCTTCAATTTATTCACGAAACAACATATCACAACTCATATCGAAGAGAGTGCACGCCTGTGCATTATTCATGACCACAACCCACTAACCCTCGCAAAAAGAAACCCGACTTAGTAGTAACAGTTCAACTCTTGGCGTGAAAACAGCTACTCACAAGGCAGAGATCATCCGCTGGTAATCGAACGACGCCATTTTTTATTTCTTTTGCCATAGTGGAACGACGAGATCTTTAATTAGTTGCCGGTGACCGCGATGTTCCACTTTGGATAAAGCACCGTAGTGATGTACTCCTCCAGCTTGTCGACCCCAGGCCTGCTGCTGGATCGGCTTGGCGACGCTGAACCGCTCCGCCCACGCAGCTAGTTTCGGCGTCCTCGCCAGGTCGATGAGCGGCCCCAAGCCGGCCAGGCGGCCTACTGCCTCAAACCAAGGAAGATAGCACCCGAGCGCGATGTCGAGGAACCCGATGGAGCCACCACCGAAGAACGGCGCCTCCACCTCCCCTTTGGAGCACTCTGCCAAGGCAGCTTCCAAGTGTCGGAGCCCGGACAGGGTCTCCTCCACCTTACCGCCTCTCTCCTCCTACTTTGCTGTCTTGAGGATCCCGGTGCACGAAGGGAACAGCTGTGGCAACAAAGCGAGTTGAGATAGAGATGTAACTCCAAGCGCAACCAGAGGTAATCTGTGTATGAAATGAACTACTAACCTTGTCGTTCACATAGGCGGCCCAGAAGCGAGCGACGGCGTGGCTGTAGGGGTCTGCGGGGAGGATGGACGTGCCGTTGCCGGCAAGGCCGGGGGCATCGTCGAGGTACTCCACGATGTGCAGCGACTCGCAGACGGGCCTGCCGTCGTGGATGAGGACGGGCACCTTCTTGTACACGGGGTTGGACGCAACGAGGAGGTCGCTCTTGGACCAGCGGTCCTCCGGGAGGTACTCGTAGCTCAGCCCCTTTACGGCAAGCGCCATCTGGGCGCGCAGCACGTAGGGGCTCACCCCGGGCGCCCACCACCCCAGCAGCTTCAGCTCTGCATCGCCGGCCATCAACGTTTCCTCGTCTTCCTCCCTGATACTCCTGCCCTGTGTATCTGTTGCTTAAGTGTATACTATATGGCAGGATCTTTATAAGCACGAGTGGCAAAAATGAAATCGTCTGAAGGAAACAAGACAAAAGTTTTTTTTTAGGGAACAAGACAAAAGTTGGACTCCGAGGCAGGAAAAACTAATTATAGGAGCGCATGCTGCTGCGCCACGTACCCATTCCCCACCTACCGCACCTTCTAGGCTTCTACCCTCCACCTCCAGCTAAAAAAATTCAACAATGTGACAAATACAGAAAATGCTACACCTACGGTAGAACTTACGTGTTCTTTATGTAAAATTTGTTAAATCAATCTTTCAACCCCCAAATTCAACTGGGTGGGCCCCATCTGTTAGCTATACTGCAGATGCAGCAGCTAAGAGAGAAGATGCAGCAGCTGCACATATATGTAGTTGTATCAGTGAACACCTGCATCAGCAAACACCTGTTGACCGACGCTTTGCCTTTTTCTCCCAATCCCAGCATGCAAGGATTAATAGGACCAAACTTAGCTAGCCCCTCGCGTCGCCCCCGCGGGCGACCCGGGGGGAAAACCCTAGCCGCCGCCCCTCGAGTCTCCTCCTCCTCTCCCCCTCCTCGCCGCCGTCCATAGCGCCGCCGGGCGAAGCCTGGCCGGCTGGGCGGCGGCGGGGCTTCTCCCCATCCTCTCCGTCTTGGCTGGCGCGGGACAACGAGATCCAGAGGAACGCCGGGCGAACGTGGGGTCCGGCGGCGCGGCGGGCGGGTCTCCCATCGGCGTCGTGCGCGGCGCGGCGGTGGCGACCTGCGTGTCGTGAGGTGGTGGCTGCGTTGGCCTGACCGGTGGTCGCGGGTGCCGCCGGATCCAGATCGGATCCACCTGGATCCTTTCTTCGGACTCCGTCGGCCGCCGCGGGGTGGTGATGATCGTCGCTGGCCACGTTGGATCGTTGGATTCGGCGTCTGTAGATCTACAAGGAGTTCTTCTCGATCCTCCTTTCTGGTGGGTTGAGCCCCATGGCTCTTTCATCTTCGCGGGTTTCGGATCGTGGCTTGCTGGATCCGGAGTACACGGAAGTTTGGTGGCATAGGATGGGGACCGGAGGAAACTTTGGCCGGCGTGTTCGGCCCGGCATCGGCGACGTCACTTGACGCCGTTACCCTTCCTGGAGGCGAAGCCGAGGTCCCCCCTATCCACCCCCGAACCCCTCCCGGACGAAAGTCCAAAATTCAGTCTGGATTGGGCGGCGGCGGCGTCCTGCGCGTCGTATCCTCCATGGAGGCGCCGCCTTGGGAGGAACTGCTGTTCGGGGGAGAGATGTTGTGGATGGTGGGCTCCGAGTAGCTCCAGCAGTGGCGATGGTGTGGAGGTTGCCAGGTGGTGCGGCGTTGTATCTACCGCGTCATTGACGACGAGTGGTGGCGGCATGGTGCAGCTGCATATCGACGACGGATGCGGCTAGATGGACGAGCGCAGGGTGGTCGAGCTGTCTGGCGCCATGGTGGCGTCGACGGCAGGCCTGGCAAGGTCTGTGCGTCAGTACCTGCTCTGGAGATGGATCGGTGGAACAAGGCGGCGGCAGCCTCGGTGAGTGCGCCGGACCGGCGTGTGACCCAGTCCCGGTATGTGGCTAGGATGGGGCATCCGGCATTAGATGTCAGGATTTGGTGCGATGTTTGTTTGGTATTAGGTTCGGACATTCGGCACCACTGCATCAAGGGGATAGGAGTAGTGACAGATGTTGCCTAGATGATGGCTTCAGGTTTACTGATGCACTACTTTGTAAGGTCTTTTGTGCTTAATAATTAATAAAGTGGTCGTATGCATCGTCCAGATGCAGAGGCCGGGGGTGCATCCTCCTTTTCTAAAAAAAATGCAAGGATTAATAATCAAATCCAACCAAACAGTCAACATATAGCTATCCGATTATATGATCTTGGCTTTATAAAGACTATAGGTGACATGGACATAGCTATAGAGCCGGCAGCTGCCTCTCTTATTATCCTTGCTCTAACAGATGCTTCTTGCGGACGTCCTTGGATATTTTAGGTACACTGCCTCCGTGCTGCATATTAGTGGGCCAAGCTAGATTACATTAGTCTAACATTCACCTCCTTAATCTTGCTGCCTCTTGTTACGTCTCTCTCATCGCTTGATTTTACCATTTTTAACGGACTCAAGTTTCACGTATGAAGTGTTGCTCACTTGCCTAGTAATTTCGCAGCAAGGGGTGGAAGACCTGCCAGTCAAGGTGACTTGAATTTGGCAGCCATACTATGTCATGCATGACGTGAGCTGCAGTAGATACTACTGTACTGTCTAGCCTGAGAGGGACAGACTGAGCCACGTATACATGGTAGCACCTACCACATACAATAATTTATTTCTTGCATGTCCAGCTCATGCATGCACCATTCTGCTAGTAACACGTACACTTCCTTAGCTAAGTTGAGCGGACATGAATTAAATATGTTTTACTGCTAGCTACTGTAACAAATGCTTCTTGCTGATGTCCTTGGATATTTTAGCACTGCCTGCGTGATGCATATTAGTTTTTTTCTTTTTGCGGAGAGCGTGCGTCATGCATATTAGTTGGCGAAACAAGATTATAGTTTAACACCCTCTCCTAATTTCATTCAACCAAAAAAATGCTCCCAAGTCTTTTACATTAATCCTGTAAGTGTCATTCCTTATGAACAGTAGCCGGGCCAAGATTGGCTAAGGCCGCGAGCGAGAAAGTAAAGGTCAAAAAATAACTAAAACAACCCAGTTTCAAGGCATGAGCAATTTTAACATGGTAAGGTAAGAGTTACTCAAACCCGCTACTTAATAATAAAATCACCAGCTCAGTCATAAAAGGAAGTAACTTAGACTGGTGGGTACTGTCATACGTGCGATGACATAGAGAGGTTCGTTCATTACTTTGTAGAGTTATTTTATATTCGGAACCGTCACGTGATGGTAACATATTATATTACTTCATTTGCATCTCTCCTTATTAATTACTTGTCACATGATATTTTTTGCCTATGTGGCATGCCTGTTACTAATTATGTTACTTCCACTATGAGCAGCCTTATGTTCCTTTATATCTCGCATGAAAAAAGAAGTTAAGATGGGCCATGTTAAATCTTCTCGGACAAATAAGAATCCAACCACAATAATCAATGAAAGTATTTATTCAATGGTGATACTAAAAAATTAGGACATTTACTCCCTCCGAACCGAAATAACTATTGTGGTTTTAGATACAAGTCAAACGAGTGATTAATCTCACCCTCCAATGGTCTTCAATAAAAGCTAAACCTTGAACGATAAATTTTGAAATACAATACAGATGCAAATTGTAAAAAGAGTCAATTGGTATTCTCTTACTGTTCAATATCATCAGGGTTGAGTTGAGCTCTAATATGAGGGATATTATTAGTTGTTTGAGTTAATGGACCGTTTCCGGAGGAGGATCCGATGATTCGAACTTGAAAATGTGTCATTGTCTTGTTTCTTTTATTCATCTCACCTTCCTGTAAAATTATATAGAAACAAAAATTACTAAACCGGTTTCCACATTTAGACACATTAGAATTAGAAATTAAAGGAAGGAAATAACATGGAAAGAGGAAATCATTAAGAGCTAAAGATCAAGTTTCAATCAAGGCATCGAACAACGGCATCTAGCAAGAGAAGTTCGGATTTGGGAAAACCTAAGACGGGAATACCCATTGCGTCTGAGCCGCAGAGGCGGAATGACGAAGGGCCGCTGCGACGCCAGGTAGCATGTCACCTTGTCGAAGGAGAGGACCTGCCGCCAATCAAGACATGACAGGGAAGTGGAGTACTGCTCGCTGCCACGCGTGGTTGGCCGTCTGGCAGCAAGAACGAGACACATCGGAGGCTCGGTGGGGTAGGGTTCTTCCACATGGTGGCAGTTCATTTCTTTCTTTTCAAGTAAAACAATACACTCACGCGGGCAATGCTGCACATATCCTTCTTCTTTTCTCCTCCGCGCATTACCCCGAGCAGTAACCCTTTTTCATCTGAGGTGATCTTGGGTGTGTAAACCCCGAGCAGCAACTTTCAGCACCCAGGCACTACTTCGGCCCTCGGTATGAAATCGGATGGAGATGGCCTGAACATCAAATTTCTCCGTTTTGATGAAATGGAGATTCTTCGTGTTGATCAATTTTTCATTCGAGGCCGTCCTATTTATATTTATTGCCATGCCAAAATCGGGTATTAACATGTTTTAATTTTTCCTTATAGATATTAAGAACTCAACGGGAGAACATTGCATTTCGTACTAGTAGCGTCTTTGATAGGGTCAAATCGCATAAGTACAGTAGACACTGATTTTGTTTCCCCTCTCGCAAGGCGACTTGAATAAGCCATCTTCCTTTTGATCTCCGCCGGTGAGTATGTGGATTCGCCTCCCCTCCTCCTGGCACTCCGGCAGCCGGTGACGGCAAGGGTATTCCCGGTGCCTCGGCTTAGATAGGTAGGGTTTTTCTTCTCGCAAGGGCAGTGCTCAGATGGATGGCAGCGCTTCTTCTTCGAGTCAGTCTTCCGGACTCTGATCCTCCTCAAGTTTGTTCGTCGGGGCGTATTAGACAGAGCTCCGGCGTAGATTCCCACCAGCTTCACGGAGAGGCGAGGTTAGTGTTTCTCGTCGTGCGTACGCGGCAACAAGATTTGGTGTCAAGTTCTTCAGATCGATTGAAGGATTCAATCACGATGATTGCGGCCCCCGAATGCTTGCCCTTAGGGCACACACACGGATACTTCCCGGCTGTCATCGACAAGGCCCAGCCGGCTTCGGTACGGGAGCGGCGACAGGGGCGCGTCGGCGGCTCGTTTGGGCGGCGGCAATGGTTGTTCGATTGTCCATGGATCCCCATGTAATTTTAATTATGTTTGGGTGCTGTGTACTTTCAGTGAACCTTTATAATGGACTAGCAAATATGCCCGTGCATTGCAACGGGAAAAAATTCGCATACTCCTATCACAATAAGCACGACTCAAGACCCCTTCGTAGGTCCAAGTTAACTATTTAAACCCCTTCGCAGGTCCACATTATTTATTTGAACATAGTGTTTCAATCTGTGTTGTGGTTTATCCTCCTTCCCGTCTTCACTGACCATGATCACGGTATCCACCTGATCACAATGCGTCCGAACATGGTCAATTCCAAGGTGGTGATCTAGGCCACCGCACTCACACCTGTCACTGAACTACGCTTGCAAATGAATGTCTATAGTAAACATGCCCGTGCGTCGCAACGGGAGAAAACAGCCCTCACACGCCCTTACCCACTGAGCATGGCTAAAGACCTCACCCTCATGCCCATAACATAATAAACATGACTACCTCATCCTCAGGTACACATCCTCATTTCAATATAACACCAGACACATGTTTCCGCTTGTCATCTTTGCGGTCCTCGTCACTGGTGGTCGTAATACCAGTTGTCACTAACCAAGGTTGGCCAGGTCCAACAGCTGGATTGTTGAGCTGCCTTCGTGCCCGGCGAAGATCAAGCGCGTTGAACAAAGTTTTTTTTTTATCATTTGGCTAATGTAATAGGAAAAAGCACTGCACATAATGTAAATTGAGTAGTTTGTGTCAGATAGACCATGAAACCTTAGTTCGACTCCTCATGCATTTTGACGGGAGTCGTTGGGCCGAGTGAGACTGGTCGTACGTGAAGACGCGACATAGAAAAAGAATCCTTCCATATCCTAGTTTAATAAACTGAACTAAAACAATGCATCAGGTGGACATATTTCAAAAATTCTCCAAGTTTTATTCATAGGTATAGATTTAAAAAAAATCATGTTTTTAAAAAATGATGGCCTTTTCAAATTTAAAGTTCAAAAATTATTTGTGTTTTTGAAATGTTTGCAAATTCAAAAAATAATCACAGCAGTACTTCCTAGTTTATTTTTTGTTTTAAAAAACTCAGGTTTCAAAATAAATAAAAAGAGAAGTGTTGTTCTTTTTAAATGTTCAAGTTTAATTTTTCTGTTAACAGCTTCGCAAAATTTTCGCGTTCTAAAATATATTCATTTTTGTTTTGAAAAAAAACTTCTCCTCTTAGTATCAGGCGTGACTGTGAGCTTAATTTATACTTTCACGCGGCCAATTAAATAGTAAGTCTTGTTTATTCCAGCGCTAGCTTTCTGAACGCTCTAGCGTGAGCTGCTGGGTTCGATTCCTGGTTGGGCAGTATTTTTCCTTGGAAAGGTTTTTACTGGCTTGGGCTGTTGGTACGCTAATGGGCCGGCCCATTGCGTCCTGATTTGTCTTTTTGACTGAAACGAATCGGGAGAACCAGAAAACTCTCCCGTGGAAACACCTCGACGTAGGTGTCTCCAAGGGAATCGAAGAAAGCTAAGAAAGGCTCCTCACCGATGAAGGATAATAAGATGGCGTTATTGGCGGGCTCCGAGCCGGGGCGCCGCCAGGCCCAATGAAAACATTATGCTGGAACTGTCGCGGGATTGGCGACCCTGCGACGGTCAGAGAACTCCGTGATCTCGTGGAGAGGAGTTCGCCGTTGATTCTTTGTTTAGTTGAAACTCAACTGCCGAAGAATCGTGTTGAAGGTCTATGTTTTTCGTTAGGTTTTGATTTCAGTTTTGGAGTTGGTAGTTCTAGCCGCAGTGGCGGCATATGTATGTTTTGGAAAAATTCTCTGGATGTTTCAATAAAAAACTTTTCTCGGTATCATGTGGATGCATGGGTTAAGGAACCATTGAAGGAACAATGGCGGCTCTCGTGTTTCTATGGTGAAGCAAATAGAAGCCTCCGCTATAAAACGTGGGATATGATGAAGCGTTTGAGAAGCGAAAGCACTCTGCCGTGGCTGTGTATTGGGGACTTCAATGAAATTCTCAGGAAAGAAGAGCAGATGGGAGTAAATGAGAGAGATAGTGCGCAGATGGAGGCTTTCCGTGAGGCAACTGATTTATGTGCCCTAGCGGACTTGGGCTATAGGGGGCTGGACTGGACATGGGAGAAGAAGGTTTCTGGTGGTCATTACTGTCGAGTTCGCCTCGACAGGGCACTTGCGTCAGCTTCTTGGTCCGCCCTATTTCCGTTTGCCAGTGTAGAGCATCTCACGGCGGTCAAGTCGGACCACTCCCCAATTCTATTGGCGACTGACTTAGTCAGTGAGAGTGTTCGGGCAGCCCAGCGGCCCTTCCGATATGAATGCATGTGGGAACGAGATGGTCGGTTTGGGGCTGTTCTGGAGAATGTATGGAAAGCCAAAGACAGGGCTCAGTCAGTTTCTGAATTTTCAGAAAAGCTAGCTAGTTTGGCGACAGACCTACAGAAGTGGGGGCGATTCACTTTTGGTTCAGTTCGATCTGAACTCAGACAACTCCGCAAGAGGCTTGAGGAATTGCGAGCGGCACCTATGCGAGTCGGACCAAGCACGGAAGAGGAGGAAGTTGAAGCTCGGATGGTCGAGTTGTGCTGTCGGGAAGAGATCATGTGGCGTCAAAGGGCCCGTATACAATGGTTCGCTGAAGGGGACAGTAATACAAATTTTTTTCACAAAAAAGCTAGTGCAAGGAAAGCCAAGAATCACATTTTGGAGCTCCAGAGAGCTGATGGCTCTATGACGTCCGATCCGGAGGAGATGGCAGCGATGGCAACTAGCTTCTACGAGAACTTATATGCTTCGGAAAATACCATTGGAATGGAAGAAGTTCTCTCTCACATACCGGTTAAAGTGAATGGCCAAATGAATAGTATGTTGAACGCCCCTTATACCAAGGAAGAGGTGAAGTCTGCACTCTTCCAAATGTTCCCGACAAAGGCCCCGGGGCCCGATGGCTTTCCCGCTCACTTTTTTCAGCGTCACTGGGAGTTATGTGGTGACGAGGTAACCGATATGGTGCTGCGTGTTCTGAGTGGTGATGATTCACCGGAGGAGATAAACAAAACTTTCATCGTTCTCATTCCCAAGATTGCTAGTCCAAAAAATTTAGCACAGTTCCGACCGATAAGCCTATGCAATGTGATCTTCAAGATTGCTTCAAAGGTATTGGCTAACCGGCTCAAACTCATTCTCCCCGAGACCATTTCAGAGGAACAATCTGCATTTGTACCTGGTCGTCTAATCACCGACAATTTCATCTCTTCTTATGAGTTCCTACACTCTATGAAAACAAGGAAGTTGAAGGGAAACAGATTCTGTGCTCTAAAACTCGATATGATGAAGGCCTATGACAGACTCGAGTGGCCATATTTGAAGGCAGTAATGTTGAAACTAGGTTTCAGTCCTCGGTTCACCGAAACTATCATGAAGTGTGTTACTTCTGTTTCTTTTTCAGTCATGTTTAATGGAGGCAAGTTAGAGGAATTCAAGCCAACCCGAGGCTTACGACAGGGTGACCCCAATTCGCCCTATCTCTTTCTGTTGGCGGCAGAAGGCCTCTCATCTTTGTTGAAATCTTTGATCCCAGGGGAGAGTATCCATGGCATTCAGGTAGCTCCAGATGCTCCAATTGTTAATCATCTCCTTTTTGCTGATGACAGTTTGCTCTTTTTGACGCTACACCCGAGATGGCAACACGGGTCAATGTTTTGCTTCAGAGATATTGTGATGCGTCGGGACAACGTATTAATAAAGACAAGTCATCAATCTTTTTCAGCAAGGGGTGTTCTGAGGACTTGAGGAAAGAAGTTATGTGAGTCTTGGATGTTAATAATGAACAATTATCGGAGAAGTACTTAGGGCTCCCTTCGGATGTCGGAAGAGCAAAAGAGGGATCCTTCAAGTACCTAAAGGACAAGATTTGGAAACATGTCCAAGGGTGGATGGAAAAGGCCCTTTCGGTGGGTGGCAAAGAAGTTCTTATAAAATCTGTGGCGCAAGCGATACCTACATATTCAATGGCGTGTTTCAAGCTACTGAGGGGCCTATGCCTTCATATTAATGGCTTGCTTCGGAAGTTTTGGTGGGGAACTAAGAAGGGAGAAAGGAAAACTGCATGGGTCTCGTGGGAAGTCATGACGCAACCGAAATTTATGGGAGGTATGGGCTTTCGTGACATCGAGCTTTTTAACTTAGCCTTACTTGCCCGTCAAGCCTGGCGCCTCTTGCAAGATCCTGATTCGTTAAGTGCACGCATATTAAAGGCTGTTTATTATCCTACTTGCACCGTTCTGGAAGCTGAGCTGGGAAGCAATCCGTCTCAAGTCTGGCGCTCCATACATGAGGGGTGTGACACCCTGAAATTGGGAATCATCAAAAGGATTGGGACGGGAAGCGAGACGAGCATTTGGCATGACAACTGGATACCGCGAGATTATAAGCTACGGCCGGTGTGCCCAAAGACCCCAAACCCGCCGCAACTTGTGTCAGAGTTGCTTGACCACACTACTGCGGGCTGGAATATTGATGTTCTCGATGAGCACTTTTATGCAATGGACAAGGAAGCGATACTGAATATCCCTTTGAGTACACGAGTTCAATCTGATTTTTGGGCCTGGCACTATGACAGAAGAGGCACTTTTTTAGTACGGTCTGCATACCGTTTACTGGCGACTACAAAGCAACAGAGAACGGACTGGTTGGAGCATGTTCCGGGGCATTCAGATTCGGATGCAGATAAGAAGTCTTGGGGCAAACTCTGGAATTTGAGCATCCCATCCAAAATCAAATTTTTTGCTTGGCGGCTAGCCAAGACATCGATCCCCACCGGCGAGGTTAAGAAGCACAGGAAGATGACAGACTCGCCGGCTTGCCCGCTCTGCCAAGCGGCAGTGGATACGTGGAGACATTCTTTGTTTGATTGCCATATGTCACGTTGTGTCTGGGCCCTGGCTGATGAGGAACTGACAGAAATAACGATCTCAAACCGAACAGAGGATGCTCGACTATGGATGTTCTGGTTACTGGATACTCTAAAAGAGCAGGAAGTTGTTCATATTTTGATCACAATGTGGGCCATATGGTGGGCGCGACGCCGTGCTATCCATGATGAGCAGTACCAAAGCCCCCTGAGCACTTCGGTTTTTATCAAGAAATTTCTGGTGGATCTTGATTGTATGGCTATGCACAAGTCACGCCTGAGGGACTTGCATGCAAAGCCAAAGGACCTGCATGTATCAGTAGGAAACTCGAGGACTAGAGCGACATCATCTGGCAAGAGCATGCGCTTCAAAATTATGCTTCCTATTCTCATGAATAAAACGGATATTAGGAAAAAATCTAGCCCTATGATTTATCTCACTCAAAACCGAGGCAAACTGGCAGGGAACATCCGAGCCTATCATGGAAATAACAGCAGCACAGTCCGAAGCCACGCATATAGAGTCGAGATTGAGATCCATCGCCAAAGCAAGGGCTTCATTGCATGATTGTGCTTCCAACAAGGGCGGATCCATGAGACCCTCAAAAACTCTGGCTGAAGCTCCAAGAAAAGCTCCCGCTCTGTCACGGCAGACCACAGCTGTTGCGCCCCTTCTACCAGATCTGGACACGCCTCCATCAACGTTTAGCTTCGCTTCTTCATCGGTTGGAGGAAGCCAACCAGATGATGTCGCTCTAGTCCTCGAGTTTCCTGCTGATACATGCAGGTCCTTTGGCTTTGCATGCAAGTCCCTCAGGCGTGACTTGTACATAGCCATACAATCAAGATCCACCAGAAATTTCTTGATAAAAACCGAAGTGCTCAGGGGGCTTTGGTACTGCTCATCATGGATAGCACGGAGTCGCGCCCACCATATGGCCCACATTGTGATCAAAATATGAACAACTTCCTGCTCTTTTAGAGTATCCAGTAACCAGAACATCCACAGTCGAGCATCCTCTGTTCGGTTTGAGATCGTTATTTCTCTGTCAGTTCCTGATCAGCCAGGGCCCAGACACAACGTGACATATGGCAATCAAACAAAGAATGTCTCCACGTATCCCTTAAAAAAACGCACGGGCTTGTTTGCTAGTCCCTTAAAAAAACTGTTATGGTTGGATGTAGAGGGCCGAGGTGGGACTATTCATAATTGGACGAACCCTCTTACATACAACACACAAACATGTGCTATGTCAACTGGTCGCTGCTTTATACGCTGAACGGGAGGACCTGAGTTCGACTCCACGTAGCTCCTCTATTTTTGCATCGTTTGCCAGCTGAGATGGGCCGGTGGAAAATAGTGCAGCCCGTCTCGGACGAGGACGAAAATCTGAATTAATTACGTGCTTAGGAGATTAGTACCACCTCGTTTATATTACAATTTTGTCCATACAAATCATAAAAGCGTATTATGACATGAGAAGAAAGCGCATTGTGACGGTGAACCCGACAAAGTCAATCCGTGCTTTATTATTATTATTATTATTATTATTATTATTATTATTATTATTATTAGGGAGAGATTAGGGAAAGATATGATAGTTTCGAAAAAAAAACGTCCTTGACAAAGCGATGAAAGATAGACGAAGCTTTAATTTATTCCCAAAACAGCAAAGTCAGATCCAAGACAGTGCACGCATGTGCACCATCCATGGCGATCAGACCCTAATAACCAAGTACTCCCTCCGTCCCATAATATAAGAATGTTTTTATACTAGTATAGTGTTAAAAACGTTCTTACATTTTGGGACAGAGGGAGTAAAAAAGTTCAACGAGCACAACAACTCGTGAAAACACCAACTGAATTTGAAGGCGAGCACAGCAACAACGATGGAACGGGGCGACATGATCTCTAATTAGTTGCCGACGCAGTGAGCGCGGCGTTCCACTTTGGATAAAGAACCGTTGAGATGTACTCCTCCACCTTGTCCTCCGCAGGCAGCAGCGCCCTAACCGCCTCGGCGGCCCTGAACCGCTCCGCCCACGCGGCCAGCTTTGGTGTCCTAGCCGCGTCGAGGAACGGCGGCATGGCGGCAAGGTGGCCTATCGCTTTGATCCAGGGAAGATAGCACCCCAGGGCAATGTCGAGCAGCCCGAGAGAGCCACCGCCAAAGAACAGTGCCTCAGCCTCCCCTTCTTTGGAGCACTCCGCCAGGGCGGCCTCTAAGAGCCCGAACGCCGCCAAGGTCTCCTCCACCTTGTCGGCTCTCTCATGCTGCTTTGCCGTCTTGAGAATGCCGATGCATGAAGGGAACAACTGCGGCAACAAAACACAACGGCGCCTGTGAGATGTTGTTAGCAGTAATCTTATCATGATGTATCAGCAGGTAGTTTTGAGTTCCGCATGTAGCTAGTTGTAGTTGGTGCCAGCAAGGTGTACGTGCTTTGCGTACGAAGACAGTTAGTCATTTTTTCGGAGAGGGTGGACGGTGAGTTGGGCATGTACACTGGTTCAGTCGGCTTCTGTCTATAGCATGAATACACGTCATCTATGGACTACGCTGTAGACAGCACGTACAACAAGTTGGCTATTTGGCCGGCTGTAACGTATGTGCATACAAAGTCCATGGGAGAAGGAAAAACTGTTTTTTAGGTTCGCGGGAGACGGGGAAAGTATGTTTTCCCGAAGCATGAGATAAATGCGACGCACGATAAGCGGCGGCCTCGGTACAACGGCAAATTGACCGTCTATAAGCAGCGATTCACATGGGAACAGACCGTCTTTATTTCTACAGACAGATGCGAGCAGTTTTCCCTTTCTCTCTCCCATGTCATTTTTTCTCCTACGTGGCTGATGTTACGGACGGCTGACTGTACATCATTGTACATGCCGTGAGAGACGGCGTACGTGACTACGTGTGAGATGCCGGAGGGCCGTGTGAAGCGGCTGCCACAGTCAAAGGCCGTAGAGCATGAGAGTATGTTAGCTGCATGGATTAGTTAGTTAGTCGCCTTGTAGGGTAGTTCGTTAGTGCGTGTGCATCGCATGCTAGCCAGGTCCTATGGCCGTAGAGAAGAGATTGACAAGCGTTGAGCATGACGTGCATGTAGCTGCTTAGTGGAGTTAGTGGGACACGTTCTGGGTGCACGTACGCATGAAGTAGATCAGGCTAGTACTGGCCGTGTTAGCTGTGTATATACGGATGACATTGAGTAATGAAAAAGTTGAGTCAGTTGGAGGAAACAATGTAGCATACGTGTTTCTCACCGGGAGCAAACACAAAGGTAGTTTTCTCCTTAGCGACTGTGCGTGTTAGTTTCTACCATGGTTGTGTGTTCTTGAGAGAAGAGAGAGATGTGACAGGCAGCGCTAATAAGGCAGAAGAGGCGCTGCGAGGAGGCAGCACCAACAGATGCAACTCCGACTCTCCAAGCTCAAACCAAACGATAGGAAACAAACCTTGTCGTCGATGTAGGAAGCCCAAAAGCGGGCGACGGCACGGCTGTAGGGGTCGGTGGGGAGGATGGAAGTGCTGTTGCCGGCGAAGGCGTCGTCAAGGTACTGCACAATGATGAGCGACTCGCAGACGGGTCTGCCAGTGTGGATGAGGACGGGGAGCTTCTTGTACACGGGGTTGGACGCAAGGAGGAGGTCGCTCTTGCTCCAGGGGTCCTCGGGGAGGAAGTCGTAGCTCAGCTCCTTGATGCAGAGCGCCATCTGGACGCGAATCGTGTACATGCTCACCCCGGTCCCCGGCCCCAGCAGCTTGAGCCTTTGCTCTTGAGCGCCGGCCATCATCGATCGTCGTTGAAGGTTCTCTATACGTGTTGATTAAGTGCAGTATGTCTGTATGTATACGAGATGGCAATGCGTCGTCATTCGGTGATTGTGCATTGATAGCCATCCATGCGCCTTGAAATGTGCAACCGGCCATCACTTTATCGCTACAGCGTTCCACTATCCCTAGCTATCCAACCACCTGCCCATTTTGTCATGGGGAATGTGTGTGGCTGCTTTAGGGTTTACATTGTGGCACAAGGACCAATGAAGCTAAGTGTACGATTGATCCATGTCCGAAGCGTGCAATGCCACGCCGTTTTTTAATTGTAATTAACTGTCCTCTTTGTATTTGCACTAGCAACGTTTGGGAGGGCAGGGTTGAAAATCAGCTAATAACTTAGTAATATGCGAGTTTAAGTATATTTTTCTATATTGGTTACCATATTTCCGCGTATATCAAGAACTTCCGCTTATAATCATTTACACAAAATTCAGTTGGGAAATGCTCTGAAGCTAGATCAAATGTTGAATATATAAAAGTATCAGATCGGATTGATCAGAAATTTTCAATTCAAATTATGGCAACTAGTCATGAACCCGTGCATCTGTACGGGCTAGTTTTGTAATGCTACATTGGTTCAATACTCTGGTAACCATTTTTTTCCCATCTAGTAGAAAAATACATTTGTTGTGTGCGAACCATTGAAGGAATGATGAATATGAAAATACAGCAATCATATCTTGAAAGTTTAATAATCATGAAAGTGATTATCTTTAATATTACAACAAACTGGAAAACAAATTGGTAATATTTGTTAGCATCCCGAAACATAACGCAAATATCCTATAAGTAACTTAATTTTGAATGGTAAGTATAATAATAATTCATTTATTTAATATTCATTCTTTTTGTCTTGTTAAGATTTTTGGATTAAGCATGGGGTATGTTCATCATCTCCTATTAAAATAAGAAAACATAATATTTTGTTTTCTTCAAAGGGACATTTACATCTGTGCCCCTAACTCGAACCCACTACTCAGTTTTGCCCCTAGTTTTCGGGTATGCTCAGTTTTGCCCCTCTGCCGTCAGTGCCACTTATAGAAATGCCCCTCCACTCCGTTTCCGTCCAGTCAAGGCTGTTTGACCGCTAACTTGCCGTCAGTTTGACATATTTGCCCCTCTTTCTTACATGTGGGTCCTCTCTTACCTCTTCGCTTCACTCTCACTGTGTGCTCTTTCTCTCGCTCGACCCTAACCCTATCTCTCTCTTCCCCAAATGGCCCCCTCACCTGAACCCTAGCGGCTTCGATCCCCACCATGGAAAACTCCAGATCAATGGCGGGCACGGTGGAGATTCGGTGGACCTGACTCTTTACGTGAGTTGTGCTGCGATTCGGAGCCAACCGCTGTGGACGGAGGTCGACGGTGGTTGCGGCGCCGGCGGCGGCCATGAAGGGAGCACAAATCCGAAGGGGTAAGTGCAGTACTTTCAGATCTGAAGCCTGTTATACGTATTGTAGTTCGATTTGATTCCTAGTGTTCATCTGCGTTCGTAGTGCTCATTTGGTTCAATTTTTTTTTCCTGTTTTTCATTGTCATTCGTAGGGTGGACTATATATGTTTGGATTGTAGAATGGAAACAACTCTTCTAGTTCCTGCTGGTACAAAAGCAGGGAACACAGGATTTTCATTTCCTTTGGCAGTGGAGAGCACACTGAAGTTTGTGCAGTTCAGATCTCAAATATGTGCTAAATACCCGTGGGGAATACATGATGCAGTTGAATTCAGGTACTGGGATATTGATAGTTCAGTTTGGGTCCCAGTCCAATGTGATGCTGAGTTAGAAAAAATGTTTAGAATTCATGCTCATTTCCCACTCAAATTGGAAATCAATGTCATACAAAGAAAAAGAGGATTGACAGAGAGCAGTGGCAGAAAATCACAATCTACTAGTTCTAGAGGTAGGAGCAGAATATCCAGGGGGAGAAAAACAAGTGTTAGCAGTCAGAAGAGAGCTTCAGATGCAGGAGAAAGCTCTATGCAGGTACCAGGAACACCATCAGAGCAAGTTCCTATTTATGCAGTGTTGGAAATATGCCCTAGAGGCAATAATAAAATGGTTATTATTGTATTTCCTTGTTCATGATAATTGTCTGTTGTTCATGCTATAATTGGATTAACTGGAAACCGTAATACATGTGTGAATACATAGACCACAACATGTCCCTAGTAAGCCTCTAGTTGACTAGCTCGTTGATCAATAGATGGTTATGGTTTCCTGACCATGTACATTGGATGTCATTGATAACGGGATCACATCATTAGGAGAATGATGTGATGGACAAGACCCAATCCTAAGCATAGCACAAGATCGTGTAGTTCGTTTGCTAGAGCTTTTCTAATGTCAAGTATCATTTCCTTAGACCATGAGATTGTGCAACTCCCGGATACCGTAGGAATGCTTTGGGTGTACCAAACGTCACAACGTAACTGGGTGGCTATAAAGGTGCACTACAGGTATCTCCGAAAGTGTCTGTTGGGTTGGCACGAATCGAGACTGGGATTTGTCACTCGATATGACGGAGAGGTATCTCTGGGCCCACTCTGTAATGCATCATCATAATGAGCTCAATGTGACTAAGGAGTTAGCCACGGGATCATGCGTTACGGTACGAGTAAAGTGACTTGCCGGTAACGAGATTGAACAAGGTATTGGGATACCGACGATCGAATCTCGGGCAAGTAACGTACCGATTGACAAAGGGAATTGTATACGGGATTGATTGAATCCTCGACATCGTGGTCCATCCGATGAGATCATCGTGGAACATGTGGGAGCCAACATGGGTATCCAGATCCCGCTGTTGGTTATTGACCGGAGAGTCGTCTCGGTCATGTCTGCATGTCTCCCGAACCCGTAGGGTCTACACACTTAAGGTTCGGTGACGCTAGAGTTGTAGAGATATTAGTATGCGGTTAACCGAAAGTTGTTCGGAGTCCTGGATGAGATCCGGACGTCACGAGGAGTTCCGGAATGGTCCGGAGGTAAAGATTTATATATGGGAAGTCCTATTTTGGCCACCGGAAAATGTTCGGAATTTTTCGGTATTGTACCGGGAAGGTTCTAGAAGGTTCCGAAGTGGGGCCCACCTGCATGGGGGGACCCACATGAACGTGGGTAGTGGGGGCAAGGCCCCACACCCCTGGTCAAGGCGCACCAAGATCCCACCTTAGAAGGAATAAGATCATATCCCGAAGGGATAAGATCAAGATCCCTAAAAAAGGGGGATAACAATCGGTGGGGAAGGGAAATGATGGTATTTCTTTCCCCCACCTTTGCCAACGCCCCAATGGACTTGGAGGGCAAGAAACCAGCCCCCTCCACCCCTATATATAGTGGGGAGGCGCATGGGAGCAGCACCCCAAGCCCTGGCGCCTCCCTCCCTCCCGTGACACCTCTTCCTCCCCGCTTGCGCTTGGCGAAGCCTTGCCGGGATCCCTCTACTTCCACCACCACGCCGTCGTGCTACTGGATCTCCATCAACTTCTCCTCCCCCTTGATGGATCAAGAAGGAGGAGACGTCCCCGCTCCGTACGTGTGTTGAACGCGGAGGTGCCGTCCGTTCGGCGCTAGGATCATCGGTGATTTGGATCACGACGAGTACGACTCCATCAACCCCGTTCTCTTGAACGCTTCCGCGCGCGATCTACAAGGGTATGTAGATGCACTCCCCTCTCTCTCGTTGCTAGATGACTCCATAGATTGATCTTGGTGATACGTAGAAAATTTTGAATTTCTGCTACGTTCCCCAACAGTGGCATCATGAGCCAGGTCTATGCGTAGATTCTATGCACGAGTAGAACACAAAGTAGTTGTGGGCGATGATTTGTTCAATTTGCTTGGCGTTACTAGTCTTATCTTGATTCGGCGGCATTGTGGGATGAAGCGGCCCGGACCGACCTTACACGTACACTTACGTGAGACAGGTTCCACCGACTGACATGCACTTGATGCATAAGGTGGCTAGCGGGTGTCTGTCTCTCCCACTTTAGTCGGATCGGATTCGATGAGAGGGTCCTTATGAAGGGTAAATAGAAATTGGCATATCACCGTTGTGGCCTTTGCGTAGGTAAGAAACGTTCTTGCTAGAAACCCATAGCAGCCACGTAAAAGATGCAACAACAATTAGAGGACGTCTAACTTGTTTTTGCAGGGTATGCTATGTGATGTGATATGGCCAAAAGGATGTGATGAATTATATATATGTGACGTATGAGATTGATCATGTTCTTGTAATAGGAATCACGACTTGCATGTCGATGAGAAAGACAACCGGCAGGAGCCATAGGAGTTGTCTTAATTTATAGTATGACCTGCGTGTCAATGAAAAATGCCATGTAATTACTTTACTTTATTGCTAACCGTTAGCCATAGTAGTAGAAGTAATAGTTGGCGAGACAACTTCATGAAGACACGATGATGGAGATCATGATGATGGAGATCATGATGTCATGCCGGTGACGAAGGTGATCATGCCGCGCCTCGAAGATGGAGATCAAAAGGCGCAAGATGATATTGGCCATATCATGTCACTTTATGATTTGCATGTGATGTTTGTCATGTTTACATCTTATTTGCTTAGAACGACGGTAGCATAAATAAGATGATCTCTCACTAAAATTTCAAGAGATGTGTTCCCCCTAACTGTGCACTGTTGCGAAGGTTCGTTGTTTCGAAGCACCACGTGATGATCGGGTGTGATAGATTCTAACGTTCGCATACAACGGGTGTAAGCCAGATTTACACATGCGAAACACTTAGGTTGACTTGACAAGCCTAGCATGTACAGACATGGCCTCGGAACACAAGAGACCGAAAGGTCGAACATGAGTCGTATAGTAGATACGATCAACATGGAGATGTTCACCGACGATGACTAGTCCGTCTCACGTAATGATCGGACACGGCCTAGTTGACTCGGATCATGTATCACTTAGATGACTAGAGGAATGTCTATCTGAGTGGGAGTTCATTAAATAATTTGATTAGATGAACTTAATTATCATGAACATAGTCAAAAGGTCTTTGCAAATTATGTCGTAGCTTACGCTTTAGTTCTACTGTTTAAGATATGTTCCTAGAGAAAATTTAGTTGAAAGTTGATAGTAGCAATTATACGGAGTGGGTCCATAAACTGAGGATTGTCCTCATTGCTGCACAGAAGGCTTATGTCCTTAATGCACCACTCGGTGTGCTGAACCTCGAGCGTTGTCTGTAGATGTTGCGAAACATCTGACATACACGTTTTGATGACTACGTGATAGTTCAGTGTGTAATGCTAATGGTTTAGAATTGAGGCGCCAAAGACGTTTTTTAAACTTCGCAAAACATATGAGATGTTCCAAAGACTGAAATTGGGATTTCAGACTAGTGCCCACGTCAAGACGTATGAGACCTCTGACAAGATTCTTAAGCCTGCAAACTAAGGGAGAAAAGCTCAATCGTTGAGCATGTGCTCAGATTGTCTGAGTACTACAATCGCTTGAATCGAGTGGGAGTTAATCTTCCAGATGAGATAGTGATGGTTCTCCATAGTCACTGCCACCAAGCTATTAGAGCTTCGTGATGAACTATAACATATCAGGGATAGACATGATGATCCTTGAGCAACTCGCGATGTTTGACCCCGTGAAAGTAGAAATCAAGTAGGAGCATCAATTGTTGATGGTTAGTAAAACCACTAGTTTCAAGAAGAGCAAGGGAAAGAAGGGATACTTCATGAAACGGCAAATCAGTTGCAGCTCTAGTGAAGAAACCCAAGGTTGAACCCAAACCCGAGACTAAGTGCTTCTGTAATGAGGGGAACGGTCACTGAAGCAGAACTACCCTAGATACTTGGTAGATGAGAAGGCAGGCAAGGTCGACAGAAGTATATTGGATATACATTATATTAATGTGTACTTTACTAGTACTTCTAGTAGCACCAGTGTATTAGATACCGGTTCGGTTGCTAAGTGTTGGTAACTCGAAATAAAAGGCTACGGAATAAATGGAGTCTAGCTAAAGGTGATATGACGATATGTGTTGGAAGTGTTTCCAAGGTTGATGTGATCAAGCATCGCATGCTCCCTCTACCATCGAGATTGGTGTTAAACCTAAATAATTGTTATTTGGTGTTTGCGTTGAGCATAGACATGATTGGATTATGTTTATCGCAATACGGTTATTCATTTAAGGAGAATAATGGTTACTCTGTCTATTTGAATAATACCTTCAATGGTCTTGCACCTAAAATGAATGGTTTATTGAATCTCGATCGTAGTGATACACATGTTCATGCCAAAAGATATAAGATAGTAATGATAGTACCACATACTTGTGGCACTGCCACTTGAGTCATATTGGTATAAAACGCATGAAGAAGCTCCATGTTGATGGATCTTTGGACTCACTCGTTTTTGAAAAGATTGAGACATGCGAACCATGTCTATTAGTATATATGCATGAAGAAAGTCCATACATATGGATCATTTGGACTCACTTGATTTTGAATCACTTGAGACATGCAAATCATACCACATGGGCAAGATGACTAAAAGGCCTCGTTTTCAGTAAGATGGAACAAGAGAGCAACTTGTTGGAAGTAATACATTTGATGTGTGCAGTCAAATGAGTGCTGAGGCACGCAGTGGATATCGTTATGTTCTTACTTCACAGATGATTTGAGTAGATGCTAAGAATATTTACTTGATGAAACACAAGTCTGAATTATTGAAAGGTTCAAGTAATTTCAGAGTGAAGTTGAAGATCGTCGTGACAAGAGGATAAAATGTCTGTGATATGATCATAGAGATGAATATCTGAGTTACGAGTTTGGCACACAATTAAGAAATTGTGGGAATTGTTTGACGACTAATAACGCCTGGAACACCATAGTGTGATGGTGTGTCCGAACATCATAACTGCACCCTATTGGATATGGTGCATACCATGATGTCTCTTATCGAATTACACTATCGTTTATGGGTTAGGCATTAGAGACAACCGCATTCACTTTAAATAGGGCACCACGCAATTCCATTGAGACGACACCGTATGAACTATGGTTTAGAGAAACCTAAGCTGCCGTTTCTTAAAAATTTGGGGCTGCGACGCTTATGTGAAAATTGTTTCAGGCTAATAAGCTCGAACCCAAAGCGGATAAATGCATCTTCATAGAATACCCAAAACAGTTGGGTATACCTCCTATTTCAGATCTGGAAGCAAAAGTGATTGTTTCTAGAAATGGGTCCTTTCTCGAGGAAA
Organism: Aegilops tauschii subsp. strangulata; assembly: GCF_002575655.3. Taxonomy (NCBI): domain Eukaryota; kingdom Viridiplantae; phylum Streptophyta; class Magnoliopsida; order Poales; family Poaceae; genus Aegilops; species Aegilops tauschii. The sequence goes on from NC_053037.3 coordinate 597,710,262, forward strand.
AGTTTCTCTCGAAAGAATTGAGTGGGAGGATGGTGGAGACTTGATGAGGTTATTGAACCGTCACTTCAACTAATGTGTAGCAGGGCACAGGAAGTTGTTCCTGTGGCACCTACACCAATTGAAGTGGAAGCTTATGATAGTGATCATGAAACTTCAGATCAAGTCACTACCAAACCTCATAGGACGACAAGGATGCGTACTACTTTAGAGTGGTACGTAATCCTGTCTTGGAAGTCATGTTGCTAGACAACAATGAACCTACGAGCTATGGAGAAGCGATGGTGGGCCCGGATTCCGATGAATGGCTTGAGGCCATAAAATCCGAGAGGATCCATGTATGAAAACAAAGTATAGACTTCGAAAGAACTACTTGATGGTCGTAAGGCTGTTGGGTACAGATGGATTTTAAAGGGAAGACAGACAATGATGGTAAGTGTCACCATTAAGAAAGCTCGACTTGTCGTTAAGATGTTTTCCGGCAAGTTCAAGGAGTTGACTGCGATGAGACTTTCTCACTCGTAGCGATGCTAAGAGTCTGTTAAAATTATATTAGCAGTTACTGCATTATTTATGAAATCTTGCAGATAGGATGTCAAAACATTGTTTCCTCGACGATTTTCTTGAGGAAAGGTTGTATGTGATACAACCAGAAGGTTTTGTCAATCCTGAAAGATGCTAACAAGTATGCAAAGCTCCAGCAATCCTTCTAAGGATTGGAGTAAGCATCTCGGAGTTGGAATGAACGCTTTGATGAGATGATCAAAGATTTTGGGTTTATACAAAGTTCATGAGAAACTTGTATTTCCAAAGAAGTGGGTGGGAGCACTATAGAATTTCTGATGAGTATATGTTGTTGACATATTGTTGATCAGAAATGATGTAGAATTTCTGGAAAGCATACAGGGTTATTTGAAAAGTGTTTTTCAATGGAAAACCTGGATTAAGCTACTTGAACATTGAGCATCAAGATCTATAAGGATAGATCAAAAACGCTTAATAGTACTTTCAAATGAATACGTACCGTGACAAGATTTTGAAGGAGTTCAAAATAAATCAGCAAAGAAGGAGTTCTTGGCTGTGTTACAAGGTGTGTGTATTGAGTAAGACTCAAGACCTGACCACGGCAGAAGAAAGAGAAAGGACGAAGGTCGTCCCCTATGCTTTAGACGTAGGCTCTACAATATGCTATGCTGTGTACCGCACCTGAAGTGTGCCTTGCCATGAGTTAGTCAAGGGGTACAATAGTGATCCAGGAAGGGATCACATGACAGCGGTCGAACTTATCCTTAGTATCTAGTGGACTAAGGAATTTTCTCGATTATGGAGGTGGAAAGGGGGTTCGTCGTAAAGGGTTACGTCGATGCAAACTTTGACACTATTCTGGATGACTCTGAGTAGTGAACCGGATTCGTATAGTAGAGCAGTTATTTGGAATAGCTCCAAGTAGCGCGTGGTAGCTACATCTACAAGATGACATAGAGATTTGTAAAGCACACATGGATCTGAATGTTGCAGACCCGTTGACTAAAACCTCTCTCGTAAGCATAACATAATCAAACCCTAGAACTCATTGAGTGTTAATCACATGGTGATGTGAACTAGATTATTGACTCTAGTAAACTCTTGGGTATTAGTCACATGGCGATGTGAACTTTGAGTGTTAATCACATGGTGATGTGAACTAGATTATTTACTCTAGTGCAAGTGGGAGACTGTTGGAAATATGCCCTAGAGGCAATAATAAAATGGTTATTATTGTATTTCCTTGTTCATGATAATTGTCTGTTGTTCATGCTATAATTGTATTAACTGGAAACCGTAATACATGTGTGAATACATAGACCACAACATGTCCCTAGTAAGCCTCTAGTTGACTAGCTCGTTGATCAATAGATGGTTATGGTTTCCTGACCATGGACATTGGATGTCATTGATAACGGGATCACATCATTAGGAGAATGATGTGATGGACAAGACCCAATCCTAAGCATAGCACAAGATCGTGTAGTTCGTTTGCTAGAGCTTTTCTAATGTCAAGTATCATTTCCTTAGACCATGAGATTGTGCAACTCCCGGATACCGTAGGAATGCTTTGGGTGTACCAAACGTCACAACGTAACTGGGTGGCTATAAAAGTGCACTACAGGTATCTCCGAAAGTGTCTGTTGGGTTGGCACGAATCGAGACTGGGATTTGTCACTCCGTATGACGGAGAGGTATCTCTGGGCCCACTCGGTAATGCATCATCATAATGAGCTCAATGTGACTAAGGAGTTAGCCACGGGATCATGCGTTACGGTACGAGTAAAGTGACTTGCCGGTAACGAGATTGAACAAGGTATTGGGATACCGACGATCGAATCTCGGGCAAGTAACGTACCGATTGACAAAGGGAATTGTATACGGGATTGATTGAATCCTCGACATCGTGGTCCATCCGATGAGATCATCGTGGAACATGTGGGAGCCAACATGGGTATCCAGATCCCGCTGTTGGTTATTGACCGGAGAGTCGTCTCGATCATGTCTGCATGTCTCCCGAACCCGTAGGGTCTACACACTTAAGGTTCGGTGACGCTAGAGTTGTAGAGATATTAGTATGCGGTTAACCGGAAGTTGTTCGGAGTCCTGGATGAGATGCGGACGTCACGAGGAGTTCCGGAATGGTCCGGAGGTAAAGATTTATATATGGGAAGTCCTATTTTGGCCACCGGAAAATGTTCGGAATTTTTCAGTATTGTACCGGGAAAGTTCTAGAAGGTTCCGAAGTGGGGCCCACCTGCATGGGGGGACCCACATGAACGTCGGTAGTGGGGGCAAGGCCCCACACCCCTGGTCAAGGCGCACCAAGATCCCACCTTAGAAGGAATAAGATCATATCCCGAAGGGATAAGATCAAGATCCCTAAAAAAGGGGGATAACAATCGGTGGGGAAGGGAAATGATGGGATTTCTTTCCCCCACCTTTGCCAACGCCCCAATGGACTTGGAGGGCAAGAAACCAGCCCCCTCCACCCCTATATATAGTGGGGAGGCGCATGGGAGCAGCACCCCAAGCCCTGGCGCCTCCCTCCCTCCCGTGACACCTCTTCCTCCCCGCTTGCGCTTGGCGAAGCCCTGCCGGGATCCCGCTACTTCCACCACCACGCCGTCGTGCTACTGGATCTCCATCAACTTCCCCTCCCCCCTTGCTGGATCAAGAAGGAGGAGACGTCCCCGCTCCGTACGTGTGTTGAACGCGGAGGTGCCGTCCGTTTGGCGCTAGGATCATCGGTGATTTGGATCACGACGATTACGACTCCATCAACCCTGTTCTCTTGAATGCTTCCACGCGCGATCTACAAGGGTATGTAGATGCACTCCCCTCTCTCTCGTTGCTAGATGACTCCATAGATTGATCTTGGTGATACGTAGAAAATTTTGAATTTCTGCTACGTTCCCCAACATGCAGGTCCTACTCAGAGCAGAGATTCTGTTGATCCAAATATTGAGGAGGGACTTCCTGATGACTGGCCTACAGATGATGAGGATGAAAGGCTTTTCCCTCAGTTTGTTACAAAACAGAAGGCCAAGAAGACAGATGATGATGGGGATGAAGATTATATGCCACCACCAGAAGGAATGTTTGATGAGCCAGGTGAAGATGAGTTGGAGGAGGACCAGGACATGGGATATAGTGAGGATTCTGATGATGGAAGGCCAGATGTGCAGTACAACAGAGATGATCCTTCTTTAAAAGAAGGAACTATATTTTCCAGTGCTTTAGACTGTAGGAATGCACTAGCTACATTTTCAATTAAAACTCAGAGTGAGTATGTAGTAGACAAGAGTGATCCTACTAGGTTGACTGTTCATTGTGCTTATAAGAGGTGTAGATTGAGGATGCATGCCTCCTTAATGAGAAATAGCTCATTGTTTCAGGTACAAACAGTAGGTGCATATGTAGTTACATTGCAAATATTTTTCAGTTTTTTGTTGCAGCAAGTATGTCTGACATGTAATTTAACTTTCAATATTGCAGGTCAAAGTGAATCAGTCTGCACATACTTGTCCAAGTGTAAGCAAAAGGCAAAGACTGAAGTCAGCTAAGTGCAGATGGGTTGCTGATGCAGTGAAGCATTGGGGTTTAGAGGATTCAGAGGTTGGAGTTACAGAGTTGAAAAAGAACCTGAAGAAAAAATATGGCCTGCAAGTCCCATACATGAGAGTGTTCTATGGAAAGCAGATGGCACTGGACAACATTTATGGTAAGTGGACTGACTCATTTCAATTGTTGTACACTTACAAGGCAGAAGTTGAGAAAGCATCTCCTAGAAGTGTAGTTAACATTGACAAGCACACTGTAGAGTACAAAATAGCTGGAAAAACTAGACAAAAAGAGTGCTTTAGAAGAGTGTTTGTTTCTTTCAAAGCATGCTGGCAGGGTTTTTTAGATGGATGTAGGCCCTATCTTGCAGTAGATGGCACAACACTGAATGGCAGATATAAAGGCCAACTTGTGAGTGCATGTGCAGTGGATGCTTGCAACTAGATCTTCCCAGTAGCAGTTGGAGTTGTTGAGTCTGAAAATACAGATAGTTGGACATGGTTTTTCCAGAATTTAAAAGAACTAACAGGACATCCACCAGGTCTTGTCATCCACACAGATGCATGCAAAGGACTAGAGACTGCTGTTGAAGATGTATTCACAGGAGTTGAGCACAGGGAATGCATGAGGCATTTGGCAGCTAATTTCTCCAAAAAAAATTAGAGGAAAGTTTTTTGATGATAATTTGTGGCCTTGTTCATTGACATATAGCATGAAAAAACACAATTATCATCTTAGACGGCTATACAGCAAACCTGGTGTCCAAGAGTACCTAGAAGAGCATCATAGCAAACTATGGGCCAGGGCCTTGTTCAATGAAATATGCAAAGTTGATTATGTCAATAAAAATTTAGCTGAGTCATTCAATTCAAAAATTAAGAAGTGGAAGGGGGTACACATTGTGGACTTGCTTGACAAAATTAGGCAGTTCATAATGGAAAAGTTTGACTTGAGACAGCAGATTGCAGCTGGGACATACAATGGGCACATCATAATCCCAAAAATCATGGTTATGCTTCATGCAAAATCAAAAGACCTTGATATGTCCATAGTGAAAAGAAGCACATTTGAGGCAGAGATTACTGCAATTGACAAGGAAAAAAGAGAGTGGAGATATCCTGTTAATTTGCAAACACATACTTGTAGTTGTAGAAAGTGGCAAATAACAGGACAACCATGCATACATGCATTGTACTTTATCACTTCAATGAGAGGTCCAGTTAGTGAGATTGATCATTATGTTCATGAGTATTTCTCTGTGGCAAAATTCAAGGCTACTTGTGCTGATAATCTACCACTTCTGGAGGCAAGCAACAATGGGATGTTGTAGACCCAGGATTTAAACTGAGTGCTCCATTGCAAAATAGGCCACCTGGTAGACCTAGGAAGACAAGAATTAGGGCTAAATCAGAGGGAAAAGGACTTGGAGGAAGAAAGAATAAGTGTTCAAGATGTGGGAAGCTTGGGCACAAAGGCAGCCATTTCAAAGAGTCCATTGACCCTGCATTTGGAGAGGAAGAACATTGGGGTGCTGATAATGCCAATGATGAACCTCTGGCTAAAAATGATGAAGCAACTGATGTTGCTACTGATGCAACAACTGCTACTAATGAAACTATGGCAGATGGTGCTACTGATGATGTAAATGCAAATGCAAGTGCTGGAGATGATGCAAATGCAGATGCAAGTGCTGAAGATGCTGCTAATGCAAATGCAACCGTTGGAGATGATGTAAGTGAAAAAAATGCAGGTGCTGGAGATGCTGCTAATGCAAATGCAACTTCTGCAGATGCAACAACTGCCAGTAGTGCAGTCAGGTACTTTTTTGGTTTATTTTTGAAATTATTTCCTAAATTCTTCAATGTTTGCTAACTGGCCTCCCCCATTTATTTGTGACTTTGCAGCCCAAGAAAGAACTACAAAAGACCAGCTGAGAGGGGACAGTCACCACATAAGAAGAAGTTCAAAATTGCAGAAGAGGAGATTATAGGTTCTGTCACTGGAAACAATAATCCTACCAGTTCTTCTACTCCAAACAAGGCTGTGAGCAAAACTGTGAGCACCAGGAGGAGTTCTAGGCTCTCTTCAAACCCAGCTTGCAATACCAGGAGCAAGAAGAACAAGTAGATGTGGTAGTACTTGTAATGCTGTGAAAATTTGTTGTGGGTGTGAAAACTGTAAGGTCATGTAATAAATTTGTTGTGGCACAATGCTGTGAACTCTCTTATGTCTCAATGTGATCATGTCCTATGTTTGGTCCAGTTGCTAGTGTGCCCATTTAACTGTCATTTTTGTCACATTACTACTGCACTGTCAAGTTTTGTCACATTACTACACTGCTACAAAATGGAACACAATATACCCAAAATAGCAAACTCATTTGCAGTTAAAACTTGTCACATTACACTAGATGAAACTCATTTCCAATGTGCTTTGGAACAAATACAACTAATTAAGATAGCTCACACAACAATACATTACATTTCATTAAATACCATAATCCAGCTAGTATGGATTCTTAAACCACTCAGAACAAACTGATGCCAAAATGCTAATGCAAATTACTATGAGAAATCCCCATGTTTGCATAAGTTCATTTCTCTTCTTGATCTTCAACTTGAGTTTCTTGTTCTTCTCTGTTAAGTACATCAACCTCCTCTCCAAATGATGGGACTTTAGCCAGCTTTTCTCTAATCCAGCATGAAGTTCCTCAAATGCACGAGCAACACAATCTGTGGGAGGGGGATCAATCCAAACTACCCAGTCGCATTCATTAGGGAGCTGCAGAATTAATCTTACATTATACAACAAAAAATTGGCAAATAATGACAGCCAAATGAGAGGACAGACAGAGCAGGAATGAGAGTTAATCTTACATCTAGGGGGCAGCCTAAGAATCTTCTTCCCGTGCTTGCACCTCCCCAGGCGACGCGACGAGCGGGGATGAGACCGTGCCCTGCGCACCGCCGCGTCATGCTCATCTCCAGCCCAGAGAATGACGGATGGGGGAGGTAGAACTCAGATTGAAACTGAACAATCCCAACACCATCGACCTAAACGCAGGAAATCCCCAATCTGATGAACCCTAATTGGGACAGAAATCCCCCCAGATCGATCCACCGAAGAGCCACACTTACCTCGCAAGCCACCGACGAGCTCGACGTGGACATGCCGCCGCCCTCCAAATTGACCCACCTTCGGCCTCTGAATCCCGCTGCGGTCGCTCTCTCCCCTCTCCAAATCGAGCCGTCGAGAGGTTGAAGAAGAACAGAGAGAGAGTGAAGCGAAGAGGTAAGAGAGGGCCCACATGTAAGAAAGAGGGGCAAATATGTCAAACTGACGGCAAGTTAGCAGTCAAACAGCCTTGACTGGACGGAAACGGAGCGGAGGGGCATTTTTATAAGTGGCACTGACGGCAGAGGGGCAAAACTGAGCATACCCGAAAACTAGGGGCAAAACTGAGTAGTGGGTTCGAGTTAGGGGCAGAACTGGAATTGGCCCTTCTTCAAAAGCTTAAGTTAGTTAGTTTAGTTCAGAGTACTATATAGTTAGTCTCCATTTATTTTAATATTTTTAACAGTAACCCTACCCGGTTTCAACTGGCCACTATATTTAATTTAGTATAAGACATAAGGTAATTCTAAGTTCTAAAAGGTCGTCAAAAATGTACACACGTGGAGATCAGGTAGGACATACATATGTAGAATTTGGCAAAATAATATGATAATTTTTCACACGAAGAAAATAATACGATAATTCGTGATATCTACTTACTGTAGTTTAAATACATTTTTTACGGCATGTATCTGTTACCGTCACCTAGTGTTGCTTAATTAGTGTGCGTTAACTGAATTTGTTAATTTTCTCAGCTAAAAAATTATCAAATTTCCTCGTATGGGTATATGCATCTATATATTTGTTACACACACATGTCAATTTTATACTTTAAAACTATATTAAAATATGATTTTGCCCAAGTTAATTTGGAATGCTGTCAAATTAATTGTGGCCGAACTATGCATGCTATTTTTCTGGTTATCAGTAGAGTTTAGATGTATATGCAGATAGTGCCTGCACGGAGAAGCTTGTCAACTAAACTTACCGTATGTATTCACATTGCCATGCATGTCGTACAAATCATACCCTGAATGTAAACCACTCTATTCAACTATTCAGAGACTCGTTCAGCACCTTGTAATTTTTATTTTTTCATTGTTTTTGTTAGAATATTTGTACTGTCGGCTCGTGAAAAATCTTCTAGCATTGGCAAAGATCAAGATCGTGTTCTTTTGTTTGATGATATGAAAATTGCTTACCGTTCTAAAAAAAAAAAAAGCAGACTTCTAGTGTGTAGATTGTGCCGGCACTTGAACGTCTGCTCCAAGAGCAACTGTTTTTCTGCTAACCATGGCATGGAGGCAGAACGTGGTACGTCGGTGAACCACCAACGTCAAGGAAAAGAAGGAAAGAGGCACGTTCCATATATTTGCAATCGAAAAAATAATACGAACTGCTCAAATACCTGGACCCCGTCGGTGTCGTTCGTCCGCTCCAGGATCAGTTTGTGTAGGCGTGCCGTGTACGCATCCAGCCGCAGGAACTATTTCTCCTACCTCCCGATGGCTTCATCTACATGTGTTTGTCAAGGTCAAAACTACCGGCCATCAGCTTCGGACAGCGCCATAACACGCTCGCCAGAAAGTGTTCGCTGAGTTGCAAGATCATCAGATCGGTCTTTTGAACCATGGAACATGCTTCTTGCAGCGCTTGTATTTCTGAGTGGGGTAACAAATTTCATCAGTTCTTTTATGAAATCATTAGGAGATAGAGCCCAAGGACTGGAAGACTCACGTGATGCAGTGATTAGGGGCTTGGGAGGAGCGGGCGATCTGTAAGCTGGAGGTTAGGGAGGGTAGGAGGCGTAGAGGAGTAAACAGATTAGATGGAGGGTTTTTTTTTTTGAGCTGATCAGATGGAGGCTTAATTGGTTGGAAGTAGTGGAAATTTCATCACAGCCATTGATTGATGATTTGGCGTCTGGTATGGTTTGGGAATCATTAGGAGATAAGAGTCCAAGGGTTGTACAACTCATGTGCGTGGGATAACCAAGGGGCGGGTTATGCTTCATCCTACGGCTACAAATACATTGTAATTTAATCAGATGGACGTAATTAATTAATCTTTAGGATTAACGTGGTGTCTCGTATGGTGCCTCTAATTAGTAAATATAAGATATAAGATATAAGATAGACGTGTAATTAGATGAGAACTCATGTATTTTCTTAAATACAAATATCTATGTAGTTGATTTATTACATTTGGTTTTTGGTATTAACTATATCCCTAAACATATAGGAGTAGCACATTACGGTCTATAGAAAATATTCATATTGTACTTTTGTTCTATGTTGTCTCAAAAAAATTTCAAATAGTAAATCATTTGGATAAGCTACTATATGATGGTACTACACATGCGTTCGTGTTTTGTACCTGAAGAGGGATCTTTGGTATTGAACCAATGATCAAGCCAACATTTATTGAAAAATTTAAATGCTTATTTTAGATGGTTTAAAGAAAATCTTGTTAACTAAAGAGATGCCTTTTGAGCAGGCAGTGTGGCTGACTCTCTACAACTCTGTCCTGAGATCATGTGGTGGTGCCTAGTTTTGAGGACAATGTGAGTACACATGAGTCTTACAAAAGGTACAAAGCAAGTCTATAACGGATGAATCTATGGAAAAAAATCATTTGCCCAAGTAATGTAAACCGAAGTTAAAACATCTAATGGGTAAGCAGACATATTTCAGATGGAAACCCCTATTGCATCTTGATTTATCACTCATGATGTTCCTAAATCCAGCATAGCAGTCATGTCCTTTGTGGGACTTGTCCTTTTCCTAACTCAAGTCACTGACACAATGGATCATTAGCTTGTACATGAGCCATTCATCTCTCATAAATTCATAATACTGGTATAATATGTGAATACTATTTTCATGAAAGGTGTGCTTTATTACATTTCCACCTTCCTATTCAAAACAGAATTCTGAATTGTACTACCCAGACTGAACTTTTCTCATTATAAGGTAAAACATAGGTTTAAACAGATGCAGTCATAAACTTGAAGACCATAGAGAACTCGATGTACTGTGTGCTCCTAGGTTGGCACATCATGGTGATCTATGTGCATATTCTATTGATTCTCAACTTCTACCACAATTTTCATGGTCACCAACCTTAACAATGATAAAACAATTGATTAGTCCAAGAAGAGTATGGAAGTCTAGTGACAATAATATGAACCGAGGCTCATAAAAGTATTATGCCAGGTGAAAAGGCGAGATATGGATAAAATGGCACTCAAAGGAGCATGTCAATCCTTTTCTTGTCTCATATTGGTCTCATATGTTTCTCGTACATAACATAATTTAACTTATGATATTTTATATAAAATTCATTAGAGAGATGCTCTAAAGCTAAATCAAATGCTAATCGGTAAATGTCTTAGGTCAGACTGAATGGAAATTACCAACTGAAACTATGCAATTGCGCATATAAGTAGATATGAACTCAATTTTTTTTCTTGCAAAAAAACATATACATGTAGTTGGTCCCAATTAGTGAATCATTTTAGGAATTATACTGATGATCAATAACACAACGGGACTTTTCATTTCTTCGTAATTAACTTATTTCTAATGATTGATAACACACCGAGAAACTCACAGAAAAAAAATCTGAAGAATGTGTAAAAGTCTCGTGCAATGTCATCCTCCTGGATGATTTCGTGCATGTTTTTGTTGTTCTAAGTGCTTCTGCAACTTTGTCATCGAATGCAAAGTCCATGTTAATTCATCAGATATTGCTGATTATTTTTCTCTGTCACTGCAATGTTTATACTATTTTTTTCAAACATAGTGGAGACATAGATGATCACGACACACACACAATCTCACTGTATTCCTATGAGCGCTTCCAATAAACTAAGTCGACAAGTCCTGACATTGATGAAGTCGCTACAGACACCTCATAATCAACTGGGCATCTTACCAACGAAATAATATTGTCAGAAAGTCTGAAATAAATCCAAGAAATATGCGAGCACCTGTCCCAAGTCTAGAACATGAACCCCTATGGGCTTGCTCCACCACAAGGAATCTAACAATCTAAGATATCCTTATTTTCCTATTTATACATTGTAAATTCAAAGGTTTATAATTTGGACCCACCATCCGAAATACTTCAGCTTATGTCGATGAATGTGTTGCCTTTTTATATCTTATTTAAATAATATAATAGAGATTCCTTAGAAAAAAAATGTAGTGATCTCTTAGCGTCTTTTTAGTGGCAACCGAGACAATTAACCAAGCTTCCATCTAAAGGTTTTTCCTTCGGTGGGGCCCCACAATTTGGGGCCGGGGCACTGTGCGGTCGCTCAGTTCGCTTCCCATCATCGACGGGCCTGCTCAAATCAAGATCATGTAAAACATTACAGTTATGTGGGCGATCTGGAATTCGAGGAACAATTGGACTTACCGTGAGGTGCAAACTGATCAGATGTTTTCTATCCGCCGAGTCGGAGAGGATCTAGCGGCACTTGATATCCCAAGTGATCAAGTTGTTGTTCTTTCAGGTTATGGTTGGAGACCATCTGCTGACGGTTGGGTTAAGACCACCTGCTGACGTTGCTTTTAATTTCGAAGCTGGGTTGGCTGTCGGAGGTGTCGCTCGCTCGCGAATTGCTTTGCAAGGTGCATGATGCAAACCTCACCCCAGGGTCATGGAACCATTGATCTCGGAATCCTTATCACTGCGTGCCGGAGTTATCTTCGCAGAATTGAGGGTTACTCCCATGTGATTTTGGGAACAGATTCCGCGAAGGTGGTAAATCTCTGGAACTCTCGCCATGGTTCACAAACAGTTGTGGCTCATATCCAATTAGAAATTCGAGAGCTTACTTCATTGTTTACTTCATGTATTATTTAACATGTAAGCAGGACAGCTAACTTTCCGGCCAATCTTTGCGCGAACCGTGCCTGCTCGCTGATGGTTATCGAGAGTTGGTTGGACTCTGAACCCCCCTTCCTGATCACATTCACCAGCCTTATGGCTGATTGTCCCATGAGTACTTTTGTTTGAATAAAGGTCTCAAAGTTCCCCGCAAAGACAAAGCAGAAACTAGCCGTCAGTCTTTTTTTTTTTTGAGGGAAAAGCCAACTAGCAGTTAGTTTGTTTTTTCAGGAAACAAGGAGTAGTATATTTTTTTTAGAGCAAGCAATCAGTAGTTAGACCCATGCAAACCCAAGTCGGCCCACAACGGAAAGCCTTATAAAGTAACGAGAGTCTGAGAGAGAGAGAACAACCCGAAAATTCGCATGTGAGCCCGAGCACCTGTGATCTCGGAATCTGTGCCATTTGTTTCTATGCCTATCGACGAAGCGCTGAGTATAGCGAAGGGTGCAATGCTCACGGGGCTGTTGCGATGGCCCAATGTTCAGAAACCGCCGTCAGTTAGCGAGGTGGCGGAACAGACGGGATTGGACTTGCTGTGCCATTTAACTCCCCCACCCGGACCAAATGAGCCGTTTAGCTCATTAATAGCAGCACCGTTGGGAGCTACCAATCTTCTCCAGCACACTTCCTCCCCACTCTTCTACATCGCACAGCGCACTTCCTCCCAATCCATCATCTTCCGACCTAACCAATCTAGGCAGCTAACACCAATCCAGGCGTAGAGAATGTCTGGATCTTCATCCTTAACCGGGTTCGAGCAACTCCCACCGCTAATCAGCTGCCCTGAGTGCGGCGGCCGCGTCTTCACCTGGATTGCTCGGGCGGGTCAGAATGCGGGCGTTCGTTTCTACAAGTGCGTCAACAAGGACGTGAGTACTACCCCATCCATACATCTGAATCCCCATTAACATCCACACCATCTAATGCAATCTTTTTGCATTTGGAATCAATTTGTTTGTTGCAGGCTGGCATCTGCAACTACATGAGAACCAAGGCGGAGTACCTAGCCAAGCTTAGCTACCATATGGCGACCACACAACAGCCATTGCAGGGGAGCAGCCAGTCGGGAGCTTGTCTGAACCGCAGAGCTCGAGTTGTCGAGTAGCAGCGCAGTGGTCCAGTCAGTCCCCAAGCTTCCAGAGCCCAACCACTGCTTAATCAAGCAGGCTCATCCGCCGCCGCTCTTCGTGTTCTTGTGCTTTTAGAGGCAGGCATTCTGTTAGTGCTTCTGCTTATCCTGTTGGCGTTGGTCAAAGTTGTATCACTCCTTAGCAGGTAGTCAGTGGTCTTGTTCACACAGTACAAGGAATTTCTAGAACGCGCGTTTGTTTCTTTTCTAATCGCAGTGGTCGTTTGTGAGGTGTGGCAGTGTTTTGATTTGTAAGCCTGTTTGCTAAGAAATATGTCACTATTAATGAAGTTATGGTCAGTTCTACATGTTGACACGCTCATATGGTACACTTTTCCAGCAGCACTTCCCCAATGCTTTTTCCCCACGCTGCCATTTGGCATTTTCTGATTAGTTCAGGCGTTTAATTACGTTCATTAACACATATAGCCGCTGTCACCGACACGACTGGCGGAACGCAATAAATTAATACCTACCCGTCTCCATACATAATTGCCGTCCTTATCTCAGGCCACAGCCTCGCACCCACCCAACGCTCCTCATACCAACCATTTATTTCGCCCGACTCTTCTTCAGCTCCCACAGTCGATCTGGCCGACGGTGAGCCAAGTCCGGTGCCGGAGCTAAACAGGTACGCGCGCAGTTTGTTCCAACCGCCTCCCCTCCCCTCAATCTCGCATTCCGACCGCAACAATCCACCCATTAGCCAGTCAATATACTAGGAACACGACAGATCCCAAGATCTGGATCCCACAAATTGTTCTATTCCCGGATTGCTCTATCCCGATCCGCTACCATGTATGCAAGCCTGGCGACTCTTGTGCATTTTTAATATATAGGATCACAGTCCGTTTTACTCAACCTAGTGAAGCCGTAAGCCATAAACTAGTGAAGTCATTTAGGGTCGATTTCGTCTAGGATTTTCGAAATAAGTTCATTTTCCTGTAGGCACTATATCCGCAAACAATTTATACATACGATTTTTTCAATTTTCGCTTACGATGATATCTGTAGGCACCATGTCTGATGCCGGTAGTTGTGATGGGGCCGCAGCTGCGTGGGATGCACCACAAGACGACATCCTTGAGCAGCCAGTGCATGCTATGGAAGAGCAGGCACCTCCTGTTCCAACATCTCGAATTTCAGTCAGAAAAGCAGTAGAAGTAATCCAGACATTTGACGATTACAAAAGGTGGCTCCTCACTGAAATTGGGTTTGGTGGAATCTTAAAGCTAACCATGTTGCAGAAGCTTAATCTTAAGTTCAGCGCATGGACTATGAGCAAGGTCTGTGTTGAGCGTCGAGCAATTGTTCTATCAGAAACAAAAGTACTCAAGTTTTTTGCGGAGGACATCCACAAGGTGTTCGGCATACCATGTGGCCACCGGAATGTTAAAGGCCGCGATGGGTTCATCAAGCCAGAGGCTGTGACCTTCATAAAGAGGACGCTAGGGATGGACAGGACGGGTGTGCATAGTCTACGCGCGGCTGAGGAATTCGTTATGCGCGACATTTCTGAGGCGTCCAGCAAGATAGAGAAGGATTGCTTCCAAATTGCATTTGTCATTTTTGATATGGGACACGTTCTGGCACCTAGGACAAAACACGATTATGGCACCATAGACTATTGGGGTGCACTTGCAAACACGGAGAATATCACGCAATATAATTGGTGTGAGTTTGTACTGGAGTTTTTGCTCGAGGCAGTCCGGCGGCTTAGGAATGATATGATGGCCAACAACCATAGTACAAACCTGGTTGGTTGCCACTTGTTTCTCTAGGTTTGTAAACATGTGTTTTTCAGTACACACCCTCCTGTGCACCGAAATCTGTCATTTGCTTTTATGGTACATGCATTCTCTTTTTCAGATATTCTTCCTTCACAATGTTGACCTTGGAATTTTCAACAAGAAGCACAATGTTCTTCCACGCATTAGTGATTTCGACCAGAATAGCCTGAAGAACATGATAACGATGGCCACTGACATTGGGAAGGGCCCCACTTCATATGCAAAATGCATGGTAAACATTGCAGCACAGATGACAACATAGCTCATTCATTATGAATTTTTCTGTTTTTGTATTAAGGGATTTCCATGTGTATCCTTGGCAGATTCGCCAGGGCAGCGACCTATGCTATGCCCGCTGCAACATACCTGATTGCAACCTCACAACATCCAACCAGCCAGTAGGATCTGGCAATATGGATCAACATGCTGGCAATCACACGGATGACAGGCACGATTCAGTCCAGGTCTCATCTTCATCAGCTGTCAATCTAATCGATGTACAGACACCAATACATATGCTTGGACCAATAGATTTTGTACAGCACATGCAGAACCGATACCCCATGCTGGTATGGGTCAGTGGGTTAATTTCGCGATTTTGGTGATTTTTTTTTGAAACTTGTTCCTGAATCGTTCCTGCGTTTATTTTTCTGCTGCAGGGCAGGGATGAGCTGACCATTATACTAAAGGAGCAGAATGCCAGATGCCAGCGCGAAATTAACATTGCTCGGTCCAATCTGCAAGCAGATATGATCAAGTTTGTGGACAAACTGATGGCGTCAATCAGCAAGAGGTGCATATGTTGTGCTGCACGAGGTTTCTCGGACTGTCCAGCAAGAGCAATCGATACATGTCAAGTTGACACGCTCACAACTCCGTGTGGTCCCAAAATCCCAGGTGTCAGGCTCGATATGTCTGCATGCAAAGGTTCTTGGTCACTCTTCCTTGCAATTTCATTACTATCTTCCGTCCTCACAGTTTACAATGAATTTTTCACTTTGCCACTAATTCATTTGCTACGACATTCGCAACTCCATTTTGCAGGTGCCAATTCTACTTCCAAGCCTACTTCCGATGAACGGTCGGACCGGCAACAGAACAAGAGGGTGCGCATCGACGAAGAAGCAGTCGCGTCAATGACGTCTCAGATAATACATTTTGCAAGGCAGACTCTGCAGGCAATAAGTGAACTGTTTATTGACCTTCCCAACGATGGCAGTACCACTGTGTTTGGACAGAAGTCTGACGGTCTGCCAGGGAGGAAATATGTATTCAAGGCTGGCTTCCAGACAGACCCATGGATCAGGGGTGTTGTCCCGTGCCCACCGCAGGCTTATGTGTCCGAACAATTGGAAGTTTTTTTTGCTACCGCACCGGCAACAGAGCTATCAAGGTGATATCTTGAAACCATGCTCTTACCGTTTGTCATCTTTTCCTGTACATCTGTCTCACTTAGGCCGCTCACATCGCCATGCGTGTATTTACAGGAATTTCCTTGTGCATGAGAATCCTAGATTCTTACGGATAACTGGATTAGCGCTCAAACAACAGCTTGTCGAAGATGAACTAATCGACCATGAGATGATGTCAGTCATCATTAGAAGGTATTCTCAGTCTGACTAGGAAGCAGACAAACATTCACCATACTTAACGTGGAGGCACCCGCTTGAACCAGAATTCTCGGTCAGTCATACATTGTTTTTTACACTTGTTGAAAACCTTGCAACACAAATCTCCATTTTCATATACTAACGATTTTTGCTGTATATACAGACTCTGGTATTATCCGATCATGATTACATCCATACGCTGTCTATCCAGAAAGCATTATCTGCGGCGGGACTCGAGTATGACATCACATCGGCTCAACTGGTATGACTGACTTAGCCGTCCACAGTTCGTTCATACATGTCTACCCATCTGTCCACAAACGTGTCATGTCTCCTATGCAGTTCTTCACGCCAGTCCCACGACCTGAAGGGTGGATCGTCATTTTCTGGGACATGGTAACACGCACCATTTTTGTTGTTGATCCCATGTACAGCAAGAAGAGCCAACCCCTGACCACACAACACAGAGACGAGATTTTAGCTTGGAAGCTACATGGAGCACTGTTCAGTTGTGTAAATGAGTACTATGCTGGGTGGCCCGTGAGCAAAGATCGGTGGACTATCCAGTTCCCTGCCCTTGCTGATAGCATTTTTTCCCGGTATAGTTTTCAACATCCGTATTTTCTGGATGCCCCTATGCGCAATTTCATAGACTTTCTTCTTATTTAGCTCTGTTTGCTATGTTCAGAAAAGAAACTGGTGCATGTGTTGTCTTTATCACCCGTCATTTTGATGGCAAGAAGCTGAAGATTCCCCTCACAAAGGTTGGTTATCATGTCACCTTTGCCAATTTTATGCGTGGCCAAAGTCAGCGCTTGTAACTTCACAAGTTTGTATGCTAACTGACTACCGAACCGTTGTCATTGCACAGCACACAATGTCAAAAGCAAAGCGGGAAATGCTTCATGAGTGCATGAAGTTGCAGGGAAATTTCTCACCACATGCACGTGATGCTCTATGGCGCCTTCTTGCACCATCAGACTCCATCTTTGAAGCAGAATAGAGTAGCAAAGGACCACCATCGGCATGGAGCTATGCTTTTGTACTATCTTGCCTATGCACACTAGCCACCTGAAAGTATGTGACCTTCATCTTAATCACCAGTAGCAAATATGTGAACTGAGGGCATCATTTTCATCCAATCGTTCTATGTTACCATGTTGCGGACTAGTACTTCAAGCATCATGTACTAATTAAGTGGATTTGTGGGTTCTGTGGACTATATTTTGTTCCCATAGTCACCACATGCATCGATCCCCATGGTTATTTTTTTAGCTGCATCTGAGGTGCAAATGACATGCCCAACTTCACACACAATCGGCACCTTAGGCCATATGCTTTTTTACCAAATGAAATGGCTCAAACCATGAATCGCCAAACCTAACGACCCAATGCCCCATGAATCCACCTGTAGAGACTACACCTGATGACATTTCTAGTGCAACCTGACATGTCACGGTCAGGTCTTTTATATCACAGCTAGGCCGATCCAATTAAACATGAACACTTCCGTATCAAACGATTTTTTTTGCAATTGGAATGCATCACACAAACAAAACTAGACAATAGGTGCGAACAATTTTGGAGAGTCGCGAATCATGGCGTGCATGTTTTTGTATAACAGTCAGAACAAGGATTAAAAGATTGGAAAAGATTGCCATTCCAAAATTTGTTTGTAGTTGGGTCAGCGTATGGAAGAGATATACTGACCTCACCTCATGACAAAATCAATCTACCTATATGGACAACATCAATAAATGGCAATCACACATGTCGAAGGTTCACACATACTTAGGTTTTACGTTTAGGTCTCACAGTCTGAATGGCCATAGATGACCGACATTTAAAAAAATGAGCACGTCCATCGATGATGCATGAATAGGTGGTTCCGAACCCAGGCACTGATCACAATCACTTACACACCATCCGGAAGTGGGGTGCAAGCTAAATTGCATCTCTAGTTGCAACCAACATGCCAGTTATATCTGAAATGATGACCCTACTTATATGGATCAAAATAATAGCTCACAAACTTAGAGATGGCAGCCAATAAGTCCTCACAATCACCTACACACCGCCCGCGGTGGGGTGCAAGCTAAATTGCATCCTTTCCCGGCTCCAAAATGTCTTCAGTTTGCTGCTGCTGGCAAAACTAGGGAACCATTACCACACCTCATAGATGTGGGATGGCAACTAACGTTCCCAATTATCACCCTATGCAACCAGGTGTATGTTCCGAAGCCGCAACATTTGGTCCAAAATTAGCTGTGTCATCGCCTAACACTCTAGAATGGGAGCACTTCCTCAACCATGAAATCTGGCAGCTCCCCCATGTTCCCCCTCATTGATATAACTTCATATGCAATTGACTGCCTCATGTAGTTTAGGCGTGCCTGCAAAATATTTGAGTTTGATTATTAGCAGGCTCATCAATGTGATTGAAACGGCTAATAAAACTGTCCAACATGTTTGTACAGTTCAGTGCTCACCGGGGTAAGCACATTCTGAAGATATAGCCCAGTGTAATTCCTGCTGTAGTTGACAATGTGCAGCCAGCTGTCCTCCCTGCTTGTTTTCCATTATCACATCAATCAAGTCAGATTATTAATCCATAGCATACAATTTTTTAGAACTTGAAAGGGGCACTCTTTGAACATACATTGTGGAGCTGTCATGCATGCCGACGTTGTACTCGATTCTCCATCCCTGAGCCGGGACATACCAACCAGCGATGTTCTCATGTATGCACCGCCGTAGTCCTGCGAGGATGAAGTTTGCATTGTCTTCATGCTTGTCCTGCATCTGTCCGATTGGCCCAGATGTTAAACATGGGTCCATGACCAATAATTTCCTCTCCTCACCATCAACTACATATAGTGACCAGCTTTCCATCATTGGAACCGGCAGCATCAGCTGAAAAATCACAAC
The DNA here is from genome assembly GCF_002575655.3 of Aegilops tauschii subsp. strangulata. Taxonomy (NCBI): domain Eukaryota; kingdom Viridiplantae; phylum Streptophyta; class Magnoliopsida; order Poales; family Poaceae; genus Aegilops; species Aegilops tauschii. Next base: position 597,729,818 of record NC_053037.3, read on the forward strand.
ATTGGATGAGTTCATATTAATGCACCCCAATTGATAATATATATGCACATAACACTCTGATTTTATATCATATCATGCGCTGAAATTTTTGTACCTTCTTTGTCCAGTGCAGGCGATACCCGAGTGCCTCATAACTCATCATTGTATTCATGAATTCAAAGTCCAAATTGTATGACCGGTACATAAGGGCGAGCTACAGAAAGACACAGTAAGTTATGGCAACCTGTCTGATGCTGCAATTAAGCTGCTTAGTTTCATGTCATCTAAGTGCAGACTCACCACAAACCGCAAGTCAAATATGTGTCGCCACCTGATCTCCCAGTCCCCGTACATTCCCCCTTTCTTGTACACAAGCATTCTCGACACAGCTGTCCAACCGATTGTCGTCATGCGCCCAGCAGGACCAAATTCCTTCACAAAGTCATCACCGGATAACACTATCAGGTAAGGCACCGGGTGTTTGTACCATTTCCTGCAAGTTTGCAAAACACAAGCCACCAGCATTGTTAGTCACCATAACAAATCCATATCTTCTATGTCCACATGATTACAAACTTGACCCACCTGTTTCGATTCCTAGAGCTGCTGGTACACATTCTGTCCCAGAATTCCACAACTCTCTTGCAAGGGTCTCTTCATGCTTCAGACCAGCTTTTCCTGGGAATACGTCCCCCTTCTCACTCATTTCCACTTTCACTATGGTTCTCACCATGCCAACACGCAACCTCAAGTTTCTGTTCATTCGTCCTACTCCCCTATGTACGTCAGCATTCCCTTCCCGATCCATTGTCTCTACAAAATTAGTCAAAGTTACTATTTTCCCATTTTAGCGACACATGTAGTTTTGCATTCTATCTTTTCCCGCTAACCAACCTTGATTGCCGGTGGGCTGTTCGTGTGTAGCATGTTCAGCAATTCTTGAAACATTCCCTATCGGCATCGCTCCTGCTTGTCCTGGTCATACAAGTTCACCCACTAACATTTGTTATGGTACTGCATCATTTTTTCCCAATCATTTAAGTAAGTTGTAGCATCTTTTGCATACCTTCATGATTGTCTCCATTACCAGCCATTGTGTGTACCCCATGCCCACCACCTCCAGAATTAGCCCGTCCTCCCGAACCTTCTCCGATTTCCCTGACTGGTTGGTACAAATACAAAACAGTGAATGGGTCAGGCCAACAATAAAACAGCTTCTCAGCACAATCATTTTTTTCCACTCACTTGTGATCCCTGGGAAGGTGTATCCTGTGATGCTACCGAGAACACCTCTTCCTGTAACCACTACTCCAGCTTCCTCCGGTGCTGCAAATCAATTCAATATAAATTGTTATTATTATGCTAGTCAGTTTACATTTAACAAAGTCAGTATTAAGCGCACAAACCTCCATCAATTATAGGATGTTGTAGTAGCCTATGGCCAGCACCTATGGAAGTGTCCATAGAATCAACGTCATCCTGCACTGTTCCATTTCCATCATCACCGCCATCATCCAAACTTGGTGTTGATGCTGAGTCCCTGCTCGATATTCCCAGCCGTCTCCTCTGCTGGTGGCACTGGCTTGCTCTGTTTGCGCTCCTCTTCTGTCCCCTCCTGATCCCTTGTGATCCTCTTCCTAGGTGTGCATACAGAAATTATAATGAGAGAGTTTGCCCATTGCCACTGGTCAATTATGTACATCAACAGCAGCAGCACCTATATCATTGGTTGCACCCCGCACAGATGCAATCACCAATGCTGATGCCATACTACGGTATCCTTCCGGTGGTGATGAACCAACACATGCCATCCCTTCAGTTTGGTAAAAATATATTAGTCGACTAACTACTGCACGTATTGAACTAAGTCAGACACAACACTTACCATCTATAATTGTATGAAACTTCAGGCAAGTGCATGTGTTGTTTTCATTGCCATCCATATTTCTCACAATTGCTTGCAGCTCTGATCCAACTTCATCCCCTGTGAACAATAAACAGTAAGCATCATTTATACGACATCAGCCTTAAATCATTGCCAACGTTATCTCATTATCTATTCTAAGTACATTCGAGGTCCTCACCTATTGTCCTTACTGCTGGTGGGAGCTCTGCACCCGCTTCCTGCTCTGGCCCTTCGCAAAGAAGGTCCTCCGTCATTTCTTCTGTCTTAATGTAACCCATTGCTCGATTTACATCTGAAAAGAAAACTTCATACATTTACTTGATGCATGCCATATTTTTCTTATAATTATTTTCTGACCATCTCAACGAAATGCATACCTGTTCTAGATGGCCCTGTGTCAACATCTGTTTCTGGAGTGCTCACGATCAAGTCAATCAATGGCACTAAAACAAATACATTTTTCAAATGTCAATTTCTAAAATATTTTTCACATATTTTTACATTATCTGTCGGTCACACGTACCTGGTGCCATGACAATGACCTCATTATTCGCTTCAGCAACACTTGTGACCAAGTCGATGAATGGAACTTCCAATTCTGCATCAACAACATGCATTACAACTGCACTTATATATATCATAGTCAATATGCAACTCTGTCAAGGAGATGTAACTAACCATTCACATCATACAAATTCTGTACTGATGTTGCAAAGAGGGCATCAGCGCTCAGTTCCACCCTTTGCATAGGCTCATCTTCTATAATACTACCATGATGTCTTTCCAGCATCTCATCGTATCCTTCCATACTATCAGCATCCGGAGTTGATGGCCCTGTGAGTACAGATCTCATTGCATCCACAACTGGTGTAGCTTCTTCAAGCATAGCATTCATCATATCGCGAACCCCCATGCTCATCAGTACACCTTCCGCTAGAAGAAAGCATTTTTTTAAGTGTGAGCGCTTCTTCGATTATAGTTTAACCTTAAAAAATACAATATGTGACCATGAGCAGTGGCTAACCTTCAATATCTGCTGATGCTTGCAGAAACCTTCTTATGAGGCCACTGTGTATGCTGTCGTCCCCCCTCTGTTCTGGATGGACTACATACTCAGCAGAATTTGGAACTCCATCTCTAAGCACTGCACTTGCAGGAGTTATCGGGGGCTCGGACCCTGGAACTCTACTCCTGATCACTACATCTGCAGGAGTTATCGGGGTCTTGCATTGATCATTGGTTGAATCACCCGTACCATCTACAGGTCCATCTGCAGAAAACATCCATCCTTTTTAATATGGTTACTCAACATAGTTGCATCAGGTACAACGGGTAACCATCTTTTTAAAGTAAATTGAAGTGCAATCAGATTCGCAACCTGCACCCTCAAGCAGTGGGACAGAGATCTTTTCCGGATGCGCTTCCCGCCCTCCTCCAGTGTTCATCCGTATTGGGGCAATTCCTGCTGGCGCTGTCAATATTTTTCAACAGCAACAGTCATTTTTCTATCAATGGATGTTCAATGAATGGGTTTAATTAATTAGACGATCTTTTTCTTACCTTGTATGCTCACCACTGGTGGCCGCTGCCGCCCCCAAGTTGCTCCTCGTCTCTCTTAAATTTGTTCAACAACTATGACCTGTCATCTTCTATTCTCGGAAAGCACAAGGTGTTCACTCCGGTCATAAATATCTTAAGCTTACCTTGCTGCTGCAAGATCCTTGCAACGTTCCTTCCTATGCGTTCATACTGTGTCTTCACATCGTCGTCGCTATCTGAGGACTCCAACTCACTCTCTTCTTCTAAGGTTTTTTCCTTTATCATTTGCATCGATTCGCAACATGCGGCTCTGCCGTCTGGCCTCATAACCTCCTTCATTGATTACAATTGGCAGCTCTCTCTCCCTTACAGCATGCAGCGGAGCATCTGCAAACCAGCATTTTTCACATTAATCTTATTACACATTTTATATATACATATTCATGGTTATCATGTTTTTGTCTGACCAACACACCTGTCAAATTGACCACTGCCTGATTAACCTCATCATCACTTTCAGATCCCAAACTGGAGTCATCACCATCTGAGAGTACAACGCAACGACCAACTGTTAATTCTAATTCAATGAACATTATATGCTCGAGGTGATGCAGCAAACAGGAATGAAATCCAAGATGATGTTGTTTACCATATTCTTGGCTCCGGGACCTCGATTGTGATAATTTTGTATTGTCTTCCAGGTGATTTCTTGAATCATTACTCTGATCTCGCATATCTCCCATTGTGTTAACAATTGCCAAGGCATGCTCTTGTGCAGTCCTGTCATATGGAATTTCATCCACCTCGTCGTACGTGTCATATACTGGAACTGCAGTTTTAGAAAACCAAACTTTATAATGTTAGACACATCTCTACATGTCCAGTATAATTTTGCTCATGTTTTGTAGTTCATTTTTGCTAACCTCTTGGCTCGCTGCAGTCGCTGTGACACTCTTCGACGACAAAACCCTGATTCAGAAGAGCAACCTGCCAACTGCTTGATATATGATCGTCAGTCGCATTGTCAGCCGCCTCAGTTGTAGTGCCCACGCATCGGCCCCGTGCACTCAAGTCGCCATCTCCATGTGGTTCTCTGTCGTCTGCAACTTCTTCGTCCATAATGTGGAAGCCGGGGTCTGCATCGCCATATTGCGGTTCAACTGCTCCAAGTTCATTGTGTGCTGCAAACAACTGAAAGGTCCCGCAAATTGCGGTTTATTATGTAGCTCGAACGATACCATGGCAGGTCAAAAACATGTTCATTGGGACATCTTACCGAATCAGCTGTTGCAGCCATGAGGGCTGCCACATCCATATTCGTTGTACCATATACGATTCAGGCCTCGTCTGCATTACATTATTTCATTTTACAACAAACGTTAGTACCTTTTACATACAATTATTTAAGATCGTACACGTCATGAGACTATTACTGTCATTACCGGGTAATATCCTGGGTTTTCCCTCTCCAATTGTATCAATTTCCTCACAATCGGAGTTGAGTAAGCACAAATTCTTGGCAGCAGATTTGACCTCAGGCTTGCTGGTCCATAATCCACCCAGTCCAGCTGACAATACTGCGAACACAAGTGGGATTTATTAAGCAGTCACTCAAAATATCCAAACTAACTAAATTACTGTAACCAACTTTCTAGGTACGTTACTTGCCTGCAAGAAAAGCAAATGTCCACCTAGGATAGCCAGCTCGTCTCCATTTGCTACGTTTCTTTGATATCGGTCGGCAGTAATCATTATGAGATCGACCGAGTATCGTGCAATGTTGTACTCGCCTATAGCCCATGGATCTTGCACAATGGGTAACATCTCTTCTGGTATTGTAGCAACTGACTGTCTTGGGCCCAACAACGTGGATACAGCTAGCAGAGTGGATGCAACTGCGAATGCTATGGTCTCATTCTCATCCATGCAACAAGGGTTTAGTGTGCTTATGACATACTCAAGGTCTGATACCTTCAAGCCTCCTCTTCCTCGCAGTCCAAGCAAACCCCTAACTTTCTTAACAAGCCTACATCTATCCACAGGTGTTCCAAATTGAACGATCCTACCATGACCACGTACGCCCAAGATCCTAACAGCATCATCATCAGTGATTGTTCTCACTTGTCCATCGGGCATTCGCAACGTCCTAGTTCTAGTGTCAACCCTACCTAGTAGGTCAGCGACGTAAACCCTATCTATCGGCCCGGCATATCTGTTGGTCAGCAAGCCGGCCATGCCCGTCGGCTCCATTGCATCATAAAACAAGGTACCTAAACCTATGAAAGGCCCCGTGGCGAACATGGATCTGTAAGACGGCTCCCTTGGCCTTGTGCAGAACATCTCATCACTTCCGCGTTGCCTGCTCCTCTTCTTCGCGCGCCCCCGGGTGCGGCTGCCGGATCTTGGCCGTTTCAGCGCCCCCGGAGGCCTAGTCATTGCCCTCGACCGATCTGCACAAAGCACACGCACATGCAACTGGGTTAGTTCATACATTCACAACCTGTAAACAGCCCGTACGGAACGAACCATTGGTAATCTACTTCATCGATGGCGGGAAAATCTTAGCCGGAGTAAGAAAGCGAGCTAGATTAGTTGCCAGAAAGGAAGGCCGGAGCAGAACAGAATGTACGGTGGAGTTAGAACCGATGCCAAAAGATAACTACTGGCAGGAGCACGGCCGTCGGAAGAGTATGAGGAAGAAAGTGTCAGGCCGGAGCATGCTTACCAGATAGGCAAGGCTTGCTTCCTCTGTCCGCCGGAGGTCAGGCCAGATCTGGATTTTCCCCTTTCTTCACTGCTAAGCTCCAAAGCTAGAACAGAGACGTACAATGCTCCAGGGGGGGGGGGGGGGGGGGAAATGAGCAGGGGAGAGCTCGTGGGGTGCGGTTAAAGCCAGCCTCCGCTGTCACCATTGTTCCATCTACTCCCCCCCTCCGAATTTACTGCTTGTCTATGCAAAAAAATTTATTACGTTGATGCCTGGAAACCTCTCACAGCCACACATTTTGGACTTCATGGGCGGGAATTACCCCCACGCGACGCTGCTTGCGCCGCACAACAGTAGCGTTCCTTGTATATTTTCTGTTCGAACAAGTTTTTACCACCGACCGGTCGCTCAAATCGCCCCCCCCCCCCCCCGGTGAAATTTCTTCATGCACGTGCGCTTGCATGCAGCACTCATGCATTGTGGTCCGTACTTTTTGCAAGTACTATATTGATACACCCATGTATATTTTGGGACCAGAACCCACACTGCTGGTACCCCTTTATATAGAAAGTTCATAATTGGGGGGTCCATCTCGAAATATGCTACTTGACAAAGACACAGGATATTTTGCAATCGCTCCCTCTCACTCCTGTTGACCTTTTCCCTCGAGCTTACAGCATGTAAGGACAAAGGCATGCACATGCATGGACTGGTCTCCAATGCATTATTGTAGTTGCACAGTACGAGTCGTGCGCGCTTAACCAATGCATGGACAGTTCTAATTACCATCGGCATGTATCTTATGGGACCACTGTTCCCGGTCGGATGCACTAAAGAATGCATGCAGTGCTTACGAGTCGCCACCGGGCTTGCGTTCGCTTCAAGATAGACCGTACGTACGAACTGATCCCCATGACTACTAAAATACTTAAAACACAGCTATCTCAGTTCGCTCAGTGAATCATTCCAGTTTTTTGAATGGGAATGCACGTCACACAAATAAGCCTCGCTTACAACGGTTGATTTATACTGGTTGACAACAGCAGGCGTGCTTTACATTACAGAATTCACTACTACACTCATGATCCACTTACAAACATAGAGATCTATGTAGCAGACTCAAACTGATTACTGGTACACATGACAGCAACAAGGCAAAGGCATCTTTGCCTAAACTGAGTGTACTAGCAACAAGGGGTAATCAGATATTCTTTCTAGCACGTTTGGCGATGTGGCGATTGCTTTCCTCCACATCGCCATCCGCTGTTATCATCAGCTTAAGGGATTCATCTTGCTCCAGCTCCAGTTGATTAGAAGCTGGATCATGCTCTCCGAAACCTTCCTCTGCATCTGGATACCCATCAATGCCTTGATCCATCATATGCTCGGCAGGCTTTTGCTCCTCCCGCTGGTCGCCAGGCCCACTAACCTGCTGAAATGCTTGTACAGTAAGCATGCATGCACACTACATTCTTCACTAACAATCCCTGGCTTACCATGCACCCCTGCAGAGACACCGTGGAGATGCCTGAGTTCTCACGAATCGTAGGCTCATCCCCCTGGTTAACCGATGCTTCAGACACCTCCTCTGCCTGCATTGGACCACCATTCGTTCAGTTATTAACATCAACAACACTGTCATCTCAAGACAGAATAAAGCAAGCGGGATGTACCTGGATCGGATCGTTGCAAACCCTTGTGCAGTCTTCAGAATTGGTCAATGACGATGCAGGGTGGGAGACTTCTGAGGCTCCCATGAGGCACCTCTACAATGAAAATGGTTGAGCCGCTCGACGAGCCAGCACCACCTCCCCATTTGTACTGATTCGTCATTCTCATCCCGCCCATGTCGTTTGAATTTGAAACAAAAGCCCGCTCACCTGGCTTCAATGCCGGCCACACCAGTTTTCCAGCCCCATCTAACCCTGCACCTCATTAATTTTCTAGTAACTGGTTTCTTGGCTTACACATGCGCCACGCCCCATGGTGACATGCCACAGGTTACCATGTAGTAGCGCAATTTTTCTATTCAGCCATAAGCAACATTTATCCAAGAGTTGCAGTTTCCCCAAATTCATATTCGTGCAACACCAAATTTAATTCCGCATCAAATAGCATCTTAAAATTTAGAGTTAATACCACAATTGGTACATAAACTTGTAGGGGTGGGAAAAGATCCATACAAAAACTAAAAAACCCCACAAAACTAGTCATCCAACTTGACTGTTGTAACAAATTCATACAAAACCACCCTGAACTGCACACGTGGCACGCCAGGTAGGCTCTGTCGGGCCCTGAAGCGTTTTTTTACAAACAAACCCTCACGCTTTAGCAATTTCGCAGACAAGTCCATGCCCCCGGCAGAAACCCCCTGGTCGTCGGCCCCGATGCAAACCCCTTCCAAAAGCTTTCCTTCTTTCGCCCGTCCTGTCCGCCTCATCTGCTCATGCTCTTGCGAGGCGACGCCGCCGTCGGCCTCATCAGTGGCGACACAAGGCGCCATGGAGCCGCGGCATAGGTAACCCGGCGAGTTCCCTCCTAAATACATTAAGCACTCCTCTGCCTCCTCTGCCTCCTCCTCATCTGCTTCCCCTGTTGCCTCCTGAATGTTTTCACCTCCACTTTATTGAATGTACTAAAATTTGTGCATTTACTGAATGTCTAAAGTAACTGAATATGCTGATGAAGCAGAATTACTCCATTTTTACTGAAATAACTGAATTTCGGAGAACTCCATTTATTGTGTGTGATGGAGACGCCCAAAATTAAAAAATACAAATAAAAACAAAAAAATGTTTGGCCTCGGTCTCCGACCCAGGACATGTGGGTCGAGAAGTAGGGTACAATGCCAGTGCGGTAAGAGTATGAGCTTGTTAGTGCTACATGGATTAATCTACTTGTACTGCTCACAAAGACGCCCACTCGCAGTCGCCCACTCCACTCTGAGTTAATTGCAAGGCAGTACCACAATTCGGCACGTTGTGACGAATCAGTACCAGTAGTCATTTTTTTGCCATGCAGTGCCAACTCTAAGCCTAAGGGCTGCATAACTGTCTGATAGCCGTATAAGCTCGTATTGACCACGTATCTGACCGACCCGGCCCACTTGTCAGGTGTCACGGTGGCATACCCACGCGCACCCGCTCGGTAACTCTCGCACCTGTCTCGGTCGCTCCATGTAGCCGGGTCCGGTCGATCCGAACCGGAGCCAGCCGCACTTTGTCACTCTCCTCGCCTCATCGCCCTCGTCTCTCCAGCCGCCGCCGCTCGCCACGCAGACCGCCGCGTCCGCCACCGCCGCCACGCCATGGTCTTCGAGGATGAGAGCAGCGACGACTTGTCTGGCCTGCAGATCTCCTCCTTCGACCACGGGATGCATTATCAGGTCACTGGTAGAGCTAGGGTTAGGGTTAGGTGATTTGGGGATTCGCGGATTCGGGATTTGAGGATTTGCTCTCTGTAGATTCCTGCTAGCATTGAAGACCAAGACTACAATGACTTGGAGAATGCATCAGAGGGGCTCTGCGTGGAGCATTGGCTGCCAACTGTGCGCCGTGTAGCTCTTGAATCATTTGAGACGGGCAAGAGGTTTCTAGTTCGTGCCCAGCCCGTAAGATTCATGCTCTATTTATGTTCACTGTAATTTAGGTGTAATATAGATCTTAGTACTGATGATGAAGCACATAGTTTACCACTTAGTAGTTTTGATGCATCTAGTACTCATGCTCACTGCAATAGCTTAGTTGGCTTTGTTCACTGTAATATATTTATGGTTTAGTTATTTATTAGTACTTCTGATGATTATGGTCTTGATGCTTATGTTCACTGTATTATGTGTATGGGCAGCAGCTCAGTTGGCTGTGTTCACTAGTAATGATGATGAAGCAAATTGTTGACCACATGTATAGGTTGAGGCAGTACAGGTTGCAGTTGAAGTAGCATTGTTTAGTTGGACACTTAGTTGGCAGTGCAGTTGCTAAATTTTACTTGAGGTAGTATAGGTTGCAGTTCTGCAGTTGTCAGTTCATTTTTTAAAAGTGCCCTTTCATAATGGTAATTCTTCAGAGACTATCAATATAAGCGTTTGCTATATTGCAGGAAGCTGTGAATTGTGGTTTCCTTGCTTGGGTTGACGCAGAGTGGCCTCCCACAATGCAAAATGCATTGTTGAACCTTTGGAAAATGTTTGAAGACAGCAGGACTGCTAGGAGGAAGGATAACCTGGAAAGTTCACTTACTATCCACCACCTTAAAGAAGAGAAAAGGACAACTACGATGGACAAACTAGTTGAAGATGTCCATCAACTTCTCAATGACCAGGAGGACAGGGTGTTGGATTTATCCAGTAGCAGTTTCTGTAAAAAAATATCCAGTAGCAGTCCTAACTCATTGACAAGTGGGACCAATTCACTTACAGGTGGGACCTATTTGACAGCGTGGGGCCAACTTGTCAGCTAGTTGTGTGTTTGATACTTGACTGGTTTGATGATTTTTTTGAACATCAGAATTGATGAAAACAAGATCAAAATGCTCACTGGCAAAAACAGCTCCGAAACAACAGCTCCATCAAAATCCAGTTCAAGAAAGCATCTTCAAAATGATCACTGAACCACATAACTAAAAACTTGTTCAACATAACAAAAGCAAACTTGTTGAACCACATAACTACAAAGTGAGACACATAATAGCACAAGCACAAGCACAAGCAACTCATTGTCCCCAGCAGTAGGGGTCATCCCAATGCTCCTCCGCCTCTCGCCATTGCTTGAAACCTTCTCTGGTGGTTTCGATTTTCTTCCATGCCTCGTAGGTGACGTACGCATCTTTCGCTGCGTACTCGATGAGGTGCTTTGGCAGTGGGCTGATCCCCCATAGTTTGTGGTCCTCTTCATTGTTGATCTTCTGCTTCATTTTCTTGTAGGATGGGTGGATGAGGCTGGCTGCAAACTCAGCCGAAGACTGCCACCTCTTTCCATTGTTTGGAACTCTCCATTGGCGCTGCATGTCGACGAACTTGTCGGGGTTGATCTCCAAACCAGACAACTTCAGCTTCTCCTTGTCACCTCCAATGCAAAAGCCAACAAAGGTGTACAGCTCCTTCTCCTGCAGGAGCGGGCGGAGTTCCTTGGGCCTGCATCAAATTCATCTACTGCAGAAACTACAGTAGTACAGCCAGTTCAGAAACTTCAGAAGTTCAGAACTAGTATTGCATCTACTTCAGAACTATTGCATCTAGTTCAGAAACTTCAGAAACTTCGTAAGTACAGAAACTTCAGAAACGTGAGAACTACAGAAACTTCAGAAACTACTAATACAGAAACTTGAGAACTTCAGAAACTGCACAAATGTATGTTTTTACCATTTGGTTGCCGCGGTGATGTGGTATACTAGGCAGAGATCTTCCACGCATAACTGCAGAACTGCAGCCATTTGTGGAGGTTCGTCTTCGCTGGTATACTCGACATCAACGTCGATCGACCGAGGAAGCATGCCTCCGAGCCTCTTCCTGATCTCGCGGATCCTCTTGCTGGCTTCGTCTGGATTGCTCGTGCATATGACATCCAGCGGCTCCTTCAGGTGGGTATCAACCTTGAGCGCCACGGTGTAGTCCAGCTTCTGCCCGGGGACCGAAACATCATCGTCGTCCACCATCGGCTCCTTGCCAGACGCCTCACCACGGTGATGCTTGGCAGACGGAGGGGAGTTGCTCCACGATGCCTCCGCCATTCGCTTGACAGACGGAGGGGAGTTGCTCCATGATTCCTCCGCCATTGCCCTCCTGACCAGCGATGGAGGCAGATGGAGCGGCAATGGAATGAGGAGGGAGGGAGAGGGAGGCAGAGGGAGGAAGATGGAGCGGCAATGGAATACGAGGGGAGTTAACTGGACTGGAAGAAAACCCAAACTCCGCAAACTCCCTCTGCATCGTGGGGAGTTGCTAGTGGGGGGAGACATGGGGCGCACGGTTGCCTCGAAAAATCAAACGCCCCGGGCCCTTTGGTTTCTCGCAAGTGTCAGAACCCCGACGTTCTCCTATTTCTGAAACAAAAAAAATAGCGATATTTTGCTCTAAAATTAATAATCACTGCAGACATATTAAGAGATCAATCTTGAAGCACTAACACTCGATCGAGCAAGTTCATCCACGAGCTCAAGGATGGATACGAAGGTATGATTACCTGCCAAACCCTGTAGCTAGAAGCTGTTAGCTAAATTATTCGATTAGTACTAAATTTGGGTCTGGGTTCAGCACGCGGATACTGGTTGTTTTTTTGGTCTAGAAAGTTTAATTTATCATGGTTACCCGTCAGTGTAATCCATGAGTAATGTAGTACAGAGAAATTGAATACATAGTAATCAGCATGGGGTGGGAGCTGTATCACAGTGTCTATGCTATGAAATGAGACCATGAAATCAGTCAAAGTCCTTAATGACTGCGTTGCAATTAACTCCTCCACTCTATACGGTTCGCGTTCCCACTCACTCCATCAATATAACTCACCCACCCACCGCACCGCCCACCACTATCCACTCAACAGTCCCCACCCGCCGACCGCGTCGCCTCCACTCCCAACTCACCGCCGCCGGCCACCGCCGCCATGGCGAACATCGAGCCCTGGAAGCTCGCACTGGAGGATCTGGCCGGCGACGACCAGTCGTTCCGCGCGCAGATCAGAGAGGTCTGCAGCTGGTTCCCAAGCGCAAAGCTCCTGCTCAATCACGCGCGCGGCTTGGCCAAGCAGCTGACGGACGGCGAGAAGGCGCGTGCCTTCCCCAGAGGCCACGCTCAGGTGCCGCCGCCATCGTTCCTCGTCTGGGCAATGCGGGAGGCCACGCTCAGCGTGGATCCATACCAGCGAGCTAGGTGGTGGATGTACCGCTCCACCACCTCTCTCGCCCCGGCCCCCGTCGACGGCGACCCCGCGGACGCCGTCGGCGTCGTTGTCGCGATGCCTGCTCCAGTCGACCCTGCGGAGTACGCCTCTCACGACGACCTGACAAAGATGGTTGGCATCAGTGACGACGACACTAATGAGGTTGTGCTCCTTGCGCCGGCCGCCGTTGAGGGTGGCAGAAACATGCCCATCGACGCCGATCTCCTGCCGGACGTCGAGCTCCTGCTAGAAGAGGTGAAGGTCGAAGAAGAAGAAGAGGTGAAGGAGCCAGAGCAAAAGAAGAAGGGGGCAGTGAAGAAGGAGCTGAAGAAGGTGCGCCGCTCCATCCGCCTGCAACAGATGGAGACGTGAAGAAGAAGAAGTGATCATTCTCTGCAACCATAGTAGTTAGGTATGTGGACCTGGAGATGATGTTCAACTGGTGTTATCTATTTTGAGCAGTTGTTGTTGAACTGTTGTTGTCTGCATGTTCCTAAGTACTGTTGTTATCTATGTTCTCTGCCCATGTGCCCATGTGCTCACTTTATGCCTAATATGCCAACATTCCAAAATTGTGTGCTTGTGCTAAAGCTTGTACTGTCAATCATGTCAACATGAGTTTATTCTCATGTCAAATAAGAGAATCATTACAAGAACAAGCAAATGATTTCACCTCTCACATCAATCAGTTTGGGATGTTTACCAGAGCCAACGTGGCATGCCACATGTCGCCTCCAGAACTGTTTTGTATGAATTTGTTACAACAGTCAAGTTGGAGGACTAGTTATGTGCGGATTTTTAGTTTTTGTATGAATCTGTTCCCACCCCTACAAGTTTATGTACCAATTGTGGTATTAACTCTAAATTTTAACAACCGTATACATGATCAACATGACCAGTACATATTCAGAAAATTCAGAGCAAACATTTCAATAGGATGAAACTGGTTTAACAGATAACAGCTAAACATACATGGTACCTGGGTTACGTCTAGTCCTCAGATATCAAAAATAGGTCAGTAGGATGAAATTGAAATTTATCTTATTAAGATGGACACCATATAGCTCTTTCGAGCATTAAACCAGCCTTAGTTGCGCGGCCTTGTGGCAATTGTTCCTCCGGTGTCCTTCAACTCCACAATTCTTGCATCTTGCTGGTTTGCGTGGCTGCTTTGGTACATCTCCTCGTTCGGGACAGGTTGTCCGCTTGTGTCCCTGCTGCCTACATATCCCGCAGAACCTAGTTCTCTTACTTAAACCTTCGTATGGCGCCTTCTCCCTACTCATTGTCGGCCTCCCAACTTGCTTCCGTCTGGCAGGTGCCAGCAGGTTATCGATCCTATTTGCAGACTCATTAGACGAGTTGCTGTCATCGTTTCCGTCGTCGACTTGTGTAGCTTCGAACGGATTGCATACGTCGCCTCCTGATTGTAACATTTTCTGAACAGTACCATTGCCGGCTAACCTGTCCTCCAAACCTAGGCCATCTCTGACATCCGTGTACGGCTTCATCTCGGCTTCACAGTGATTGAATAGTGATGTCAAGCGGTCGTAAGCTGCCACACTTGAGTCTCCCATGCGTACAAGCTCCATGGCTTGCTTGTACAGATTGAAATGCCTGAAACTAAATGGGTTTTCCTGAGCGTTGTCTCTCTGGTACTGCATCAGGTGGGCTGGAAGCACATCTCTCGCATCTCGTGTCCACCTTTTCACAATGTGCTTCTTTGGGATTTCTGTCACACGAATGAAGTCCATTACCTGCAAACGGGAGCATTTTTTTGGTCAGAACTACATCATGTAGCTGAGGAGGTCAGTTTTACAAAAAACAGAGGAATCCTATATGTAGTCATGCTGTTTTGAATCACCTTCAGTATATGGCTACACAACAGCCCCATGTGGGCAAACTGTCCGCACTCGCAATCAAATTCATCTCCACCTTCAATCACCGTCACCTTGTATGAGGTTCTGCACCACTTCTCCCGCCGTGCAGCATCTGTATGTATTGCGATATACTCTTTCCCTTTTTCTTTTTCTTCTACCTGATATGCACCACACTCATACAGTATATGGCCAAACTGCTCGAACATAGCTCTTGTGTAAATCTTCCCAGCGTGTCTCTCAGTTGCCATATTTGCTCGCATAAGTGGCCTCCCCTGCAAAAAAAGTCATCTGTAAGTAATATATCATTTGATCAGCTCAATATCACCGCCCCAAACGTTGCAATTTATTATTTAGTTTTGCACTTACAATTGTTGTCCGCTTTTCCTCATAATTTTCTTCTGACTCATGGTCAAAAATTAAACTCATATACTTCCTCACAAAAACATGCATAGGGCAACCAGGCGGCACGTAGTTCTTTAGCATGTGATTTGCGCTTTCACTCCGTTGTGTACTGGTCATTTTTGCACAGAACACCCCCTTGAAGTAGGGCTTTGCCCATTTGTGCCGTATTTCAAACAAATTAGTCATGTAGTCATGACTTTTCAAGTTGTATTTCTCTATTAAGTACTTCCAGCCATCCTCAAACTCATCTATGGTTAGCATGTGGTTGACAACCTTGTGAAACTCTGGTTGAAAATCACTCTTCTTTGTGTACAATGGGCCAAGCGGCTCTTTTGCCTTCTTTAGCACATGCCACTTGCACCACCGGTGAGCCGTGTTTGGCATGACATTACTTATGGCAACCTCCATCGCCCTGTTTTGATCTGCAGTTCATTCATACTAAACTCATTAGTCTTATTTGGACTAACTGTTATACGGATTAGTTCTAAATTACACTAATAAATTTGCATCCAATCTTACCGGTAAGTATTGTTTGTGGCGCCCTCCCCCCCATTATCCTAACAAACTCTGAGAAGACCCACTCAAATGTTTCCTCTGTCTCATGCCGAACTAGCACACCAGCTAGTATGATACTCTGGAAATGGTTGTTCACTCCAACAAATAACCCAAATGGCATGTCATACAGGTTGGTCCTATAGGTTGTGTCAAATGTAATGACATCCCCAAAGAAGTTGTACTGGAGCCTACTGTTCCCTGTAGCCCACATCAAGTTGCTGATCCTGCCCTCTTTGTCCGCCTGAACTCGATACGTGAATTGTGGATCCTTTGAGCACAGATCATGAAACACTTCCATTGTTTTCCTAACATCATCTTCTGCTTGCTCCCGGCTTATCTTGCCACACAAATTCCGCAGAGCTCTTTTGGTAAATGGCACATTCTCCATCTTTCCAAAAAAGCTGCCAATAATGTTGTAGACTTTTGACAAATTGACATTGTTCTGCCTCAACTGCTTCACTAAATCCTTGCTGTAAACGTCAATATGCTTGTGTGACGGCCAGTGTATTGTCTGGCCATATGTTTGTGACAATGCATGGTTGTGTCCATCTCGATGCTCTGCTATGTACCATCCATTGTCTTTTGTTCTCAGTAGTCTGATGAGGGATGGGCATTCACACCGGCACGAACGAGTATTCTCAATGATTGGCTTCCCCTGACGAAACAATTAAACTAGTCAGCCTCTGTCAAGTGCGCTTCAAGTAATATGTAACTTATTTGATGCCACATATAATTCCACTCACTAAGATACCAGGCATAAGCAGCAAATATACAGTATTTTAAGTCTGCAAAAATTCATATTCAAGTAACACGAATTTAAACCGTGGACCGCAGATGAGCTTACACTCTATACCGCACCCAAACGAGATACATGATGAACATGTACGGTACATATTGAGACAATTTAGAGAAGACATTTCAATACGATGTAACTGTTTCAACAGATAATAGATACGCATACATGGTCACCTTGAAATAGGAAACAATTCAGTAGTACGAAATGGAAACAATATCTTATTTAATTTCCACACCATATATGTGTCCTAGCATTAAATATTGTTAATATATGTTTGGTCTATCTTTCCTCTTACCGCGCATCCACACACGATCTCTTGCATACACTTGCTCCTGTTCACGTTCAGCCTACTCTTTCCGTAGCGAATTCCAAACCCTTTCTCCCATGAGTATAAATTGTAAAAGTCGTATGCTTCTACGAGGGTGTCAAAACTTGTTCCAATCTTTGGCACCATAACTATGTCTCTTGGATGATCCGCAAACTCTCTAACGGTTTGCTCCAGCGCCGTGATCCTGTCCGCACAAGGAGGCCTTCCTGGAGCAGCAGCACCTACACGCATCCTGCCAATTCATATCACGAACAATAATAAGGCACGGGTCACCAAGAGAATATCAGCACCTCTGAGCCAAATGGTCCACAGTTACAGTCAGTTCAATCAGTTAGAGAATATCAACACCGCTGAGCCAGATGGTGGGCATTTACAGCCAATTCACTTGAATTTTCATAATCCATCATCTTCAGAGTGCTCACCGGCGCAGATTAAAATCCTATGTTCTTTTAAACAGACAATCTGATTCAATCATATATTGTAAATCAACCATTCTATCATGTCTTTACCATACCCAAAACGGAAA
Organism: Aegilops tauschii subsp. strangulata; assembly: GCF_002575655.3. Lineage (NCBI taxonomy): Eukaryota > Viridiplantae > Streptophyta > Magnoliopsida > Poales > Poaceae > Aegilops > Aegilops tauschii. The sequence goes on from NC_053037.3 coordinate 597,747,311, forward strand.
TTCTTATATATATTTTTTCCAACGTATTTTCAAACAATTGCATATTGGTACTACTAAATTCTCATGAAATTTATAGGCTAGGGCGTTCACTACCTTTGCGTCCATCCTGGTGTCTTCGGGTCCAACTGCTCTATTGAGTGCTCGGACCCCTGAGCCTTATCCCCGCAGGATGCTGCCGGCCGATAGATCTGGGCGTCCGCACTTGAACCGGCCGGAGCAGGAGCAGGAATCTCCGCCGGCGCGGCCACAGGGAACCGCACGGGCTCCATTGTCCCGTTATTTTCATTGACCTCCTCAAGCAGAGTTCTAATCATTCCACACAAATTCATCACGCGCAGAGTATAGATCAGTCAGCCAAAAAATCAGCGCAGAAACATGGTAAAAAATAGCTCACGTCGCAGATCTGTACCTGTTTATTGGCCGCAGCAAGAATTCCATGGTCGGCGGAACCCCTGCGAGATCGCCGGGCCGCCCACTCGCCGTCGCCGGAGTCAATTACTCCCCACTCTCTCAGCCTCACCCCCCACAGGGAAAAGATACAAATCCAACTTCACTTTCTTATCCACCGACTTGCACAACCATTGCATTTACTGCGTGCACTGCCGGCGCTTCCGTCAGCCACTGTACCTGTTCCACGGATCAGGACCCCGCCGACAACGTCGAGCCACGGCTCATCCATGGACAGTCGACGGCATTCATCCCAGGCCCATCTGTCGGGTGTGTATAGTTCAGTATATATTCACTTCCCGTGCTCCCCATGGAACTGCCAACAGGCTCAGTAATTAAATGTATCGAATCTCATAGCAATTCTCGACGAACCTGATACCGAGCTCCTGTGCACTCGCCATCACATACTCCGCGTCCAGAACAACCCGTTTCCCTTCCAGGCGAAGCGGCCGGGCGGTTTCTTGAGGCGATCCAGCCACAGCGCCACAACGCCGGAGATCGAAGACGCCGGCGACAGCCCACCCCCACCGCCTCCCCCTTCCCATCCTGATCCGCAAGGTCTGTGTTGTGCTCGTTCTCTCCCGTACACATTTCCCTTGTTTCATCTATATGGGGTCATGCATATGTCTACGAATCATCTAGAACTCGGCTCGCGCTGGATCTTTGGGTGCCCTGAATTAGAATGTATTGATCCGGTTAGGCTTTGATTTTCCTCAGAAATTGGCGCTCCATGCATGAAATGATCTTATAAAAATATCATCAACGTATCGGTCTCACGGTATAAATAATTGTCACCTCTTTTAACCTCATGTTCTTATAAATGATGGGCTTCGTTAAAAGTGTCTACTGTTGTGAGACATTTGCTAAACAGTACAGGTCTTATTATCTGATAACAAACGGCCTGAACTTCGGCATCCCGCAAGAGTGTAGTCGAATCAAATTCCTTATTTTTGCTACTGTATAAGAAGTTTCTTCATGCATAGGCCTGTTTTAGCCCCCTGAGGAAATACCAATTGTTCTTGCATGCTATATGTCTCTTTATTTTATCATATCCTTGAAATGGTTCATCGGTTCTGATATTAGGCCCTGAATTTGGTATGTGATGCAGAAAAGTTCCCATCATGCAGAGCCCCAGCAAAATGTCAGTGGTTTCTACTTCAATTAGCCCTGTTGTGTCTGGATTACAAGGTTGGGCCGATCTTCCGGATGGCCCCCTTTACTCCATTGTTGCTCTGTTGGGATCCTCCATTGACATTCTTGCTTTTGCTGCAACCTGCCACTCTTGGCGTGCAGCATTCTCCTCCTACCGATCTGCATCTAACTTATGCACATTAATCCCACCTCTTCTTATCCGACCCGCTGGTCCTAACCAAGGTTCTTCTCTTCCTTCCATTTTTTCTGAAAAATGTTCTTCTGTTCCTGAGAATTCTCGATACATGCTACGCATACGTAAAGTCATTGATGTAGCTAGCAACAATAGCGCCATTCGCTGCCAGATTCCTCAAGAAACTTTTGAGAACATGCACTTTGCTGGCTCTTCACATGGCCATCTCATCTGCTGCTACCGTGGAGATTGTCTTGTTGTCGATGTGTTCACCGGGGCCATGGTTTCGCCTCCACGTCTCCCTTTCAGCAACAGCTACTATGGTGGCACTCTCACTGCTCCACTTACATCTCCCAACTCACATCTCCTTGTAAGCACTCAATCCTCCCTGTTTGATTGGCCCGTTGGAAGTGACTCTTGGCAGGAACTCCAACTTCCTCATGGATGGATATTTCAGATCGTGCAGTTCAACGGTCAGTTCATCGCCATGGACCACGATATGGGGATCTATACTTTGCGGTTGGCCCCTCGGTTAGGCCTGCGGGAGATATCAATCGAGTGGTGCAGCGAGATAGAGCCAGAATCTTTTGTGCAGGCATGGCTTGTGGTCTGTGGAGACAATCTCCTCATAGTCGACCACTTTGTGCACCTATCGTCCGAAGATCCTGTGTGCCACCGCCTCGACATGTCGACCGAGCCCGCGAAGTGGGTGAAGGTGAAGACGTTGGACAACTGGGCGATCTTCGTCGGGGGAGATGAGCGGAGCCCTCCGTTTGCTTGCGTGCGCCCGGAGCGGTGGGGAGGGACGAGCAACAACTTGTACTACGCCCATCACTCCCAGCCTTGGAGCGTGCACTAGCTGCGCGGCCATGTGGACCTTGCTCCAACCAGCCATCCCAACTTCAACTGGCGTAAGAGGTTTGTGCCCACAGCGATGGCCATGTGGGTGTACCCGAGCATGTTCTACTCCGATGGCCGGTGATTGTGGTGGCACACATCACTATATTTATTTATCTTGCTGCTCTAGAAGTTCTTTTTCTTTTCTTATTTAAGTGCCGAACTGCCAATGCTAGGCAGTGGCAATGGCAAGTTATTGAATTTATTTTGTTTATTCTTCTAGGCAGAGCATCAGCAATCAGACTTGGACATTTTTGCACTAATTTCATTTTCTTTTGTTGGCTTGTAATAAGAGACACGCTTGCCATGTGAACGCATCAGCTGTCTAGAAAGCAAGGTTGTTTTTCTTCAGTAAGTACTTTGTGTTCTTGTACTGATAGGGACATATGCAGTGGGTTCAGAGTTCTCTGTGCTCTCTAGGCTCCCATGTGGAGTAGCATCATAGATTAAAATCGCCCGCTATTTGGCCGCGATCTCCCGGTAATCGCGGCTGAGAAATCTTCCCGCGATTTTCCAGTAGTACAAATCGCGGGAGATAATGCCGCTATCGCCCGAGATCGCTCCATTCCTTTGTTAGCCACCGCGGGGAAATTCTCTGCCGCTAAACGTTTTGCCCGCGATTTTAATCTGTGAGTATCATCCATCAAAACAAGTGTGTGTTCATCAATAGGAATGATTTTCATGAAAAGCGAGTACTAGTACATGTGCTGATAGCTGGGCAGGTACTTGCATTGACTGAAGAAGTTCATACTGAGAATATTAACCAAATATTTAAAAACACTTTACACAAAACAAGTGAAAAAATATTAACCAAATATTATAAAGTGTTAAATGTGTATAGAAAATATGTTTCAGATGTATATAAAAAAATCTATAAACAAACATATATGTTCAGTATGAAAAAAGTTGATCATGTATTTGAATTTTTTTAATCAGAATTTAAAAAATGTTAAATGTGTATAGAAATGTTTGTCATGTATAAAAAAAACAATGCGTATGAAAACAATGTTGATCATGCATTTTTAAAATGTGAAAAGTGTGTCAAAATATATTCCTGATGTGTATCAGACAAATATTCCTGTTGTATAAAAAATGTACAAAGTACATTAAATAAAGTAGACACAGAAACATATATTTTCACAATTTTAATTATGTATTTGAAAAAACTTAAAAAAATCATATAGAAATGTTCGTGATGACTACGGAAAAAATGTATGTCTTGTGTGAAAAATGTTTGTTGTCTTTAAAAAATGTTCATTGTTTACTTAAAAAATATTGACCATGTATTCAAAAAATGTTAATCCTGTAACTGAAAAATGTTAAACACATATTAAAAAGATGTTTTAGATCTGGACACGAAAAATTTAATGTCTATTCAGAAAACTACACATAAAAAATATAAGTTTCGAAAAATCTTAATCATCTACTTGAAAATGTTAAACGTGTGTATAAAATATGTGCCTGATGTATATGAAAAATGTTTAATGTGTACTATTTTTTTGCATGTGTAAAAAATAAACCTATGAAAATCAACATAGAAACAAAGTAAAATGTAAAACCAATAATGAAAGGCGGGTGATAGGCGCCGGTGCGCCGGTGGAAACTTTCGGCCGGTCCGTTTTAAACCCTTATATTAATGTGCTGATGGCCGTCAGATAATCATAGCACAAAGTCAACGTCAACGTCTCCACGCACTGATTATCCCTACCCGGAAAAAGTGGATCGTGAACAAAGTGCAGCCCACACGCACCAACCGACGTGCCACCGGGCACGCGCCCGCGGCTCCAGCACCGCTAGTCACCATCATCGCCGCCGCAGACCTTCGGCATCCCGGGTTCGCATCACCTCGTCGCGCAGGTCGCAAAAAAAATCACTGCCGCCACGCTTCATGGCCAGCAACGCCCCCTCCATTGATGCCGCTCGCCGGACCTCGCAGCAGGTTTCAATCTCCCGTCGTTGAAGCACACATCATCTCCAGTCCAGCATACATCGCTGTCGGCTACAACTCCGAGTGCTCGTGCTTGCAGCCTCGCCGGTGACCGGCGCCTCTGGTTGTAGCTCCGGTGTAGACGGCTTGCAGCTCTCGTGCATGCGGTTGCAGCTTCCCAGTACATGGTTGAAGCTTTTTAAAAAGCCGGTTCCTCATCTAGCAAAGAAATTGAAAGCAACAAAAATCTTCAGACGTTGGTAGCAAAATTTTAGGCTGGTTACAGCAAAATACAAAACAAAACAAGGTGGTAGCAAAAAATTCTGATGCTTCTAGCAAAAAAGATGGGTGGTTGAAGCAAACTTTCTCACGCTGCACCAAAAATTGCAATCCCAGCAAAAAAAATACTTCTGTACTCACATGCATGAAAATCGCTGGTTCCAGCAAAAATGCTTAAAGGTTCGAGCAAAAACAATGACTGGTAGTCGCAAAAAAAAACCTGCTGGAGGCCATGGCTGTTGGTTCCAACATTTTGCTGCCACGGTCGTAGCACCTCCTGTCGCCCGTTCCAGCAAAAAAACTGGCCAGTTCCAGCATCGTCGGCGTCGTAGCTCCCGGTCGCCACCATGGTTGCAGCTCCACGCGCCACCGGATGTAGCTTTTGTCGTTGCGGCTGTAGCGCCGAGCGCCGCCGTTCGCAGTTCCCCCCGCCGCCATGGTTGTACCTTTCCCGATTCACCTCTCCCCCTTCCTCCGTCTACTCTACAGCAGCGCCCGGCACCTCCCGTGGAGCAGCGCCGAGCAGCCCCATGCACCCTAGTCTTCCCTGCCACGGCGCCCATGGCCGTGCCGCACGGGTTGGGTAGCGAGAGCAGGATGGATGTCGCCCATGGCTGTCTACCAAGAAAAAGGATGAGGAATAACTGGTTCTGAAGAGATAAGGTAGGAGTGGTTTGAGCGGTGAGTGGGTCCTACCACTAGTAGAAAAAGAGGCTTCCATACGCCCCCATTAGCCCCCAAAATAATCGAACCGCGACTAAAGGGGTCTTTAGTCGCGGTTCGGGAGGAGGCCCGCGACCAACTATCTGGGCCCAACACGCGCTGGCGGACGGGAGGGGCTTTAGTCCCGGTTGGCCTGGCCAACCGGGACTAAAGGTCCTCAGGCTGGCCCGAAGGCCTTTAGTCGCGGTTGGCCAGGCCAACCGGGACTAAAGGTTAGACCTTTAGTCCCGGTTGGTCTGGCCAACCGCGACTAATAGCCCGAACCTTTAGTCGCGGTTGGCCAGACCAACCGGGACTAAAGGAAGCCTCATTTTCAAACTCTACCCCCCCGGATCGCCTTTTCAGTTTTAGAAAAAACAAAAGAAAATGATGGAAATGTCAAAAAAATAAAATAAAATAAGTTTCCCATGTGATATGTGGTTTAGTTGTTGGGAAAATTAACAAATATGAATTTCGACTTTATTTGCAAAATCTCTCTGGAAATTCTTAAAATGGGCATAACTTTTGCATACGAACTCGGATAAAAAGTTTTTTATATGAAAAATCATCTACTCGAAAAGTTACATCCGAATTTAACCGGGGGAACCCCGTTAAACATTTTTAGAATCCTCAAAAACCTAACAGAAAAAAGATACGGGGCTTTTAAGATCTGGAGAGGCAAAAAAATTCAAAAAAATTCAAATTGTGGTCAAACTGTGGTCAAACAATGGTCAAAATAATTATTCTAGAATATTAGTGTTACTAAATAATTATTTCTTTTTTTAAAATTTTGGTCAAATCTGGTCAAACTGTGGTCAAACAATGGTCAAACTAATTATTCCAGAAATATTAGTGTTACTAAATAATTTTTTTTAGAACAATAGTTTCAAACTCAAAAGTGAAATGTGTCACTTCATGCTCAAGCTAAATTCCTGAGGGTTAATAGAATTGACATCCTACTATTGTCAGGAAAACAACAAGTGCAGACTTGGAAACGAGGGAGAATAGAACCCGGAAGTTAAGCGTGCTCAGGCTGGAGTAGTAAGAGGATGGGTGACCGTCCGGAAAGTTAGATGATTTGGAATGATGAGGGGTGATTAGAGATTAGATGATAAATTGAGCAGTGATGAGGGGTGGTGATTAGAGATTAGAGGTTAAAATAAATCAGAAATTTGAAAATAAAAAAAAATTAAAAAAATTCGCAAAAATACCAGGTTTAAACCTACGGAGGAGGCCTTTAGTCCCGGTCAGCCACGAGAACCGGGACTAAAGGACGGGCCTTTAGTCCCGGTCAGCCACAAGAACCGGGACTAAAGCCTTTAGTCGCGGTTCGTAAGAGGCGCGACTAAAGGGGGGGTCTTTAGTCGCGCATATTTAGTCCCGGTTGCACAGCCGGGACTAAAGGCCTTTGCGAACCGGGACTAAAGACCTTTTTTCTATCAGTGTACCAACACGTGGCACTTGCGGGAGCTAGCTGTGGCCGTATGATGAAGCTTGATCGTACGCCTCGCACGCGGCCGGCGCGACGTTCGGCCGGCGCGCCAATGGCAAATATTTCCCATAATGAAATGAAGTGTACCTCTGTTTTTTGTTGAAGTCTGGTTAGATTTGTATATGTAGTTTTTCCTGTTCATGTAGAGGCATAGTAGTATCTAGTATCAATATCAAATAGTCCATGTTATGTAATTGTAGTCTGACCTGAGATGGAGTACAACTGGCGGGCTCACATAACTTTCCATTTCATTATTCTTTTGTGACCTACCTCTCTATGTACATTTGTTTCATCGGAGTACTGATATGTTGTAGTTGTAACCAAATATATCATGCTCACTATCTATGTCTTTTTTCGCGTAAATTTCTTGTTATGTATTTTTTTTCCAAAAGTTAAGAACGGCTGGTAGAAAACCGAATAGAAAAAAAAACCATCTAAAAGAAAAAATGCCTCCGAAAAAATAAAACAAAAATCAGAAAGAGCACCCTCAGCGCGACACGTGGCGGTGGCTGAGAGCCGTAGGTGACCTATGGGGGTAGATACTATTTAACGCCCGCAGGCGTCAAAAGGATGGTCCTTCGCTGAAGCAATTCGCCACTCGGGCCGGCCCACGTACAGGCTTGGCTCGCTGATGTTTCCTTGTTTCTTGCGGGGTTTATTTTTTACTTTTTCTTCCATGTTTTTTTGCTTCGAGTTTTTTCACTGTTCTGTCCGGGTTTAATTTTTGTTTTCTGTTTTGGTTTCTTTTTTCCTTTCATTTTCTTTCTTTTACGTTTCCTTATGTTTATGCTTTTAAATATTCCGTAATATATATTAAAAAAGACTTTCAAAACATGCTAAAAAATAAATATTTATAAATTGTTAAATGTGTATAGAAAATATGTTTTTGGTGTATAAAAAAATCTATAACAAACATATATAATGAGTATGAAAAAAGTTGATCATGTATTTGAAAAAATAATCAAGAATTTTTAAAATGTTAAATGTTTATAAAAAATGTTTGTCATGTATAAAAAAACTATGTGTATCAAAAAAATGTTGATCCTTAATTTTAAAAATGTGAAATGTGTATCAACAATATATTCCTGATGTGTATCAAACAAATATACGTTCTGTATAAAAAATGCACAAAGTACATTAAATAAAAGTAGGCATAGAAACTTATATTTTCACAATTTTAATTACTTATTTGAAAAAACATAAAAAAATGTATATAGAAATGTTCGTGATGACTAGAAAAAAAATTGTATATTGTGTGTGAAATAAAATTATTCTCTTTAAAAATGTTTATTTTGTATTTAAAAAATATTGTCCATGTATTCAAAAAATGTTAATCCCGTAACTGAAAAATGTTAAACACGTATTAAAAAGATGTTTTAGATCTGGAAAAAAATGTGCAATGTGTATGCAGAAAACTAGAAATAAAAATTATAAGTTTTGAAAAATCTTAATCATCTATTTGAAAATGTTAAACGTGTGTATAAAATATATGCCTAATGTATATGAAAAATGTTGAATGTGTACAATTTTTTTTACATCTGTGAAAAATAAACCTATGAAAATCAACAAAGAGATAATGTAAAATGTAAAACCAATAATGAAATGAAATGAAATGTAAAATCAACAAAGTCTGGTTAGATTTGTACACATACTTTCCCCGTCCGCAAGGCTAGGGTTTCTCTTCCTCTTGGGCGATTCCGTCGCCTCTGAGTCTCCCATCCCGACCGATCCCCCTCCCCCCGAGTGGAACCTCGATCGGCCGTCCCTCGATCCTCCTCCTCCTCGGAAGCGATGGATCCTCTTGCGGACGCCCTGTCGGGCACCAGTGCTGGGGCGGCTCCTTCAGAACGCCGGATCTTGGAGATTTCATTGAACAACTCAATCTGGAAGAGGAAGACTTTGATGATCTGGTGATAGATGAGGCTGATCCGGAGATCAATGACAACGTGAGATGGCTTGCGCTGGCTAGGGTTCACACCGATAAATCTTTCAGCTAGGCGGCTTTCTACAAGGATATGCGTGCGGCTTGGAACCCTGCGCAGCCGGTGAGGTTTCGCCCGGTAGGTCCGAAGCTTTTTGTTGTGCAGGCATCATGTTTGCACTAGTAGAAAAAGGGTCAAATGTTCAGATCATTAGTACCGGTTTGAATTTGAGTCGGCACTAATGTGTCCATTAGTGCCGGTTCCAACGGCTAGGCAGGCTGCTCTCATTAGTACCGGTTCTTGCCGAACTTTTAGTACCGGTTCGTGCCACGAACCGGTACTAAAGAGAGTGGTGGCAGGATGTTGTCAGTCTGGGGCCCCTCCAGCACCTTTAGTACCCACGAACCGATACTAAAGGTCGTCCTATATAAACCCTTCGTCCACCCGAGCTCGCTTCTTCCCCCTTTCCCCTCTCCTCTGTTCTTCCCTTCCTCTCGAGCTCATCACAAATTTTGCCCAAATTTTGTCAAGATTTGAAGGCCCCCATCCATTCAAATGTTCACAAAGGTTAGCAACTTTGTCCTTTCATCTCTCATTGCTAGATTAGCTCTTGCAATGGTTTATATAGTGATTAATTTGTGGGTTTTAGTAATTTGGGAGGAATTATATGTGGTAGTATTTGATTTATATGCAATTTGAGGTCAAAATAACACTTAGTTTGCATATGTAGGTGTGGTTTACTTAGTGCCTTGTAAATCTCTGTCGTAACCACCGTCGATTGCCCGCACCATCCCGTCGCCGGCACCACCTTGTGGTGAGCCTCTTGTTCATGATTTTTTTTATATAAAAAATTGATGTTTGTGTGATTTGGATATATAGTTACTCGTATAATTATCTTACCCGTACGTTGTTTGTTATACATAGTGCCATGGTTTTGATATCCGTCCCCGTCGGCCCTCGTCCTTGTTATGATTCGGATGTGGTATATTCTCTTTTAAAACAATTTGTTGCATTTTGTGTTTATGACAAATTATGCCCATCAAGTTGACATAGATATTTTTATCTAGGAGGTATGTGAACCAGAAATTCCAACCGACCCTATTGTCGAGAGGTTAAATTTAGTTGAAAGAGAAAACGAGTATTTGAAAGAAAAATTGAAAAGAATTGAGGGGAAGAAGATGGAATTGGAGTTGCATGTTGCCGATGTCGTCGATGATCACAAGATCAAGATGGAGAAAATGCGCTTGAAGATTAGAAAGATTATAAAATATGCCATTGATAGTGAGGCTTGGTATCATTATGCTGTTGGATCAATTGTTACCTCAGTTGCGATCTTGATCGCATTTGTTGTTGCATTTAAATGCTTTAGCTAGAGAGTTATTTGTTTGTTTGCATTTAAGTGTTGTATGAACTTTATGTATGAACTTGTATTAATTTGGTCTTTTCGGTGTTGTGTAATGAAGATGAGCCGACAATGGATGTACGATGATCGATGCTCTCCCGAGTTCATTAATGGCGTGCAAACTTTTCTGCTTTCGGCTGAGGCAAACAAGCGGGCGGATGGTTTTATGCCTTGTCCATGTGCTGGCTGTAAGAATGATCACAATTACTCTAAGTCAAGAACCATTCATGTCCACCTGTTTGAGTCCGGTTTCATGCCCCACTATAATGTTTGGACCAAGCACGGAGAAAGGGGGGTTATGATGGACGACAATGAAGAAGAAGAGGACGATGACAGCTATCCTGGCCATGGGTTCCCTGAATACGATGATACAACAATGGGGGAAGAAGCTGAGCCGGCAATGCGGGAAGAAGCTGAAGAAGAGGCATCAGATGAGCCCGCTGATGATCTAGGTCGGGCCATTGCCGATGCAAAGAGAAACTGCGCAAGTGATTTGGAGAAGAAGAAGTTGCAGCGCATGTTAGAGGATCACAAGAAATTGTTGTATCCGAATTGCGAAGCTGACAAGAAAAAGCTGGGCACCACACTGGAATTACTGCAATGGAAGGCAGAGAATGGTGTATCTGACAAGAGATTTGGAAAGTTGCTGGTAATGTTAAACAAGATGCTTCCAAAGGACAACGAATTGCCCGAGAGTACGTATGAAGCAAAGAAGGCTGTCTGCCCTCTAGGGTTAGAGGTGCAGAAGATACATGCATGCCCTAATGACTGCATCCTCTACCGCGGTGAGTACACGGATTTGAACGCGTGCCCGGTATGCGGTGCATTGCGCTATAAGATCAGCCGCGATGACCCTGGTGATGTCGAGGACGAGCGCCCCAGGAAGAAGATTCCTGCCAAGGTGATGTGGTATGCTCCTATAATACCACGGTTGAAACGTTTGTTCCAAAACAAAGAGCATGCCAAGGCGATGCGATGGCACAGTGAAGACCGTAAGAAAGACGGAAAGTTGAGAGTACCCGCTGACGGGTCGCAGTGGAGAAAAATCGAGAGAAAGTACAGGGAGGAGTTTGCAGGTGACGCAAGGAACGTATGGTTTGGTCTAAGCGCAGATGGCATTAATCCTTTTGGGGAGCAGAGCAGCAACCATAGCACCTGGCCTCTGACTCTATGTTTGTATAACCTTCCTCCTTGGTTGTGCATGAAGCGGAAGTTCAGTATGATGTCAGTGCTCATCCAAGGCCCTTAGCAACCCGACAACGACATTGATGTGTACCTAAGGCCATTAGTTGAAGAACTCTTACAGCTGTGGAATGGAAAAGGTGTACGTGCGTGGGATGAGCACAAACAGGAAGAATTTGACCTAAAGGCATTGCTGTTCGTGACCATCAATGATTGGCCTGCTCTCAGTAACCTTTCAGGACAGACAAACAAGGGATATCGTGCATGCACGCACTGTTTGGATGATACCGACAGTATATATTTGGATAATTGTAGGAAGAATGTGTACCTGGGACATCGTCGATTTCTTCCGAGCAGGCATCCCGTAAGAAAGAAAGGCAAGCATTTCAAAGGTGAGGCGGATCACCGGACGAAGCCTCGCCACCGTACCGGTGCTGATGTACATGATATGGTCAAGGATTTGAAGGTAATCTTTGGAAAGGGTCCTGGCGGACAACCTATTCCAAATGACTCTGACGGATGCGCACCCATGTGGAAGAAGAAATCAATATTTTGGGACCTGCCCTATTGGAAAGACCTAGAGGTCCGCTCCGCAATTGACGTGATGCACGTGACGAAGAATCTTTGCGTGACCCTGCTTGGCTTCTTGGGAGTGTATGGGAAGACAAAAGATACACTGGAGGCACGGGAGGACCAGCAACGTATGCATGGAAAAGACGGCACACATCAGGGTCATGCCAGCTACGCTCTTACCAAAGAAGAGAAGGAAATCTTCTTTGAATGCCTGCTCAGTATGAAGGTACCGTCTGGCTTCTCGTCGGATATAAAGGGAATAATAAATATGCCAGAGAAAAAGTTCCAGAACCTAAAGTCTCATGACTGCCACGTGATTATGACGCAACTGCTTCCGGTTGCATTGAGGGGGCTTCTACCGGAAAATGTCCGATTAGCCATTGTGAAGCTATGTGCATTCCTCAATGCAATATATCAAAAGGTAATCGATCCAGAAATCATACCAAGGTTAGAGAATGATTTGGTGCAATGTCTTGTCAGTTTCGAGTTGGTGTTCCCACCATCCTTTTTCAACATCATGACGCACGTCCTAGTTCACCTATGCGAAGAGAATAACGTTTTGGGTCCTGTATTTCTACACAATATGTTCCCCTTTGAGAGGTTCATGGGAGTCTTAAAGAAATATGTTCATAACCGTGCTAGCCCAGAAGGAAGCATCTCGAAGGGCCATGAAAATGAGGATGTCATTGAGTTTTGTACTGACTCTATTCCTGACCTTAAGCCGATTGGTGTTCCTGAATCGCGGCATAAGGGCAGACTGGATGGAAAATGCACGCTAGGAGGGGATCAAATAATATGTATGGAGGGGCATTCTCTCACTCAAGCACACTACATAGTTCTACAAAATTCCGCCTTGGTGGCTCCGTATATGGAGGAACACAAAAAATTTCTACGCTCCAAACACCCGGAGCAGTCTGACGACTAGATTACATGTGAACAAACGGAGACTTTCGCCGGCTGGTTGCAGACACGTGCCATGCATGACGCCGCTATTGAAGATGACCTGTACTTGCTGTCCCAGTTACCATCTTCGAATATAATGACTTTCAAAGGGTACGGGATAAATGGGAATACATTTTACACGATCGCCCAAGATAAGAAGAGCACCAACCAAAACAGCGGTGTCCACTTTGATGCACCAACCAAGACGGGAAAGGAAACATATTATGGTTACATAGAGGACATATGGGAACTTGACTATGGACGTGGTTTGAATGTCCCTTTGTTTCGGTGCAAATGGGTCAATATGACACGAGGCGGGGTAACGAAAGACCTGCAGTACGGAATGACAACAGTGGATCACAACAATCTTGCGTATGCAGATGAACCATTCGTCCTAGCCAATGATGTGGCACATGTTTTCTATGTGAAGGACATGTCTACCAAGCCGAGAAAAAGAAAAGATAAGGAAGCGAATGCATTATACGATGAGCCAAAGCGTCACGTAGTTCTTTCTGGGAAAAGAAACCTCGTGGGAGTGGATGACAAGACAGACATGTCAGAAGATTATGAAAAGTTTGATGAAATTGCTCCATTCACAGTGAATATTGACCAGAGCATCCAGTTAAATGATGAAGATTGTCCATGGTTACGACGCAAAGGGACACACGCAAAGAAAAAGTTTCACACCCAAAGATCTGGGATGTGATCGGATTCACTATCATCAATTTCTTCTGTGTTTCACACCCAGGAGGGAATCTTTGTAATAGTTACGGTACTTATGTGTTTTGGCATTTACTGATTTTTCAGCTAAATGAGCCTAAAATTGAAAAACACTTCAAATGAACTCCGAAAAGGTTGAAAGTTGGCATGGTATCATAATTTCACCCACATAGCATGTGCAAAAAGGTAGAAAGGGTTACGGCAAAAATTGGATGCACTTCGTGTACAAAATGGACAATCTCTTTCGATGTATCAGGGTTTCGGACGAAAACTCATATGTTACAAAGGCATTTCATTTTTTAAATAACCTAAGCATTACCAAATTGAATATAATGATAAAACACACTAATATTAAACATAAGAAAAAAGAATCACTGAAAAATCTATTTTTAAAGTTAAGTTATTCACAAACTAGTGATTCACAATAATTTCAAATAATTCAAAATTTAAACTATTCAAATTTGAAAACTACCGGCACTAACAGAAAGTTTGTAATTTTTTGTACCTAAAGAAAAAATATTCACAAAGAAACTCTAAATACAGCAAAAAAACAACTCAGAAATAAATAAAGTAAAAAATAAAAAAACGCCCGCCTACTGGGCCACAGTGGCCTGCATACGACTAGAAACCCAACCTGTTGTTGGGCCAGGATGCAGGCCCGCAAGGCCCAGTAGGCCCATGGGGTAGCACAGGCCCAGAAGGCCTGCTTTGGAGAAGAGCTCGAAGGAGCAGCCGCGGCTAGGTTTATAAACTAGTGCGGCTGCCCTTCGCTAGGCGAGGTGGGACTAAACTTTGCGCCCCTCGCCTGGCAGCGCACCCCCTTTAGTACCGGGTCGTGGATCCAACCGGTACTAAAAGGGGGGGTCTTTAGTACCGGTTGGAGCCACCACCCGGTACTAAAAGGGGTGCGCTTCCGGCCGCTTGGCCTGGCCAAAACAGGCCTTTAGTACCGGTTGGTGGCTCCAACCGGTACTAAAGGTCAATCGCTGCCGCCGCCCCACCGTCCCGTGTTGTCGCCGCCCCCGTCCTGCGCGCCGTCGCCGCCCCGGTCACGCCGTCCCCGTCGTCGCCGTCCCCGTCGCGCCACCGCCCCGTCCCGCGTCGTACGTCGCCGTCCCCGCCGCCGTCCCCTCGCCTCGCCGTCGCAGTCGCCATGGATCGACCTCGCCTTGCCGTCGCCTGGACCTCACCCGCGCGCGCTGTGAGCCCCTCCCCCGGCCTCGATCTCCTCCCTCCACCGTGCGCCGCCGCCGGCGCCGGCCGCGCGCGCGCGCACACACACACACACACTACACACGCACACACACAATTTTTTAGTTTTTAGTTTTTAGTTTTTTCTGTTTTTCATACAAAGTTTTTGATGAATTAATTAATTAGATTAGATTAATGTCAAATAGTATATAGAAATGTTAGTTATAATATAATGTCAAAGGTTTTTCTGTTTTTTATACAAATGTTAGAAATTTTAGTATATAGAAATGTTATAAATTTTAGAAATGTTAGTTTTAGCTAGATGAATTAGATTAATTTCAAATTGTTAGACGATGATCTATGTTTTTTTAGTTTCTTATAATTTTAGTTATAGAAATTTAGAATTTGTATATAAGATGTCACAATCCAATAATTTAAAAAATGTTACATTTGCATATAGTTTTTGTTTTCGACGATGCCCGGCCCGCATCCTCGCCGTCGACCCGTTCGCGACGAGACCCATGTCCGGGACTGGGCTCCGCCGGGCTGGCACTGGGAGGTGCTACCTTCAGGGGCGCGCTGCTTGGTGAGGAACCCGGCCTCGGGTCCCGTCGTCGACCCTGGTCTCCTTTGGTGGTCCTCGCGTGGGCCACATTCGGTGCAGAGGGAGCCGGCCCCGCCGGAGGTGGTGCGTCGCCGTGTCAGGGAGGAGGACGAGCACGTCTGTCGCGACATGGCTGCTATGGACGTCAGGTTCTCCAATACCTGGCAGGTTCTTTGGGCAGATGACCGGAGATATGATCCTGTGATTGTTCCTTCTCTTTGGGTGTCCACCGCCCGCGCCTCAACACTAGTAGAAAACTGGGCTTTGGTCACAGGGCAATATTCACATTAGTCCCGGTTCAGCCACGAACCGGGACTAATGTGAGCATTGGTCCCGGTTCGTGCGGCCAGGGGCCTGCCGGGCCTCGTGGGGGCATTGGTCCCGGTTGGTGGGACAAACCGGGACCAATGGGCCTCGCTCCTGGCCCACCACCATTGGTCCCGGTTGGTGGCTTGAACCAGGACCAGAGGCTCACCCTTTAGTCCCGGTTCATACCACGAACCGGGACTAAAGGGTTGGTCCTAGTAGCGGTCAGAGTTTAGTCCCACCTCGCCAACCGAAGGGCGCTCACACCGGTTTATAAGCCCGTCCCTCTCTGCCTTGTTGAGCTCCTCTCAAAGTGAAAATAGATGCCCTTATACAGGGAATTTGACCTAAATTCATAGTAAATTTCTTTGAATTTCATAAAAATTTATTATGAATTTAGGTTGAATTTTCTCTATAGGCGCATCTATGTTCATTTTTTATAGTAAATAAAATAAATAAACCTTAATAAAATAAATAAAAATAAATAAACCTTAATAAAATAAAATAAAATAAACTATAGTAAATAAAATAAATAAACGTTAATAAAATAAGTAAAAATAGCAGCAGTAAAATAAATAAAAATAGCAGCAGTAAAATAAATAAAAATAAAATAAATAAAGTAAAATACATAAGTAATTAGAAACAAAATGGAATAAAATAAATAAGTTTTTTGTTGTAAGTAGAAACAAAACGGAATAAATAAAGCAAAAGAGAAAACAAAAAACAGGGAAAAAAATTATGCCACCTACTGGGCCACCACGGCCTGAATACGACTTGAAACCCATCCATGGGCCAGGATTCAGGCCCGCAGAAGGCCCAGTAGGCCCCACAGGCAAAGAGAACGGTTAGGCCCGAAAGCCTGCAGTTGAGAGGAGCTCGAGAGGGTGGGCGCAGCAGCGCTTATAAACCACTCTCGAGCTCTCTCAACTAGCGAGGTGGGACTAAACTTTTGACGCGGGGCAGCACAAGGCCTTTGGTCCCGGTTGGTGCCACCAACCGGGATTAAAGGGGGGCATGCGTACCGGTTCGTGGCACCAACCGGGACCAATGCCCCCCCTTTAGTCCCGGTCGGTGCCACGAACCGGGACCAATGAGTTGCCTATATATACCCCATCGCCACAGCAGAGCACTCCACAGTGCTCTGTTTTTTCTGGCCGGCGACGGGAGGGCATTTGGGTGCTCTAGATCACCTCCTATGCACATGAGGTGTTCGATGAAATGTCTGAGCCACACTAGTTAATCTTTCTCCTCTCGAAACTCGACCTCCGAGCTCCATTTTCCCCGAGATTTGTCTAGGTTTAGCGGTCCGTCACGTCCCGTCCCCGTCTTCACCGCCGTCGATCGCCCGCGCCGATCTCGTCGCCAGCACCACCGTGGTGAGCCTCTTGTTCTTATCTTCTTTCTGAAAGAAAAAAATTCTTACTTTAGATAGATACTTGTCTAATTTTGTTACTTTTATTATTCCTTCTTATTACATAGTGCGATGGTTTTGGTATCCGCCCCCGTCGGCCCTCGTCCTGTCTATGATTCGGATGTGGTATATATTATCTTTTTATAACTATTTGGTTCATTTATTGTTTATGACAAATATGCCGACCAACGTGACATAGATTTTATTTATCCAGGAGGTGGTTGAAACGGAAATTCCAACCGACCCTATTGTCGAGAGGTTAAATTTAGTTGAAGAAGAAAACAATTACTTGAAGGAAAAAATAAAAAAATTGAGGAGGAGAAGATGATATTGGAGTTGCATGTTGCGGATGTCGTCGATGATCACAAGATCAAGATGGATGCAATGCGCTTGAAGATTAGAAAGATTAGAAAATATGCCATTCATACCGAGGCTTGGTATCATTATGCCGTTGGATCAATTGTTACCTTGGTTGCGATTATAATCGCATTTGTTTTCGCATTGAAATGTTTTACATAGTTTCAATGTAATGGTTTAATTAATTAGATGCTCTGGAGAGCTATATATATGTTGTTAGATGAGAACTATGTTTGTACTTTGGTTTTAATGTGATGATGAACTTTTAATTTGGTCACTTAATTATCTATTCATGATGTTCTGTAATGGTTTTTGACACACTTAATTATATATAATGCACGCAGATGAACCGGCAATGGATGTACGGTGACAGACACACCTCCGAGTACATTAAGGGCGTGCATGATTTTCTCGAAGTGGCTGAGGAAAACAAGCAGAATGGTTTTATGTGTTGTCCATGCCCTACATGTGGGAATACGAAGTCTGACTCTGACCGGAAAATCATTCACACCCACCTGCTTTACAAGGGTTTCATGCCACACTATAATGTTTGGACGAGGCACGGAGAAATAGGGGTTATGATGGAAGACGGCGAAGAAGAAGAGGACGATGACAACTATGTGCCCCCTGAATACGGTGATGCTGCAACGGGGGAAGCTGCTGAAGATCAAGAGGAACCAGACGATGTGCCCAATGATGCTGCAAGGGGGGAAGCTGCTGAAGATCAAGAGGAACCAGTGCCCGATGATGATGATCTCCGCCGGGTCATTGTCGATGCAAGGACGCAATGCGAAAGTCAAAAGGAGAAGCTGAAGTTCGATCGCATGTTAGAGGATCATAAAAAAAGGGTTGTACCCCAATTGCGAAGATGGCAACGCAAAGCTCGGTACCGTACTGGAATTGCTGCAGTGGAAGGCAGAGAATGCTGTGCCTGACAAAGGATTTGAGAAGCTATTGAACATATTGAAGAAGAAGCTTCCAAAGGATAACGAATTGCCCGACAGTACATACGCAGCAAAGAAGGTCGTATGCCCTCTAGGATTGGAGGTGCAAAAGATACATGCATGCCCTAATGACTGCATCCTCTACCGCGGTGCGTACAAGGATCTGAACGCATGCCCGGTATGCGGTGCATTGCGGTATAAGATCAGACGAGATGACCGTGGTGATGTTGACGGCGAGCCCCCCAGGAAGAGGGTTCCTGCGAAGGTGATGTGGTATGCTCCTATAATACCACGGTTGAAACATCTGTTCAGAAACGAAGAGCATGCCAAGTTGATGCGATGGCACAGTGAGGACCGTAAGAAAGACGGGAAGTTGAGAGCACCCACTGACGGGTCGCATTGGAGAAAAATCGAGAGAAAGTACTGGGCTGAGTTTGCAGCTGACCCAAGGAACGTATGGTTTGGTTTAAGCGTGGATGGCATTAATCCTTTCGGGGAGCAGAGCAGCAATCACAGCACCTGGCCCGTGACTCTATGTATGTATAACCTTCCTCCTTGGATGTGCATGAAGCGGAAGTTCATTATGATGCCAGTTCTCATCCAAGGCCCTAAGCAACCCGGCAACGACATTGATGTGTACCTAAGGCCATTAGATGAAGAACTTTTACAGCTGTGGAATGGAAACGGTGTACGTACGTGGGATGAGCACAAACAGGAGGAATTTAACCTGCACGCGTTGCTGTTTGTAACCATCAACGATTGGCCCGCTCTCAGTAACCTTTCAGGACAGACAAACAAGGGATACCACGCATGCACGCACTATTTAGATGACACTGAAAGTATATACCTGGACAAATGCAGGAAGAATGTGTACCTGGGCCATCATCGATTTATTCCGACCAACCATCAATGTCGAAAGAAAGGCAAGCATTTCAAAGGCGAGGCAGATCACCGGAAGAAGCCCGCCATGCGTACTGGTGATCACGTACTTGCTATGGTCAATGATTTACACGTAATCTTTGGAAATGGTCCCGGCGGACTAGCTGTTCCGAATGACGCCGAGGGACACGCACCCATGTGGAAGAAGAAATCTATATTTTGGGACCTACCCTACTGGAAAGAGCTAGAGGTCCGCTCTTCAATCGACGTGATGCACGTGACGAAGAACCTTTGCGTGAACCTGCTAGGCTTCTTGGGCGTGTATGGGAAGACAAAAGATACACCTGAGGCACGGGAGGACCTGCAACGTTTGCACGAAAAAGACGGCATGCCTCCGAAGCAGTATGAAGGTCCTGCCAGCTACGCTCTTACGAAAGAAGAGAAAGAAATATTCTTTGAATGCCTGCTCAGTATGAAGGTCCCGACTGGCTTCTCGTCAAATATAAAGGGAATAATAAATATGCCAGAGAAAAAGTTCCAGAACCTAAAGTCTCATGACTGCCACGTGATTATGACGCAACTGCTTCCGGTTGCATTGAGGGGGCTTCTACCGGAAAATGTCCGATTAGCCATTGTGAAGCTATGTGCATTCCTCAATGCAATCTCTCAGAAGGTGATCGATCCAGAAATCATACCAAGGCTAAGGAGTGATGTGGCGCAATGTCTTGTCAGTTTCGAGCTGGTGTTCCCACCATCCTTCTTCAATATCATGATGCACGTCCTAGTTCATCTAGTCGACGAGATTGTCATTCTAGGGCCCGTATTTCTACACAATATGTTCTCCTTTGAGAGGTTCATGGGAGTCCTAAAGAAATATGTCCGTAACCGCGCTAGGCCAGAAGGAAGCATCTCCATGGGCCATCAAACAGAGGATGTCATTGGGTTTTGTGTTGACTTCATTCCTGGCCTTAAGAAGATAGGTCTCCCTAAATCGCGGTATGAGGGGAGACTGACTGGAAAAGGCACGCTTGGAGGGGACTCAATAATATGCAGGGACGGATATTCTTGGTCTCAAGCACACTACACAGTTCTACAGAACTCTACCTTGGTGACCCCGTATGTCGATGAACACAAGAACAGTCTGCGCTCCAAACTCCCGGAGCAGTGTGATGACTGGATTACATGTGAACACATCAGGACTTTCAGCAGTTGGTTGGAAACACGTCTCAGAGGTGACACCACTGTCTGTGATGAGTTGTACTCGTTGTACAGGGGACCATCTTCGACTGTATTGACTTACAAAGGATACGAGATAAATGGGAATACATTTTACACGATCGCCCAAGATCAAAAGAGCACCAACCAAAACAACGGTGTCCGCTTTGATGCAGCAACCGAGAGGGGAAAGGACACATATTATGGTTACATAATGGACATATGGGAACATGACTACGGACATGATTTTAAGGTCCCTTTGTTTAAGTGCAAATGGGTCAATCTGTCAGGAGGCGGGGTACAGGTAGACCCACAGTACGGAATGACAACAGTGGATCTGAACAATCTTGGGTACACTGACGAACCGTTCGTCCTAGCCAATGATGTGGCACAGGTTATCTATGTGAAGGACATGTCTACCAGACCGAGAAAAAGAAAAGATAAGGAAGCGAATACATCATATGATGAGCCAAAGCGCCACAAGTTCTTTCAGGAAAAAGGGACATTGTGGGAGTGGAGGGCAAGACAGACATGTCTGAAGATTATGAAAAGTTTCATGAAATTCCTCCCTTCAAAGTCAAGGCCGACCCAAGCATCCTGATAAACGATGAAGATTATCCATGGTTACGGCGCAATAAGAAAATGACACAAGCGAAGAAAAAGTGAAGACTTTCTCCCGCAACTATTATGATGATGCCATGCCAACTTTGTAACAGACGAGTATGATACCACCATTGTCTGTTTTGTACACGAAGTGCATCTAGTTTTTGCCGTAACCCTCTCAACTTTCTTGCACATGCTATGTGGATGAAATGATGATACCATGCCAACTTTCAACCTTTTCAGAGTTCATTTGAAATGCTTTTCAATTTTAGGGTCTTATAGCTCAAAATAATTAGTAAATGCATGAAAAATAACAAATGAAGTCAGAAAGGGTTGAAAATTGATGATGTGGCTTTGAATGGTGCAGTTTGAACACAAAAAAAGTCAGGAGTTCAAATAAGTTTAAAAAAATGAAATCCCTTTGTAACAGACGAGTTTCCGTATGAAATCCTCCTACTTCGAAAGAGATTGTCCGTTTTGTACACGAAGTGCATCCAGTTTTTGCCGTAACCCTCTCAACTTTCTTGCACATGCTATGTGGATGAAATGATGATACCATGCCAACTTTCAACCTTTTCAGAGTTCATTTGAAATGCTTTTCAATTTTAGGGTCTTATAGCTCAAAATAATCAGTAAATGCATGAAAAATGGTGCATGAAAAATAATAAATAAAATAAATAAGTAATTAGAAACAAAATAATATAAACTTTAATAAAATATATAAGTAGAAACAAAATAAAATAAACTTTAATAACATAAATAAAATTTATGAAACTAAAATTATCAAATTATTTTCTGTTCAAAACATTATAAGCAACCTCTAGTATTATTGAAACTAAAATTATCGAAGTATTTTCTGTTCAAAATCATTGAAAGCAAAAATAATTTTCATAAAGATCTTTTTTTGTTAGAAACTTTAATAGCAAAAAGAATTATCATAAAGTAAAATAAATAAGTAATTAGAAACAAAATAAAATAAAATAAATAAGTTTTTTGTTGTAAGTAGAAACAAAACAAAATAAATAAAGCAAAAAAAACAAAAAAAGGCAAAAAATAAAAATTATGCCACCTACTGGGCCACCACGGCCTGAATACGACTAGAAACCCATCCATGGGCCAGGATTCAGGCCCGCAGAAGGCCCAGTATGCCCACAGGCATGTACAGAGAGGATAGGCTCGTAAGCCTGCTTTAGAGAGGAGCTCGACAGCTTAGGCGCACCACACCTTATAAACAGGTGCGGCTCTCTCTCAGCTAGCGAGGTAGGACTAAACTCCCACCACCACGCCGTTGTGCAAGGCCATTGGTCCCGGTTGGTGGCACGAACCGGGACCAATGCCACCCTTTGGTCCCGGTTCGTGGCACCAACCGGGACCAATGCCCCCCCTTTAGTCCCGGTTGGTGCCACCAACCGGGACCAAAGGCCGCCGCTTCCCGCCCTTTGGGCTACTGAAAAGAGGCCTTTGGTCCCGGTTGGTGGCACCAACCGGGACTAAAGGGGGCATTGGTCCCGGTTGGAGCCACGAACCGGTACCAATGCTCTCAGTATATAAGAAAGCACTTCGCGTTTTTCAGATTCATCTCTGCATCAGTTCCCCCGCCCCGACGACGCCGCCAGGCTGCCCGAGCTCGCCCCGTCGACGCCGTCGCCGCCCTCTGCTACCTCGTCGACGCGCAGCCGCCCCTTCCCCGAGCACGCCGGCGGCGGCCCGCCCCGACCACGCCGCGCGCCCCTGCCCCGACCACGTCGTCGTCGCCCCAGCTGCCCCGACCACGCCGCCGTCGCCTCTGCCTCGCCCTGCCCCGACCACGCCGCCGTCGCCTCTGCCCCTGCCCCGACCACGCCGCCGTCGCCTCTGCCCCTACCCCGACCACGCCGCACCTCTCATCCTTTGGTCAGGGCCGGCACTGCCCCCTTCCTCTCCTGTTTTTTCTGCACATATATATGATGTTTTTTCCTGATTATATGTATATGTATGAGTATATGTATGTGTGTATATCTGTTTATATGTGCTTTTTTAGATCTTTTTTTTGCATTTTTATAAAAATGTATATATGTTTGTATATATGTTCTCTATGTATATATATGTTCATGTATATATGCAAAAGATAGATTTTTAGAAAAGTTAGGATTTTTTCTGTTCATAGATTTTTTTAATGATATTAATTATTGTAGAATATGCAAATGTTTGTATATTCATATGAACAATGCATTAGGCAAAACCTTTACTTTTTTCGAAATTTTCTATTTGAACATTTTTTTATGAATGAGAGGAAAAAGGAAAATAAGAAGAGGAAGAAAGGAGAGGAAGAGGAGAAATAAATAAGAAGAGGAAAAAAGAAGAAAAAGAAGAGGAGAAGAAGAAAGGAATAGAAGAGAAGAAGAAAAAATAGAAAAAATTCTATTTTTTCTTCTTCTCTTCTATTCCTTTCTTCTTCTCCTCTTTTTTTTCTTCTTTTTTTTCTTCGATCTTCTCCTCTATTCCTTTCTTCTTCTCCTCTTTTTATTTCTTCTTTGTTTTCTTATGTTTTATCGGGTCTGTCGTCGTCGATATACCCCTCTCCCGATAACTTCAACACGAGGGGGGGTCGATATACCCCCTCCCCGATAATATTATTTTCCCATGTACGTATGTCGTCGTTGTCGATATAACCCCCTCCCGATAACTTCAACACGTGGGGGGGGTCGATATACCCCCTCCCCGATAACATTATTTTCCCATGTATGTATGTCGTCGTTGTCGATATATATAACTCCCTCCCAGATAACTTCGACATGATGGACGGTCGATATTTATACCCCCTCTCGGCCGTGATAACTTATACCACGGGAGCACCCCCCGGCCCTCTCGCTCGACCAAAACTCTCGAGGACACCCAAACCCTAGAAAAAAGATGTCGGGCTCCTACCCCCTCCCGCCGCGCCCCTACCCTTGAAGCGTTGCCGAGGCCACCCCAAACCCGGAATAAGCTAGGTCTACGTTTGCACTAATATATCCACCTGCTGTCATGTTTGTGTAATAATTGCCATGTTGTAATATTTGCAGAAACAATGGAGCACGGACGAGACGAGCAAGCAGAAGAGGTGTTGGGGGACATAATCTTAGCCGGAGGTGATATCTTGTCGTATCTTAACAACAATGATGGTCTGGAAGAACAGGGTGAAGAAGCAGGCTACGGTGATCGAAGAGTGGAGGAGGAAAGACATGATTATGATGGCTCCGGTGACCCAATGCTGGTGCAAGAAGGAGCCCGTGGTGACGGCTCCGGTGACCGAACAGAGTCCGGCCAGGTAAATATATTAGTTAAGCCTGTGCTGACTAGCTAATTGATGCATTCATTGTTTTGGTATGTACACATATTAATTAACTCTCGTCTTTCTTCTTTTTTCTAGCCCTCCGGATCAAGCACAACTTCGGTAAAGAGACGAGGCCCGAAGAGAAAGTTGCGCTCGGATGAAAGGTTTGAGATCACAGCAATCGCGTGCAACGGCCAACCGATTGAACCCATCCGGACAAAGGAAGCATTTGCTGCTCAGTGCGGGGTTCTTGTTAGGGACAAGATCCCGATCAGCATCCACCAATGGTATAAGCCTAAGAAGGAAGACCCTGAGGTGTCTTATGTCAATGATATGAATAAAGATGATCTTTGGACTGAGCTAAAGGCAAATTTCACCCTACCACCAGAGGAGGATCCGGAGAAGCCAGTTAAAGAGCAATTAATCAAGTCTCATGCTCTTAAGAAGATGGCAGACCTATTCAGGAGGTGGAAGAATGAGCTGAAAACGTTTGTCGACAAAGAAGAGACACCAGAATTCATCGGCCAGTATGAGAAGATCAGAGATCACTGGCCCGCATTTGTGGCCCACAAGACATCGGAAAAGAGTAAGAAGATGTCAGCGACAAACAAGAAGAATGCTGCGAAGAAGAAGCTTCACCATCGCACGGGGTCAGGTGCCTACCTCAAAGCCCGGCCTAAGTGGGCCAAGGCTGAGAATGATCTGCTTGAAAAAGGGATCGAACCACAGACAATGAACTGGACAGACCGTTGCCGGACTTGGTTCTTCGGGGCTGGCGGAAAATTGGACCCTGTATCAGGGAGGTGCGTTTGGACGAACGAGCTTTTGAGAATACCAGTCAAGAAGATTCAGCAATATATCGATGCAGCGCAGGAAGGGACGTTCGTTCCAGACAGAGAGAACGACGAGCTCACAATGGCCCTCGGGAATCCTGAGCACCCTGGACGGACACGAGGCACGCTAGGCTCCGTTCCGTGGATGGCTGGTTTTCCGGACGCAGGCGGTAACAAAAGCCAGGAGAGGAGGAAAAAAATGGAGCAGACCCAAATTCAGAAGCTGCACGAAAGGGTTCAAGCGCTAGAGGAACGAGACGGCAATCGACATGCCGAAACTACCCCCGAAGCTACTCTGCCATCTCAGCGGAGAAGCAGCGTGGCTTCCACTGAGCTGCTTCAGCCGGAGCATGTCTTGACGGCTCCTGCTAGCTACCCCGTGGATGCTATCACGGAGTCTCAACATTGCCACCTTATGGCGCAATGGCAAAACTTCAAAGTCAAGGCGGCTGTTGGCTCTGTTTTACCTCCTAAACCCGGTGCAACCTACCACTGCCGGCCGATTCCAGAAGGATATCCTAGGGTGATGGTGGATGAAATAACGGAGGGATTTGAGGACCTCCAGCTTGACCACCCTACCGGTGAAGGGGAGACTCGGCTGGGTTTAGCTCTGAAGACTCCGTGCCTATGGCGGAAGGAGCTCATTAACCTTCCGAACTGGACGCCTCCGGCGAGTAAGGGCACTCCGCCGCCTCCTCCTCCGGCGAGTGATCAGGGCACTCAGCCTCCTTCTCCGGCGCGTGGCGGCACTCCGCCTCCTCCTCCGCTTCCTCCTCCGGCGAGTGATCAGGGCACTCAGCCTCCTTCTCCGGCGCGTGGCGGCACTCCGCCTCCTTCTCCGCCTGCGTCGGCGTGCCAGAGCAGCCCGCCTCCTCCTTCTCCGCCTCGTCAGCAAGGGCGGAAGAGACCCGCCGCCGCTCCGGCTGCTCCGGCGCGTCGTAGTCCTTCTCCTCCGCCTCGTAAGCAAGGAAAGAAGACAGCCGCAGCCGCTCCGTCTGCTCTGCCGGCGTCTAGCAGTACAGCTGCCAGAGGCGGGAGGCAATACAGATTCGGTCCTTCTCTAAAGACTCCAGAGAAGTTACCATACGAGAGGACCGAGGAGGAGAACGCGAAGATCGTGTGAGCCGAAGTGAAGAACTTCTTTGAAAGGGTGAAAGCGAAGAAACATCCACCTCCGAGGAGAAGGTAGATCTGGTGAAAGCGAAGCGCACTCTGGCTGCCCTGACAAAACCACCAAAGTCTCCGCCGAAAGGCAACTATGAGCGCATTATTGCAAAGACATTTGTCGAAGCGGAGCGGTCAGGAAGTACTGTCAGTGATCAAAGGTTAAAAGAACGACGAGCTGGGAAAAAAATTGCCCAGCTCGGCGAACAAGCGAACCAATCGTGCCCCCCGCTCCAGGTGTCTAAAGACATCGTCGCTAATGATCCGAGGATGGTGGCCGGTTATAGCAATCTTGGAGATTACCTGCCCGACGGTGTACATTATGAAATCATGGAGGTGGACGAACACAAATACCCTTACGGGAAGCCTCTCATCAAAGATGAAAGATCTCTAACAACGATGATGCGAAGATTACATGATTGGTACATGAAAACCTGCAGAGAGTCTGATGGGATGAATACTTTGACACTGAGAGTTAAACCGGAGCATGACCTCGTTGGAATTGAACTGCTGAATGTTCCACTTGAGGAGTTCTTCCAGTTTTTCAATCAAAAGGCCCTCGATAAATCAATGATCAGTTGCTACTGTCTGTAAGTAGTACTACTTCTGTCATTAAGTCTCTCTATATAGGTCAGCTCTTTCATTGCATGTATTTATAATTATCCTCACTATATTATGCAGATTGAAGATTGCCGAATTGAAGAAAAGACAAATCGGTGATATTGGGTTCATTAACACAAATCTCATAGATGCATATACGGTTGAAAAACATGCCAAAGAAGCCGAGGCCAACTTGCTATGATCGTTGGTATTAAATCAAAACAAAGATATAATACTCTTTCCTTACAACTTCAAGTGAGTGTTACTGTCTTGTGCATATTCAGTTTCCCTTATTAGTCCAGGTTATGGTAATGTAATTGATGACTTATGCAAGCATGCGCAGCTTCCACTATATTCTCCTAGAGATTAAGCTTGAGCAGGGAGTAGTAATCGTCTTATACTCGAGACGAAAAGATCCCCAGGACTATGCGGACATGACTCAAATGCTCGACAAGTAAGTTAAATCGATCATTATCCACCATATCAGCAACTTTGTTCATTTCCTGATATCAAGTAATTGTTTTCTTTGTCTGGCAGGGTTTGGAGAAAATTCACCACAAAAGCTCCGGGACTGCCGAAGAAGCTGCAATTTAGACACCCGAAAGTAAGTACTATAGTAGCATGTTCCGCACATCTCCTAGTGATTCAAGCGCTAGTTTCATCAATACCATTTAGCATGCTTGCTTATTAGTTAGATTGACCTCTATTTCTTGTAAAGTGGTTGTGGCAGGAACAAGGGAATGATTTCTGTGGATACTACGTTTGCGAGTCTATCCGCCACACGACCTGTGAGCGGGGCTACTCTGACGAACAATATGAAGTGCGTAAGTAATAATATTCACAATTTTATTTTATTACCATCATTTGTTTCGAGTTTCATTTATTCATATATATATGTATTGACCCCCTTCTTCAAATTAGATGTTTCGGATGCGGGATGAACTCCTAGCACCAGATCGTATGTGAGCAATTCAAGAGGAATTGGCGGCATTCTTCCTTGACCACGTGATCGCTGAAAACGGAGAATACTATGTGGGCCCTGTGTTCTTACAATTTAATTAGGAGATTATATTGTAAGAGATAATTATTGTATATATGTAGCCGGTAGTGTCAGATAGATATACGAGAACTTGTTGTTCGACCAATCTCTCGGAGAAGGAGAGGTGGTCGATATCACTTCTCTCTGTATGCATATGTTCATGACGATCTTTTGTTTCCTTCATTTGCTTACTAGCTAGCGTGTCTAGTCCTCTCCATACGTATATAGTACGTAGCGTCGACCAAGCACGGAGATAAGAGAGGACACTTCTCTCTATTAATTAGCTAGCTAACACAATATATGAAACACCTAAATTAACCCCCCAAAACCCCCCAACCCCCCCCCCCCTTCAAAAAAAACAAAAACCCCAGCCCCTGAAATGCTGACGCGTGGATGCCTATTGGTCCCGGTTGGTGACACCAACCGGGACAAAAGGCCCTGCCTATTGGTCCCGGTTGGTGTCACCAACCGGGACCAAAGGCCCCCCTGCCTGGGCTGGCAGCAGCGGCCACGTGGAGGACCTTCTGTCCCGGTTCGTGTAAGAACCGGGACTAAAGGGTTAGGGCTTTAGTAACGACCCTTTAGTCCCGGTTCGAAAACCGGGACAAAAGGCCCTTACCAACCGGGGTAAAAGCCCCTTTTTCTACTAGTGCGGGAACCGCGACTGGCCTAGATTCTTCTGTAGTATTCGATCTTTATTAGCTAGCTAGCTAGTGATGTATTCGATATATAATATTCGAGACGATGTATTCGAGATTATATATATTATTAGAGACGATGTATTCGAGATTATATATTATTCAAGACGATGTATTCGAGATTATATATTATTCGAAACGATGCATATTATGTACTATGATTCAGTTTTTCCTTATTGATTGCATCGTCCATGCATTGTAATTTGAATACTAAATTGCTTTATATTTCTTATGGATTAGTTAAATAAAAGCTATGGCGGACAATACCGGCAGAGAGGGAGAAAAGACCCTGTTCGAGATCATACGCAGCCCTCGCGGGCCAGATGATCAGAGTGAAGACTATGACGGCTCCGAATATCTGAACAATACCGGGGAGGGTGATGATATGGTATTCGATCGCGCCGACCGAATTGATGAAGTCATGAACTATGATTATGATTATGACGCCGACAATGTTGATCTTGAAATAACAGAGACCGGCGAGGTATATTTATATTAGCAGGCATCTGGTGATCATCACATGTTTTTTTATTTGAAGATATATTAGCGAATCGATCTTTCTTCTTTCAGCCCTCCGGATCGAGCAAATCCTGTTTCTACAGGCAGCAGGACAAAGCGAGGCCCGGGCAAAAAGTTAAAGGAGGGTGTAAAGTACAACATCGATGCCATCAAAGCTAATGGCGAACCAAGCACGCCTAAGAACATTGCGAACAAGTTTATTCGTCAGTGCGGAGTTCTCGTGAGGGACCAACTCCCGATCTCCATTCAAGAATGGAAAGAGCCAACAAAGAAACGTCCAGATCTTACTTGGGTCGACGACAGAGCAAAAAACGCTTTGGGAATCTCTCATGGAACATTTCACCCTACCAGATCATTTCACTGATGCAGATGTGCAGAAAGTCAAGGACGCTGCTCTTAGGAAGATGGCAATTGCATTCAACACCCACAAGAAAATTGTATGGGCCAACTACGTCGAAGGAGGAAAGAAGACTCCAGAATTCAAGGGAACACTGGAGAAGCAAAGAGAACACTGGCCCGCTTTCGTGAAATTCAAGAAATCAGAATTATCTAAGGAACGGTCGAGAAAAAACAAGGCCAATGCCGCAAAAAGAATCAGTTCCATAGGTTGGGGCCAGGTGGCTACGCGGTGGCAATGCCTAAGTGGGATAAGTCTGAGCAAGAGATGCTGGATGCAGAGGTCACTCCAGTTACTAGGAGCTGGCCCCCCAAGTGCAGAGCTTGGTTCTATGCGCATGGGGAGGCGCGTTGGACCCGAAGACAGGCCTAGTTTCGAAGAAGGCAAGTCTAAAAGGAGCCGAAGATAAGTTACTTGAAGCAATAGAAGATGCTCGAAAGGGGGTGTTCATGCCCAACAGAGAGAACGACGAGCTTACGCGCGCCCTGGGAAATCCTGAACACCCGGGAAGAACACGAGGCAAGGGCGTTGTTCCATGGTATGAGGGCTTTTCGGAATGGAACATCGACTACAGAAGCCGTGCAAGAAGGAAGATGGAGGAGGAGAAGAAGAGGAAGCTGGAGGAGGAGCAGAGGAAGCAGGAAGCAGAACGCCTTCAAGGCCTAGAATCAGCGCACGCGGACTTGGCACTCAAATTCCAGTGGCAGCAGTAGCAGATCGACTCACTTAGCTAGGAAAGGGGGTCTCAGCAGCGGCAGCAGCTAGCGGATGATCCAGCATTGGATAGCACCGTCCCATCCATGCCGAGAAGCAGCATTGGTTCCGCCCCGAGCGACGCACTACTGGATAGATACCCTATGGATGACATCATGGAGAGCACTAACTGTGAGGTACACTTCAAAATGAAGAACTTATCCATGAAGGTGGCGGACGCCATTGCTTATACAAATCTCCCCGATGCAACCTTCCATTGCAACCCGATTCCAACCGATTATGCTCGTGTCGTGATTGATGAGGTGGTGGACCAATATTCGGGGCTGGAGCTTGACATTCCTGGGGGTGACGAGGAGCACACACTGGGAGAGGCCATACATCGTATCATCCTATGGAGAAAGGATTGCATCATCTTTCGAAGGCCACCGACACCGCGTCGTCATCCGACTCCTCCTTGATGTGAGGCCACTCCTCCTCCTTCAAGTCCGGCACAGCAGCAGGCCACTCCTCCTACTTCAAGTCCGACACCGCCTGAGGCCACTCCTCCTGCTTCAAGTCCGGCATAGCGTGAGGCCACTCCTCCTGCTTCAAGTCCGACACCGCGTGAGGCCACTCCTCCTGCTTCAAGTCCGGCATAGCCTCAGGCCACTCCTCCTGCTCCAACTCAGCCACGTCAGCCGTCTCCGCCGCCTCAGCAATTGGGGAAGAGAGCCGCCGCAGCTATGGTGCGTAGCGGTATGAGTCGAGGTAGTACAGGAGGTACAGGCGGAGGCAAGCGATATAAATATGGTCCAAGCCTCGCTCCTCTTCCTCAGAGGCCTTACGACATGACCAACGAGCAAAACGCAGCCATAGTGAAGGCCCAAGTGGACGCCCATTTTGGACCGAAACCGGCACCGCCGCCAAGGGAGAAAGTGCCTGAGGAAAAGATTGACTACTTTATTCGTATGGCTAGACCACCAGCTCCCAAGCCTGTTGACTTAGACTATGAGCAGCAAATCAGGAAGGCACATCGAGCACGAGTACAGAAGGAGTCGAGCTCGAGCTCGAGCCAAGCAGCTGGCAAAAATGCGAGAAAACCGTTCCCCAACTAGGAGAACAGGCGGCGCAATCGATCCGCCCGCTTGTTGTGCCAACAACACATAAGAGTACCGGCGCCCTATATATATGTGGGCAAACTGTTCCCCAGCTGGGCAATCTGGCAATAAACGACGAGCATAGAAGGCAGGCTGAAATACTCGGTATCACTGTTGGACAACTCCTCGAAATCGAGCCCATGTCTCCGCTTAGAGAGGAGGAAATAAAACGGAAATATGTCCGCGGCGAACCTTTGGTCGAGCCTGAGGAGGTCAAGAACCTCCCAACGAGAATGTATGAATTGCATCAATGGTACATGGAAATTTGCAAGACCCACAATCGAGAGTCCCTCATGGTGAAAGTCAAGGAAGAGGATTACTTCCATAAGCTAGCTCTGTCCATTGAGTATACAGAACTGTTTCAGTTATTCAATTATGACGCACTCGACAAATCTATCGTCAGTTGCTATTGTCTGTAAGTGATTTCTTTCTGTAATTTAAGTCTCAAGCTAGCAGTAGTGCTCTCGTTGATCATTACATGTAATTATCCTCACTATATTCTTTTTTGTGGTATTATGCAGGATGAAGATGTCCGAAATGAGAAAAGCTAGACGCTATGGCATTGGGTTCATTGACACAAATACCATTAATGAAGAGACATGGTCATATGAATATTATAAACAAGAATTAGAAAATAACATGCTAGAGTTCTTGAAGCGCCTCAATACCAATGCAGATATACTACTTCCTTACAACTTCCAGTGAGTCACACTGTCTTGTACTACAAATTCTGTTTTTGTTACTAGCTAGATGTTAATAAGTGTATAGGGTTTAGGGTTAGTTGATGAGTGTTATGCACATGCCCGCTTAATTTATACATGCAAACGTGCGCATGCATGTACCACTGGATCTTGTTAGACATTAAAGTTGAAGAAGGAAAAGTTGAAGTACTGGAGCCTAAAGAGTACTCAATCGTGAAGGGGATAGTCAACAGGTAATTTCAATCATTATATATATGTCCTGATATCAACTAATTAATAACTCCTTTATTCATTTTCTTTGCCGGCGGGCCGGCAGGGCTTGGCAAAAGTTCATCAAAGACGTTCCAGGCCCGTTCAGAGAAAATCTGTATTGGTATCGACCCACGGTAATTAATTAAGTAGCACTAGCTAGCTAGCTACCATGCAATCTCTTTAATTCTAGTTTCAATACCATTAATTATCATGCTTGATTAATTATTATCTGATTGAACTCTATTCTCGTAAAGGCCATGAAGCAGGAGCCGAGGAATGATTTATGTGCATACTACGTTTGTGAGAACATTTGCATGATGACGTCCGAAAGGAGCACATCTGATAGACAGCTATGGGTACGTTTGCCAGAACACTATACACAATTTTTACATCATTATCGATATCTAGTCACACAACTAATACATGCATATTGATCTCCTTCTTAATAGTTCAATGAGGTCCGGGAGAAGCTCCTACCAATGGATCGCGTACGAGCAATTGCAGAGGAAATAGCGGGATTTTTGCTCGACCAGGTCATAGATCCTAGAGGAGAATTTCATTACCCGCTACCGCAGTAATGCCTCCATGTAGGAGAAATTGTATATACCAAATTGTATATATATATACGTACATGTGTATGTGTGAATCGTGGTGCGAGACATTCAATGTATATAGGGATTGACTATTCGTCACCCTGGGTGAGGAATAGTTATTCTTCACCCCCCTCTATTTTACCATGAATGCACTGTAATTTTACGTTCCATAAGTTTTTCTTATTTCTGGTGTGAAAAAAGACCGTAAGAAAATATATAATCGCCGTAAAAAATATTTTATGTTATGTAAAATTACAAACGTAAAAACATAGTGTAAAATATACATAAACTCCAAATTTTCTTGTCTTACGACCTATATTTTAATTTCTTATACCAAATTTTACGTAGTGAATCAATAGGAATGTAACTATTTGAATTCCAAATGTAATTTAATTATGAAGTGATCGTAAGATTACCTCAGGTGAAGAATAACTTATTCTGCACCATGGATGATATATATATATATATATATATATATATATATATATATATATATATATATATATATATATGATCGGTTCTACGAGAAATTCTATTTATATATATATGCATAACGTGTACAATATGTAGTATCGTAAAATACCAGCAAACGAAAAAGAATTAAATGGAAAACACAAAATTAAAGGAAAAAGAAACCCTGAACCCAAAACCCCAAACCTTTTAGTACCGGTTGATGTTACCAACCGGTACTAAAGGTCTCCCCGCCCCCGGCGCCGGCTCGTGCCACGTGGTGGCCCTTTAGCAGCGGTTCATGCATAACCGGTACTAAATGGGGGGGACCTTTAGTCCCCACCCTTTAGTGCCGGTTGCAGAACCGGCACTAAAGGCCCTTACGAACCGATGTTGTAGCCCGGTTCTGCACTAGTGTTGGGTGATTGGGAACGCATGATGTATCAATGGCTTTGGCTCTTCAGGAGTTTGCTTGTGTTGATGGTCCCATATGATGGGTTCACAAAGGCAGAGAAGGTGCCCATGGTGTCCATGTCAATTTGGCTACAGATTCACAAGATACCAGAGGGTTTCTGCAGGAAGAACATCGTGGAAAATCTGCTAAAAAACTCGGGTGAAATCTTGGAGATGAGACTAAACGGAAGTACCCGTGGCGACTACTTTAGGGTTAGGGTTCGGCATGATTTTCGTCGGCCTCTCACCAAGTATGTCAGTATTGTAAGGGGAAAAGAGCACCAAGTTTATTTGGTGCGTTATGAGAAATTGGCGCGCTTCTGCAGCGTATGTGGGCTCATTGGTCATGACTGCAAAGAGTGCAGATCAGGTGTGCATGAGGAGAAGGACAAGAAATATGGTTCTTGGCTCTATGCGGATGGGCTGAATAAACCCCCGCCCAATGACAGTTTTGGCCGGGGAAGAAGTCAGAAGCAACCTACACCTCAATCTCAATAGCAGAAGTCGCCGGGAAAGACAATGGTCGATCCGGACATCCTAGATACGGCTTCAAGCCCGACCAAGGATGGACACATTGCCCAGCATGGAGATCCTGCTGCTCGTAAGAGACTCTCCATGGATGATGTAGCACCATGGGCCAATACCACAGCTTATTCAAGGCCGAGTGGTGTGTTGGCGCTCACACAGGGGATGGGTGAGGATGGAGAGCGGGCCTCGCCTACCAGTAGCAATAACAGCAAGAGAGCTCGTGTTGACTCAAGCAAGCGGTGTGTCAGGTGATAGATCGGCGGCCTCCTTCGAGGAGGACCGCCAGATGCAATGAATATCCTAGTATGGAACTGTCGGGGGGGGACCGCCGGACAGTTCGTGAGGTGTTGGCCCTCTCTAATTAAAGCCAATTCCCCGGGGCTTGTTTTTCTCTCGGAAACAAGACAGGCCTCTTCAAAGATGTAGAAACTAAAGTGGAGATTACAGATGAAGGGTTTTGCGGGTGTGTCGAGTGATGGACTCAGTGGAGGACTTGTGCTCTATTGGGATGAGAAGTTGCAAGTGACAGTGTTGGATTCCTGTGCACGGTACATTGACGTGCGGATTGTAGATGTGGCAAGTGGCAAGAATTGGAGGACGACGTTTGTTTATGGTGAACCTCGAGTGGAAAATCGTCATCACATGTGGAGTTCACTTTCCCAGCTCCGTGCGATCTCTTCGGAGCCGTGGTTAGTGTGTGGCGATTTCAACGAGGCGATGTGGTAGCATGAGCATATGTCTAGAACCCAGCGTTCTGAAAATCAGATGGAGATGTTCCGTGACTGTTTGTTGGCATGCGAGTTGTGGGACCTTGGTTTCTTGGGGTATCCTTTTACATATGATAATGGGCAACTTAGCGAGAGGAACGTGCGAGTTCGCCTTGACCGAGCATGTCCGGATGAAAATTGGAGGGAGCTCTTCCCTGCCGCGCAAGTTCTTCATCTGGCATCTTCATGTTCTGACCATAGCCCGATCTTGGTTCATCTTGCTCTCGTGGGTCCGAGGAGAACTAGGGCCTCTCCAAGGTACGAGATTATGTGGGAACGCCACCCAGCGCTGTCAGATGTGGTGGCGAGTAGGTGGAGGAAGAGTAAACCAGCCGGCAACCTGGCGGCTGTGCGGGACGCCCTGCATGAAATGATGAATGGCCTTCGGGCGTGGAGTAAGGAGAACTTCGGCCATGTTGCTACAGAACTGGAGAAGTTAAGGGCCGAGCTGGCTAATTTACAACTAAGAGATGTGGACAGAATGTTGATCCAGCAGAAGATGTTTCAGCTTGATGAGCTACTATATAGGGAAGAGATGGTGTGGCTACAGAGGTCGCGCATTACGTGGTTGAAGGAGGGTGAAAGGAACACGGCATATTTGCATAGACGAGCATTGTGGCGTGCGCGAAGGAATTACATCCAGAGATTACGGTGCACTGATGGCTCGTGGTGTTCTTCTCCGTCGGACATGGAACGCATGGCCACTTCGTACTTCAAGGAAGTATACACCAAAGACCCGACTCTAACACCCGATGTCGTGCTTGAGGCTATTGAACCTAAGGTAACTGAATAGATGAACGCCATGTTGAGCGCGCCGTTTTCTGAGGAGGAAGTGTCCAACGCCCTGTTTCAAATCGGCCCGCTGAAAGCTCCGGACACGGATGGTTTCCCGGCAAGGTTCTATCAACGGAATTGGGCCACTCTAAATTCTGAAATCACTGCAGCAGTGTTGGAGTTTTTTGTCTCTGGTTCCATGCCAGAAGGGGTTAATGATACAGTGATCGTCCTCATTCCGAAAGTCCCTCATCCCAAGGAGCTAAAGGATTTCAGGCCGATCAGCTTATGCAATGTAATATACAAACTGGTTTCTAAATGTTTGGTTAATCGTCTCCGTCCCTTGCTGTCAGAGCTGATTTCTGAGAACCAAAGTGCTTTTATTCCAGGCCGGCTCATCTCGGATAATTCTATTATTGCTTTCGAGTGCATCCATCACATACAATCTCTGAAGAGCAACAGTCGGGCAGCTTGCGCGTACAAACTCGATCTCTCAAAGGCGTATGATCGGGTCGACTGGGACTTTCTGGAGAAGGCCCTTAGCAGATGGGGGTTTTCTAATCAGTGGGTTGCCTGGATAATGACGTGTTAAATCAGTCCGATATTCGGTTAAATTTAATGGGAAGCTATTGGAAGTTTTTTCACCATCTAGAGGCCTTCGACAAGGTGACCCATTGTCTCTGTTCTTGTTTCTCTTTGTTGCTGATGCTTTATCTGCTCTCATGTCTAAGTCAGTTAATGAGGGAAGCTTGAACGGGGTGAGCATTTGTCGGGGTGCACCGGAGATTTCTCACCTCCTATTTGCGGATGACACCATGCTGTTTTTTGAAGCTTCAAGCCAGCAGGCGAATGTTGTTAAAGGCTTGTTGAACACTTATTCCTCGGCGACGGTCAACTCATAAACCCCGAGAAGTGTTCCATCCTTTTTCTGACAATTGCGAAGGGTCAGTTGCGGAGGAGATCAAGAATATATTGGAGGTAACACAGCAGGTGTTTGAACCAAAATACCTTGGCCTACCGGTTCGTGAAGGAAGAGTCCATAAGGGGCAATTTGAGACGTTGCAAGATAGACTGAGGAAAAGACTTATTGATTGGAGTGAACAATACGTATCGGTTGGAAATAAAGAGATTCTCATTAAGGCTGTGGCTCAGGCGATACCCACCTATGTGTCACGCCCCATATGCGATACTATCCAAAAGAGACTCGAAGGTCCCACCAAGGATAGAACCGCATATTGAAACGCTTTTGCAAGGTGGATATCATTACATCAACATTACATAATATTTGGGGATACATACAAGGCATACAAATGCCGCAAGAATACATCAATACCACATACATAAGATCAACATCCGACTACGGATGAAACATAAACAGAAACTCAACGACAACCACCCTGCTAGCCCAGGCTGCCGACCTGGAACCTATCCCCTGATCGAAGAAGAAACAGAAGAAGAACTCCAAACAAGCGAACATCGCTCTCGCGTCATGATCATCGCATAACCTGAACCTGCAACTGGTGGTGTAGTAATCTGTGAGCCACAAGGACTCAGCAATCCCATTACCATGGGTATCAAGACTAGCAAAGCTTAATGGGAAAGAAAGGGGTAAAGTGGTGAGGTTGCAGCAACGACTAAGCATGTATGGTGGCTAACTTACGCAAATAAGAGCGAGAAGAGAAGCAAAGGAACGGTCGTCAACTAGTAATGATCAAGAAGTGATCCTGAACTCCTACTTACGTCAAGCATAACCCAGAAACCGTGTTCACTTCCCGGACTCCGCCGAGAAGAGACCATCACGGCTACACACGCGGTTGATGCGTTTTAATTAAGGTCAAGTGTCAAGTTATCTACAACCGGATATTAACAAATTCCCATCTGCCACATAACCGCGGGCACGGCTTCCGAAAGATAATACCCTGCCGGGGTGTCCCAACTTAGCCCATGATAAGCTCTCACGGTCAACGAAGGATATTCCTTCTCCCGGGAAGACCCGATCAGTCTCGGAATCCCGGTTACAAGACATTTCGATAATGGTAAAACAAAACCAGCAAAGCCGCCCGAATGTGCCGACAAATCCTGATAGGAGCTGCACATATCTCGTTCTCAGGGCACACCGGATTGTCCAAGCTTCCGATAGGCCAGCCCAGAGTTGCCCCTAGTGGCCACCGGCGACTGACAGGTTGGACCAACACTCGGAGGAGCACTGGCCCGGGGGGGTAAATAAAGATGACCCTCGAGAGCGCGACTCCCAAGGGAAAAGAAATAGGCTGAGCAAATGGTAAAACCAAGGTTGGGCCTTGCTGGAAGAGTTTTATTCAAGGCGAACTGTCAAGGGGGTCCCATAAATCACCCAACCGTGTAAGGAACGCAAAATCCGGGAACATAACACCGGTATGACGAAAACTAGGGCGGCAAGAGTGGAACAAAACACCAGGCATAAGGCCGAGCCTTCCACCCTTTACCAAATATATAGATGCATTAATAATATAAGAGATATTGTGATATCCCAACATAAACATAATCCAACATGGAGCAATCTTCATCTTCACCTGCAGCTAGCAACGCTATAAGAGGGGCTGAGAAAAGCGGTAACATAGCCAAACAACGGTTTGCTAGGAAGGGTGACAAAGGTTAGAGGTTCATGGCAATTTGGGAGGCTTGAGGAACAAGTGAATAGGTAGCGCAGCGAAGCGATAGAACGAAGCAACTAGCATAG
The DNA here is from genome assembly GCF_002575655.3 of Aegilops tauschii subsp. strangulata. Lineage (NCBI taxonomy): Eukaryota > Viridiplantae > Streptophyta > Magnoliopsida > Poales > Poaceae > Aegilops > Aegilops tauschii. The sequence continues at coordinate 597,786,262 of NC_053037.3, forward strand.
CAATGATAGTAATGAGATCCAAGGTGACGGTCATCTTTCCTGAAATCCCGCTAGGAGGAAGAACGAATCCATGAAGAATAAGCCACGAAGACGAACGAATCCTCACGATCGCAACGACACGGGAACTATCGAGAAGAAGCACACAACAAGGTAAACACACCACACATGAACAAGGCATGATGCTCAACCAAGAATGATGCATGACAAGGCTAAACGAAGCTACTCATGACAAAAGATGATGCATACAAGAACAACACGTCAAGGCAAGTTTAAATGAGGCCGGAAACAACATATAACAAATCCGGTAAGTCCTCATATGCAAATTTCGAAATTGGTCCAGAACTGAATAAGCCTTATGCTCAAGTTATTAAACAGCAAGTTAAAGAGCACCATGATGATCTACACGAAATTCTAGTCAAGTCACATATAGAGTTCATTAGATTCGGAGTTACGGCCTAGAAGATATGAGCAAGACAAGATAAACATGGCATTGATGCAAAATGCATACAAACATCAAGAAAACACCTCAAAACAAGGATGCAACATGATAATATGAGACTACATGCAAAACTAAGCAAGTTTCATATAGAGCACGCTCAAAACGGAGCAACGGTGCAACACATACACTCCAAACAAGTCATAGCAACAATCTGTCCAAAATAGCAACTATACATCTAGCAAGCATCAAAACAATATGCTACAGCAACGGAACATGAAAACAAAAGGCATGGATATGATGTACAGGTAAAGCAAAACAAAACATGAACACTGAGCTATCTCCAGAAATCACTAGAGCATGCTCAAAATGACATGGCAAGATTGCAAAATAATAACAGATTCACAGACTTAGCAGAAATACTGGACATGGCAGAAATAACATCAGGTAGCAATGTTCAGAGCACGAAATCAACATGCTACAGGAACTTAACATGGCAAAACAAGGCATGGCATGAATCTACTCAAAGCATGTAACAAAAGTCCCTTACTGACCGTAAGCCAAAAAGAACCAGAAGATATGATGGCAAGCATGTAAACATAGCAAGTTTCGTTATCAGGTTTCAGACTTAGCAGAAAACAGAGCATGACAGAAATATTAATATGTAGGCATGTTGATGAGCTTGATGCGCTCACCACAAAGCAATGCATGACAAACCAAGCATACCTACATCAAGATGGCATGTTTATGAAGCTAACCATGGCAAGAACAATAGCATAGCATGTATGGATCGACTACAATAAGCTTGGCAAAAATGCATATCATGTTAAGAATCTGCCAGAAATATTTAATAGCAAACGTAGAGCAAGATTGAGTCATGCTATGGCACTCCATAATTGCAAAAAATTGCAGGAATGGATCAATTACAACTATAGCTACAAAACATCCTTACTGAACATCTTCAAAATATGCATGGATCTCTCTGTAGCATCAAGTTTACATGGCAACAAAATTACAGCAGACAAGGACTTAGAGAAATCACTGTCTCTGAAATCAGAAATATTACGGGGCCTACTTTGCATGCTTGTGCTAGTCACCACAGAGATCACAAAAATACATGGACTACACCACTGGAAAGATGGCATGGCATACTTCAAAACACATGTAGAGCTCAGGCCCAAAAGATGCACAGATTAAAAGATACAAAAATGACAAATCTCCAAGTTCTGATAAGAACCAGAGAATAACAGCAACTAGCACTCTTGCAACGATGATTAGAGTATCAAGATGACCTCTAATGAACATGGTGCAATTGAACAAAATGTAGAGCATCACGAGGCGAACAATTTGACATATTACACGCGCGAATCGGAGTTACATGCAAGAAGTTAGGGCATCTCGAACAGGAGCACATGCTGATGAAATACAATGACCGTGAAAACGAGGGAGAGAGGAAAAGTCAACGGGGGCTACCGTGGATCTGGATCGAGGATGGACTGCTCGAGCTCGGGGGCAGAGGCGGCAGTGCTCCGGCGGGGAGCTCGCCGGACGGCGCGGGGCGGCGCCATGGCCGAGGGAGGAGGGAGAGGACGGGGCCGGCGAGGCTCCGGCGACGCACGGGGAGGCGCCGGGCACACCGGCGGCGCACGGGGCGGCAAGGCGCGGCCGGCGCCGGCGAAGGCGGCGGTGCGGCGGGAGCCCGGCGGCCGGAGGAGGCGAGGCGGCGGGCGCCGTGGCCGGGCGGCGGGGCCACGTCGGCGGCGGGGACTGCCACGGGCGGCGGCGGCGACTCGGGCCCGCGCGGGCCCCGGATGTGCTCCGCGGGCCGCGGCGGCGGTGGGACGGCGGCGGACAGGTGTCGCGCCCGGATTCGTCGCGGGGGCGGTTGGACATGTCCGACGGCGGCGCGGACATGTCCGGCGGCGCGAGGGGAGCGAAGCTAGGGTTAGGGTGGAATTCATCCGCGAATTTCGGGGGAGGGGGTGTTTATATAGGTAGAGGGAGTTAGGAGAGTCCAAACGAGGAGCGGTTTTCGCCCATGCGATCGTGATCGAACGACCGAGAGCATGGCGGAGACTTAGAGGGGTTTTGGGGCTGTTTGAAAGGGGGTTTTGCTGCAATGCCAAAACGGACTTCGCGGTTACCCGGTTAACCGTTGGAGTACCAAACGACCTCCAAATGGAACGAAACTTGACCGGTGGTCTCCGGGTGGTATACTAGGGCCACTTGACAAGCCTCGGTCCATTCCGAGAAAGTTTGACACCCGCACACGAAAGAAAACAAGAGGGGTGCACCGGAGGAGATAGGAGCGCCGGATTGCAAAACGGACAACGGGGAAAATGCTCGGATGCATGAGACGAACACGTATGCAAAAGCGATGCACATGATGACATGATATGAAATGCAGATGATGACATGGCAAAATGCAGCACGCAAGCAAATGAGATGGCAACGACAGCGAATAACTGGCAGACACCTGGCGCAACGGATCCGGGGCGTTACACTATGTTATGAGTGTGGTCAGACTACCTGCCTCAGTGTGTGATGATCTAACCAAGATGATGCGGCAGTATTGGTGGGGGTGGAAAATGCCAAGAGGAAGATGGCATGGCTAAGCTGGGAGAGGATGATGCTACCCACGGACATGGGGGGCATGGGATTCCGAGACATGAGGGCTTTTAATCAGGCTTTGCTTGCCAAGTAGGCCTGGCGCCTACTGGATAGCCCAGATAGCTTATGTGCGAGGTTATTGAAGGCTAAATATTACCCGAGGGGAAACCTGCTGGACACGGTTTTTTCTTCAAACTGTTCGGCGGTGTGGAAAGGTGTTGTTCATAGACTTGAGCTTGTGAAGAAAGGCATTATATGGCGAGTTGGCAATGGCACAATGATAAAGACTTGAGGGATCCTTGGATCCCCCATGGACACAATCTCAGACCAGTCACACGTAAGAGGAATTGTCGTTACAATTGGGTGGCTGATTTTTTGAACGAGCATGGTGCATGGAATGTGGAACGGCTTCGGGAGCATTTTTGGGACATGGATGTAAGGGAGATTTTGAAGATCCGCACATCCCCAAGGAATGGGCAGGACTTCGTCGCTTGGTTCCCGGAGCGGTCTGGGCAGTTCACTGTCCGTAGCGCATATCACCTAGCTATGGAGGTCCAGTACTCAATGCGACTCATCTCGTCAAGTAACAATTCTTCAGGTCGGAGGCCCATTTGGCAGCGGATCTGGAGCTCTCAAGTTCCTCTGAAGATGAGAATTATGGCGTGGAAGGCTGTCTCCGGGGCTCTCGCTACAAATGAGTGCAAGAAATACCGACACATCTCTACTAGAGATGGTTGTCCGGTGTGCGGCCGAGAGAAGGAGACTAGCTTTCATGCTCTTGTATCCTACGAGCATGCGAGGAGGATTTGGGCTCAGATGAGAACAGTTTGGCGACTCCCTAGCCAAGATGTGCTTCATGATACAGGGAAGGAGTGGCTCTTAAACGTCCTAGCAAACTGCGATGATCACATGCGGGATTGCACGATTATGTTGATATAGAGGATCTGGTCATTACAATCCGACATAACACATGGAAAGGCGGTTCCTCCTGTAACGGCAACGTCAGACTATCTCCAAAGTTATATGAATTCCTTGAACCTATGTTGCAGATTCTCCACGGAAGAAATTCTCAAAGGGAAGATGCCAATGGTCTGGGAAGCAACCGTCGAGGTCTCTAATCCTTGAACCCCTCTTCACTGGCCGCGGCCGCCGACAGACCGGGCTGCTCTTTCGGTGGATGGGGCTTTCATGCAAGAGGACGGTTTGGCGGAGGCGGGTATGATACTACGGCGTCATGATGGAAGTGTGATCACTAGTAGAAAAAGGGTCAAATGTCAAGCACATTAATGCCGGTTTGCTTTTGAGCCGGCACTAATGTGTGCATTAGTGCCGGTTCCAACGGCTAGCCGGCCGCTTTCATTAGTACCGGTTCGTGGCCGACCTTTGGCACCGGTTCGTGCCACGGACCGGTACTAAAGTGAGTGGTGGCAGGATGTTGTCAGTCCGGGGCCCCTCCAGCACCTTTAGTACCGGTTCGTGGCACGAACCGGTGCTAAAGGTCGTCCTACATAAACCCTTCGTCCACCCGAGCTCGCTCTGTTCTTCCCCTTTCCCCTCTACTCTCTGTTCTTCCCCTCTTCCTCTCGAGCTCATCACACATTTTGCCCAAAATTTGTCAAGATTTGAAGGGCCCCATCCATTCAAATGATCACAAAGGTTAGCAACTTTGTCCTTTCATCTCTCATTGCTAGATTAGCTCTTGCAATGCTTTGTATAGTGATTAATTTATGAGTTTTGTAATTTGGGAGGAAATATATGTGCTAGTATTTGATTTATATGCAATTTGAGGTCAAAAATAACACTTAGTTTGCATATGTAGGTGTGGTTTACTTAGTGCCTTCTAAATCTCCGTCGTAACCACAGTCGATCGCCCGCACTGTTCCGTCGCCGGCACCACCTTGTGGTGAGCCTCTTGTTCATGAATGTTTTACATTACCAAATTGATGTTTGTGTGATTTGGATATATAGTTACTCGTATAATTATCTTACCCGTACGTTGTTTGTTATACATAGTACCATGGTTTTGATATCCGTCCCCGTCGGCCCTCGTCCTTGTTATGATTCGGATGTGGTATATTCTCTTTTAAAACTAGTTGTTGCATTTCGTGTTTATGACAAATTATGCCCATCAAGTTGACATAGATATTTTTGTCTAGGAGGTTTGTGAACCGGAAATTCTAACCGACCCTATTGTCGAGAGGTTAAATTTAGTTGAAAGAGAAAACGAGTATTTGAAAGAAAAATTGAAAAGAATTGAGGGGGAGAAGATGGAATTGGAGTTGCATGTTGCCGATGTCGTCGATGATCACAAGATCAAGATGGAGAAAATGCGCTTGAAGATTAGAAAGATTAGAAAATATGTCGTTGATAGTGAGGCTTGGTATAATTATGATGTTGGATCAATTATTACTTTAGTTGCGATCTTGATCGCATTTGTTGTTGCATTTAAATGCTTTAGTTAGAGAGTTATTTGTTTGTTGCATTTAAGTCTTGTATGAACTATATGTATGAACTTGTATTAATTTGGTCTTTTCGGTGTTGTGTAATGAAGATGAGCCGACAATGGATGTACGATGGCCGATGCTCTCCCGAGTTCATTAATGGCGTGCAAACTTTTCTGCTTGCGGCTGAGGCAAACAAGCGGGCGGATGGTTTTATGCCTTGTCCATGTTTAGTCTGTAAGAATGATCACAATTACTCTACGTCAAGAACCATTCACGTCCACCTGTTTAAGTCCGGTTTCATGCCCCACTATAATGTTTGGACCAAGCACGGAGAAGGAGGGGTTATGATGGAAGACAATGAAGAAGAAGAGGACGACGACAACTATCCTGGCCATGGGTTCCCTGAATACGATGATACAACAATGGGGGAAGAAGCTGAGTCGGCAATGCGGGAAGAAGCTGAAGAAGAGGCATCAGATGAGCCCGCTGATGATCTAGGTCGGGCCATTGCCGATGCAAAAAGAAACTGCGCAAGTGATTTGGAGAAGAAGAAGTTGCAGCGCATGTTAGAGGATCACAAGAAATTATTGTACCCGAATTGCGAAGCTGACAAGAAAAAGTTGGGAGTCTTAAAGAAATATGTTCATAACCGTGTTAGGCCAGAAGGAAGCATCTCCAAGGGCCATGAAAATGAGGAGGTCATTGAGTTTTGTATTGACTTTATTCCTGACCTTAAGCCGATTGGTGTTCCTGAATCGCGGCATAAGGGTAGACTGGATGGAAAAGGCACGCTAGGAGGGAATCAAAAAATATGTATGGACGGACATTCTCTCACTGAAGCACACTACACAGTTCTACAGAATTCCGCCTTGGTGGCTCCGTATATGGACGAACACAAGAATTTTCTACGCTCCAAACACCCGGAGCGGTCTGATGACTGGATTACACGTGAACAAACCAGGAGTTTCGCCGGCTGGTTGCAGACACGTACCATGCATGACGCCTCTATTGAAGATGACCTGTACTCGCTGTCCCAGTTACCATCTTCGAATATAATGACTTTCAAAGGGTACGAGATAAATGGTAATACATTTTACACGATCGCCCAAGATAAGAAGAGTACCAACCAAAACAGTGGTGTCCGCTTTGATGCAACAACCAAGACGGGAAAGGAAACATATTATGGTTACATAGAGGAGATATGGGAACTTGACTATGGACGTGGTTTGAAGGTCCCTTTGTTTTGGTGCAAATGGGTCAATATGACACGAGGCGGGGTAACGGAAGACCCGCGGTATGGAATGACAACAGTGGATCTCAACAATCTTGCATATGCAGACGAACCATTTGTCCTAGCTAATGATGTGGCACAGGTTTTCTATGTGAAGGATATGTCTACCAAACCGAGAAAAAGAAAAGATAAGGAAGCGAATGCATCATACGATGAGCCAAAGCGCCACATAGTTCTTTCTGTGAAGAGAAACATCGTGGGAGTGGATGACAAGACAGACATGTCAGAAGATTATGAAAAGTTTGATGAAATTGCTCCATTCACAGTGAATATTGACCCGAGCATCCAGTTAAATGATGAAGATTTTCCATGGCTACGGCGCAAAGGGACACACGCGAAGAAAAAGTTTCACACCCAAATATCTGGGATGTGATCGGCTTCGCTATCATCACTTTCTTCTGTGTTTCACACCCAGAAGGGAATCTCTGTAATAGTTAGGGTAGTTATGTGTTTTGGCATTTGAAACGCGAAGAAATTTTATGTGCAAACAAATACTTTCATGCATTTACTTATTTTTTCAGCTAAATGACCCTGAAATTGAAAAGCATTTCAAATGAACTCAGAAAAGGTTGAAAGTTGGCATGGTATCATAATTTCACCCACGTAGCATGTGCAAAAAAGTAGAGAGGGTTACCGCAAAAACTGGATGCACTTCGTGTACAAAATGGACAATCTCTTTCGAAGTATCAGGGTTTCGGACGAAAACTCATCCGTTACAAAGGCATTTCATTTTTTAAATAACCTAAGCATTACCAAATTGAATATAATGATAAAATACACTAATATTAAACATAATAAAAAAGAATCACTGCAAAATCTATTTTCGAAGTTAAGTTATTCACAAACTAGTGATTCACACAAATTTCAAATAATTCAAAATGTAAACTATTCAAATTTGTAAACTACCGCACTAATAGAAAGTCTGTAATTTTTTGTACCTAAAGCAAAAATATTCACAAAGAAACTCTAAATACAACAAAAAACAACTCAAAAATAAATAAAACAAAAATAAATAAAGCAAAAAAATAAGAAAATAAAAAAGCCCACCTACTGCGCCACAGCGGCCTGCATACGACTAGAAACCCAACCTGTTGTTGGGCGAGGATGCAGGCCCGCAAAGGCCCAGTAGGCCCACAGGGCAGCACAGAACATTTAGGCCCAGTAGGCCTGCTTTGGAGAGGAGCTCGAGAGAGCTACCGCACTAGGGCTTATAAACCAGTGCGGACGCCCCTCGGCTAGCGCGGTGGGACTAAACATGACGCACCGCACCTGCGCCAGCGCACCCCCTTTAGTACCGGATGGTGGGTCAAACCGGTACTAAAGGGGGGTCTTTAGTACCGGTTGGAGCGACCACCCGGTACTAAAGGGTGTGCGCTTCCCGCCGCTTGGCCTGGCCAAAACAGACCTTTAGTACCGGTTGGTGGCTCCAACCGGTACTAAAGGGGTGTTCTATATAAGAAAGCACTTCAAAAAAATTCAGTTTCTCATCTTTCCCTCTGCTTCTTTCTCCTCTGCCCCGTCGCCGCCGCTCCTCCTCGCCGCCCCCGTCGCCGTCCCCGTCGGCGTCCGTCGCCCCGGCCGTCCCCGTCCCCGTCGCCGCGCCCCGCCCCGTCGTCCCGTCGTCCCCGCCCGGCTCGTCCCCGTCCCCGTCGTCACCGCCCCGTCCCCATCCCCGTTGTCACCGCCTGTCTCCGTCCCCGTCGTGGCCCCCCGTCGCCGCGCCTCGCCGGTGAGCTCCTGCCCCGGCCGCCATGTCCACACACACACACACACACACACACACACTAGTTTTTTAGTTATAGAAATTTATTTTTTTAGTTATAGAAATATTAGAAATGTTAGTTATATAGAAATGTTATATATTTTTTTCTGTTTTTTAGTTATAGAAATATTTATAGAAATTTAGCAATTTTTCTGTTTTTTAGTTATAGAAATATTAGAAATGTTAGTTATATATATATAGAAATGTTAGAAATTTTAGAATTAGTTTTAGTTAGATGAATTAGATTAATGTCAAATTGTTAGAATTTGCATATAGAATTTTAGTTATCACAATCCAATCATTTAAAAAATGTTACTTTTTGCGGGCATATAGTATTTGTTCTCGACGATGCCCAGCCCGCATCCTCGCCGTCGACCCGTTCGCGACGACGTCCGGCTGACCCATGTCCGGGATTGGGCTCCGCCGGGCTGGCACTAGGAGGTGCTACCTGGAGGGGTGCGCCGCTTGGTGAGGAACCCGGCCTCGGGTCCCGTCGTCGACCCTGATCTCCTTTGGTGGCGTTCGCGTGGGCCACATTCGGTGCAGAGGGAGCCGGCCCCGCCGGAGGTGGTGCGTCGTCGTGTCAGGGAGGAGGACGAGCACGTCCATCGCTACGTGGCTGCTATGGATGTCAGGTTCTCCAATACCTGGCAGGTTCTTTGGGCAGATGACCGGAGATATGATCCTGTGATGGTTCCTTGTCTTTGGGTGTCCACCGCCCGCGCCCCAGGAACCGCGAGTGGCCTAGATTCTTCTATAGTATTCGATCATTATTAGCTACCTAGCTAGTGATGTATTCGAGATTATATATTATTCGAGACGATGTATTCGAGATTATATATTATTCGAGACGATGCATATTATGTACTATATGATTCAGTTTTTCCTTATTGATTGCATCCATGCATTGTAATTTGAATACTAAATTGTTTTATATTTCTTCTGTATTAGTTAAATAAAAGCTATGGCGGACAATACCGGCAGAGAGGGAGAAGAGGCCCTGTTCGAGATCATACGCAGCCCTAACAGGCCAGATGATCTGAATGAAGCAAATGACGGCTCCCAATATCTGAACAATACCGGGGAGGGTGATGATAAGATATTCGATCTCGACGATCGAGCTGATGAAGTCATGAACTATGATTATGATTATGATGACGCAGACAATGATTATGATGATGAATACAATGTTGATCTTGAAATAACAAAGACTACCGGCGAGGTATATTTATATAAGCAGGCATCTAGTGATCATCACATTTTTTTTATTTGAAGATATATTAATGAATCGATCTTTCTTCTTTCAGCCCTCCGGATCGAGCAAATCTGCTTCTACAGACAGCAGGACAAAGCGCGGCCCGGGCAAAAAGTTGAAGGAGGGTGTAAAGTACAACATCGATTCCATCAAAGCTAGTGGCGAACCTCTCACGCCTAAGAACATTGCGAACAAGTTCATTCGTCAGTGCGGAGTTCTTGTGAAGGACCAACTCCCGATCTCCATTCAAGAATGGAAAGAGCCAAAAACTAAACGCCCAGATGTTACTTGGGTCGACGACAGAGCAAAACAAAAGCTTTGGGAATCTCTGATGGAACATTTCACCCTACCAGATTATTTCACTGATGCAGATGTGCAGAAAGTCAAGGACGCTGCTCTTAAGAAGATGGCAATTGCATTCAACACCCACAAGAAAACTGTATGAGCCAACTACCTCGCTGCAGAAAGGAAGACTCCAGAATTCAAGGGAACACTGGAGAAGCAAAGAGAACACTGGCCCGCTTTCGTGAAATTCAAGGAATCATAATTATCTAAGGAACGGTCGAGAAAAAACAAGGCCAATGCCGCAAAAAAGACGCAGTTCCATAGGCTGGGTCCAGGTGGCTACGCGGTGGCAATGCCTAAGTGGGATAAGTCTGAGCAAGAGATGGAGGATGCAGGGGTCACTCCGGTTACTAGGAGCTGCCCCCCCAGGTGTAGAACTTGGTTCTATGCGCATGGGGGGGCGTTGGAACCGAAGGCAGGCCTGGTTTTGAAGAAGGCAAGTCTAAAAGGAGCATAACAAAATTTACTTGACGCAATAGAAGATGCTCGAAAGGGGGTGTTCACGCCCAATAGAGAGAACGACGAGCTTACGCGCGCCCTGGGAAATCCTGAACACCCGGAAAGAACACGAGGCAAGGGCGTTATTCCCTGGTATGAGGGCTTTTCGGAATGGAATGACGACTACAGGACCCGTGCAAGAAAGAAGAAGGAGGAGGAGAAGAAGAGGAAGCTGGAGGAGGAGCAGAGGAAGCAGGACGCGGAACGCCTTCAAGGCCTAGAAGCAAGGCACGCGGACTTGGCACTCAAATTCCAGCAGCAGCAGATCGACTCACTTAGCCAGGAAAGGGGGTCTCAGCAGCGGCAGCAGCAAGCGGATGATCATCCGGCATTGGATAGCACCGTCCCATCCATGCCGAGAAGCAGTGTTGGTTCCGCCCCGGGCGACGCACTGCTGGATACATACCCTGTGGATGACATCATAGAGAACACTAACTGTGAGCTACACTTCAAAATGAAGAACATATCCATGAAGGTGGCGGACGCCGTTGCTTTTACAATTACCCCCGAAGCAACCTTCCATTGCGCCCCGATTCCAGCGGGCTATGCTTGTGTCTTGGTTGATGAGGTGGTGGACCCATATTCGGGGCTACAGCTTGACATTCCTGGAGGTGACGACGAGCACACACTGGGAGAGGCCATACATCGTATCATCCTATGGAGAAAGGATTGCATCATCTTTCGAAGTCCACCGACACCGCGTTTGCCGACTCCTCCTCAAAGTCCACGAAAGCATGAGCAGACTCCTGCTTCAAGTCCGGCACAGCGTCAGGCCACTCCTCCTGTTTCAAGTCCGACACCGTGTCAGGCCACACCTCCTGCTTCAAGTCCGGCACAGCGTCAGGCCACACCTCCTGCTTCAAGTCCGACACCGTGTCAGGCCACACCTCCTGCTTCAAGTCCGGCACAGCGTCAGGCCACTCCTCCTGCTCCAACTAAGCCACGTCACTCGTCTCCGCCGCCTAAGCAATCGCAGAAGAGACACGCCGCAGCTATGGTGCGTAGCGGTACGAGTCGAGGTAGTACAGGAAGTACAGGCGGATACAAGCGATATAAATATGGTCCAAGCAGCCTCGCTCCTCTTCCTCAGAGGCCTTACGACATGACCGAGGAGCAAAACGATGCAATAGTGCGGGCCGAAGTGGACGCCCATTTTGGACCGAAACCGGCACCGCCGCCGAGGGAGAAAGTGCCTGAGGAAAAGATTGACCACTTCATTCGTATGGCTAGACCACCAGCTCCCAAGCCTGTTGACTCAGACTATGAGCGCCAAATAAGGAAGGCACATCAAGCACGACTACAGAAAGAAGCGAGCTCGAGCTCGAGCCAACAAGCAGCTGTCAAAAAATGCGGGAAAACCGTTCCCCAGCTGGGAGAACAGGCGGCGCAATCGACCCCCCCCCCCCGCTTGTTGTGCCAACAACACATGAGAGTACGCGCGCCCAATATTATTGTGGGCAAACCGTTTACGTTCCCGAGCTGGGCGATGTGGTAATAACCGAGGAGCATATAATGCAGGCTGAAATGCTTAAGATCACTGTTGGACAACTCCTCGATATCGAGCCCATGTATCCGCTTAGAGAGGAGGAAATAAAACGAAAATATGTCCGGGGCCAACCTTTGGTCGAGCTCGAGGAGGTCAAGAACCTCCCAACGAGAATGTATGAATTGCATGATTGGTACATGAAAATTACCAAGATTTCCAATCAAGAGTCCCTCATGGTGCAAGTCGAGGAAGATCATTACTTCAATAAGAAAGCTCTGTCCGTTGAGTATTCAGAACTATTTCAGTTATTCAATCAAGATGCACTCGACAAATCTATCGTCAGTTGCTATTGTCTGTAAGTGATTTCTTTCTATAATTTAAGTCTCAAGCTAGCTCTAGTGCTCATTGATTGATCATTAATTACCTGTAATTATATATCCTCACTATATATTCTTTTCTGTGGTATTATGCAGGATGAAGATGTATGAAATGAAAAAAGCTGGACGCTATGGCATTGGGTTCATTGACCCAAATACCGTTAATGAATACACATGATAATTGGAATGGTGTAGACAAGATGTAGAGAAAAACATGCTAGAGTTCTTGAAGCGCCTCAATAGCAATGAAGATATACTACTTCCTTACAACTTCGAGTGAGTCACACTGTCTTGTACTACAAATTCTGTTTTTGCTTACTAGCTAGATGTTAATAAGTGTATAGGGTTTAGGGTTATAGTTGATTAGTGTTATGCACATGCCCGCTTAATTTATACATGCAAACGTATGCGCATGCAGGTTCCACTGGATCTTGTTAGACATTAAAGTTGACGAAGGAAAAGTTGAAGTACTGGACTCACTACTTAAAAAAGATAGTGACTACAACATCATGAAGGGGATAGTCGACAGGTTATTTCAATCATTCTTAACTATATCTCGGCCTATTTAGTTCGTCATTTCCTGATATGAACTATTTTTAATAACCCCTTTATTAATTTTCTGGGATAATTGATTTTATGCCCCTGGTTGGGTCACACTCGGCAGATTTACCCCTAGTTTCCAAAAACACTTGTTCTTGCCCAAACCACTTTGCTCCTCTTATGCTTTTGCCCTTTGACTGTTTGACCATCACTTTGAAAACTTCATAAAAAAATTCATACTAACTCAGAAAAATTCAAATAAGATATCAAAATTTTCAGAAAAGCATCACCTATATGTGCATGTCATTTACATTCATGAAAAAAGTGTTGGCCAGTCCCCATCTTAGTTTTAGCTCATATGATCTTAGCATGAATAGTAAAATCTAAAAAATTCTAAAAATTCTAAAAATAATTTGGTGGCAAACTTTGACCAATGTTTTGAGTGCTTGCCAAGTTTCATATGGGAATGACATTCGTGGAAGTCATGGCAGAAAAACAAAAATCAATGGTCCAAAATTTCATTTTTTTACCACGACTTCCACGAATGTCATTCCCTTATGAAACTTGGCAAGCACTCAAAACATTGGTGAAAGTTTGCCACCAATTTTTTTTAAATTTTTTAGATTTTTTTAGATTTTATTGTTCATGCTAAGATCATATGAGCTAAAACTTAGATGGGGACTAGCCACTTTTTTCATGAATGCAAATGACATGCACATATAGGTGATGCTTTTCTAAACATTTTGATATCTTATTTGGATTTTTCTGAGTTAGTATGAATTTTTTACGAAGTTTTCAAACTGATGGTCAAATGGTCAAAGGGCAAAAGCATAAGAGGGGCAAAGTGGTTTGGGCAGGAACAAGTGTTTTCGGAAACTAGGGGTAAACCTGCCGAGTGGGACACAACTAAGGGCACCAAATTAATTATCCCTAATTTTCTTTGCCGGCGGGCAGGGCTTGGGCAAAGTACATCAAGGTGACTCCAGGAAAATGGCGACAAAAGCTATGTTGGTATCGACCCAAGGTAAGTAATTAAGTAGTACTAGCTAGCTAGCTACCATCTCTTTAATTCTTGTTTCAATAACATTAATTAATTAACATGCTTGATTAATTATTATCTGATTAAATTCTATTCTCGTAAAGGCCCTGAAGCAGGCGCCGGGGACTGAAGTGTGTGCATACTACGTTTGCGAGAACATTCGCATGATGGCGTCCGAAAGCAGCAGATCTGATAGACAGGACTGGGTACGTTTGCCAGAACACTATTCACAAATCTTATATGATTGTCGATATCTAGTCACACAACTAATGCACATGCATATTGATCTCCTTCTTAACAGTTCAAAGAGGTGCGGGCCCAGCTCCTACCAACAGAGCGCATACGAGCACTTCAAGAGGAAATAACGGGATTTTTGCTCGACCAGGTCATAGATCCCAAAGGAGAATACTATTACCCGCTACCGACCCCATGAACCACTTGTCATCGTGCTCCGAAGGCACCAAGGCAACATGTAGGAGAAATTGTATATATATACATGTGTATGTGTGAATAATTAATGGTGGTTGTGAGACATTCGATTATATATATATAGTTTTTCCTGTTCATGTTGAGGCATAGTAGTATCTAGCATCAATATCAAATAGTCCATGTTATGTAATTGTAGTCTGACCTGAGATGGAGTACAACCGGCAGGCTCACATAACTTTCCATTTCATTATTCTTTTGTGACTTACCTCTCTGTGTACATTTGTTTCATTGGAGTACTGATATGTTGTAGTTGTAACCAAATTTATCATGCTCACTATCTATGTCTTTTTTCGCGTAAATTTCTTTTTACGTGTTTTTTTTTCATAAGTTAAGAATACCAGGTAGAAAACCGAAAAGCAAAAAATAGGAAAAAACAAAAGCAACTAAAAAGCAAAAAATGCCTCCGAAAAAACAAAATAAAAATAAAAATCAGAAAGAGCACCCAGAGCGTGACACGTGGCGGCGGCTGAGAGCGCCGTAGGTGAAATTTGGGGGCCGATGCTATTTGACGGTCCTTCGCTGAAGGAAGCCACTTGGGCCGGCCGACGTACAGATTTGGTTCGCTGCTGTTTCCTTGTTTCTTGCGGGGTTTATTTTTTGTTTTTCTTCCATGTTTTTTTGCTTTCAGTTTTTTCACTGTTCTGTCCAGGTTTCAGTTGTTTTTTTCTTACTGTTTTGGTTCCCTTTTTCCTTTCATATTCTATCTTTTACGTTTCCTTTTTTTTCTGTTTCTGTTCTTTTTGTCATTATTGTGTATTATGTAAAAAGTTCACCGTGTGTTACGAAAATCTTCATCGTATTAAGAAAATGTTTGTCGTATATTATGAAATGGTTCAGCTTGCACTATAAAAATGTTCATCGTGTATTACAAAAAATTTCATTGTATATTATAAAAATATTCAACATATATTAGGAAATGTTCATTGTGTATCTAAATTTTGTTCATCATATATTAAGAAATTGGTCAATGTATACTATAAATATACATTTCAGTATTTAAAATCTGATCAGTAGTTTTTTACCAAAAAAACACTGTATTTAAAAAAATCAATGTATATATAAAAATGTTGAACGTTTTCTTAAAAAGGAATTGCGGCTGTACTTTGCACTTCAAGTCTGGCTCTGCATTTATAACGTTCGAGGTCGATTGCCTAGCTAGCCTCACTGGAATCCACCGTGAGGTCCGAGGTTCCATCCCACGCATGCGCTTCTTTTTTTTCTTTTTTTGAATTTTCCTCATGGCGTGATGATTGGGCCGGCCCGTGTGCACGTCGCTTAAGCGAAGTCGCAACGATCGCATGTACACGGGCGGCGTATAAGAGCTCTCACCTTTGGGTCTCTAGGTGCGCCCCTTAATTTTCTTCCCGATTTTTTCAATCTACATGCCCTAAAATGGGTTGGCCCCACATTGTTTACCTCAACACGACAGAGTCTGGACCTGGGCATCTCCCGGCCGGGCCGGGTTTAAAAAAGCCAGTCCACAAAATCCCAAGCCAGGGCCTGGCCTGGCCCGGCCCGCAGCCAGGCAAAAAGGCTATTTTGTCTGCTAGAAAGAATAAAATAGCTAATTTCGGGGCTATATAATACTATATTAGACCTATTTTTCATAAAATATATTAAAAAATAGGTTTTACCTGGCTTTTCCTGGGCTTCAGCCTGGGCTTGGTGGGAAAAGTGAAGCCCGAGCCCGGCCCAGACGTCGGGCTGCCCGGGAGCAACTAGTTGGCGAGCTCATCTTCGGGACCCTCCCAACGATCACTTGGGGGTGGGCTGAGAGCGTGCCCTCCGTTTTTTGTATTTTTATGGTTTCGCACGACTTTTTAACTTTTTAAACGTTTTTTTGGTGTTTTTTGACATTTTGGTTTTCCACCGGTCTTCCTTAGCTTTTGGAACAAAAAAATTCAATTTTTTTTGCACGAATAAACACGTTTTTTCCCTTCCGCACGAGACACAGTTTTGCTTCCGCGAGAGACATAAACGGAAAAAAGCAAGCTTTTTTTTTTCTTCCGCGAGAGACACGGTTTTGCTTTCGCGCGAGGCATGGTTGTGCTTTCGGGAGAGGCACGGCTGTGCCTCTCGAAAATAAAAAAACGTGTTTTCTATTTTTTTCCTTCCGTGAGAGGCACATTTTGCTTTCACGAGAGGCACGGTTATGTTATCGCGAGAGGCATGGCCATGCCTCTCGGAAATGAAAAAACATATGTTTTATTTTTTCCCTTCCACGTGAGGCACGGTTTTGCTTCCGCGAGAGGCATAGTTTGTGCCTCTCGGAAACAAAAAAATGGGTTTTTTATTTTTTCTGCGAGAGGCACGGTATTGCTTCCGCGAGAGGCGCAGTTGTGCTTTTGCGAGAGGGAAGGCTGTGCCTCTTTCGGAAAGGAAAAATAAACGTGCTCCCGATTCGGTTTTTCCATCCGGTTTTTTTCGTGCAAAAAAGTTTTTCAAATCCTATCAACATGAGATCTAGTTTTTAAGATCTCGACGAGAAGAATCCAACAGTAAAAACGATTTAAGATTTGGACGCATGATTTAAGAGATAAAACGTTTCAAATAAATAGATGTATGAAAAAAAGAAAACTGCCAGGTTGCAAAAAGTGGTGCGCCACTCGTCGCATCCTTAGGAGGTGGGAGTGATTTTTGAAAGAAGTTCTTTTTAATTAGTGATTTGGGGGCTGCCCATGCAGGTTTACGCGAGACATCCTTTTTTTTTTAGGGAAATTTACGCGAGACATCCGACTCGCTTAATGCGATAAATAGTCGTTGCGTCCTTCGTTGGGCCTTGTGTATTGTGCGCGCGCGCGAAGCGGGCCATCTTTAGCTGGGTTTTGGCAGCACGCCGGCCCGACACACACTACGCTACAAAGAAAGGGTGGGGCGAGGACTGGAGAGTGAGATCCGCCGGAGAAGCAGAGGAGGCGGCGGCGGCGGCAACAACCAGCCACCGCGTCTCCGTCGCCGGCCGCCATCGCCAACTCCGCAAGGTCTGCTCTCTCTACCCCGCTCCCGTCCCTCTCCCCCCTCTCCCACGCGCACCCACACGCATTTGAACCCTAGTTTTCTCGTTTTCAGTTTAGCATTTCGCAAGAGCAAAGAACGCATTTCTGGATGTTGTTTTGGTAGGGCAAGATGCTGCGTTGTTGCTACCCGAGGCGATTTTGTTGTTGTTGTTGTTGCAGGGAGAACACATACATCGATTATTAATGTAGTGGTTAGGTTTCTCGATCATGGATAAATTTGTATGGCTCGGAAATTGGTACATGAATCGGCTCCGATTTGGGCTGGGTGGAGACGGAAACAAGAAATTTCAAAACATGATTAGAGTTTTCAATTGTCTCCCATCGATCAGCAGCCCAAGCGCAAAGCGGTTTGGCCGATGGGCATTCCCAGTATAACGCCATGTCCTGTTGCGACACCAGTAGATTAATTAGGATGAGCCAAATATTAGGGATAGAAGCTGAATCATTTAAGGCCCTTACAGTAAGGGGTAGGGAAATAAACGCCATGTCCTGTTACATCACCCACAGCAGCAGTAGGAAATACTAGAAGCCTCCTTGCCTGCCTAATTTCAGTTGCTCTGACATACTGTATATAAATAGAATTTTGATTGTCATCAATCGGCAGCAGAAATTCGTAAGGGGTGCGGCCGATGGGCGTTCTCAGTGAACTGCATGTACTGTTGCAGCACTACTAGATTAATTAGGATGAACCAAATTAGGGATAGCAGCTGAATAAGGGAAAGGGGTAGGGCGCACTCAAGGATGTGATGAAACGCCATGTCTCCTTGCCTGCCTAATTTCAGTTGCTCTGATGTATTTGACCATCTGGTGACAAGCATGAGGACTTGAGCTTGCTAATTTGTATGAAAAATAACTATTGATGTCAGCCATCAACCGGGCACCAAATTAGCTTACTCACATAAATTGGGATGGGATGGGGTGGGGTTTTGCCCTCCAATACCCTCTGCCACCGTTTCTCGCTTTCTCAGAAAGATTTAACTGCATGGAGGTATTTGACTAAAATAGGTCCTTTTTTCTACACATGGTAGTATCTTATCCTGAACATAAAAATATTGAAATTTGAACGAGTGTGTATCAGAACTTTTATATGTGTACCCAGTAGGAATTTCATGGAAAAGAATACATAGGCAGTATGCATTAACTACATATGAAGAACAACACATGCTGAGTGTCCAATCATTTGGCTAGTTGTGGTCCTTGTGGACGGCAAATTCCAGCTCTATAGCGAAGAAAACATTGTTGATCAGATAGCCAATACATCATTCTCATTCCGCTAATTGAACATCTCAATTGCCACACATACATGTGATCGAAATTACTTACAGCTGCCCGGGAACATCTTTGTTCTGCTTGAACCCTTAAAGCTGCTAGCGTGCTGATGTGTCAGGATGTGACAGCCGTTCAATGTTTACACTGCACGGATGTTGTCATATTAGTAGGGAAATAGTTCATGCAAATCTAGTCATTTAAGTACTTTGCAGGTTTATTGCATTACTAGAATTTTGTATGCTCTATTGTTCAGGAACAATACATGCACTGGCTATTTTTTTCTTAGCACTTCATATCCTATTAGTTCCTTCCTTTTGTTACCAAATTCATTCTTCTAATGTGTGTATCTTCTTATTTTCTAATGTGCTGCAGAGAAGCTGGAATTACTTGCTGGAGCAAGGTCTGTTGTCTTTGTGTGTAAGCCATGTCCGGGACCCCAGGTTGGGCAGACCTCCCAGAAGGCCTGCTGCACTCTATCATCGCTAGGATGGGCCTGGGCTCTGCCCCAGATCCTCTCGCATTTGCTGCCACCTGCCGTTCTTGGGGTACTGCTTTTGCCGGCTCCATAGCAACATTCCCACCTCTCCTTCTCCAACCTGATGTCTCTTCTTCACCTCCTAATGCTAGCCCCTTTAGCAACAACCTGGTGCCCAATCGTCCATATCTTGTCACAGATATAGCCAAAGTCAACCAAGGTGCCAACCTTTGCTCTGAAATTCCTCTACGTCTAGAATGGTTTTCCTTCATGGGGGCTTCCTTTGGCCATCTCATTTTGTTTAACAAAAAATCTTGTATCGTTGTTGATGTGTCTAGAGGTGTTAGCGTCTCACCTCCACATCTACCACTTGTTGAATGTGCTGAGCCCAACTATGGTGCCCTTACTGCTCCTCTCACATCACCCAACTCTCATCTCATTATCGAGGCTGGATGTCACGGCCCGGCTGATTGCCGCGCAGGTTGTAGTCGTGGTTGGTAGGAGGACGAGGGCGAGGCCCTCGCTTGCCTATGGTTGGAGAAGGGGGTGAGGAGGGCGCCGTGGCGCAGGAGCAAGCGAGGAGAGGTTGTAGGATATTCTGCTTGCGTTTATTGATCCAAGGGCTGGCTATATATAGCCTAATTACAAGACCAGACTAAGACTCCTATTACAATTGGGTGTTGGCAGGGTAACCTTCTTTGGGACTAAACCTTTCCAACTAATACCCAGACTCCTAATCTAAAAAGACTGTAATTAAACTAGGACATATCTTTTGGCAGGTGCAGGGCCGGCCCGTGCAGGTCCCTTACGCCTATAGGGCTGGCCCCACATGACATCTCCCCCTCCATTCTGAAGCAGCTCGTCCTCGAGCTTGAAGCTTGGATAACGTTTGCGGAAGGTTGTAACATCCTCCCATGAAGCAGCAGACGCCGGCTGGCCCTCGCAGTGAATGAGCACCTGCTGGATACCGCGGGCAATACGAGCACGCAATGCTTGGACAGGGGTTGGATGTACTCGACCCTGAAACAGAGGTGGAAGCATCGGCGGAACTTCCGGCAGTGGGCCATGGTACTTCTTCAGGACCCCGACATGGAAAACATTGTGAATGCGGGCGCGTGGGGGCAACTCCAAACGGTAAGCAACCGTATCGATTTTAGCGAGGACTTTGATAGGCCCATAATATTTGGGAGCCGATTTCCCTTTGGCGCCTACTCCAAGGAATGTCGCCGGCCGGTGCTGAAGACGGAGCCAAACCCACTCTCCAACATCAATAGAAAGGGCCTGATGCTTATCATCATAGTAATGCTTGTACTGTTGTGCTGCCTGAAGGAGACGCTCACGGATGTCGTGTAAGAACTGATTGCGGTCGACGATCTGCCGTTCCACCGCCTGATTACGAATCTCGCCCGGCTTATAGTCCCGGAATGAGGGGGGATCCCGTCCATAAACCACCCTGAAAGGTGTGTCCTTCAACGCTAAGTGGTACGAAGTGTTGTAGCAGTACTCTGCCCAAGGCAACCATTGGAGCCACTGCCGTGGGCGATCCCCAGTTATGCAACGGAGGTACATGGTGATGACGCGATTGACAGCTTCAGATTGCCCATCAGACTGCGGATGGATGGCCGAACTCATGTGCAAGCGTGTCCCCGCGGCGGCAAACAGAGCCTTCCAAAAGCCCGAAGTGAAAACCACATCCCTGTCCGAAACGATGGATGTGGGAAACCCATGAAGTCGGACAATGTTGGAGAAGAAGGCTTTAGCAACAGACTCCGCAGTGTACGGATGCGCCAAGGGGATGAAATGCACATACTTGGAGAAACGGTCCACAACGGTCAGTATCACACTTTTGCCGCCCACCTTCGGAAGTGCCTCAATGAAATCCATGGAGATGTCTTCCCAGACACGAGAGGGCACTGTCAAGGGCTGCAATAAGCCGGCTGGATGAAGCTGCTCCGTCTTGTTGCGTTGACAAACCTGACAAGCACGAATATACTGCTGAAGTGCGGCCCTTGCTTGCGGCAGATGGAAATCCCGGCGAAGACGATGAAGTGACTTCTGGATACCTTCATGGCCCGCATCATGGGCTGCAGCCAGGACCTCCCCGAGCAGCGGCGACGCGGGTGGTACATAAGCCCGTTGTTGGAAGGTAACAACACCATCAACAAGAGCCCAAGGCTGTCCTAACTCACCAGATTCTAGTTGTTCCCGGAAAGTGACAAGCGCCGGGTCCGTGTGTGCAGCCTGACGGAGAGCTTCAAACAGATCAAAAGAAGGCCCGGATATGGCGAGTGCCTGGCCGGCAGGAGCATCACGGCGAGAAAGAGCATCGGCGACGATGTTTGGGCGACCTGGTTTATATTCCACCGTGAAGTCGAACCCCAACAGTTTGCCCACCCAATGATGTTGTGGAATGGTAGCGAGGCGTTGGTCCAGCAAAAACTTGCTGTAGTGGTCAGCTTTGACGACGAACGCACGTCCCCAAAGATAGGGCCGCCAGTGGCGCACGGCGTGCACCAGACCAATGTGCTCCCGCTCGTAAGCGGCGAGAGAAGCATGACGCGGAGCGATGGTTTTGCTGAAATAGGCAATGGGGCAGCCACCTTGATGCAGGACTGCCCCAAAACCAGATCCAGATGCATCACACTCCACAATGAATGAAACAGCAAAATCCGGCAGCTGAAGCACAGGGGCTGTGGTCAGAGCTTTCTTGAGGGCTTCAAAGGCAATAGTCGCTGCAGGCGTCTAAAGAAATCCGTCTTTCTTGAGGAGTGCCGTGAGGGGAGCTGCAATGGTGCCAAAATCCCGGATGAACTTGCGGTAGTATCCTGCCAGTCCTAAGAAACCACGCACAGCGCGGACGGTGCGCGGAACCGGCCAGTCTACCACGGCAAGAACCTTGTCGCTGTCCATGGCAACTCCTGCAGCGGAGATGACGTGTCCCAGATAAGCCATGGTTTCCTCCCCAAAGGAACACTTGGAGCGCTTGAGAAACAGTTGATGTGTGCGCATAGCCTCCAAAACGAGCTTGACATGACGTAGGTGATCCGACCAGGACGAGCTGTAGATCAAGATATCATCGAAGAACACAAGCACAAACCGACGAAGGTAGGGACGGAGGACGTCGTTCATGAGTGCTTGGAACGTCGCTGGGGCATTTGTCAAACCAAAGGCCATCACTACAAACTCAAAGAGGCCCTCATGTGTGCGGAAGGCCGTCTTGTGGATATCCTCAGGGGCCATCCGAACCTGGTGGTAACCCGATCGGAGATCCAGTTTGGTGAAAAAGCGGGCGCCCTTGAGTTCATCCAGAAGTTCATCGACAACAGGAATTGGAAACTTGTCCTTGATGGTGACAAGGTTGAGACCACGGTAGTCGATACAGAAACGCCAAGTCCCGTCGGCCTTTCTGACGAGTAGAACGGGGGATGAAAATGCAGAAGAACTAGGACGGATCAGACCGCGAGCTAGCATCTCTGAACATTGGTGCTCTAGTTCATCTTTTTGAATCGTTGGGTAGCGGTAGGGACGGACAGCAACCGGCGGTGTCCCAGGAATAAGATGAATATGATGGTCATGTGCGCGCTGCGGCGGCAGGCCCTGTGGGTCAGCGAAAACATCGGTGAAAGTGGCCAGCAGGCTGTCCAGAAGTTCCTTGCCTTCGCACGCGTGTAGGTGGGCAGGACGTCCGAGGGAGCCGAGGCCCGACAACTCCACACGGTGATTCGAGTGCCAAAACGACATCCACTGCGTAGTGAAATCCCAGAGAATTGTCCCAAGAGTTTTGAGGAATCATGTACCGAAGACGATGTCGAACCCGCCCAATGGAATGGCATGTAGATCAACAACGAAACGCTCCTTGTCAATGGTGATCGCAGCCTGCTGAAGGAGTCCCCGACAGGTCACCTTATCGCCATTAGCGACCGTGACTCCCAAACGACGATTGGAGGAGAAAGGCAGCCTGACGATGGTGGCCAACTCTTCGTGGATGAAGTTATGAGCGCTGCCTGAATCAAGCAAGGCGACCAAGTCACGGTCCCCGATGCGAAGAGTGACCTGCATTGTGTCGCTGGTGGGAATTCCGGTAACAACCAAGAGTGAGATTTGTGCTTCCTGGAAATCCTCAAACTGCTCCTCTTCGGCGTCGGCGGATTGAATATAGAACAGCCGTTTGCAGCGATGGCCCCGCGCGAACTTCTCGTCACAATTGAAGCAGAGACCCTTAGCGCGCCGTTCATCCATCTCGGCGGGCGTGAGTCGTTTAAAGACGAGCGCGGGCGTGGAGTTGGAGGAGTCCGGCAAGGCCGGAGTACGTGCAGCCATGGGGTGGAGTGGACGGTTGGGCCGGCCCGGAGTGGTCGCGGTGCTGGTGACAGTATTGAGGTGCTCAAAGGAGATTGCAAGTCCATAGCTGCGTCCAAAGTCGCCGGTTTCAGCATCTCGACCTGAGTTTTCATAGGCTCGCCCAAGTTGTTGGTGAAGATATCCCGCTCATCGTCGTTAGCAATGGGGCGCACCCAAGAGAGATTCTCTAGAAAGCGCTTGGAGTATTCTGCCACGGTGCTAGAGCGGCGGGTGGAGATCAGCTCGCCAAAGGGGTTGGCGCGGGTCGGCGGTCCGAAGTGGTTGGCGATCAGTTTTTGAAACTCGGTCCAGGACGGCCGCTGGCCCAGCTTAGTCTCGAGGTGGCCATACCATAATGCGGCGACATCGGTGAGGTGGTATGAGGCGAGCCAAGTCTTATCCGACTCCGGCGTTCGCTGCCCGAGGAAGAAGAGATTGCAACGTGTCAGCCACGGCCGTGGATCGCTGGCCCCGTCAAAGAGGGGAAAATCAATCTTGTAGAGGCGCGGAGCCCTATCCCCTGGATCGGCCGGGGCCCCGGTGTGGGATGGCGCATCTGGGGGCCGCAGGAGCCCGGTACCACCCAATTTGAGGCGTGCCCTTGCCTTCCAGCCGAAGGAGGGCCAGGTTCTGCGCGCGCTGCTGCTGTGACGTGTCCGCCAGCTGGTCCTGGAGGGTTTTGAGTGTCGCGGCGATGGACTGGAGGGTGGCGCGGTCCTCGGCGCGCTCTGTCCGAGCAGTGTGGTTCTCCTCCGAGAGGCTGTTCAAAGTGGCGACCACGGCCTCATGATCCTCGTGCTGTTTGGTCGCGAGGTCTGCTAGGGTTTGCGGTAGAGGCGCCGGCGGCGGTGGCAGAGACATGGCCGCTGGGATCGACGAGGAAGCTGATACCAAGTTGTCACGGCCCGGCTGATTGCCGCGCAGGTTGTAGTCGTGGTTAGTAGGAGGACGAGGGCGAGGCCCTCGCTTGCCTATGGTTGGAGAAGGGGGTGAGGAGGGGCGCCGTGGCGCAGGAGCAAGCGAGGAGAGGTTGTAGGATATTCTGCTTGCGTTTATTGATCCAAGGGCTGGCTATATATAGCCTAATTACAAGACCAGACTAAGACTCCTATTACAATTGGGTGTTGGCAGGGTAACCTTCTTCGGGACTAAACCTTTCCAACTAATACCCAGACTCCTAATCTAAAAAGACTGTAATTAAACTAGGACATATCTTTAGGCAGGTGCAGGGCCGGCCCGTGCAGGTCCCTTACGCCTATAGGGCTGGCCCCACATGACACTGGACCTCATAATCTGTTTTGGCGTGTTGGTAGCGACTCGTGGGTGAGATGTTCTACTCGTCATGGACATATCAAGCAAATCGTGGTCTTTAAAGGACGGGTGTTTGGCATGGATTCTGATCGCAGAATCTTCAAAGTGCACTTGACACCCCAGATTAGCATCCAAGAACTACCAGTCATCGAGTCAAGCATGATCAGTAAACGGAATCTTTCCAATGCATGGCTGGTGGCTTGTGGAGATATGCTTCTCTTGGTCGGCTGTCGGGGATCTATCGTAGTATCAGGGGTAACCTTTGAAGTCTTTCGCCTTGACCTATCGTTTGAGCCTGCATTGTGGTTCAAGGTGGAGAAGCTAGAGCATTGGGCTATATTCATCAGCACGGACAAGAGAAGCCAGGCATTGTCTTGCATGAACCCGGAGATATGGGGAGGGCGGAGCAACTGCATATACTGCTATAACCATGAGTCTGAACGTTGGATTGCACTTGAGCTGGGCAAACCGCTACAGGGAGATGTCTTTATTTTCATGGGCTGTGACGGCAAGGTGCAACCTATGTGGGTTGTCCCCAGCATGCTCTCTCTGTGTCGGTGATTATCATACATGACTAATATATCTTATATTGGAGCAGATTCTATTATTGTAAGGATGTGTCAGAATCTATCCACGTTTGGTAGTTGTCGATCGTCGAATTTCGTAACTTGTAGTAATGCATTATGCTGGTCTCAACAGATTCTAAATTTCAGCATGATGGCCTTGAATTATTTCCTCATGTAGTTGCTATTTTCGTTGATGTTATTGCATTCATCATGATGTTGCTGATTTCGATAATGCGCATGTAGTGAATTCCTTTCTGTGATTAATTCGCGTTCAATGGGTTTCTGCCATTGGTTATGCTCAAGGCCAAGTGTATTTAGGTGGGGTTTCCTGTTATTGTTCAAGCTTATTTTCACATTTCCCTGCTAACTCTGCAAGGCTTTATATTTCCTTTTTCTGCAACGGAAATTGCCGACGTCCGGGTTTGAACAATGTTTGTTCGTATTTCAGTCATATTGTTTGTTGATTGTGCTTTGTGTGCCTCAACCTGAGCACTAGAACTGTTATTTCAGTGAGCTGCACAATGTTGGTTCTAAAAGTGGGATTTTGTATGTTGCAGCGGGTTTGGTTTTATCCTTCTTGTGGTTTCCCTTTTTATACTTTTGGTTTGCTAAATTTGGTTTTAGGAATGAGGGGTGACAACCTGAGAAACAAATCTTGCATTTCTAGTTCCATTCAGTTTCTTGATTTAAAGTATTTGTAGGCTCTCTAAACCCCTAAAAATCTTCAGGAAGAAGATTACATCTTGCACTCAGAAGAAGTCATCTAATCTAGAATAATCCAGTAACTCGGCCAGACTTTGATTTCCTTTTTTACGCTATGGAAATTGTGAGCGAGACCTGGTTCGAACAACGTTTGTTCATACTTCAGTACTGAACTGAACTGAACATTGCTGCTTGTGCCTGAACCGACTACTGAACTGAACTAATATTTCAGTAAGCTGCACAATGCTTGTTCTGAAAGTAAGTTTGTTTTTCTTGATGCTGCAGCAGGTTTGATTTTGTCTTTGTGGTTTCCCTTCTACTCTTTTGGTTTGCTGAAAATTTAGTTTCCGGCCGAGCGACGATAACTCCATCGAATTTCCTACTTCTATCAATTTCCTGGAAAAAATTGAGAGAGGGAGAGGGAGAGGGAGAGGGAGAGAGATCCTGCAGTGGGGCAGCCCATTAGTTGTTACGAATGTTAGTTTAGTTCTTCCATCTTTTCCTTTTTATTTTATTATTAATTTTTGTTTACATTTCAAAATATTAGCTACGTATACATATTATAAAAAAATTATTGTAAAAATCATTTATCACAATTTTAATAATGTCCATGCAATGTAAAATTTTGTTTGCCGAATTTTTAGAAGAATTCATACCATGAAAAAAATGTTTCTATTGTTTTAAAAAATTGTTCATGACATTTAAAATGCAATGTTCATTAAAATGTAAAGAATTATTCATGTGTGCAAAAAAACTGTACCATTCAAATAATTATTCATGAAATTAAAAAGATGATCCCAAAATATATCTCATGACATTTACTTAAAAGGTTCATGAAATGAAAAAAATTTGTTCTGAAACTTTAATAAAAATGTACTACATATAAAAATTTCTTATGCCATTAAAAAAAATGTTCCAACAGTTAACACGTTTAAAAAGATTATTCATGACATTTTTTTGAAATGTTAAACATTTGTATAAAAATGTTCACTTGTATTAAAATTGTCCAATGTGCATTTTACAAATGCTCAACACTTATTCGGATAAATATTCAACTTGTGTTTAAAATATATTTAATGTGTGCCTATAAAATGTTCAACATGTATACAACATTGTTCAATGTCTTTTCAATAAAATTTTGACATGTATTACAAAAATTTAAAAAGCAGAAAAAAACCAATCGGAAAAGGAAAAAATAAGAAAATAATAAAACCCAAAATTTTTGATGAAAAACTGAAAGAGAAAAGTATATAAAAGAAGAGGAAGAAGAAGAAAAACCCCACATGGAACCTTCCCAAAACCGTCTGAAACAAGGCGGAAGGTTTTGTGAAATGTTCTTTACAAGCTTCCTAAAACCGCTTCCTCGGTCAGTCCACTTCAACGATTGTGAGATATAACAGTGGTGAAGACAGACAAAAGAAACCACCTAATCAGCGGGTGCCCTTCGGAAGGCTCCCATAGTTGGGCAGTTTTGGCCCACACTCAAGATGCTGCATGGCGAGCGTAGCGAGTGAATGAGGCTCAACCATTGTGGACCTTGTGGGTATGTTCAAGTTTCTTCGTGTACTAACAAATTGAGGCAATACAAATTACAACGTACATACCGCGCGAAGTACTAGAAGTGTGATGCGACAGGGAGCACATGGATGCTTCACATATTGTAGCAGTTGTGGTTCACGCACTATAACACGTGTGCTTCCCGTACTATAGGAGGTGTGTTGCACGTACTAGGGAGCACAAAGTGCACTGCACGAAGAGCACCAGCGCAATATACTTAAGAGAACAAGTGCAATACGTGGGGAGAGGTGCACCATAGTGGGGAGCATAGAGTGTATTCCTAGGGAACATAAGTGCACTACATAAAGCGAAGCACAAAGGGAACTACTACCGATGTTTTCGTGCCGACAGTACCGTCGAGGGACGATCGATTTGTTTGGAGGGGCGAGCACACATGGATTAAGACGGTGAGGCGAAAAAGAGAGGATTTACCCAGGTTCGGGCCTTCTAGCTGGAGGTAAGACCCTAATCCAGCCTCTAGTGCGTTTATTGCTCTGCTTTTCACCGAAGATCAGAAGGATCACCGGTGAGCGGTGTTTCCCTTGGGTTACCAGCTTTCCTCCTGGCGGCCGGGAGGTTAATGAGGTGGTTGTAGGTGGGGAAGTGAAGGAAATATGCCCTAGAGGCAATAATAAAGTTGTCATTTATATTTCCTTATATCATGACAAATGTTTATTATTCATGCTAGAATTTGATTAACCGGAAAATTAGTACATTTGTGAATACATAGACAAACAGAGTGCACTAGTATGCCTCTACTTGACTAGCCCGTTAATCAAAGATGGTTAAGTTTCCTAGCCATAGACATGAGTTGTCATTTGATTAACGGGATCACATCATTAGAGAATGATGTGATTGACATGACCCATCCATTAGCTTAGGACTATGATCGTTTAGTTTGTTGCTATTGCTTTCTTCATGACTTATACATGTTCCTATGACTATGAGATTATGCAACTCCCGAATACCGGAGGAACACTTAGTGTGCTATCAAACGTCACAACGTAACTGGGTGATTATAAAGATGCTCTACAGGTGTCTCCGATGGTGTTTGTTGAGTTGGCATAGATTGAGATTAGGATTTGTCACTCCGATTGTCGGAGAGATATCTCTGGGCCCTCTTGGTAATGCACATCACTATAAGCCTTGCAAGCAATATGACTAATGAGTTAGTTACGGGATGATGCATTACGGAACGAGTAAAGAGACTTTCCGGTAACGAGATTGAACTAGCTATAGTGATACCGACGATCGAATCTCGGGCAAGTAACATACCGATGACAAAGGGAACAATGTATGTTGTTATGCGGTTTGACCGATAAAGATCTTCGTAGAATATGTGGGAGCCAATATGAGCATCCAGGTTCCGCTATTGGTTATTGACCGGAGATGAGTCTCGGTCATGTCTACATAGTTCTCGAACCCATAGGGTCCGCACGCTTAACGTTCGATGACGATCGGTATTATGAGTTTATGTGTTTTGATGTACCGAAGGTTGTTCGGAGTCCCGGATGTGATCACGGACATGATGAGGAGTCTCGAAATGGTCGAGACATAAAGATTGATATATTGGAAGGCTATGTTTGGACACCGGAAAGGTTTCGGATAGGTTCGGGCATTTTCCGGAGTACCGGGGGGTTACCAAAACCCCCCGGGGAGTTAATGGGCCTTAATGGGCCGTGGTGGAAGAGAGGAGGATGCTGCCAAGTCGGAGTCGCGTGCCTCCAAAGCCCAATCCGAATTGGGGGGGGGGGGGGCTTTCCTTCTCTCCCTCTCCCTCTTCCTTCTTCTCCTACTCCAACTAGGGAAGGGGGGAAACCTACTCCTAGTAGGAGTAGGAATCCCCTTGGGCGCGCCCCATGAGGCCGGCCCTCCCCCTCCTCCACTTCTTTATATATGGGGAAGGGGGGTGAAGTATAATCCTTATTGCTAGGTTCAGTTTACTCAAAGTTATCTTAGCTGACTAATTGGCCGGTAGCGTGTGCATGTCCACGTCCGGTTCAGTCTCGTTTTTTCTTCAGTTAGTTCAGTTAGCAGATAGCTGTAGATACGCCGGCAAGACCGTTTCCATGGGATGGCGTGGAACCTCAGCGGGATTGACAGTGGCGTAGTGGCTCGCGCAAACGTAGCATCGTGGGATGGCACGATCAGTAGGCTAGGTGTGCGTGGGTGTGATTTCCTTTGTATTCGGCAGCTCGTTTGAGCTCTGCATAAATAACAGAAAGACCTGAAAAGCTGCAAGCAGTTAAGCAGCGCAAAAGACTCTGTCAGTCTCGTTCGTCTTCCTCCTCATGATCCCATCTTGCTCCCTCCCTCTCTCTCGCTCAGTTGGCCGGAATCTGCAACAACAAGTGGCATCAGAGCCTCTGTGGTGTTCGATCCATCCTGGGCGCCGGCGGTGTTTGATCTGTCCGAGAGATGGCCGGCAATGACGACGAGAAGGCGAAGAAGAAGAAAGAGGATGAACAAGCCGCGGCGGAGGCCTCGGCGCTGGGAAAGTCCCTGACCCGTCTCTCCACCGAGGAGGGGTCGGGGGTGCGTGTCGTCGAGCGCATCGTGCATGGCGGCGGCGGCGGCGCGCCTCCGATGATGCTCACGCGGACCAACTACTCTGATTGGGCCATGATCACTAAGCTTCAGTTGGAGGCCGACGAGCTGTGGCACGTGGTGGAAACAGGCCAAGGGACGGACCGCGATGACCGGCGCGCCATGATCGCCCTCCTCAAGGGGGTGCCGCCGGAGCTCATGCGGATCCTGGGCGCTAAGGCCACTGCCAAGGAGGCATGGGACACCCTGAAGACCATGCGGGTCGGCGTCGAGCGCGTGCACGAGGCCAAGGCCCAAACTCGTCGCTCGGAGTACGAGGCGCTCCGGTACAAGGACGACGAGGGGATCGAGTTGTACATGATGCGGCTCAGGACGATCATCGATGAGCTGCAGGCGCTCAGCGATCCCGTGGACGAGCACAAGGCCATCCTCAAGGTGCTCCGTACTGTGCCACGCCCGTACCGCGAGATGGCCGTGGCGATCGAGTCGCTTGTCGACACCAAGCTGCTCACCCTCGAGGAACTCTGCAGTTGGCTTCTTGTCGTCGAGGAGCGAGAGTGTGAGGAGACCCCGGCGCCCGGCGCGCAAGTGCGGTACACCATCGACCAGTGGCGGGCGCATGAGAAGCTGCTGGACTAGGGCGGCGCGTCCTCAAGCTTGAGCGGGGCGTGGGCGCGGAAATGGCAAGCCGAAGAACCTTCAAGGTGGGGGCGGTCGTGGCCAGAGCGCTGGCCGCGGCAACGGCAGACCGGCGACGCCCAAACGCAAGGGAAATTGTCGCTACTGCGGCATCCCAGGGCACTAGGCGAAGGAGTGTCGCAAGAAGGAGCGCGATCAGCGCGAATAGCCCGAGCAGCAGGCGAACGTCGCTCAGGTCGATGTCGAGCAGCCTGGCCTGCTCCTCGCCACCTGCACGGTGGGGTGCGGGGCGAGTGCAGTCATCAGCGCAGGTGAGCCAGGCACCGTGGTCTTCCTCAACGAGGTGCGGGTCGTACCGGTGGCGACGGACGACGACCGCTGGTACCTGGACACCGACGCCAACAACCATATGGCTGGGCTCCGCGACATGCTCTCGGAGCTCGACGAGACGGTGCGAGGTACTGTTTGTTTTGGTGATGGTTCGGTCATGCAGATATGTGGGCGCCGCGCTGTGCTGTTCACCTGCCGCAGCGGTGAGCATCGTGCGCTCGTGGTCGTGTACTTCATCCCGCAGCTGCGCACAAGCATCGTCAGCCTCGGACAGCTCGACGAGAACGGGTGCAGGACCGTGATCGATGATGGCGAGCTCTGTCTGTACGACAGGCAGAAGCTGTTGCTGGCACAGGTGCGGCGGACGAGCAACCGGCTTTACGCCATGGCTCTGAACTTGGCCGCTCCCGTGTGCCTCCTCGCCGGTGTCCAGGACGATGCCTGGAGGTGGCACACTAGATTTGGCCACCTGCATTTCTGTGCGCTGCACGACCTCGGTGCAAAGGTCATGGTGCGCGGCATGCCAGCGATCGCGCACCTCGACCAGTTCTGCGAGGGCTGCACCATTGGGAAGATGCACCGCACACCCTTCCCGCGTGCGTCATCGTACCGCACGGAGAGCGCGCTGGAGATCGTGCACGGTGACTTGTGCGGTCCAATCACTCCGGCGACGGCCAGCGGTAAATAGTATTTTCTGTTGATAGTTGACGATTTCAGCAGATATATGTGGCTTGAGGTACTGAAGAGCAAGGATGAGGCATTTCGGTATTTCAAGAAGATCAAGGCACATGCGGAGATGCAAGGCAACGCCAAGCTCCGGGCGTTCCGCACAGACAGAGGTGGCGAGTTCACCTCGAACGAATTCGCTGACTAGTGCGAAGAACTAGGGATCCAGAGGAACACGACAACGCCGTACTCTCCTCAGCAAAACAGAGTGGTCGAACGGAGGAACCAGACCGTCGTGGAGATGGCGCGCAGCCTCATGAAGGCCATGTGCGTGCCGTGCGCGTTCTGGGGCGAGGCCGTGCGCACCACCATCCACATTCTCAACCGGTCGCCGACTAGAAGCCTGCAGGGCATCACGCCATATGAGGCGTGGCGCAAGAAGAAGCCAGTGGTGGACTACTTCTGCACCTTCGGCTGCGTCGCGCATGTCAAGCTCGTTGGACCAGGGCTGACCAAGCTGGCGGACAGATCACGCCCTGGCATCTTCCTGGGGTACGAGCCGGGGACAAAAGGCTATCGGGTGTATGACCCGATCGGCAAGTGTCTGTACATCACACGCGATGTGCGCTTCGAGGAGGACTGGCGCTGGGACTGGAGCAAACACAGCGGCAACTCAGTGCACGCCCGCGAGTTCACTGTCGTGTACTTCGACGCGGGTGCGCCCGTAACCACGACCTACACTGTGTCGCCCGAGGTGGTGAGATCACCGCGAGCACCTGGAACGCCAACTGCACCAAGCTCACCAGTCCCACCACAATCCCCTCGGACGCCCGTGTCCGGCGGGTCAGGCGTGGGCGCGTCGAGTGCGTCGAGCGCGCCAGCATCAGCGAGTGCCAGTCCGTCTACGCCAACACCAAAGTTCTACGACCCTGCCGACGGGTGGGTGACTCCGCCCACCAGCGAGTCGTTCGATGCCGAGGGGGTGCCCGTCCACTTCAAGTCGATGGAGTATGTGATCGATCATGCTCCAGAGTGCACGCTGGAGTACAGTGGGCTCTGTCTCTCTGCTGCAGAGGAGCCTGCATCCGTTGACGATGCTCTGGAGGAGCCAGCGTGGCGGAATGCGATGCAGGCAGAGATGGAGTCTATCCGCGCCAACAACACTTGGGAGCTTGCCACGCTCCCGGCTGGCCACCATGCGATTAGGCTAAAATGGGTGTACAAAGTGAAGCGGGACCCAGCCGGCAACATCATCAAGCACAAAAGCGGCTGGTGGCGAAGGGCTACGCACAGAAACAAGGGGTTGACTTCGATGAGGTCTTCGCACCTGTGGCCCGGCTGGAGACAGTGCGCGTCCTGCTTGCCGTGGCTGCGCACCGGAGCTGGAGCGTGCCCCACATGGATGTGCACTCGGACTTCCTCAACGGTGAGCTGGAGGAGGAAGTGTATGTGCACCAGCCAGCGGGTTTCATCGACAACGACGACACTCACAAGGTACTCAAGCTGCGGAAAGCGTTGTACGGGCTCCGGCAGGCTCCACGAGCATGGAACGCCAAGTTGGACTTCACACTGCAGTCACTTGGGTTCGCGAGGTGTCAGTTGGATCATGCTCTGTACAGGCGCAGGGACGACTCAGATTTCCTGCTGGTGGGGGTGTACGTCGACGACCTGATCATCACGAGCACCACCGCTGACGCCATTAAGGGGTTCAAGACCCAGATGCAAGAGCTTTTCCAGATGACGGACCTTGGGTTGCTCAGTTACTATCTTGGCATTGAAGTGAAGCAAGAGCGTGGCATGATCACTGTTTGTCAGTCCAGCTACGCAGCCAATATCTTGGAAGATGCTGGGATGAGGCACTGCAACCCGAGCTTGACACCCATGGAACATCGCCTGAAGGTTGTCAAGAACACTGGAGAAGCGGTCGATGCAACCAGATATCACAGCATCATTGGGAGTCCGAGGTATTTGGTGAATACGCGCCGGATATTGCATATGTTGTAGGTGTGGCCAGCAGGTTCATGGAAGCACCCGGGAAGCAGCACTAGGCGATCATCAGACAAATCTTGAGGTTCATTCGAGGCACACTGAACTACAGGTGCACTTACAAGGCAGGAGAGGGAACTATTCTGACAGGGTTCAGCGACAGCGACCATGCCAGCGATCTGACAGACAGAAAGAGCACAACAGGTCTGGTGTTCTTCATGGGGCCTAGTGTCATCACTTGGTGCTCTCAGAAACAAAAGATCGTGGCTTTGTCTTCTTGTGAGGTTGAGTATATAGCAGCAGCTACGACAGCAACATAGGCTATTTGGCTCAGAGGACTGGTTTCAGAAATGCTTGGAACAGAGAAGCAGAATGTACAGCTCAAGATTGACAACAAGTCAGCAATCAAACTAAGCAAAAATCCAGTGCACCATGAGAGGAGCAAACATATTGATTTGAGGTATCACTACATCAGAGAGTGTGTTGAAGAAACAAAAGTGGAGGTTGAGCATGTCCGAACTGAAGATCAGTTGGCTGATATACTGACAAAGTCACTTGGGCGTGCAAAGTTCACAGAACTCCGGTGCAGACTTGGGATCATTCAGGTCAAGGGAGAGCAATAGGATTAGGGGGTGATTTGAAGGATAATCCTCGTTGCTAGGTTCAGTTTACTCAAAGTTGGCTGAATAATTGGCCGGTAGCGTGTGCATGTCCACGTCCGGTTCAGTCTAGTTTTTTCTTCAGTTAGTTCAGTTAGCAGATAGCTGTAGATACGCCAGCAAGACCGTTTCCATGGGATGGTGTGGAACCTCAGCGGGATTGATGGCGGCATAGTGGCTCGCGCAAACGTAGCATCGTGGGATGGCACGATCAGTAGGCTAGGCGTGCGTGGGTGTGATTTCCTTTGTATTCGGCAGCTCGTTTGAGCTCTGCATAAATAACAGAAAGACCTGAAAAGCTGCGAGCAGTTAAGCAGCGCAAAAGACTCTGTCAGTCTCGTTCGTTTTCCTCCTCATGATCCCATCTTGCTCCCTCCCTCTCTCTCGCTTGGTTGGCAGGAATCTGCAACAATAGGGGGCACCCCATAGACACACAAGTTGATTTCTTAGCCGTGTCTGGTGCCCTCCTCCATAGATTTCCACCTCGGTCATATCGTTGTAGTGCTTAGGCGAAGCCCTGCGTCGGTAATTTCATCATCACCGTCATCACGCCGTCGTGCTGACGAAACTCTCCCTCGGCCTCAGTCGGATCAAGAGTTGGAGGGACGTCACCGAGCTGAACGTGTGCAGATCGCGGAGGTGTCGTGCGTTCGGTACTTGATCGGTTGGATCGCGAAGACGTTTGACTACATCAACCGCGTTACTTAACGCTTCCGCTTTCGGTCTATGAGGGTACGTGGACACACTCTCCCCGCTCATTGCTATGCTTCTCCTAGATAGATCTTGCGTGATCGTAGGAATTTTTTTGAAATACTACGTTCTCCAAAAGTAGCATCCGAGCCAGGTCTATGCGTAGATGTTATTTGCATGAGTAAAACACAAAGAGTTGTGGACGATAATAGTCATACTGCTTACCAGCATGTCATACATTGATTTGGCGGTATTGTTGGATGAAGCGGCCAGACCGACATTACATGACCGCGTTCATGAGACTGGTTCTACCGCCGTGCTTCGCACACAGGTGGCTAGTGGGTGTCTGTTTCTCCAACTTTAGTTGAATCGAGTGTGACTACGCCCCGTCCTTGTTGAAGGTTAAAACATCACACTTGACGAAAAATCGTTGTGGTTTTTGATGCGTAGGTAAGAACGGTTCTTGCTAAACCCGTAGCAGCCACATAAATTTTGCAACAACAAGTAAAGGACGTCTAACTTATTTTTGCAGTGTATGTTGTGATGTGATATGGTCAAGACGTGATGATATACAAATTGTTGTATGAGATGATCATGTT
Source organism: Aegilops tauschii subsp. strangulata (assembly GCF_002575655.3). Taxonomy (NCBI): domain Eukaryota; kingdom Viridiplantae; phylum Streptophyta; class Magnoliopsida; order Poales; family Poaceae; genus Aegilops; species Aegilops tauschii. Next base: position 597,822,188 of record NC_053037.3, read on the forward strand.
TTGTAACAGTTATCGGCAACTGGCAGGAGCCTTATGGTTGCCACTTTATTGTATGAAATGCAATCGCCATGTAATTGCTTTACTTTATCACTAAGCGGTTGCGATAGTTGTGATAGCAATAGTTGGCGAGATGACAACGATGCTTTGATGGAGATCAAGGTGTCAAGCCGGTGATGATGGTGATCATGACGGTGCTTTGGAGATGGAGATCAAAGGCACAAGATGATGATGGCCATATCATATCACTTACATTGATTGCATGTGATGTTTATCCTTTATGCATCTTATTTTGCTTAGTTCGGTGGTAGCATTATAAGATGATCTCTCACTAAATTTGAAGGTATAAGTGTTCTCCCTGAGTATGCACCGTTGCAATAGTTCCTCATGCCGAGACACCACGTGATGATCGGGTGTGATAAGCTCTACGTTCACATACAACGGGTGCAAGCCAGTTTTGCACACGCAGAATACTCGGGTTAAACTTGACGAGCCTAGCATATGCAGATATGGCGTCGGAACACTGAGACCGAAAGGTCGAGCGTGAATCATATAGTAGATATGATCAACATAGTGATGTTCACCATTAAAAACTACTCCATCTCACGTGATGATCGGACATGGTTTAGTTGATTTGGATCACATGATCACTTAGATGATTGGAGGGATGTCTATCTAAGTGGGAGTTCCTAAGTAATATGATTAATTGAACTTTAATTTATCATGAACTTAGTACCTGATAGTATTTTGCATGTCTACGTTGTTGTAGATCAATGGCCCGTGCTACTGTTCCTTTGAATTTTAATGCGTTCCTAGAGAAAGCTAAGTTGAAAGATGATGGTAGCAATTACACGGACTGGGTCCGTAACTTGAGGATTATCTTCATTGCTGCACAGAAGAATTATGTCCTTGATGCACTGCTAGGTGACAGAACTATTGCAGGAGCACATGCAGACATTATGAACGTTTGACAAGCTCGGTATGATGACTACTTGATAGTTTAGTGCACCATGATTTACGGCTTATAACCGGGACTTCAAAAATGTTTTGAAATGTCACGGAGCATATGAGATGTTCCAAGAGCTGAAATTGGTATTTCAGACTCATGCCCGAGTCGAGAGGTATGAGACCTCTGACATGTACTTTGCCTACAAGATGGAGGAGAATAGCTCAACCAGTGAGCATGTGCTCAGAATGTCTGAGTACTACAAACGCTTGAATCAAGTGGGAGTTAATCTTCCAAATAAGATAGTAATTGACATAGTTCTCTAGTCACTATCACCAAGTTACTGGAACTTCGTGATGAACTATAATATGCAAGGGATGACGAAAACGATTCCCCGAGCTCTTCGCGATGCGGAAATCGGCGAAGGTAGAAATCAAGAAAAGCATCAAGTGTTGATGGTTGACAAGACCACTAGTTTCAAATAAAAGGGCAGGAGAAAGAAAGGGAATTTCAAGAAGAATGGCAAGCAAGTTGCCACTCCCATGAAGAAGCCCAAAGCTAGACCTAAGCCTGAGACTGAGTGCTTCTACTGCAAAGGGCTGGTCACTGGAAGCGGTACTGCCCCAAGTATTTGGCGGATAAGAAGGATGGCAAAGTGAACAAAAATATATATGATATACATGTTATTGATGTGTACTTTACTAGTGTTAACCCCTGGGTATTTGATACTAGTTCAGTTGCTATGATTAGTAACTTGAAACAGGAGTTACAAAATGAACAGAGACTAGTTGAGGGAAAGGTGACGATGTGTGTTGGAAGTGATTCCAAGGTTGATAACATCACCATCGCACACTCCCTTTACCTTCAGGATTAGTGTTGAACCTAAAATAAATGTTATTTGATGTTTGCGTTGAGCATTAATATGATTAGATCATGTTTATTGCAATACGGTTATTCATTTAAGCCGGAGAATAATTGTTGTTCTGTTTATATGAATAAAACCTTCTATGGTCATACACCCATTGTAAATGGTTTATTGAATCTCGATCGTAGTGATACACATATTCATAATATTGATGCCAAAAGATGCAAAGTTGATAATGATAGTGCAACTTGTTTGTGTCACTGCCGTTTTGGTCATATTGGTGTAAAGCGCATGAAGAAACTCCATGCTGATGGGCTTTTGGAATCACTTGATTATGAATCACTTGATGCTTGCGAACCATGCCTCATGGGAAAGATGACTAATACTCCGTTCTCTGGAATAATGGCGCGAGCAACAGACTTGTTGGAAATAATACATACTGATGTATGTGGCCCGATGAGTGTTGAGGTTCGCGGCGGGCATCGTTATTTTCCAACCTTCACAGATGATTTGAACAGACATGGGTATATCTACTTTATGAAACATAAGTCTGAAACATTTGAAAAGTTCAAAGAATTTCAGAGAGAAGTGGAAAATCATCGTAACAAGAAAATAAAGTTTCTGCGATCTGATCGTGGAGGTGAATATTTGAGTTACGAGTTTGGCCTTCATTTAAAACAATGTGGAATAGTTACACAACTCACGCCACCTGGAACACCACAGCGTAATGGTGTGTCCGAACATCATAACCGTAGTTTATTAGATATAGTGCGATCTATGATGTCTCTTAATGATTTACCGCTATCATTTTAGGGTTATGCTTTAGAGACGGCTGCATTCACGTTAAATAGGGCACCATCTAAATTTGTTGAGATGACACCTTATGAACTGTGGTTTGGCAAGAAACCCAAGTTGTCGTTTCTTAAAGTTTGGAGCTGCTATGCTTATGTGAAAAAGCATTAACCTGATAAGCTCGAACCCAAATCGGAGAAATGTGTCTTCATAGGATACCCAAAAGAGACTGTTGGGTACACCTTCTATCACAAATCCGAAGGCAAGATATCCGTTGCTAAGAATGGATCCTTTCTAGAGAAGGAGTTTCTCTCGAAAGAAGTGAGTGGGAGGAAAGTAGAACTTGACGAGGTAACTGTACCTGCTCCCTTATTGGAAAGTAGTTCATCACAGAAATCAGTTCCTGTGATTCCTACACCAATTAGTGAGGAAGCTAATGATGATGATCATGTAACTTCAGATCAAGTTACTACCGAACCTCGTAGGTCAACCAGAGTAAGATCCGCACCAGAGTGGTACGATAATCCTGTTCTAGAGGTCATGTTACTTGACCATGACGAACCTACGAACTATGAGGAAGCAATGATGAGCCCAGATTCCGCGAAATGGCTTGAGGCCATGAAATCTGAGATGGGATCCATGTATGAGAACAAAGTGTGGACTTTGGTTGACTTGCCCGATGATCGGCAAGCCATAGAGAATAAATGGATCTTCAAGAAGAAGACTGACGCTGATGGTAATGTTACTGTCTACAAAGCTCGACTTGTTGCGAAAGGTTTTTGACAAGTTCAAGGAGTTGACTACGATGAGACCTTCTCACCCGTAGCGATGCTTAAGTCTGTCCGAATCATGTTAGCAATTGCCGCATTTTATGATTATGAAATTTGGCAAATGGATGTAAAAACTGCATTCCTGAATGGATTTCTGGAAGAAGAGTTGTATATGATGCAACCAGAAGGTTTTATCGATCCAAAGGATGCTAACAAAGTGTGCAAGCTCCAGCGATCCATTTATGGACTGGTGCAAGCATCTCGGAGTTGGAATAAACGTTTTGATAGTGTGATCAAAGCATATGGTTTTATACAGACTTTTGGAGAAGCCTGTGTTGGAAATATGCCCTAGAGGCAATAATAAAATGGTTATTATTGCATTTCCTTGTTCATGATAAATGTCTATTGTTCATGCTATAATTGTATTAACTGGAAACCGTAATACATGTGTGAATACATAGACCACAACATGTCCCTAGTAAGCCTCTAGTTGACTAGCTCGTTGATCAATAGATGGTTATGGTTTCCTGACCATGGACATTGGATGTCATTGATAACGACATCACATCATTAGGAGAATGATGTGATGGACAAGAACCAATCCTAAGCATAGCACAAGATCGTGCAGTTCGTTTGCTAAGAGCTTTTCTAATGTCAAGTATCGTTTCCTTAGACCATGAGACTGTGCAACTCTCGGATACCGTAGGAATGCTTTGGGTGTACCAAACGTCACAACGTAACTGGGTGGCTATAAAGGTGCACTACAGGTATCTCCGAAAGTGTCTGTTGGGTTGGCACGAATCGAGATTGGGATTTGTCACTCCGTATGACGGAGAGGTATCTCTGGGCCCACTCGGTAATGCATCATCATAATGAGCTCAATGTGACCAAGTGGTTGGTCACGGGATCATGCATTACGGTACGAGTAAAGTGACTTGCCGGTAACGAGATTGAACAAGGCATTGGGATACCGACGATCGAATCTCGGGCAAGTAACGTACCGATTGACAAAGGGAATTGTATACAGGATTGATTGAATCCTCGACATCGTGGTTCATCCAATGAGATCATCATGGATCATGTGGGAGCAAACATGGGTATCCAGATCCCGCTATTGGTTATTGACCGGAGAGTCGTCTCGGTCATGTCTGCATGTCTCCCGAACCCGTAGGGTCTACACACTTAAGGTTCGGTGACGCTAGGGTTGTAGAGATATTAGTATGCGGAAATCCGAAAGTCGTTCGGAGTCCCGGATGAGATCCCGGACGTCACGAGGAGTTCCGGAATGGCCCGGAGGTAAAGATTTATATATGGGAAGTCCTATTTTGGCCGCCGGAAAATGTTCGGGATTTTTCGGTATTGTACCGGGAATGTTCTAGAAGGTTCCGAAGTGGGGCCCACCTGCATGGGGGGACCCACATGAACGTGGGTAGTGGGGGCAAGGCCCCACACCCCTGGTCAAGGCGCACCAAGATCCCACCTTAGAAGGAATAAGATCATATCCCGAAAGGATAAGATCAAGATCCCTAAAAAGGGGGGATAACAATCGGTGGGGAAGGGAAATGATGGGATTTCTTTCCCCCACCTTTGCCAACGCCCCAATGGACTTGGAGGGCAAGAAACCAGCCCCCTCCACCCCTATATATAGTGGGGAGGCGCATGGGAGCAGCACCCCAAGCCCTGGCGCCTCCCTCCCTCCCGTGACACCTCTTCCTCCCCGCTTGCGCTTGGCGAAGCCCTGCCGGGATCCCGCTACTTCCACCACCACGCCATCGTGCTGCTGGATCTCCATCAACTTCTCCTCCCCCCTTGCTGGATCAAGAAGGAGGAGACTTCCCCGCTCCGTACGTGTGTTGAACGCGGAGGTGACGTCCGTTCGGCGCTAGGATCATCGGTGATTTGGATCACGACGAGTACAACTCCATCAACCCCGTTCTCTTGAACGCTTCCGCTCGCGATCTACAAGGGTATGTAGATGCACTCCTCCCCTCTTGTTGCTAGCATCTCCTAGATTGATCTTGGTGACACGTAGGAAAATTTTGAATTTCTGCTACGTTCCCCAACAGTGGCATCATGAGCCAGGTCTATGCGTAGATTCTATGCACGAGTAGAACACAAAGTAGTTGTGGGCGATGATTTGTTCAATTTGCTTGCCGTTACTAGTCTTATCTTGATTCGGCGGCATTGTGGGATGAAGCGGCCTGGACCGACCTTACACGTACTCTTACGTGAGACAGGTTCCACCGATTGACATGCACTTGATGCATAAGGTGGCTAGCGGGTGTCTGTCTCTCCCACTATAGTCGGATCAGATTCGATGAAGAGGGTCCTTATGAAGGGTAAATAGCAATTGGCATATCACCGTTGTGGCTTTTGCGTAGGTAAGAAACGTTCTTGCTAGAAACCCATAGCAGCCACGTAAAACATGCAACAACAATTAGAGGACGTCTAACTTGTTTTTGCAGGGTATGCTATGTGATGTGATATGGCCAAAAGGATGTGATGGATTATATATGTGATGTATGAGATTGATCATGTTCTTGTAATAGAAATCACGACTTGCATGTCGATGAGTATGACAACCGGCAGGAGCCATAGGAGTTGTCTTAATTTATTGTATGACCTGCGTGTCAATGAAAACGCCATGTAATTACTTTACTTTATTGCTAACCGTTAGCCATAGTAGTAGAAGTAATAGTTGGCGAGACAACTTCATGAAGACACGATGATGGAGATCATGATGATGGAGATCATGATGATGGAGATCATGGTGTCATGCCGGTGACGAAGGTGATCATGCCGCGCCTCGAAGATGGAGATCAAAAGGCGCAAGATGATATTGGCCATATCATGTCACTTTATGATTTGCATGTGATGTTTGTCATGTTTACATCTTATTTGCTTAGAACGACGGTAGCATAAATAAGATGATCCCTCACTAAAATTTCAAGAGATGTGTTCCCCCTAACTGTGCACCGTTGCGAAGGTTCGTTGTTTCGAAGCACCACGTGATGATCGGGTGCGATAGATTCTAACGTTCGCATACAACGGGTGTTGACGAGCCTAGCATGTACAGACATGGCCTCGGAACACAAGCAAAACACTTAGGTTGACTTGACGAGCCTAGCATGTACAGACATGGCCTCGGAACAAAAGAGACCGAAAGGTCGAACATGAGTCGTATAGTAGATACGATCAACATGGAGATGTTCACCGATGATGACTAGTCCGTCTCACGTGATGATCGGACACGGCCTAGTCGATTCGGATCATGTATCACTTAGATGACTAGAGGGATGTCTATCTAAGTGGGAGTTCATTAAATAATCAGATGAACTTAATTATCATGAACATAGTCAAAAGGTCTTTGCAAATAATGTCGTAGCTTACGCTTTAGTTCTACTAAGATATGTTCCTAGAGAAAATTTAGTTGAAAGTTGATAGTAGCAATTATGCGGACTGGGTCCGTAAACTGAGGATTGTCCTCATTGCTGCATAGAAGGCTTATGTCCTTAATGCACCGCTCGGTGTGCTGAACCTAGAGCGTCGTCTGTAGATGTTACGAAACATCTGACATACACGTTTTGATGACTACGTGATAGTTCAGTGTGTGATGCTAACGGTTTAAAATTGTGGCACCAAAGACGGTTTTGAAACGTCGCAGAACATATGAGATGTTCCAAAGACTGAAATTGGGATTTCAGACTAATGCCCACGTCAAGAGGTATGAGACCTCTGACAAGTTTCTTAAGCCTGCAAACTAAGGGAGAAAAGCTCAATCGTTGAGCATGTGCTCAGATTGTCTGAGTACTACAATCACTTGAATCGAGTGGGAGTTAATCTTCCAGATGAGATAGTGATGGTTCTCCATAGTCACTGCCACCAAGCTATTAGAGCTTCGTGATGAACTATAACACATCAGGGATAGACATGATGATCCTTGAGCAACTCGCGATGTTTGACACCGCGAAAGTAGAAATCAAGAAGGAGCATCAATTGTTGATGGTTAGTAAAACCACTAGTTTCTAGAAGGGCAAGGGCAAGAAGGGATACTTCATGAAACGGCAAATCAGTTGCTGCTCTAGTGAAGAAACCCAAGGTTGAACCCAAACCCGAGACTAAGTGCTTCTGAAATGAGGGGAACGGTCACTGAAGCAGAACTACCCTAGATACTTCGTAGATGAGAAGGCTGGCAAGGTCGACAGAAGTATATTGGATATACATTATATTAATGTGTACTTTACTAGTACTCCTAGTAGCACCACGGTATTAGATACCGGTTCGGTTGCTAAGTGTTAGTAACTCGAAATAAAAGCTGCGGAATAAACAGAGACTAGCTAAAGGTGAGATGACGATATGTGTTGGAAGTGTTTCCAAGGTTGATGTGATCAAGCATCGCATGCTCCCTCTACCATCGAGATTGGGGTTAAACCTGAATAATTATTATTTGGTGTTTGCGTTGAGCATAGACATGATTGGATTATGTTTATCGCAATACGGTTATTCATTAAAGGAGAATAATGGTTACTCTGTCTATTTGAATAATACCTTCAATGGTCTTGCACCTAAAATGAATGGTTTATTGAATCTCGATCGTAGTGATACACATGTTCATGCCAAAAGATATAAGATAGTAATGATATTACCACATACTTGTGGCACTGCCACTTGAGTCATATTGGTATAAAACGCATGAAGAAGCTCCATGTTGATGGATATTTGGACTCACTCGTTTTTGAAAAGATTGAGACATGCGAACCATGTCTATTAGTATATATGCATGAAGAAAGTCCATACAGATGGATCATTTGGACTCACTTGATTTTGAATCACTTGAGACATGCAAATCATACCACATGGGCAAGATGACTGAAAGGCCTCGTTTTCAGTAAGATGGAACAAGAAAGCAACTTGTTGGAAGTAATACATTTTGATGTGTGCAGTCCAATGAGTGCTGAGGCATGCAGTGGATATCGTTATGTTCTTACTTCACAGATGATTTGGGTAGATGCTGAGTGTATTTACTTGATGAAACACAAGTCTGAATTATTGAAAGGTTCAAGTAATTTCAGAGTGAAGTTGAAGATCGTCGTGACAAGAGGATAAAATGTCTGTGATATGATCATAGAGATGAATATCTGAGTTACGAGTTTGGCACACAATTAAGAAATTGTGGAAATTGTTTCACGACTAATACCGCCTGGAACACCATAGTGTGATGGTGTGTCCGAACATCATAACTGCACCCTATTGGATATGGTGCATACCATGATGTCTCTTATCGAATTACACTATTGTTTATGGGTTAGGCATTAGAGACAACCGCATTCACTTTAAATAGGGCACCACGCAATTCCGTTGACACGACACCATATGAACTATGGTTTAGAGAAACCTAAGCTGTTGTTTCTTAAAAGTTTGGGGCTGCGACGCTTATGTGAAAAAGTTTCAGGCTGATAAGCTCGAACCCAAAGCGGATAAATGCATCTTCATAGAATACCCAAAACAGTTAGGTATACCTCCTATTTCAGATCTGGAAGCAAAAGTGATTGTTTCTAGAAACGGGTCCTTTCTCGAGGAGAAGTTTCTCTCGAAAGAATTGAGTGGGAGGATGGTGGAGACTTGATGAGGTCATTGAACCGTCACTTCAACTAATGTGTAGCAGGGCACAGGAAGTTGTTCCTGTGGCACCTACACCAATTGAAGTGGAAGCTTATGATAGTGATCATGAAACTTCAGATCAAGTCACTACCAAACCTCATAGGACGACAAGGATGCGTACTACTTCAGAGTGGTACGTAATCCTGTCTTGGAAGTCATGTTGCTAGACAACAATGAACCTACGAGCTATGGAGAGCGATGGTGGGCCCGGATTCCGACGAATGGCTCGAGGCCATAAAATCCGAGAGGATCCATGTATGAAAACAAAGTATAGACTTTGAAAGAACTACTTGATGGTCGTAAGGCTGTTGGGTACAGATGGATTTTAAAGGGAAGACAGACAATGATGGTAAGTGTCACCATTAAGAAAGCTCGACTTGTCGTTAAGATGTTTTTCGGCAAGTTCAAGGAGTTGACTGCGATGAGAGTTTCTCACTCGTAGCGATGCTAAGAGTCTGTTAGAATTATATTAGCAATTACTGCATTATTTATGAAATCTTGCAGATAGGATGTCAAAACATTGTTTCCTCGACGATTTTCTTGAGGAAAGGTTATATGTGATACAACCAGAAGGTTTTGTCAATCCTGAAAGATGCTAACAAGTATGCAAAGCTCCAGCAATCCTTCTAAGGATTGGAGTAAGCATCTCGGAGTTGGAATGAACGCTTTGATGAGATGATCAAAGATTTTGGGTTTATACAAAGTTCATGAGAAACTTGTATTTCCAAAGAAGTGAGTGGGAGCACTATAGAATTTTTGATGAGTATATGTTGTTAACATATTGTTGATCAGAAATGATGTAGAATTTCTGGAAAGCATCCAGGGTTATTTGAAAAGTGATTTTAATGGAAAACCTGGATTAAGCTACTTGAACATTGAGCATCAAGATCTATAAGGATAGATCAAAAACGCTTAATAGTACTTTCAAATGAATACATACCGTGACAAGATTTTGAAGGATTTCAAAATAGATCAGCAGAGAAGGAGTTCTTGGCTGTGTTACAAGGTGTGAGTATTGAGTAAGACTCAAGACCTGACCACGGCAGAAGAGAGAGAAAGGACGAAGGTCGTCCCCTATGCTTTAGACGTAGGCTCTACAGTATGCTATGCTGTGTACCGCACCTGAAGTGTGCCTTGCCATGAGTTAGTCAAGGGGTACAATAGTGATCCGGGAATGGATCACATGACAGCGGTCAAACTTATCCTTTGTATCTAGTGGACTAAGGAATTTTCTCGATTATGGAGGTGGTAAAACAGTTCGTCGTAAAGGGTTACGTCGATGCAAACTTTGACACTAATCCGGATGACTCTGAGTAGTAAACCGGATTCGTATAGTAGAGCAGTTATTTGGAATAGCTCCAAGTAGCGCGTGGTAGCTACATCTACAAGATGACATAGAGATTTGTAAAGCACACACGGATCTGAATGTTGCAGACCCGTTGACTAAAACCTCTCTCGTAAGCATAACATGATCAAACCCTAGAACTCATTGAGTGTTAATCACAAGGTGATGTGGACTAGATTATTGACTCTAGTGAACTTTGAGTGTTAATCACATGGTGATGTGAACTAGATTATTGACTCTAGTGCAAGTGGGAGACTGTTGGAAATATGCCCTAGAGGCAATAATAAAATGGTTATTATTGCATTTCCTTGTTCATGATAAATGTCTATTGTTCATGCTATAATTCTATTAACTGGAAACCGTAATACATGTGTGAATACATAGACCACAACATGTCCCTAGTAAGCCTCTAGTTGACTAGCTCGTTGATTAATAGATGGTTATGGTTTCCTGACCATGGACATTGGATGTCATTGATAACGGGATCACATCATTAGGAGAATGATGTGATGGACAAGACCCAATCCTAAGCATAGCACAAGATCGTGTAGTTCGTTTGCTAAGAGCTTTTCTAATGTCAAGTATCGTTTCCTTAGACCATGAGATTGTGCAACTCCCGGATACCGTAGGAATGCTTTGGGTGTACCAAACGTCACAACGTAACTGGGTGGCTATAAAGGTGCACTACAGGTATCTCCGAAAGTGTCTGTTGGGTTGGCACGAATCGAGATTGGGATTTGTCACTCTGTATGACGGAGAGGTATCTCTGGGCCCACTCGGTAATGCATCATCATAATGAGCTCAATGTGACCAAGTGGTTGGTCACGGGATCATGCATTACGGTACGAGTAAAGTGACTTGCCGGTAACGAGATTGAACAAGGCATTGGGATACCGACGATCGAATCTCGGGCAAGTAACGTACCGATTGACAAAGGGAATTGTATACGGGATTGATTGAATCCTCGACATCGTGGTTCATCCGATGAGATCATCGTGGAACATGTGGGAGCCAACATGGGTATCCAGATCCCGCTGTTGGTTATTGACCGGAGAGTCGTCTCGGTCATGTCTGCATGTCTCCCGAACCCGTAGTGTCTACACACTTAAGGTTCGGTGACGCTAGGGTTGTAGAGATATTAGTATGCGGAAATCCGAAAATCGTTCGGAGTCCCGGATGAGATCCCAGACGTCACGAGGAGTTCCGGAATGGTCCGGAGGTAATGATTTATATATGGGAAGTCCTATTTTGGCCACCGGAAAATGTTCGGGATTTTTCGGTATTGTACCGGGAAGGTTCTAGAAGGTTTCGAAGTGGCGCCCACCTGCATGGGGGGACCCACATGAACGTGGGTAGTGGGGGCAAGGCCCCACACCCCTGGTCAAGGCGCACCAAGATCCCACCTTAGAAGGAATAAGATCATATCCCGAAGGGATAAGATCAAGATCCATAAAAAGGGGGGATAACAATCGGTGGGGAAGGGAAATGATGGGATTTCTTTCCCCCACCTTTGCCAACGCCCCAATGGACTTGCAGGGCAAGAAACCATCCCTCTCCACCCCTATATATAGTGGGGAGGCGCATGGGAGCAGCACCCCAAGCCCTGGCGCCTCCCTCCCTCCGGTGACACCTCTTCCTCCCCGCTTGCGCTTGGCGAAGCCCTGCCGGGATCCCGCTACTTCCACCACCACGCCGTCGCGCTGCTGGATCTCCATCAACTTCTCCTCCCCCCTTGCTGGATCAAGAAGGAGGATACGTCCCCGCTCCGTACGTGTGTTGAACGCGGAGGTGCCGTCCGTTCGGCGCTAGGATCATCGGTGATTTGGATCACGACGAGTACGACTCCATCAACCCCGTTCTCTTGAATGCTTCCGCTCGCGATCTACAAGGGTATGTAGATGCACTCCTCCCCTCTTGTTGCTAGCATCTCCTAGATTGATCTTGGTGACACGTAGGAAAATTTTGAATTTCTGCTACGTTCCCCAACAGTGGCATCATGAGCCAGGTCTATGCGTAGATTCTATGCACGAGTAGAACACAAAGTAGTTGTGGGCGATGATTTGTTCAATTTGCTTGCCGTTACTAGTCTTATCTTGATTCGGCGGCATTGTGGGATGAAGCGGCCCGGACCGACCTTACACGTACTCTTATGTGAGACAGGTTCCACCGATTGACATGCACTTGATGCATAAGGTGGCTAGCGGGTGTCTGTCTCTCCCACTATAGTCGGATCGGATTCGATGAAGAGGGTCCTTATGAAGGGTAAATAGCAATTGGCATATCACCGTTGTGGCTTTTGCGTAGGTAAGAAACGTTCTTGCTAGAAACCCATAGCAACCACGTAAAACATGCAACAACAATTAGAGGACGTCTAACTTGTTTTTGCAGGGTATGCTATTTGATGTGATATGGCCAAAAGGATGTGATGAATTATATATGTTATGTATGAGATTGATCATGTTCTTGTAATAGGAATCACGACTTGCATGTCGATGAGTATGACAACCGGCAGGAGCCATAGGAGTTGTCTTAATTTATTGTATGACCTGCGTGTCAATGAAAAACGCCATGTAATTACTTTACTTTATTGCTAACCGTTAGCCATAGTAGTAGAAGTAATAGTTGGCGAGACAACTTCATGAAGACACGATGATGGAGATCATGATGATGGAGATCATGGTGTCATGCCGGTGACGAAGGTGATCATGCCGCGCCTCGAAGATGGAGATCAAAAGGCGCAAGATGATATTGGCCATATCATGTCACTTTATGATTTGCATGTGATGTTTGTCATGTTTACATCTTATTTTCTTAGAACGACGGTAGCATAAATAAGATGATCCCTCACTAAAATTTCAAGAGATGTGTTCCCCCTAACTGTGCACCGTTGCGAAGGTTCGTTGTTTCGAAGCATCACGTGATGATCGGGTGTGATAGATTCTAACGTTCGCATACAACGGGTGTTGACGAGCCTAGCATGTACAGACATGGCCTCGGAACACAAGCAAAACACTTAGGTTGACTTGACGAGCCTAGCATGTACAGACATGGCCTCGGAACACAAGAGACCGAAAGGTCGAACATGAGTCATATAGTAGATACGATCAACATGGAGATGTTCACCGATGATGACTAGTCCGTCTCACGTGATGAGATCCCGGACGTCACGAGGAGTTCCGGAATGGTCCGGAGGTAAAGATTTATATATGGGAAGTCCTATTTTGGCCGCCGGAAAATGTTCGGGATTTTTCGGTATTGTACCGGGAAGGTTCTAGAAGGTTCCGAAGTGGGGCCCACCTGCATGGGGGACCCACATGAACGTGGGTAGTGGGGGCAAGGCCCCACACCCCTGGTCAAGGCGCACCAAGATCCCACCTTAGAAGGAATAAAATCATATCCCGAAGGGATAAGATCAAGATCCCTAAAAAAGGGGGATAACAATCGGTGGGGAAGGGAAATGATGGGATTTCTTTCCCCCACCTTTGCCAACGCCCCAATGGACTTGGAGGGCAAGAAACCAGCCCCCTCCACCCCTATATATAGTGGGGAGGCGCATGGGAGCAGCACGCCAAGCCCTGGCGCCTCCCTCCCTCCCGTGACACCTCTTCCTCCCCGCTTGCGCTTGGCGAAGCCCTGCCGGGATCCCGCTACTTCCACCACCGCGCCGTCGTGCTGCTGGATCTCCATCAACTTCTCCTCCCCCTTGTTGGATCAAGAAGGAGGAGACGTCCCCGCTCCGTACGTGTGTTGAACGCGGAGGTGCCGTCCGTTCGGCGCTAGGATCATCGGTGATTTGGATCACGACGAGTACGACTCCATCAACCCCGTTCTCTTGAACGCTTCCGCTCGCGATCTACAAGGGTATGTAGATGCACTCCTCCCCTCTCGTTGCTAGCATCTCCTAGATTGATCTTGGTGACACGTAGGAAAATTTTGAATTTCTGCTACGTTCCCCAACAGCCTGTATTTACAAGAAAGTGAGTGGGAGCTCTGTAGCATTTCTAATATTATATGTGGATGATATATTATTGATTGGAAATGATGTAGGATTTCTGGATAGCATAAAAGGATACCTGAACAAGAGTTTTTCAATGAAAGTCCTCGGTGAAGCTGCTTATATATTGGGCATCAAGATCTATAGAGATAGATCATGACGCTTAATTGGACTTTCACAAAGCACGTACCTTGGTAAAGTTTTGAAGAAGTTCAAAATGGATCAAGCAAAGAAAAGGGTTCTTGCCTGTTTTACAAGGTGTGAAGTTGAGTCAGACTCAATGCCCGACCACCGCAGAAGATAGAGAGAAAATGAAAGTCATTTCCTATGCTTCAGCCATAGGTTCTATCATGTATGCACTGCTGTGTACCAGACCTGATGTGTGCCTTGCTATTAGTTTAGCAGGGAGGTACCAAAGTAATCCGGGAGTGGATCACTGGACAGCGGTCAAGAACATCCTGAAATACCTGAAAAGGACTAAGGATATGTTTCTCATTTATGGAGGTGACAAAGAGCTCGTCGTAAATGGTTACGTTGATGCAAGCTTTGACACTGATCCAGATGACTCTAAGTCACAACCGGATACGTATTTATATTGAACAGTGGAGCTGTCAGTTGGTGCAGTTCTAAGCAAAGCGTCGTGGCGGGATCTATGTGTGAAGCGGAGTACATAGCTGCTTCGGAAGCAGAAAATGAAGGAGTTTGGATGAAGGAGTTCATATCCGATCTAGGTGTCATATCTAGTGCATCGGGTCCAATGAAAATCTTTTGTGACAATACTGGTGCAATTGCCTTGGCAAAGGAATCCAGATTTCACAAGAGAACCAAGCACATCAAGAGACGCTTCAATTGCATCCGCGATCAAGTCAAGGAGGGACACATAGAGATTTGCAAGATACATATGGATCTGAATGTTGCAGACCCGTTGACTAAGCCTCTCTCACGAGCAAAACATGATCAGCACCAAGACTCCATGGGTGTTAGAATCATTACTGTGTAATCTAGATTATTGACTCTAGTGCAAGTGGGAGAATGAAGGAAATATGCCCTAAAGGCAATAATAAAGTTGTTATTTATACTTACTTATATCATGATGAATGTTTATTATTCATGCTAGAATTGTATTAACCGGAAACTTAGTACATGTGTGAATACATAGACAAACAGAGTGTCACTAGTATGCCTCTACTTGACTAGCTCGTTAATCAAAGATGGTTAATGTTCCTAGCCATAGACATGAGTTGCCATTTGATTAACGGGATCACATCATTAGAGAATGATGTGATTGACATGACCCAGACGTTAGCTTAGGACTATGATCGTTTAGTTTGTTGCTATTGCTTTCTCCATGACTTATACATGTTCCTATGACTATGAGATTATGCAACTCCCGAATACCGGAGGAACACTTAGTGTGCTATCAAATGTCACAACGTAACTGGGTGATTATAAAGATGCTCTACAGGTGTCTCCGATGGTGTTTGTTGAGTTGGCATAGATCGGGATTAGGATTTGTCACTCCGATTGTCGGAGAGGTATCTCTGGGCCCTCTTGGTAATGCACATCACTATAAGCCTTGCAAGCAATGTGACTAATGAGTTAGTTACGTGATGATGCATTACGGAACGAGTAAAGATACCTGCTGGTAACGAGATTGAACTAGCTATAGTGATACCGACGATCGAATCTCGGGCAAGTAACATACCGATGACAAAGGGAACAACGTATGTTGTTATGCGGTTTGACCGATAAAGATCTTCGTAGAATATGTGGGAGCCAATATGAGCATCCAGGTTCCGCTATTGGTTATTGACTGGAGATGAGTCTCGTCATGTCTACATAGTTCTCGAACCCGTAGGGTCCGCACGCTTAACGTTCGATGACGATCGGTATTATGAGTTTATGTGTTTTGATGTACCGAAGGTTGTTCGGAGTGCCGGATGTGATCACGGACATGACGAGGAGTCTCAAAAAGGCTGATACATAAAGATTAATATATTGGAACGCTATGTTTGGACACCGGAAAGGTTTCGGATAGGTTCGGGCATTTTCCGGAGTACCGGGGGGTTAACGGAACCCCCCGGGGAGTTAATGGGCCTTAATGGGCCATGGTGGAAGAGAGGAGGAGGCGGCCAAGTGGGAGGCGCGCGCCCCCCAAGCCCAATCCGAATTGGGGGGGGGGGCTTTCCTTCTCTCCCTCTCCCTCTTCCTTCTTCTCCTACTCCAACTAGGGAAGGGGGGAAACCTACTCCTACTAGGAGTAGGAATCCCCCCGTTGGGCGCGCCCCATGAGGCCGGCCCTCCCCCTCCTCCACTCCTTTATACGGGGGAGGGGGCACCCCATAGACACACAAGTTGATTTCTTAGCCGTGTGCGGTGCCCCCTCCACAGATTTCCACCTCGGTCATATCGTTGTAGTGCTTAGGCGAAGCCCTGCGTCGGTAACTTCATCATCACCGTCATCACGCCGTCGTGCTGACGAAACTCTCCCTCGGCCTCAGCTGGATCAAGAGTTCGAGGGACGTCACCGAGCTGAACGTGTGCATATCGCGGAGGTGCCATGCGTTCGGTACTTGATCGGTTGGATCGCGAAGACGTTCGACTACATCAACCGCGTTACTTAACACTTCCGCTTTCGGTCTACGAGGGTACGTGGACACACTCTCCCCGCTCGTTGCTATGCTTCTCCTAGATAGATCTTGCGTGATCGTATGATTTTTTTTGAAATACTACATTCTCCAAAAGGAAGAACTAAATCTAAGGTTTTCCTTGATTCTCTCCTCCCTTGCCTGGGAGAGTCCCTGTCCCGCCTTATATACTTGTTGAGCTACTGTTACGTGAGTTCACGCCGGGTGAGATCTAATTAAGAGGGGTTCCTCGCTGCTTGGTTTCCTGGCCCATGTCTTGGCATCCCTCTCCTCAGGTGTGTGGCCCAAACGTTGGAGCACATCCCCCGATCCATATCAGGCTTCCATGAAGTGGGCTAGGACATTCTTATCTAGATGTGCGACTCACTATTCCTTGGTGTTCAGTCAATGTGTCGTTCGCTCGTCAACTAAGTTGGAAGCACAAAAGCAGTGTAGTAGGGAGCAAAGAGAGCACTACGCGGGGAGCACGAGTACACTACAGAAAGGGAAGCACAAGTGCACTACAGAAAAGGGAGCACAGATGCAGTACAGTAGGGAGCACAAGTTCAGTACACTAGGGAGCACAAATTATGATGACACAAAAGTTCATCCAAACCTATCAACATGAGATCTAGTTTCGAACATCTCGATGAGAGGAACATACCGATAAACATGGTTCATAATTGCACGCACGGTTCAAGAGATGTTTCATTTAGAAATACAGATCTACAGAAGAAAAAAAACATAAACAACCCACCCATCCATCGTTGTGGGCATTGGGAAATTACACCCAAACCCCCGGGTTGCGGAAAGTGGCACACATACATTGCGACACTTATCAACAATGGAGGAGTTTTGGATAACATTTGCAAAAGTGACCCCACAATAGTTTTTTAGGGTACAATAGAGGTGGAATCCAGGAACCCCAAATTGCGACAATTAAGTAAATAAAAAGAATGATGAGCATGAAAATTTGACGACCTTCCTTCGAACAAATCATACTTTTAGGAAGTCATTTTTGCGGTGATGGAAATTGCAAATCAGCACCTAATGCAAGGGCATCGTGGCAGGCAAGAGCTTCCAAAGTAGCAGGGTCTGAAATACCTAGGCATGCGAGCAGAGATGACCCAATATACTTGCTTATCACACTCCGACAGATATTGGAAACCATACCTCGGTTTCTGACGCTAGAACAACATCATCAACATTTACTTTCGTCATATTTTCTGGAGGAGGGATCCAACTGGGTGCACATGAGCAGGGCTGCCGGGGAACTGCTGAGGGTTGTATTGCTGTTTGAACTAGAAAGATCAGACAAGAAGTTGCCAATCAAGTTTTGCACAATGAGGTCTGAAAGATGTTCTCATGAACCGCTTGCCGACGTGCTACCCAAATTGCCCACATAGCTACCACAGTTTTGATAATCTGAGCATGTGATAATGACTCCATTGGGGAAAATATGCTCTTCCACTCCTCATTGACCGATAGGTGCTTGGCAGGATCGTCGTCTAAGATGGCCCAAACACTACGAGTCATTGCGCAGTCGAGCAAGAAGGAATTGCGCTAATTATCTTCATCGACATGACAAAAGTAGCATGCGGCGGAAGTGGCCATACATACTGTGATTTTGATTTATTTTTGTAGCGGAGAAGAAGAGGGATTGGGCGCAATGTCGGCCTGGCCCATTAAATGATGTCCGACTTGTCCAGGGCTCAGACCACCGTGGCCTATATATATGTCGCTGCTGTTCCTATCAAAAAGAAAACGCAGTGGAGCCTGAGCCGGAGGCCGCCGCCACATCCGCCGCATCAATCATCATCACGGTCGCCGTCGTCTCGCCTGCAAGTACGCGCGCCCCGTCCTAATTATGTTCCCTTCTTCTCCTCGTCCCTGTCCATAGCTCAGGCATGGCGTCTCTTATCTGCGTACATAACTATACCCTCCCTCTAGGCTAGGATGAGGGTTAGGATTTAGCCGGGTAGAAGTTGCTGAGTATCGTCGATGAGAAGTTATCAACTCCTTAGTCGACTTGCTTCTGGGTACCCTGATCTGAAGCAAAGATTAATAATACCCTAGTAGAACACTATGTAGTCCCACTTAATTGTGTCTATGTATTCTCATCCTGTACGGTAGAACACCATGTAATTCCAAAAAAATCTGGACTTGTATTTAATTCCCTTTATGTCTGTTCTCATTGCAAAATAGCACGGTCTTGAGCAGCTTAATTTTCCGACACCTTGCGACGCTCAGTTTTAAAGTTTAGGCCGTTGGCACTCTCAGAAATACGAGTGCATCTGGTTATTGATATCTTACACCGGAGTGTAGCCACACCTTTACGTAGCTGTAACACTTATACTGCATGTTGATCCAGTGTTACCGATAAGTTCTGTATGTTCTAATCCGGCATCTCTCTCTCTCTCACTTTCTCTCTGTGTGTGCGCTTAGGGCTTTATATCCACACCTCAGTTAGTTTTTTTTGTGTTGTCCAGTTCATTCTTCTAATGCGTGCCTTTTATTTTATTGTTGTGTTACAGAGGAGCTACAGTTATTTGCAAGAGCAAGACCTGATATATCTGTGCCTCTGCCATGTCCGACAGTTTCCGGTGCTGGGCAGACCTTCCGGACGGACTGCTGGACTCTATCATTGCTCGGCTGGGTGCTTCCCGTGATCTTTTTGCCTTCGAAGCCACCTGCCGCTCTTGGCGTGCCGCGTTTTCTTCATGTCCAGCAGGCTTCCCACCTCTCCATCTCCAGCCTGATGTCTCTTTGTGCTCTTCGTGTCCTCCCACCTTTAGAAAGAGCATGGTGCCCACACGCCCATGTCGTGTCACTGATATAGCCAACCGAGACACCACCCACAAGTTCTTTGAGATTCCCATATTTTGGATTCCTCGTGGAAAGAAAGCCCCGCCAAGTCCTCTGGATTTTTTTTGCTTCATTGGGGCTTCCTACGGTCATGTTATTTTTTCCAACAATAAATCATGTGTAGTTTTTGATGTGTTTACAAGCGTTACTACCTCGTCTCCACAACTGCCAGTCTTGGGTGCCAGTGGCCCCATCTATGGTGCGCTCACTGCTCCTCTAGCATCACCTAACTCATACTCATACCTCATTATCGAAGCTGGGTCACAAAATCTGTTTTGGCATGTTGGTAGCCACTCTTGGGTGGCACATTCTCTTCGTCATGGACCAATCAAGCAAATCGTGGTCTTCCAAGGGCAAGTATTTGGCATGAATTCTGGTCGCAGGCTCTTTAAAGTGCACTTGACACCCCCAAATAAGCATACAAGAACTGCCAGTTATTAAGTCAAGCTTGAGCAGTGAACATCTTTCCGACGCATTGCTGGTGTGTGGCGATATGCTTCTCTTGGTGACCATACGGGGACATACTTTACTACCAAGGAGAACCTTCGAAGTCTTCCACCTTGACCTATCGACTGAGCCCGCATTAGGTGGAGAGGTTATTGCATTGGGCGATATTCATCATCCATGACAAGAGAAGCCAGGCATTGTCTTGCATGAACCCAAAGAAATGGGGAGGGCGGAGCAATTGCATATACTTCTATGACCGCTGGTCTAAACGTGGGATCGCTTTTGAGTTGGGCAAGCCGGGGCAGGGATATGGGTATGTTACCGGTGAGTGCGACAGAAGGGTGCAACCTATGTGGTTTTTCCCCAACATGCTCTCTCTCTGCATCGGTGATGACAATCATGTTGTATTGCTGATATACCTTAATTGGAGAAGATTATGTTATTCCAAGGATGTGTAAGAATCTCTCAACCTTTTGTAACTGTCGTCGATCCATATTAAGATGTTGGCTATGAACCTCGTGCTTCTGCAGCCATCGCAATGGTGTTCATCCTGTGCTATTTTCATGGATGTGCATGTAGTGAATCATTTTTCTGTGCTAAGTTGGTGTTTATCTTTGAGACAACTTGTGTTTTCTCCACCAAGTAGTAGATCTTCCATTCGAGTTGCTCTTCCAATAAGCATGTTGCTATCTGTAGGGATGCTATGTATGTATTTACTGTGTAGTGACACAGCATACTTTATGTAGGCAACTTGTACTGTTGTGGTGACACAACAGTACATTGAGCATACTTTACTTTGTGGCGTGGTTGTGTTTGTGATTATCCGTAATATTTGGTGGTTATAGCTACAAATACTAATATTCCAGTGAGTTACACCTTATATGAATGCATAATCAGCCTGTACTATAAATCAAGGCATCAACATCGTTGCCATCATCATCAATCTGACCCGTACCATAACCAGTTTAGTTAGAATCAATACATTTTATTAGGAGAAATAACATCAGCAACCTTTCTTTCTTCTATGGAAAATATAAACATAAGTAACCCGAGAGAGACTTGTGCACAATGACGGCTTATCCGCCATCACCTCTGTTTCCAATTGCTGTCGTCGCCTCTTTTTCCACTCGCTGTCTGCCAAGTATACATAAATATACACCCTTCCTAGCTTGGCCTATTGAATCATGCCTTTTTCACCCTGTCCGTCCCTGTACTTCCATGGCTTCTCTGAACTAACCAGTCCAAGAACCCTTAGGTGGGTTCGGAAGAGAAACATTAGGCAGCCACAGAACACCAGGCACCAAGCAGAAACATTATACAAGGTGTGTTGATCAGAAAGGCAAGACATGGGATCACAGATGGCGATTGACCCGATTAGGCCAGACCACCCCTTACACATGCTGTCCAACTAAATCGCTGGCTACAGCAACAGAGACAAATCATCTGTTCAGATATCTTCCGTCTGAAGCCTTCGTGCCATGCCTGAACAATTCACTGTGTATCTCCACTGAGTTCGCAACAGCTTCAATATTTCTTATTTGATCACATGCATTCTTTTTGTTCCTTCCATTCTAACACAGTCGTACTTAAGTGCAACCCGAATGCATTTGTCCACGCCATGTTTCACCTGTGCTAGTACAACATCAGTAGGCAATTAGTCTGAGTTCATGGAGTGTTTAAAGGTTTAGGCTGCAGTGGAGCATGGAGGAGGCTGTTTCAGAAGTACTATTGCATTTGGTTATTATTGTTATGCAGGTCACATTAGCAGCAATGTTAGATGTATGAGATGCAAGTGCAATGTTAGATTGTATATTACAGCTAGCATATCAAGAATTTTGTGTTGGTCACTCTATTATTTTTTGTATTCTAGTCCATTCTACTAATACATGCCTTTTACGGTTTTACCTCGCGGAGGGTCTGCTGGACTCAATCATTGCTCGACTGGCCCTGATCTCATTCTTTGATCTTGTTGCCTTTTTTGCTACCTGTCACGAAGGAGTACTGTTATGCTCACACTCTGACAGCTCCACCTACATCGCCCAACTCACATCTCCTTGTCACCACTCTGTCCTTCCTATTTGTTTGGCCCG
Organism: Aegilops tauschii subsp. strangulata; assembly: GCF_002575655.3. Taxonomy (NCBI): domain Eukaryota; kingdom Viridiplantae; phylum Streptophyta; class Magnoliopsida; order Poales; family Poaceae; genus Aegilops; species Aegilops tauschii. Next base: position 597,844,587 of record NC_053037.3, read on the forward strand.
TTGGAAGTGACACTTGGCATCTGTGTTTTGAATTTCGGCTGAGATAAACTGATTTCGGCCGAATTTTGGCCATCTCGGCCTGGGGCAAAAAATACCAGATAGTAAATTCTGGGTGAATGTGTCTTTGCTGTACCCTGCAACAATATCAGTGAGCCATTGTGGTTGACAGGAAGTAATGGCATTGAGTTCATCTGGCTCACGTAATCTAGATAGTGGTCCTTCTGGCGAAAAAAAAGGATTTTGGTCAATTTTTGGTCAAATTTAAGTCAATTTTTGGTTAAATTTTGGTCAAATTTCTGCCGAATTTTTTGAAAATGGCCAACATTTGGCCATCTCGGCCTGGGCGAATATTTTTCCAAACCAAAAGTCAAAACCTTGCTTGGCATGAACACAAGCTTCCTCATGGATGAATACAACAGATGGTACAATTCAACGGTTTGTTCATTGCCATGGACTGCGATAGGATGATCTAAACTTTGCGGTTGGACCCTCGAATGGGCCCGCAGGAGATAGCAACTGAGTGGTGCAGCGACATGGGCCCTTTCCTAAAAGCGGCACCATCCCACCGTTAGATCTAAAAGTGACACCATCCCGCCGTTCATCCCATGTCGTCATGCCATATAAAATGCTTCCTTCCTTCTCCTTACACCCTAACCCTAACCGATCCTCCTCCTCCGCCACTGCCGCCCCTCCTCCATGGCTGCCTACTTCTATACCTAGTCCATGTCTCACCATATATCGCTCCTACGACTACATTGAATGTGGCACTACATCGTCACCTCCGCAAGGTCTGCTCTCCCCTCCCCTTCCTCCTTTCTTCCTCTCCCTCTCTCTCTCACGCATGTGAACGCATTTAAACCCTAGTTATTGTGTTATCCAATTTCATCATATGGCGTGGATGTGTGTTCTGATTAGAATTTCCGCTTGGTTCGTCTCATCACAAGAGCTCGGATCACGCTGGTAATAGGGTAAGTAAGATGTGTTACTGTCACTAACGAATCGAGTTGATGAGCTAATCTTAGAACAGACAAATTTAGTTGGTTTCAACCTCGTCAATTTCAGTGGAGTGAAAACTACAACAAAATCATCTCTGATTTAATTTGAGTCTGGTGTAAATTGAAACAAGACTCGTCACAACGTAAATAAAAAAGTCCAGTCCATTATTGTGTATTTGGGTATACATTTCTACCACTTCATCTGGGACTGCAAATCCCGACGCCTGTAGTCAGGTGTGACCAATGGACTTTTCCGCTGAACTGTATTTTTTCTGCAACACTACTAGACTAGCGGGAGAGAAATTAGGAACAATTAAACAAAGGTAGGGTGCCCATGGGCTGCAAGTAGGAAATAAAATATGCACCATAGTAGAGGAGCTCCCTCGTTGACATGATTTGTGCTGCAACTATCTGCCATATATTAACGGTTTTACCATCAATTACGGGTTTTACAATTTGGTGAGGAACATGAGCACTTGAACATAGCATAAGATAATAGTAATAGTTTCATTTTGGTAATAATTTATGAAAATAGTGATCTGGAATTGGAAAGAAGCATCAAACATAAATAAATATTCCATTGTCCCAATATTGGGTAGTATTTCCATATTGGTTGTGCATTGTTGTCACTTATGGCGCATTGTCTCTTTTTAAAGGCAATAGGATCCATCACCATTTTATTCTCATGTTCCGAAGATAAATATATGTTCCACAAAGAAGTTTTAACTACCATGACAGATTTGACAAAAGTTTCCTTTTTCACATGTTATTATCTATTTATCTTGCCCCGAACACAAGAATACCGCACTCACAAAAAAATGTTCTGAATGTAGAAGATGCAATCATGGATAAGTCTCAAGTTTTAGCTGGAGGGCCTGAGACATTCGCGAAAAGCAAGTCTTTTTTTGTTGTTGAATTTTATATGCTTATATTAAACATGAGAACCCACCAAAGTGTACTCTGAAAACATTATTTGTCAATACTTATGTATAACAAGTTTATTGATATACATATATTATTCATTAAATCTGAAGATCAAGTTATTATGCGTATACATGGTTATAGCATGCTATTTTTCTGACTTCTTTTCCTTGAATTGTTGTATTTTTGCAGAGTGTTTCATCATGCAAACGCACAGCAAACTGTGTGTCTCCGCACTTACTACTCTATCTGGACTCCAAGAGTGGGCAGACCTCCCAGATGGTTTGTTGCACACCATTCTTCCTCTCTTAGGCTCTGTACGTGATCTTCTTGCCTTTTCTGCAACATGCCGCTCTTGGCATGTTGCATTCTTGTCATACCCATCCAAATCTACCCTCTGCACCCTGTTCCCCCCTCTCCTCATCCAAACCAACATCCGTGTTGATGCTCCTCACGTTCCATCTAACGATATTCATTGCAAGTTGCACACCTGTAAGGTCATTGACCCATCCAACCAAAACATCACTTTTCGCTGCCAGATTGATGAAGAAATTCTACAAAAGATGTATTGTGTTGGCCCTTCCTATGGTCATCTCATCTTCTTTTGCTCCCGTGGATATTGTCTTGTTGTTGACCCTTTCAGTGGTTCCAAAGTTTCACCCCCACGTCTTCCAATCAGTGGCTGCGAGCGGGTTAGTCCTACCAAAATACATGCTCAACATTCAGAGATTGCGGAGTTGTACTTCTTCGGTGTTCTAACAGCTCCCATTACATCACCCAATTCACATCTCCTTGTGGGAACTCGATTCTCTCTATTTGATTGGCCAGTTGGAAGTGACTCTTGGTCAGAACTCAAACTTCCTTCTGGTGCACAAATAACTCAAATCGTGGAATTCAAGGGTCAGTTTATTGCCATGGATTATCATAGAAGGATCTACTCTTTCGAGTTAGCGCCCCAGCTTGGCCTACAAGAGATAATAACTGAGTGGTCTCCCCACTCGATCAGAACCCCATACCAAACATCATGGCTAGTGGTTTGTGGTGACATGCTCCTCATGTTCATCACGGTTGACCATTGGAGCAGACGTATTAAGGATGGTGGTATTTTGAAAAAGGTTTGTACACTTCACCTCGACATGTCAAGCAAACCTGCAAAATGGGTTGTCAAGAAAAAGTTGGGCAGCTGGGCAGCCTTTGCAGGATGTGATACGAAGAACATGCCATTATCTAATATGAACCCAGAACGATGGGGAGGGAGGAGCAATTCATTGTATTACGCCGAGAGTTCTCCACCTTGGAGAGTACACGAGCTGGACAGCGCACATGATCCTTGGGACGCTTCCATCAGGCAGTGCGTAATATATTGGGGCCACTACATGAAGCCCCTCTGGGTGTATCCAAGCATGCTCTATTCAGATGGGGCCAGTGATCATCGTGTGGAACGATAGCTTTTGTTATCCTTTTGCAACCTGGATAGATCTTGGTAACAGATGTTCATGGTGGAGGTGGTATTAGTTAGTGCTCAGAGATTGTTAGTTGCACTCAAGCCTTCAAAAGTATGTTTTATAAGTGTTGTTTAATCTTGCACTGGATGAATGTGTGAGCCGTTTAGCTAATTATAGCTTCTTGTTTTGCGGCAACTACTAAGTTTTATGGTTCCTTGGTATTCATGCATGTGTTTGATATATCACATTTCGCCTTACAAGATGTGCTTTGATCATCTGTTAGAACCTTTGAGATGTGATATTATTATTTCTTTAGTAGTTCAATGCTCTAGCTGGTAATGCACTCCTTCGTTGCCAATTGATACCAGTGGTTTTTGTTCTACTTGTTTGTTCACAACTTCATGCAAAAGAATGTAATTGCATGATGTGGTTGCGATTATCTGTGAGGCTCAGTTATAACTAACTGTTAAGTTAGGTCACATTGGTTGACCTCAAGGAAGGTAACCGTAATTTCTGAAGTCAAACGCCAATGGAAGCAAACCATTACAGGCATGATACCTTGTTCCTTCATTCTGTTGAACAATAAAGATGCCTCTCTTAAGAAATTGAGCGAAATAGCATGAATGAGTAGGGGGAACTTGTAGATGGTATAAAAGTAATCTTCTTTCAATCGCCTACACAAGGTGGAAGAAACTGACAAGCTTTTCCATACAAGTTAAGCATGTTAGTGTATATTTCACGTCGATGGCTAGCCTATAGACCATGTTCAGCACTGAACAAGAAAACTGAAGCTAATGACAATGGTATCAAGTCTCAGCACAAGTGTAAAAAAAAATAACAACAACAATTGCACACTTCCAGCTCCCATAATGTTATGTGTTTTATTAATATTATCTACCTTATCATTATGTTTTCCTGCGTTTAAGGTCCGAGGATTGTCAGATGATATCATTCGACTGTACTTATATATATGGTGTTAGCTGACTAGCCGAGTATAGCAGTAAGTCATGACATGTAACGAACCCGGCTATCGACTGGGATCGTACGGGCGGAATTGGGAAGGAGAAGGGGATGAGAACGAGGCTTGTAGAGAAAGTAGATGGGAAGAAAGAGCAGAGGGATGAGAGGAACAAGGCAACACTCAATTCACGCCTCACTGCGGATCTAGATTTGGTGATAAATACACACAGGCACTCCACACTGGATTGGGCCCACACATAGTTCCAGTAGGCACCCAGGCCCAAGGCCCTGCCAAATTACTTACTCGAGTCTCCACTACACACATCAGGGTGCAGGTGTGACATGACATCCTTTGCCCTGGAAGTTTACTCTATCGAAGAGGAAAGGTTGCTTATCTATATCTGACTGGGCATTGCCTTGATGAAAATTATTGCATGCGGCAGTGTCAGTTTCAACTTCACCATGGAAGCAGCCATGTATGATGTTCTCTGCCTCCTGAAATTTCCATGGGAGCAATTTCGTCATCTGAGTATACACGGCAGGAGTTCTGAACTATGACTTGTGGCTTTCTTTTTTACCACCCCTCCCCTCCCCGCGTGGTCCCGTGTGGCGACCGGTGAGGAAACCATAGCCGCCGGCTTCGAGCCTCCCTCGTCCCTTCCCTCCCTCACCGCCGCCGGACCATGCTGCCGGGCAAAGCCCGCCGGCGCCAGTGGTGGCGGGGCTCTTCTTCATCCCGCTCGGAGGCTGTTGGCGCGGGGCGACGACGTTCGGCGGCGCTTCGCGGCCGCGGGCCCCGGTGGCGTGGTAGCGAGGGCTTGGTGGCGGCGCGGTGGGCTTCACGGGGCTCCTCGCGCTCGTGGCTGCTGTGGCGGCCAGGTCTGGGCTCGGCCAGATCTGGCGGGGCGACGGGCACAGGAGCTTCTGCTGCTGCGTGCGGCGTGGTGGACGGGCTCGGGGCGGGCGCGCGAGCTGGTGGTGCGTGCTGGCTGAGCTCCAATCAGGCCTCCCCTGTTCCGGCCCCTGGACGACGACGAGCGGCGCGGGGTTGCTCTCCGGTGAGCGCTCTTGGCTGCGGGTGAGGGGTGGCTTTGCACTCCTTGTCGATGGCTGGGCGGGCTGTCATTGGTGGCCTCGCGTCGAGATGTGTCGGCCGCCACGGTGAGGTGACACGGGGGTGTGTCCGGTGGGGAGTTCTTAGGAGGGATGGGAGGCCCCGATGTCAGGCCACCCGTCGCCGGTGCGGGGGTGCACCGGTCTGGATGCGTCCGCTCCTCCTCTGCCTTTCCTCGGCCGTGTGCCCTCTCGCGAGGTTCTGGCGATGTTCGAGGCAGGGCGGCTGTTGGTTGCTCCATCGGCGGGTGCTGCCAGTTAGGCCAAAGCCAAGGCCTTTGGGCGTTCACGGAGTTGCTTGGAGGCAGGGCGGCGGCCCTGGCGGCAAGATACGCGGTGTTCATGAGCAGAGCGCGCGTCTTGCATGCGGTCGGGCGGCCATGGTCACGCGGGTGGCATGGTTGGTGATGTTTGGCGTAGCATGGTGGTTTAGCGGAGGATTAACACCAAAGTGCATAACTTGCCCGGTCTTCTCCGGCCGACGGTGGCGGCGGCCACGGGCGTCGTTTCCTTCATAAAGGCTCCGACATGGTGTTCTCTTTGCTCCACGTTGCTCCGGGTGTAAACTTGATCCTCGGGATCGGGCGGTGGCGAGTATCGGTGTCCTGCCCTTCTAGAAGGCACCACCTTGGAGTCCATGCTTCGTCACTGTCCCGCTTCACTTCTCGGTGGCTAGGTCTCGGGAGGTCCTCGTCGGCCCCAAGTAGTTCCATTTGGCTCATCTGTAGTGTGCTTGGTGGTCGATTGGGTAGTGTTGCGGTGCATCGGCACCATTGTATCTTGCCTTGGGTGTGTGTAGTGTGAGGTGGTGGCGTGTTGTATCCGGATGTGTTCTCTGGTCATTGCTTTATATATAAAACGGGGCGAAAGCCTTTTTCGAAGTATACACGGCTCGCAGAACTTACGGCACGAAGATGAGTGTCAAGTATGATAATTGCCACACACTACATCCCTGTTACGCCCTTTGATCAACCATTTTGATATAAAAAATGACACGCCTCCTCAGTTTTGCCGTACTTGCATAAATGCATCAACCATCTCTGCTATGCCCTCCTATCAGAATGCAGAAATGATGCTGGTTCCTTTGGTTGCTGTTACTTTCTATTGGCCATATTGGATAAACAAAGTAGCTGTTGAAGAATTTTCAGGGCTGGCGCACATATATGCACTTAGCAGCAGTGAGTGAAAAATGTATGAGAATGCTCACATCACATCTCTCCATAAGTTTAGGTCCAAAAATTATATACTTGTACAATGATTTTTTCCCTCGGTGGGTAAGGGTAATGGCAAGAGAGGAGAGAGAAGAGACCAAGTGATTTTTTTTCTTGGGCGCCGCTGCATTGTAGAGAGAACGTTCGTTCCCTGCAATTTTCCCTTTTTTTGAACGGAGAGAAGAGAGATTGGGCTCATTGACGGCCCAGCCCATCAAAAGATTTCCGATAAGCCATCTACCTATTATATCTTCGGTCGCCGTCGCCCTTTAGTACACAATAGCGGAGTCGGAGGCCCTCGCCATCACCGCCGCCGCGTCGTCGCCGTTAGATATGCACGCACGCTACGCAGCTCGGCCAAATCCTATTCCCTTCTTCTCCCCGTCCTCCATGGCGTCGCTTATCTGGCTACCCTCCTGCCTGCAAGAACCCTAGGCTAGGAGTAGTCAGTAGTCTGCGTGCTGACTGGCTGCCGGACGATCGCCTGGTCTGAAATAGAAGATATATTTTTTAGGGGAACCCAAGAGATTACCAATAGCCTAGTCCCTCTTAATCATGTCGATATTTCCTCATGCGGTAGAACATTGTGTAATTCCACTTATTTATGATCTGATTGAGAGAATTGCACGTTCTTATTGCGAGAATTGCACGGTCTGATGGCGAGAATTGCACTTAGTTCCGACAATTGGTTAAGCTTTAGGCTGTAGACAGTCTCAGAACATCTGTTTATAAACATCTCGCATGCAATGACATATGTAGGTTGTGCCGATCCAGTGTTATCGACATCTTGCATTCTTGCTGGTTGGTTTATTGCGCCACTAGAATTCTGTATGTTCTAATCTACTGCGTCTTTTTGCTTATATCTGCAACTCAGTACATTCTTCTAATATATGTTTTGTTTTTCAATGTGTTGCAGAGGTGGACCTACAATTATCTGAAAGATAAAGCGTTGCTATATACTGAGCCATGTCCAACAGATTCCGATGCTGGGCAGACCTTCCGAGTGACCTGCTGGACTCTATCATTTCTCGGCTCGGCTCCTTCCACGATCTTCTTGCCTTTCAAGCCACTTGCCGCTCTTGGCATGCCACATTTTCGTCATGTCCATTCAAATATACCTTGGCAGCATTGTTCCCACCTCTACTTCTTGAACCTGCTCACTCTTCGCGCTCTCCTCATCCTCACTCTATTCGGAATTTCCTAGTGCCGACACGCCCATGCCGCGTCATTGATATAGCCAACCAGGACACCACCTACCAGGGTTTTGGTATTCCCATAGTTTGGACTTCTCATGGAAAGAATGCCCTGCCAAGTTCTCTGGAAAAGTTTTGCTTTAGTGGGGCTTCATATGGTCATCTTATTTTTTCTAGCAATAAATTATGTGTAGTTTTTGATGTGTTCACGGGGGTTACTGCCTCATCTCCACAACTGCCTTTCTCGGTGGGCACTGAGTTCATCTATGGTGCGCTCACTGCTCCTCTAACATCAGCAAATTAATGTCTCATTATCGAAGACGGATCAACAAATCTATTTTGGCGTGTTGGTAGCCACTCTTGGGTGGCACATTCTCTTTATCATGGACCAATCAAGCAAGTTGTGGTATTTAAAGGGCAAGTGTTTGGTATGGATTCTGATCGTAGACTCTTCAAAGTACACTTGGCATCCCAGATAAGAATACAAGAACTGCCGGTTCTAGAGTCAAGCATGATCAGTAGACAACATCTTTCTGATGCATGGCTGGTGGCGTGTGGCGATATGCTTCTCTTGGTCGGCTTCCATAGATATATTGTAACACCGGCGAGAACCTTCGAAGTCTTCCGCCTTGACGTATTGACTGAGCCTGCATTATGGCTGAGGGTGGAGAAGTTAGAGAATTGGGCAATATTCATCAGCATGGATAAGAGAAGCCAGGCATTGTCTTGCATGAACCCAAAGAAATGGGGAGGGAGGAGCAACTGCATATACTGCTATGACTGCAAGTCTAAACGTTGGATCACACTTGGGTTGGGCAAGCCACGGCAGGGAGATGGCTCCAATTTCAGTCCAAATGTTTTCGTTTTCATGGACTGCGAAAGCATCCTGCAACCAATGTGGGTTGTCCCCAGCATGTTCTCTCTACATCGGTGATGGTAATGATCATGATGCATTGTTGCTAAATTTTATTTGGAGCAGATTTTTATTGCAAGGATGTGTTTATATCTCCAACCTTGGTAGCCGTGACAATCAAATCTCGTAACTTGGGAAGGAACAAATTATGTTGGCCTTGAGGGATGTTTGATTTACGCATATCATGATGGCTTTCAACTTGATTTCTTGCCTCCTGGTTCTTCATTCATTGTAACCAGTGATGGAGGACCCAGTAGGGCAAGGGTTGGCAGCCCCCCTACCTTGATTTGTCCGGTGCAGGGCGGGGTGCAAGGAGGCGCATCGGTGCGGCAGCATTGCTGGTGGCGAGTGACAAAAGCCCACTCTACCTCAACTTCTGTCCGTCCTCCGCCACTGATTGTAACGTTTCATCATGTGCTATTTTCGCTAATGCACATGTAGTGAATCATTTTCTATGAAACACCCATTAGTTATGCCCAAGGCCAAGTGTGTCATCTCCCGTCATGTGTTGATTTTTGAATTCCTATTGTTGTTTCCGCTCTAGCTCTGCAAGATAATATTCTGTTGTGTTTCCGTTTTATGTAAACAGAAATGGGGATGCCTTGTTCGAGCAATGTTGCTTTATCTTTGTAACAGCTTTTTATCTCAACCAAGTAGTAGATCAAGCGACCGTGCTTGTTTATCTTTGAGGCAGCTTGTTGTGATTTCAGTAATCGAATTGCACTTTTAGTTTGAGATAGCTTGTTGGTAGTGAATAAAGCTTCCGCAGAAGTAGTGCTGGTTTCTTGTTATTGCTTCTTCTTGGACTGCTGCAACTGAGCTGAAGTCTATGTATCGTGGATGAGGACATGCTGTTACTGGCTGGTTATTATTTGTAGGTTTTGTATTATTCATTTATGTATCGCAAGCAAGAGAACTGGTGTGGTGGCACATAACATACAGTCAGCTTAATTTATTTTTTGCAACTGCATGGTGCTGTAACTATCTATAATGCTTGATGGTTGTAGCTACAGACCAATGAACATTTATATGTTTGAACATTTTGTCTTTCATTGCTTCATTTAATTTATCTTTTTCCCAACAGGCATACATTTCTGTTGCACTGTACAAAAAATGATTTGCATGGGTATGAGTTGTCATGTGGGAGGCTCTCTTTCTCAAGCGAAAGCTTCTAAGGGACAAGGAAGAAGTTTTCACGCCTCAAGGGCCTTAGAGCAAAGGAATTGTCCAATGGACAGCCTGTGGGCTTTGGTGCCCTACAGCTTATGTTGAAAAAAATTCTTTGGCGAACTCTTCAAGTGCAAACAATCAAACTTGGGTGACTACACTTTGAACATAAAAATTTCTCTGAAAATAATGCTTATCACCAATTAGTAACACTAAACTTAATATAAGTTTTCCTTCATATTTTAACAGTTGATTATATTTCTATCTCACTGTACAAAAAGTTCAAACCATAAGTAAGTAAGTAAGTACAAATAACTTGCCATAGTTAATACGTCAACTTAAGTATGATGTGGATTGTTAGGAATCTAGACTCTCGCAACTCACGATCACAGAGGAGACGAAGGTTTTACGCCGCGTGCAAACTTGCGACCTTTTCCCGTTTTCTTTCACTGCTATTTATTTGTTACAGAGAGAAGAGGCAGGTGACGATCCTATCTATGCGCCACGATCCATCAGACTCCTGCCATCCCACGAGAGGTGATCGTGTCTCCTAAGCCACCTGCGAAGCTAACGGCCCACGACGTGAAGACGTCGATCTACAGGCCCATGCAAAGCTACTTGCCCGGCACACACAAGTCGCGGCTCGTGCAAACACGTTTATTTTGAAAAAAAAACTAGCTAAACCCAACGACCAGATTAGCTAACAAATCACCCCCCTAATCTTGGCGTTGGCGAACTATTTCAACCATGCCGATTCTCCTCCTCAGCTCTTGGAAGATGAGACGTCCAAGTGGTGTCAACAAGTTGATCACTGGTCCTCACGGTAGTCGATGAAGACGCGCCCCTGTTCCACGCACTCACGAATGAAATGGTACCTTATTTCAATATGCTTGCTGTGGTCGTGGAAGACAGGATTCTTCGCCAGAGAGATCGCCGACTTGTTGTCGACGAGGAGCTTCGGCCGCACAGCTTCCTTGTTCAGCATCTCGCCAAGTAGCCGCGCCAGCCAGATGCCCTGGCAAGCAGTGGTGGTTGCGACCATGTACTCGGCCTCGCACGAAGAGATCGCCACCACTCGTTGTTTCCGGGACTGCCAGCTCACCGGGCCCTTGCCGAGGAAGAAGATCACGCCCGTTGTGCTCTTCCTCTCGTCCGTGTCCCCACCGTGATCCGAATCACTATAGCCGGTTAGCTGCAGTCCTCCATCGCCGCGCTCGTATGCGCAGCCGTGATCCAGCGTCCCGGCCACATACCGCAGAAGGTGCTTCACTGCAGCGTAATGGTCGGACGCGGGTTTCTCCATGAACCTGCTCAAGTACCCAACTGCAAATGATATGTCGGGCCTTGTATGAACCAGATACCACTGTCCTCCGATGATGCTGCGGTACTTTGTCTTGTCCACCAGGGTGGCGGTGCTCTCCTTGCTCAGTTTGAGCCGAGCCTCCATCGGCGTGTTGCTGGGATTGCAGTCCTCCATGCCCGCGCGCTCCAGTAGCCGCTTGGCATAGGCCGCCTGCCCAAGCACGATCCGATCGCGCTCCTGGCTCACTTCAATTCTGAGGTAGTAGCTGAGCTTGCCCAGATCGCTCATGCGGAACAGCTTGGTCATCTGCTGCTTGAAGGAGTTAATCTCCGTCGTGGCCACTCCGGTGATGATGAGGTCATCCACGTAGACCCCAACGATCAGAAGAGAGCTGCCCGTACCACGCTGATACACGGCATAATCCGAGGGGCAGCGCTCGAAGTTCAGTGCGCAGAGGCTTTCGTCGAGCTTCGCATTCCAGGCCCTCGGTGCTTGCCGAAGCCCGTACAACGCCTTGCGGTGGCGCAGCACCTTGCCCTCGTGGTCGGCCACACCATAGCCTGGTGGCTGTTGAAAGTAGACCTCTTCGTGGAGATCGCCATTCAGAAACGCGGACTTGACATTCATATGATGAACTTGCCACCTGTGGTGCGTGACGAGTACGCGCACCGAGTCCATGCGTGCGACTGGCGTGAAGACCTCATCAAAGTCGACGCCCTCCCACTGCACGTAGCCTTTCGCCACCAGGCGTGCCTTGTGCTTAACAATGGCCCCCCCGGGATCCTTCTTGAGTTTGTAGACCCATTTGAGTCCAATTGTGCGGTGGCCAGCCGGGGGCTCGCTCAGCTCCCAGGTTCTGTTGTCAATGATGCTCTGCATCTCTTCGTCCAAAGCTGCGCGCCATCCCTGCTCCCTCTCCGCTTCGATGAACGAGGCCTGTTCCTCGCCCACGAGCAGGTACAGGTCGCCGTCGCTGTAGATCGCCTCCACCTCCTCTGTCGTGTCCCACACGTTCTCGAGTGTGCGGTACCGACGTGTCGCCTCTGCGTCGGGAGGCGCCTCGGACGCGCCAGTGGGCGGTGAGACGAACTCAACGCCGGTTGGAGTCGAGATCGGCGGTCCATACGCCGGGGAGGTAGGAGAGGGCGCGATGATCGCGCTCTATGGTGTTGACAGCTCGGCGTCGGGCGCGGGCACCGAGTGGCGCTGGATCGGGGAAGACGCTGGCTCCACCCGCACACTCATCGTGGCCACGGGCTCCAGCTTGACCATGAAGGACTCGAACCCCTCATCACGAGCAGGCTAAGCAGCGCTCCAGTCCCACAACGCGTTCTCGTCGAACACAACGTTGCGGGAGACGTGGGCGCGGCCTGACGGAGGGTGGAAGACGCGGTAGGCAGCCGATCCGGGCTCGTACCCGAGAAACACCATGGGCACGCTGCGGTCGTCGAGCTTTTGCATGTTTCGGGTGCGTCACCTTCACGTGAGCTACACATCCGAAGGTGCGGAAGTGCTGCACGTTGGGCAGACGGCCGCACCAAGCTTCATACGGTGTCATGCCGGAGACGCTCTTTGTTGTTGCGCGGTTCAGCAGGTACACCGCCGTGGTCACGGCCTCCCCCCAGAAACGTGCTGGGACGCCCTTCGCCTTGAGCAGACACCGCGCCATGCCGATGATGGTCTGGTTGCACCGCTCCACCACCCCATTCTGTTGCGGCGTGTAGGGGGCAGTGAGCTGTCGGTGCATGCCCAATTATGCAAAGAACTCGTTGAGGCTCGAGGAGTTGAACTCACCCCCGCGATTGGTGCGCAGGGTCTTCAGGTGGCGACCAGACTCACGTTCTGCCGCCGCCAGGAACTGCCGGAGTGCCGTCTCTGCCTCATCCTTGGTCGTGAGCAGGCGTGATACGTCTCCGTCGTATCTACTTTTCCAAACACTTTTGCCCTTGTTTCGGACTCTAACTTCATGATTTGAATGGAACTAACCCGGACTGACACTGTTTCAGCAAACTTTCCATGGTGTTATTTATGTGCAGAAACAAAAGTTCTCGGAATGACCTGAAACACCACGGAATGTCTATTTGGAAATAATAAAAAATCCTTGCAAAAGATGAAGACCAGGGGGCCCACACCCTGTCCACGAGGGTGGAGGGCGCGCCCCCTACCTCGTGGGCCCCCTGGAGCTCCTCCGACCTCAACTCCAACTCTATATATTTGCTTTCGGGGAGAAAAAAATCAGAGAGAAGAATTCATCGCGTTTTACGATACGGAGCCGCCGTCAAGCCCTAAAACCTCTCGGGAGGGCTGATCTGGAGTCCGTTCGGGGCTCCGGAGAGGGGGATTCGTCGCCATCGTCATCATCAACCATCCTCCATCACCAATTTCATGATGCTCACCGCCGTGCGTGAGTAATTCCATCATAGGCTTGTCGTACGGTGATGGGTTGGATGAGATCCTTCATGTAATCAAGTCAGTTTTGTTAGGGTTTGATCCCTAGTATCCACTATGTTCTGAGCTTGATGTTGCTATGACTTTGCTATGCTTAATGCTTGTCACTAGGGCCCGAGTGCCATGATTTCAGATCTGAACCTATTATGTTTTCATGAATATATGTGAGTTCTTGATCCTATCTTGCAAGTCTATAGTCACCTACTATGTGTTATGATCCGGCAACCCCGAAGTGACAATAATCGGGACCACTCCCGGTGATGACCATAGTTTGAGGAGTTCATGTATTCACTATGTCCTAATGCTTTGTTCCGGTACTCTATTAAAAGGAGGCCTTAATATCCCTTAGTTTCCATTAGGACCCCGCTACCACAGGAGGGTAGGACAAAAGATGTCATGCAAGTTCTTTTCCATAAGCACGTATGACTATATTCGGAATATATGCCTACATTACATTGATGAATTGGAGCTAGTTCTGTGTCACCCTATGTTATGACTGTTACATGATGAACCGCATCCGGCATAATTCTCCATCACCGATCCAATGCCCACGAGCTTTTCATATATTGTTCTCCGCTTATTTACTCTTTCGTTGCTACTGTTACAATCACTACAAAACCCAAAAATATTACTTTTGTTACCGTTACCACTACTATCATATTACTTTGGTACTAAGTACTTTGATGCAGATATTAAGTTATCCAGGTGTGGTTGAATTGACAACTCAGCTGCTAATACTAGAGAATATTCTTTGGCTCCCCTTGTGTCGAATCAATAAATTTGGGTTGAATACTCTATCCTCGAAAACTGTTGCGATCCCCTATACTAGTGGGTTATCATGACTATTTTCTGGCGCCGTCGCCGGGGAGCATAGCTCTATTCTTTGAGTCACTTGGGATTTATATCTGCTGGTCACTATGAAGAACTTGAAAGACGCTAAGACAACAATTTATCCCTCAACTACGAGGGGAGGTAAGGAACTGCCATCTAGCTCTGCACTTGATTCACCTTCTGTTTTGAGTAAGCTTGCGACACCTAAACCTGCTTCTACTATTCATTCTGATATGTCGCATGTTATCGATGAGGCCACTTCTGCTATGCATGATACCTATGATGAAACTACTACTATGCTTGATACTACTGTGCCACTTGGTGAATTTCTTGATGAACAACTTGCTAGGGTTAGGGAGAATGAAATTATTGAAACTGATAATATTGATGAAAGTGATGATGAAGACTCTCCCCCTAATAAATATGAATCACCTGTTATTCCTGAGGGTTATGTTTTTGAAAAAGAAGCTGCTATAGCTATTTTAGCTTGCAAAGATAGATACGAGCTCAAGAGGTTATTAGCTAAATGGAAGCAGCAATCTCTTAATGCTAGAATCAAACCTGACCCTGCTTTTGCTACTTCACCTATCTGTGTTACTGATAAGGATTATGAATTCTCCGTTGATCCTGATATAATTACTTTGGTTCAATCTGATCCTTTTCATGGCTATGAATCTGAAACTGTTGTGGCACATCTTACTAAATTAAATGATATAGCCACCCTGTTCACTAATGATGAGAAATCTCGCTACCTTTATATCCTTAAAATATTTCCGTTCTCATTAAAGGGTGATGCTAAGATATGGTTTAATTCTCTTGATCCTGGTTGTGTGCGTAGTCCCCGGGATATGATTTATTACTTCTCTGCTAAATATTTCCCCGCTCATGAGAAACAAGCTGCTTTAAGGGAAATATATAACTTTGTGCAAATTGAAGAAGAGAGTCTCCCACAAGCTTGGGGGAGGCTTCTCCGATTACTTAATGCTTTGCCTGATCACCCTCTTAAGAAAAATGAAATACTTGATATCTTTTATAATGGACTAACCGATGCTTTCAGAGATTACCTGGATAGTTGTGCCGGTTCTGTTTTCAGGGAAAGAACACCGGATGAAGCTGAAATTCTATTGAATAATATGTTGACAAATGAAAATAATTGGACACTTCCTGAGCCAATTTCTGAGCCTATTCATAAACCAAATCCGAAGAAAAGAGGTGTTCTATTTCTCAGTCCTGAAGATATGCAAGAGGCAAAGAAATCTATGAAAGAAAAAAGTATTAAAGCTGAAGATGTTAAGAATTTACCTCCTATTGAAGAAATACACAGTCTTAATTTACCGCCTGTTGAAGAAACATATGATCTTAATCCATTACCTATTGAAGGAACTCATGGTCTTGATAACCCGACACAGGTAGTAAAGGTAAATTCTCTCTATAGATATGATAAAGCTGAAATCCCTCCTACTAAAATTGCTAGCCAATGCCTGGATGAGTTTGATAACTTTATGGTTAAGCAAGAAGATTTCAATGCTTATTTTGGTAGACAATTAAAACAAAATGCTTATATGATTAAACACTTGGGTGATTACATGTCTAGAGTTAAAGGTGAACTTAAACTCATTATTAAACATGCTTCTATGGTTACCACTCAAGTAGAACAAGTACTTAAAGCTCAAAATGATTTGCTCAATGAAATGAATAGTAAGAAAAATGATTATGCTGTTAAAGTGGCTACTAGAACTGGTAGAATGACTCAGGAACCTTTGTATCCTGAAGGCCACCCCAAGAGAATTGAACAAGATTCTCAGAGAAATAATATTGATGCACCTAGTCCTTCTAAAAAGAAGAAAAAGAAAAATGATAGGACTTTGCATGCTTCTAGTGAACCTATTGCGGAAACACCTGAGAATCCAAATGATATTTCTATTTCTCATGCTGAAACACAATCTGGTAATGAACATGAGCCTAGTGATAATATTAATGAAGATGTTCATGATGATGCTCAACCTAGTAATGATGATGATGTAGAAATTGAACCTGCTGTTGATCTTGATAACCCACAATCAAAGAATCAATGTTATGATAAGAGAGACTTTGTTGCTAGGAAACACGGTAAAGAAAGGGAACCATGGGTTCAAAGACCCGTACCTTTTCCTCCCAAACCATCCAAGAAAAAGGATGATGAGGATTTTGAGCACTTTGCTGAAATGATTAGACCTATCTTTTTGTGTATGCGATTAACTGATATGCTCAAAATAAATCCTTATGCTAAGTATATGAAAGATATTGTTACAAATAAGAGAAAGATACCGGAAGCTAAAATTTCCACCATGCTTGCTAATTATACTTTTAAGGGTGGAATACCTAAGAAACTTGGAGATCCAGGAGTACCCACTATACCATGCTCCATTAAAAGAAACTATGTTAAAACTGCATTATGTGATCTTGGAGCCGGTATTAGTGTTATGCCTCTTTCTTTATATCGTAGACTTGATTTGAATAAGTTGACACCTACTGAAATATCTCTGCAAATGGCTGATAAATCAACTGCTATACCTGTCGGTATTTGTGAGGATGTGCCCGTTGTGGTTGCAAACGTTACTATTTTAACGGACTTTGTTATTCTTGATATTCCTGAGGACGATAGTGTGTCTATTATTCTTGCAAGACCCTTTTTGAATACTGTAGGGGCTGTTATTGATTGCAACAAAGGCAATGTCACTTTTCATGTTAATGGTAATGAGCATACGGCACACTTTCCGAGGAAACAACCTCAAGTTCATAGTATAAATTCTATTGGAAAATTTCCATCGATTATTTTTGGATGTTTTGAATTTCCTCCTCCTACTGTCAAGAAGAAATATGATATTCTTATTATAGGGGATGTGCATATCCCCGTTGAGGTAACATAGTGTTATTCGAAATTTCTCCGGTTCCATGTTATTCGGAATGAGTTTATTAACAAGACTTGATCAACCTTGTTAGTGGATTCCTTTTGATGAGCATGAGATGGATGAAACTAGAAGCACAACCTTCTGTACCCTCTTTCTACTTTGTGTTATTTAGTTGAAATAAAGTAAAAATAGTATTTTTTTGTCTGTTTCCTGAATTATCCGTGCAATATAAAAATACCCCGAAAAAAAAAGTTCTCCAAATGCCCTGAAAATGGAATATGATTTTTTCTAGAATTTTTGAGAATATCTGGCACCGAGAACACAGCAGGAGGGGCAAGCACCTGGCCACGAGGGTGGAGGGCGCGCCCTACCCCCTGGGCGTGCCCCATGCCTCGTGGGCCCACGGTGGCCCCCCTCCACTTATTCCTGCACCCACACACTCCTTCTTCCTCCCACAAACACCAATATCCAGCTCAAGCACGAGTTCTAGCTCATTTTGCTGCGATTTTCGATCTCCTTGCTCAAAGCACCTCTCACAAAACTGCTTGGGGGGATTGTTCCTTGGTATGTGACTCCTCCATTGGTCCAATTAGTTTTTGTTCTAGTGCTTTATTCATTGCAAATTTGTGCTGCTTAGGTGACCATGTTCTTGAGCTTGCATGTCAAATTTATATGGTTCCAAGTAGTTCTAATGCATGATATAGTCTCTAGGCACTTGTAGGAGTAGTTGCTATCAATTTTGTGGAGTTTGGTTCACTTTTATTTGAAGTTACTAAAAATTTCAGAAATTTTTCAGAGGAAGAAATATGCTTAGGAAAATGTTCCAAGGTGGTTCTTCAAGGAAGCAAGGACCCAGGCTTGCAATGCGTGATGCTGACGAGGAGCCACCAAGGGACGCTCCAGTGCGGCCTTGTGAATGGCCCTCAGAAAATTTTATGGATCGAGCGGGAATCAAAGAAGAATTTAACGCATACTTGCGTAACGCTGATCTTGTGAGCTTTGAGGCAGACAAATGCCGCCAGCACCATTATCTCACTAGTACATTTGTGAGGAGGTTTGAATTTTCATCTTCACGTAATTCTCCAACTGTCCTGTTTGATCTCTATGAAAAATCTTATACTATGGACTTAGAGGATTTTACCGCTGCTTGCAAACTTCCACAATGGGGTAGTGCTAGTGAACCTCGCAAATCTGAATTTAGAAATTTCTTTGCTAGCATAACTGTGGGGGAATCCAGAGATATAGCACAAGCTACCATAGGGAGCATTCATGTTCCCGCTATACATTATTTTTCTCTCTTCATAGCTACGTGCATAAATGGTAAAGATGAAGCATGTCACATGTGTGTCCCTGATCTCAGTATTCTTAGGAGTGCTATGTTAGGAGACCAAACTTATAACTTGGGAGCCATGTTGCACGTAGGTTGCATCATAATAGATTTAATGGAGATTTCTTTGGAGGAATTTATGCAACCCGCTTAGCTGATTTTCTTGGTGTGGACGTTCGTGAGGATGATATTGAGTTGCGTCCTACTTATTTAGACTATAATGCTATGGTCCACCACCAGTTTATCGAGAGGAATGAATCACCTCTCCGGTATCGCTTAATCTTTGACAAATGTCGTACTGTCCGTATTACTCTCCCTGCTCCTGCCTTCTTTGATTATCAGGCAAAAGGAAGATATTTTATTACTAGAGAGGAGGCGGATGAGTACGAGAGGAGGGCGGAGGCAGCTCGCCGCCACGCTGCAGCACAGGAGGCAATAACTGGCGCAGCTCAGTACGACCCTGGCTACAACTATGGATATCCGCCAGGCCATCCGTGGCAATAAACCAACTTAGGCCAAAAGCCTAAGCTTGGGGAGTACGTATTTCCCATCGACATTACATTTATGTTTACACACACTCATTGCTAGATGTCGGTGCTCATACTCTTTCACTGTAATATCCATGCTAGTTTATTTTCTTTTTCCTGCTTTCTTCTTGTGTGTTTGATAAACCTTAAGAAAAACCAAAAAAAAATAGTGTAGCTTTTAGTTAGTTTACTTTTCTTGCTGTAGTAGTACTAATTAAAAAGAAAACCCAAAAAGATTTCTTGTTCTTTTTTTGCTTGTTGGGAGCTTTCCCGTGTAAATAGTTTTATTTCTTTTCTTTTCTTTGGGGATCGATAGGAGAAGACCATGATTAAATTGTTGAAGTGGCTCTTATATGCATTATTGTTGATTTAACCAAGAGCCCATATTGCCTTGTCTTCTCCTGTTTATCGAATGCTCGCAGATTCCAGCTTAGTCCAATGGACGTGCACTCTTATTATTTTTACATCGTTCGGTCGTGCAAGTGAAAGGCAATTATGACGATATATGATGGACTGACTGAGATGAGAAAAGCTGGTATGAACTCGACCTCTCTTGTTTTTGTAAATATGATGAGTTCATCGTTCCTGATTCAGCTTATTATGAATAAACATGTTTGCAATGACAATTAGAGATCATAGTTGCTCGTGCCATGCTTGATTAGCTATGAGTTATAATGGTTTACCTGGCGTGCCAACATGCTATTAAAATGGTTGTGATGTGGTATAGTGGGGTGGTATCCTCCTTTGAATGATTTAAGTGACTCGACTTGGCACATGTTCACACATGTAGTTGAAACAAATCAACATAGCCTTCACGATATTTATGTTCATGGTGGATTATATCCTACTCATGCTTGCACTCAATGTTTATTAATTTTAATGCATGTTCATGACTGTTGTCGCTCTCTAGTTGGTCGCTTCCCAGTCTTTTGCTAGCCTTTACTTGTACTAAGCGGAAATACTGCTTGTGCATCCAATCCCTTAAACCCCAAAGTTATTCCATATGAGTCCACTATACCTTCCTATATGAAGTATCTACCTGCCGTTCCAAGTAAATTTGTATGTGCCAAACTCTAAACCTTCAAATGAAATTCTGTTTTGTATGCTCGAATAGCTCATGTATCAACTAGGGATGTCCGTATCTTCCATGCTAGGCGGGTTATTCTCAAGAGGAGTGGACTCCGCTCCTCATTCATGAGAAAATGGCTGGTCACCGGGATGGCCAGTCCCATGCTTTATGCAAACTAAATCAAAATAATTGCAAACAGAACTTCCCCTGGGACTGTTGCTAGTTGGAGACACTCGTTGTTTCGAGCAAGTCATGGATTGATGCTTGTTGGTGGAGGGGGAGTATAAACTTTACCATTCTGTTTGGGAACCGCCTATAATATGTGTAGCATGGAAGATATCGCCATCTTTTGGTTGTTATGTTGACAATGAAAGTATGCCGCTCAAAATATTATTTATCTCTATTTCAAAACCGAGCTCCGGCACCTCTACAAATCCCTGCTTCCCTCTGCGAAGGGCCTATCTATTTACTTTTATGTTGAGTCACCACCCTCTTATTAAAAAGCACTAGCTGA
Source organism: Aegilops tauschii subsp. strangulata (assembly GCF_002575655.3). Taxonomy (NCBI): domain Eukaryota; kingdom Viridiplantae; phylum Streptophyta; class Magnoliopsida; order Poales; family Poaceae; genus Aegilops; species Aegilops tauschii. Next base: position 597,865,415 of record NC_053037.3, read on the forward strand.
AGAGCGCAGCTGTCATTTGCATTCATTATTATTAATTTATATTGGGTATGACTATGATTGGATCTCTTTTACCATGAACTACAATGTCTAGTCAGTCCTTGATCTTTAAAGGTGCTCTGCATTTATGTTTTGCGGTCTCAGAAAGGGCTAGCGAGATACCATCCTGTTATATCATATTATGATTGTTTTGAAAAAGTGTTGTCATCCGAGATTTATTATTATCGCTCGCTAGTTGATTATGCCATTGATATGAGTAAACATGAGACCTGAGAGTTATTGTGAATGTGGTTAGTCATAATCTTTGCTGAAAACTTGAATGCTGGCTTTACATATTTACAACAACAAGAGCAAACAGAGTTTGTAAAAGTTTTTCTTTATCACTTTCAGTTTATCAACTGAATTGCTTGAGGACAAGCAAAGGTTTAAGCTTGGGGGAGTTGATACGTCTCCGTCGTATCTACTTTTCCAAACACTTTTGCCCTTGTTTAGGACTCTAACTTGCATGATTTGAATGGAACTAACCCGTACTGACGCTGTTTTTGGCAGACTTTCCATGGTGTTATTTATGTGCAGAAACAAAAGTTCTCGGAATGACCTGAAACTCCACGGAACGTCCATTTGGAAATAATAAAAAATCCTTGCAAAAGATGAAGACCAGGGGGCCCACACCCTGTCCACGAGGTTGGAGGGCGCGCCCCCTACCTCATGGGCCCCCTGGAGCTCCTCCGGCCTCAACTCCAACTCTATATATTTGCTTTCGGGGAGAAAAAATCAGAGAGAAGAATTCATCGCGTTTTACGATACGGAGCCGCCGCCAAGCCCTAAAACCTCTCGGGAGGGCTGATCTGGAGTCCGTTCAGGGCTCTGGAGAGGGGGATTCGTCGCCATCGTCATCATCAACCATCCTCCATCGCCAATTTCATGATGCTCACCGCCGTGCGTGAGTAATTCCATCGTAGGCTTGCTGGCCGGTGATGGGTTGGATGAGATCTTTCATGTAATCGAGTTAGTTTTGTTAGGGTTTGATCCCTAGTATCCACTATGTGCTGAGATTGATGTTGCTATGACATTGCTATGCTTAATGCTTGTCACTAGGGCCCGAGTGCCATGATTTCAGATCTGAACCTATTATGTTTTCATGAATATATGTGAGTTCTTGATCCTATCTTGCAAGTCTATAGTCACCTACTATGTGTTATGATCCGACAACCCCGAAGTGACAATAATCAGGACCACTCCCGGTGAGGACCATAGTTTGAGGAGTTCATGTATTCACTATGTGCTAATGCTTTGTTCCGGTACTCTATTAAAAGGAGACCTTAATATCCCTTAGTTTCCATTTGGACCCGGCTGCCACGGGAGGGTAGGACAAAAGATGTCATGCAAGTTCTTTTCCATAAGCACGTATGACTATATTCGGAATACATGCCTACATTACATTGATGAATTGGAGCTAGTTCTGTGTCACCCTATGTTATGACTGTTACATGATGAACCGCATCCGGCATAATTCTCCATCACCGATCCAATGCCTATGAGCTTTTCATATATTGTTCTCCGCTTATTTACTTTTCCGTTGCTACTGTTACAATCACTAGAAAACCCAAAAATATTACTTTTGTTACCGTTACCACTACTATCATATTACTTTGCTACTAAATACTTTGTAGTAGATATTAAGTTATCCAGGTGTGGTTGAATTGACAACTCAGCTGCTAATACTTGAGAATATTCTTTGGCTCCCCTTGTGTCGAATCAATAAATTTGGGTTGAATACTTTACCCTCGAAAACTGTTGTGATCCCCTATACTTGTGGGTTATCAAGGCGCAACCACATGTGCCGGCTCTTGTCGTCAACGAGGAGGAGGAAATAACGTTGCCCTCCCGGTGTGGCCGGCGTGATCGGCCCGCATAGATCCGCGTGCACGAGCCCGAGAACGTCCTCGGCCCGGTTCAGGGCCTGACGCGGGAAGGGGGCTCGCCGGTGCTTGCTGGCAAGACACGCCTCGTAGAGCCGATCCACCTGATCGACAAGCGGCAGGCCGTGAACCATTTCCTCGCGCGCGAGCGACCGGAGCGCCTGGAAGCCAATGTGGCCGTACCGCGCGTGCCAGAGCCACGCATCCTCGCCTCCATGTACAGTGAGGCAGACCGGGCGAGCCATGCCCAGGCTCAGCACGTATAGGCGCCCATGGTTGCGCTGCACGCGCGCGAGAAGGCGCCCGCCCGGGTCTTGCAGCTGAAGGATGCCTTGGCTGATGTGTGTGTCATAGGCGTTCTCGTCCAATTGGCCCAAGCTCACGATATTGCTGCATAGACGGGGAATGTAGTACACCTTAGAGAGTACCAAGTGCTCACCATTTAGACACTGGAACAGGATCGTTCTCCTCCCCTCGATCTGCACCGCGGACCCGTCGCCAAGCCTGACGAAGCCGCGCACGCCAGTGTCCAGCTCGGAGAAGATCTCCCGCCGCCCAGACATGTGGTTGCTGGCGCCGGAGTCCAGGAACCAGGAGGAGTCGCAACCTCCATCACCCGAGGCGGGGCGCGCCTGCGAGCGCTCCTCATTCAGCATCACGTGCTCCACGGCCACCTCCGTGGTTGCGGTGAGCGCGCTCAGGCTCGCCAGGAGGAGCGTGGTCTCCTCGGTCCTGCCCACGGCGAGATTGACCTGCTCCTTGCGCTCGCGCCGGGGCTCGGTGCAGTCCCGCGAAAAATGCCCCGGCTTGTTGCAGTTGTAGCACTTGACTTTGCTCATGTCACGGCCGCCGCTGCGACCGTCGGACCCGCCGGAGCCGCCGGCGTTCTGAGGCGGACGTGCGTCGTTCCTCCATCCCTGATTCTTTCCGTGGCGGTTGTTCTGCCCGCCGCCGTTGCCGCCGCCGCCGCCGGAGCCTTGGCCGCTCTCACGCGCCTGCTTGCGCACCTCCCACTGCTGCTCGGTGAGATACAGCTGCCCACCGCCTTGGCTCGGCGCGGGAACGGCGCAGCGCTCCTCGGCAGTCCTTAGCCGCCCGATCAACTCCTTGACCGAGATTGTACTCAGGTCCAGGAGGGTTTCGATCGCCAATGCGATCTGCGAGTATCGGGGGGAACAACATGCAAGAACTTCTGCACGACGCGTACCTCCTCGACGTTGTCGTCGAGCGTGCGTAGCTGGTTGACGAGGCTAGCTAGGCGTCGAGGTTCTCGCCGTCGTGGAAGGCGGTCTGCTCGAATTCCGCGTGGAGTCGTTGCGCGGTGGCCTCACGCACACGGTGCACTCCTATCCGCATGACCTTGATAGTGTCCCAGGCCGCCTTGGACGTCTCCTTGACGACGAGGACGCCGAGCATCTCCGGCGGAACGGCTCGGAGAAGGACGCCGAGCGCCGACTTGTCGTCGCGCACGTGTTGCGCGTTGCCCTCGATCGCGTCCCAGAGCCCCAGGACTCCAAGTGGACCTTCATCACCAGCGACCACTCGATGTAGTTGGTCGAGGTGAGGGTCGGGAACATGGTGCCGACTCCCGGCACGAACGGCGCGAGCTCCATGGCCGCCGCCTGGTGAATCACCACCTGCCGCTCCCGCCTCACGCGGCTTCGCCCGCGGCTGCGCTCCCGTGGTGGAGTCGCCGAGCGTGCCAGCCCGCCCCCGCCTGCGTTGAGGGCCGCGGCGGCCGCCGCCGCAGCCGCGTCCGGCTGTTCTCCGTGATCGGACATGATCACCGGGATCGCTAAACGAGGCTCTGAATACCACTTGTTAGGAATCTAGACTCTCGCAACTCACGATCACAGAGGAGACGAAGGTTTTGCGTCGCGTGCAAACTTGCAACCTTTTCCCGTTTTCTTTCACTGCTATTTATTCGTTACAGAGAGAAGAGGCAGGTGACGATCCTATCTATGCGCCACGATCCACCAGACTCGTGCCATCCCAGGAGAGTTGATCGTGTCTCCTAAGCCACCTGCGAAGCTAACGGCCCACGACGTGAAGACATCGATCTACAGGCCCATGCAAAGCAACTTGCCCGGCACGCACAAGTCGCGGCTCGTGCAAACACGTTTATTTTGAAAAAAAAAACTAGCTAAACCCAACGACCAGATTAGCTAACATGGATAATATAGAGGACGGAGCCAAGGTAGAATTCATTGTATATTACGGGTTTGATGACGGGGCTGAGTAGACCATCTTTTATCGTAAGCGGAAATGAGGATCCATGGACGGGAAGTGCCGAAGGGTTAAATGTTCAAAATGACATTGCTGAGGATAACAACATCGCGAAATGACATGTTTACACTTGTGTATTAGAGGAGTAGTGTTATGTGAACGGCAAAGTGTAGTAGAATGGATCTATTAGATGCATATATCAGGTTATATTGGCAAAAGATATTGTAAGAGATATTCATGTCTATGTGTGCGTGATGAATGAGAATGCAATGTTCATATGTGCATCTTGTGTATTTTGTGTGTAATATTATATGCTAGCAGTACTTGTGATACAGCAGGGCAAAAGAAGGTCACTGATGGCACTATGACTAATGCCTTGTTAATAGTTACCACGGACAGGTCAGTCGGTTAGTGGTATATATAGCACATCACTGACCGGCCAAGTAGCCATAAAAGTCATCACTGACCCGGAGGCACTAACGGGCCAGATGCACATCAGTGATGATATAAATTGTTTGGTCAGTCCTATTCCAATCTATAGCAATGATAAATGCAGAATATTCGATGTGTCCGCGATGGTGATGATCTTTATGCATGTATGGCTACTAAATCTTCTTTGCAGCAAATGTTCTTCTCTAAAGATTTCTAAGAATCTCTAAACTTAGTAATTGTGACTCAATGAATTCGTAACTTCGTCTCATGACAATTTTAATTTGAGCATGATAATTCGGACTCAACTTTATGCCTCTGTCTTTGTACTGCATTGGTCATAATGTTGTTCATCTTTGGTCGAGCACTCGAGCTTTGTGGTATCTACCTGCACTTTGTGTGCCTAAACTGAGTATCGAAGCTACAGATAGGGTAATTTCTGTCACTTCTGCTTCGGTAGACCCCCTAAACACATCAATGGCTTAGATTATCCCATACCCCTTCATAATTAAGGGCAAGATGGTCCTTTTCAAAAGTACGTCATGAGATCTGGTATACAAATTGCACAGGCCGGCGCATTAAGCCATGTTCATATGTGCATCTTGTGTATTTTGTGTGTAATATTATATGCTAGCAGTACTTGTGATACAGCAGGGCAAAAGAAGGTCACTGATGGCACTATGACTAATGCCTTGTTAATAGTTACCACGGACAGGTCAGTCGGTTAGTGGTATATATAGCACATCACTGACCGGCCAAGTAGCCATAAAAGTCATCACTGACCCGGAGGCACTAACGGGCCAGATGCACATCAGTGATGATATAAATTGTTTGGTCAGTCCTATTCCAATCTATAGCAATGATAAATGCAGAATATTCGATGTGTCCGCGATGGTGATGATCTTTATGCATGTATGGCTACTAAATCTTCTTTGCAGCAAATGTTCTTCTCTAAAGATTTCTAAGAATCTCTAAACTTAGTAATTGTGACTCAATGAATTCGTAACTTCGTCTCATGACAATTTTAATTTGAGCATGATAATTCGGACTCAACTTTATGCCTCTGTCTTTGTACTGCATTGGTCATAATGTTGTTCATCTTTGGTCGAGCACTCGAGCTTTGTGTTGTCTGCCTGCACTTTGTGTGCCTAAACTGAGTATCGAAGCTACAGATAGGGTAATTTCTATCACTTCTGCTTCGGTAGACCCCCTAAACACATCAATGGCTCAGATTATCCCATACCCCTTCATAATTAAGGGCAAGATGGTCCTTTTCAAAAGTACGTCATGAGATCTGGTATACAAATTGCACAGGCCGGCGCATTAAGCCATGTCCAATATAAGCGATGTAAAAATACTAAGAAAAAGTATACCTCACAAGGAATTGAACACAAGACCTACCACTTAGACGCCTACGCGCCTAGCCACTTCATCACAGAACCTCTTGTGTTCTCTTCTAGCGCGAAATGTATAAGAAAACACACCAGCGTTCACATATAAGAAATATTTTCTGAAAAAAATTCGAAACTTTAATTGAAAAAAATGTGAATAATTTTGAAATGCCGAATAGTTGTTGAATTTATGAACGGAATTTGAGTTAACATCTTTGAAATTTGAACAAAATTTCAAAACATGATTTTTTTTTAAAAATTGTGGTTTTATTTTTTTGGTTATTGTTTGTCCTGTTTTGCTTCTTTTTTTCTCTTTAATTCTTATTTATTAAAATTCATGAACTATGTTTAAATCATGAACCTTTTTTGGAATCCATTGTGAATATTTTCTTAAATTTAAGAACTTTTTCAAATCCATGAACTTTTTCCCAAGTCCACAAATTCCTTTCAAATTTTACGAACATTTGTCAAAGCTTGCATTTTTTTAAATCATGAACATTTGTTTTGAAAATTGTTGAACTTTATTTTCTGTTAAACCAAGGCCTAAGTGTATTTTTTATTTTCTATTTTTTAGTTTTTATTTTATTATTACGTTGATTCATTTTTCTCTTTTTTGAACTTTATAATTAGGAAAAACTACATGCTCACGAATGCATTCATCTGGCCTAGTCTATTACACTCCTCTCAACAGGTATTTTCTCGGACTATGGATAAATGATCCCAACTTCTTGCAGCAGCCTGACATAGACATATGAGTCATCCATGCCAGGATTGAATGATTTCCTACACTGTATGCAAGTTGCCACATCCGACCATTTATCAAACTTTTTTGATCGAGAAAACTCCAGAAAATGCAAAAAAAAAAATTCAAAACTAAAGCAATGTGTCATGGTGCCTTGAATTGGGCATACAAGACCATGAAAATGGGGTCGTTTCAAGGACGTCGAGAAACAACATGATCTCGGATGGAGCCTTCATACCCGGACACTCTCCGTTGAACATGATCTAGTTTTGGACATTCTTGAAATGACCCCAACTTTCATAGGCAGGTGGGAGTGCCCATGCTAGGCATCCATGTGAGGTTTGAATGGTCTCCGAGACCATATGTAACTTGCGACACGTCCGGCCATTTATTTGTCTTTTTTGACCGAGAAAACTCCATTAAATGCAAAATTTTGCCGAAAACCAAAACAGCCTGGCATAGTGCCTTAATTTGGTCATACAAGGCCATGCAATTGTTTTTGGTTGTTTCAAGGATATCGAGAAACAACGTGCTATCACACGGAGCCTTCTGGCCCCATCGGACGCCCTCCATTAAACATGGTCTAATTCTGGACTTTTTTAAATTTCCTCAAACTTTGCAAACATGTGGGCATTCCCATGGTAGGTATCCATGTCAGGTTTGAACGATTTTCGGCACTGTATGCAAGTTGCGACACGTCCGGCCATTTATCAGCCTCTGTTGATTGAGAAAACTCCAGAAAATGCAAAAATTGTGGGAAGCCAAAACAACTTGGCACAATACCTTTAATTGGTCATATAAGCATATGGAATAAATTTGGGGTCCTTTCATAGATGCTGAAAAAAAAGTGCTCACCAACGGACCCTTATGGCCTACCCGGAATCCTCTGTTGAAACTGATCTATTTTTGGACATGCATGAAATAACCCCATTTTTCCGTTAGTTGGGCATGCCATGGTAGTCATCCATGCCTGGTTTGAACGAATTCCAACACCGTATGCAAGTTACATCACGTTCGGATTATTATCAACTATTTTTCACCAAGTAAACTCCAGAAAATGCAAGAATTGTCGAAAAATCAAACAACTTTGCATGGTGCCTTGAATTTGTCAAAGAAACTGGTGGGAAAAAATTGGGGCATTTGAAGGATGTCGAGAAAAACAACGTGCTCTCAGAGGGAGCCTTCTCGCCAACCCAAACACCCTCAATTGAACATGGTCTAGTTATGGACATTTTTAAAATAACCCCAACCTTTTCAAGCAGGTGGGCATGCCTCTGGTAGTCATCAATGGCCTGTTTGAACGGTTTCCTACACTGTATGCAAGTTACGACAGATCCAGCCATTTTATTGGCCTTTTTGACAGATAAACTCTAGAAAATGCAAAATTTATCGAAAACCAAAACAACGTGGCATGGTGCCTTGAATTCATACAAAGCCATGGGAGAAAACAATTTGGGACCATTTCAAGGATGTAAGGATACAACGTGTTCTCAGACGGAGCCTTCTGGCCTAACCCTTTGTTGACACATGGTCTATGTTCGTACACCTTTCAAATGACCGCGGCTTTTGCAAGTGGGCATGTCCATGATAGGCATCCGTGTCAGGTTTGAATGATTTTTGACACCGTCTGCAAGTTGTGGCACGTCCGACCATTTATCCGCCTGTTTTGACCGAAAAATCTCTAGAAAATGCAAAATTTATCGAAAACACAAACAACTTGGTATGGGGCCTCTAATTGATCATATAGGACCACCCAATTGCCATGATTATTTGTTGTGCCTGCCTACATGTTTAATTGTGTTAAGCTAGCATGAGGCTTGATAAAAGAAACATGTACTAACACCTACCACCAGTCACTGTAGCATGAGAAAGCAATTTGTCATTATCCTGTAGTGAATGCATGGCCAATTTGATTGCTCGAAAGCAAAATACAGTATAACGGAGTAGTAGTAGTTTAGCTCCGCTATATAGCTGCTGTAGCAAAACGCAAATGTACTGTAGCGCAGCCCCAACAAGCACTACTTGGTCCATCGCGCAGCGGCCGCACGGGACAGATGGCGTGCTGCGTCCCTAATTTGATTTTTCCAAACAAGGAAACTAGAATGACAAGATGCACAATAATAAGAATAATAAAAAAGTAACTAGACAGAATAATTGGATTGTCCCTGTTGGTTATGGTGGGTGAAAGAAAACCAAAAAGTTGTTTGTTCGAATCCTACATCTCACATCAATTTTTTTGAAGATTAAAAGAAGAGGAAAAATGGGCCAGGCCTAGGACGCGGCGGCGGATCTGCTGTATACGTACCATATACGAGATGCGTATACCCTATGGTTAAATGATCATACTATCTTTATACGGTTTGTGAGAGGGGGTCTACCGAAGCAAAGCTCAATTTCTGTTTCTCTACAATGCTGGGACATTGTAGAGCGAACATTTGTTCTCTTTTCTTTCTTTTCTTTTTTTTGAGAGAGAGAGAGAGAAGAGAGATTTTTTTTTGCGCATAGAGAGAGAAGAGAGATTGAACTCATTGACGGCCCAGCCCATCTAAAGATCTGGCCAGACCTAAAAAAAAAAAGTTCGTTCGCCGTTCCCGTTTGGTGCACACACGCATCGCATAGTCGGAGGCCATCGCCATCACCGCCGCCTCGTCGCCGTCGACTCGCCGTCAGGTATGCACGCACGCTACGCAGCTCGGCCAAATCAATATTCCCTCTTCTCCCCGTCCCCGTTCCCGTTCGTAATATCATGGCGTCACATATCTGGCTGGGTAACTACGGATACCCTAGGCTGCTGCTGGACGATCTGCGTGTTGACTTGCTGCTGGACGATCGCCTGATCTGAAATCCAGGAGATTTTTCTTAGGGGAAGCCACGAGATTACCAATACGGTAATCCCACTTAATTATGTCAGATATTTTCTCATGCAGTAGAACATATCTAATGTACCACTTATTTCTGATATGATTGCGAGAATTGCACGGTCTTGAGCGATTTAATTTGCTCAGACCTTCCGAGTACTACATTCGGTTAAGGTTTAGGCTGGGGCTAGCAGTCTCAGAAATACTGCTGCATCTGGTTATCAATACTATCTCACAATGATATATGTAGTCCGTGTTGTTTAATGTGCCACTAGAATTCTTTATGTTCTAATCCACCGCGTCTCTATGCTTATACCTGCAACTCTGTTCGTTCTGTTAATATGTGCCTTTTCTTTTTCTTTTGCAGTGTGTTGCAGAGGTGGAGCTGCAAGAGGAACGGTTGCTATATCCGTGTCTGTGCCATGTCCAACAGATCCCGAGGCTGGGCAGACCTTCCGAGTGGCCTGTTGGACTCTATCATTTCTCGGTTGGGATCCTTCCACGATCTGCTTGCTTTTCAAGCCACTTGCCGCCCTTGGCATGCCGTGTTTTCTTCATGTCCGTTCAAATATAACGTGGCAGCGCTCTTCCCACCTCTACTTCTCCAACATGATGGCTCTCAGTGCTCTCCTCATCCACACTCCATTAGAAATTTCACGGTGACCACACGCCCATGTCGTGTCACGGATATAGCCAACAAACACACCACCTACCAGGGCTTTCAGATTCCCATAGTTTGGAATTCTCATGGAGAGAACGCCTCGTCAAGTCCTATGGAGAATTTTTACTTCAGTGGGGCTTCATATGGTCATCTTATTTTTTCCAGCAACAAATCATGTGCAGTTTTTGATGTGTTCACAGGCGTTACTGTCTCGTCTCCACAACTGCCAGTCTTGGATGAAGGCACTAGGCCCATCTATGGTGCACTCACCGCTCCCCTAGCATCAGCTAACTCATATCTCATTATCAAAGTTGGATCACAAAATCTGTTTTGGCGTGTTGGTAGCCACTCTTGGGTGGCACGTTCTCCTCGTTATGCACCAATAAAGCAAATCATCGTCCTCCAAGGGCAAGTATTTGGCATGGATTCTGATCGGAGGCTATTTAAACTGCAGTTGATGCCCCAGCAGATAAAAATAACAGAACTGCCAGTTAGAGAGTCAAGCATGATCACTAATCGACATCTTTCCAACACATGGCTGGTGACGTGTGGCGAAATGCTTCTCTTAGTCGGCTTTCGGGAACCTAGTGCAACACCGGGGGGGGGGGGGGGGGGGGGGGGGGGGGGGGGATTCAAAGTCTTCCGCCTTGACCTATCGACCGACCCTGCATTATGGCTGAAGATGGAGAAGTTAGAGAATTGGGCGATATTCATTAGCAAGGATGAGAGAAGCCAGACATTGTCTTGCATGAACCCAGAGAGATGGGGTGGAAGGAGCAACCACATATACTGCTATGACAGCAACTCTAAACGTTGCATCACAATTGAATTGGGAAATGGCTCCAAATTCAATCCAAATGCGTTTGCTTTAAAAGACTGGGCCGGATGGGTGCAACCTATGTGGGTTGTCCCCAGCATGTTCTCTCTGCAACGGTGATGGTGATTATCATGATACGTTGCTGCTATATTTTATCTGAAGAAGATTCTGTTATTCCAAGGATGTGTAAGAATCTGTCCAACCTTCGGTAGATGTCAATATAGGATCTCACGGCTTCATTAATTAGGAACCAATTATATTGGTCTTGAGAGGTCTTTAAATTCAGCACTACGATGGCTTTGAACTTGATTTGCTTGCCTCATGGTTTTGCATTCATTGCAAAGTTGTTCATCCTGTGCTATTTCTGCCGATGCTCATGTAGTGAATCGCTTTACGTGATAAGTTGATTTTGCAGCACACTTGATTTTGTTTTCATGTTATTTTCCTTTTGCACTTTGGGTTTGCTGTTCATTTGGTTTTACCTCCGAGCCATGACAACCCGAGAGATTGAACAGGTCGGAGATGTTAAATGTGGTAACTGCTTTCAGTGCTTGGAGATTGCTAGGAGTAGGCAGGCTTCTGCAGAGTTAAAATTGCAGTGGATGGATACTTTTGACTGAGTGTCTATTGTTACTGCTGTTGTTGCTTCTTCCTCTTTTACTGCAACTGTCAGGGAAAATACATTGCTTCTGTACGAAAATGAGTTGGACTTTGAAGCAGGAATGTTCAGTGTATGAAAACAGGAGCCCCTGCTTAGCCTATAAATGAGGGCACCCCCTCCTTTGAACTTTGAATCATGGATGTACATATTATGTTTATATGAATGCTTAATCTGTCGTACTCAAGGCGGCATCATCGTCGTCGTCATGGTCCATCAGCCTCGTATTCACCAATTCTCACTTTAATGGTTAGAATCAATAAGGGGGAATAATGTTTTATATGGGGAATCAAGATCACTAACGGTGATAATGGGAGACAGATTTGGGCACTGACGGTCCAGCCCAACTAAAGACATCCGACCTGAACAATGACAGATGGGCCGAGCCCACCTTGATAACAATTCTCTCGGTTACTGCCGCCGATAGGCACCAAAGTTTTAAATAGCACGCTGTAGTGTTTGAAAGGCCATTATGTACGATTTAGCCTCATTTAGCATCCTATAGCATCAATTTAGTGTCAAGCGTAGAATGTCATAACCCGCCACAGCAAAGAAAATCGCATCCAATATACAAAGGGCACAGCTCACCATTTCGTTTTTTTCCTTGTTTGCCCCTTCCCCCCTCCCGTGTAGCGCTTGCTCCGCGACCGGGGGGAAACCTACTGCAGGCGTTTGGGTGACGGTGATGCGGTCGTCTAGCTCGGGCGCAGTGGACTACGCATGGTGGTGGTCTCCCGTGGCGTGGCGGCGGCTTTGGATCGGCCTAATCCGGTCACTGGTGGGTGCGGGGGGCTTCTGCGCCGCCAGTGGGGCTCCCTTGATGGTGGGCTCCATCTCTTTCATCTGCTCTAGCGGCTAGGAGGGGCAAGGGGGCGCGGCGGTGGGTGCTTGCTGCGACCGGTCAGATCCGCCCGGATCTAGCCCTGCTCTCCAGTGAGCGGCTCGGGGTGATGGTTGTGGCATTGCCAATGTGCAGCGGGTGCTGGTGGCAGTGGTGGCCGGGTGGATCACCGTGTGGGATGAGCTGCTACGGCGTAGTGGCGGCTCATGGCGGTGTGCGGGCCGTGGGCGCGGCGGCGGCTGGGTGTCTCCGGCGTCGGCTCATTTGCGTGCGGTTCCTGAGGATGCTCCTGCCTCTCTCTGTGGTTACAAGTTGTTGCAGGTCCGACTTCTCGTGCCGTTGAGCGGGTGGCCGGTTTGTGTCAGGTGTAGATCCAGGCAGGGAGCCCTGGTTGGGCATCAGGGGTGGCGTTTGGAGAGGTGACGGGAGAGATGGGTGACGCCGATGCGGTTAGGCCACCCATCACCGACAGGGGTGCCGGACATCAACATAGTCCGCTCCCGCCGCACCTCTTCTCTGACCTAGGTGCTCCCCGATCGACTTGGCCGTTCTGGTCACTGGTGGCTCAGTTGGCGGTCGAAGCCTGCCAGTCGGTCCATCGCCCACAACCATGGAGGACCTTTGGGGTTTCTTGGTTTCTGAGCGGCGACTCGGGTGTTGGGAGCTGCGGTTCTCGCGGGCTGAGCTCGCGGCTCAGGTGCGGGTGGCTAGCGGCTATGGCCGTGTGTGGGTCGTGTGGTGGCTGGCGTTTCGACGTTTTGTGGCGGTGTTCGGCTTAGATCCATGTGCCTAGCGACGCCAGTACCAAAGATGGACTATGCTTGCGAGGGTGAAAACCCTGTCTGGTTTTGGCTAGACCGACGAAGGTAGAGCTTGTGGGCGTCGTCGGCTTCCTGAAGTCTCTTTTATGGTTTCTCCCTCCCTTCGTTGTGCTCCCAATGAAAATCCGATCTTTCGATCGGACGGTGGCGGCACTACGGTGTCGTGTCCTTCCCGAAGGCACCGTCTTTGAGCGCACGGTTTCGTCAAATCTCAACTTCACCTCTTCGTGATATCTTCACCGGAAGGGTGATACGTCTTCGTCGTATCTATAATTTTTTATTATTTCATGCCAATATTATACAACTTTCACATACTTTTGGCAACATTTTATATTATTTTTTGAACTAACATATTGATCCAGTGCTCAGCGCATGTTCCTATTTTTTCTTGCATACTTTTTGTTTCACAGAAAATCCATATAACCGAAGTCCAAACGCGATAAAATTTTACGGAGATTTATTTTAGAATATATGTGATTTTTGGGAAGAAGAACAATGCAAGATGCTTCCCGAGGGCCACACAAGGCAACAGGGCACGCCATAGGGGGTATGGCGCCGGATTGCCTTGTGACTCCCTCGTAAGTCGGTTGGGGCCCTTCTTTCACCATAAGAAAGATAATTTTCGGATAAAAATCGTGTCAAAATTTCATCCCAATCGGAGTTACATATCTCCCGGAATATATAAAATGGTGAAGGGGTCCGTAAACAGACGCGAAATAGAAGAGAAACAGAGGGAGAGATCCAATGTCGGTGGGCTCCTGCCCTCTGGGAGCCATGGAGGCCAAGGACCAGCGGGGAAACCCTTGTCCCATATAGGGGGTGGGCCAAGGAAGAAGAAGAAGGGGGGCTCTCTCCCCTCTCTTCCAGTCGTGCCGGAGCGCCACCGGGGGAACCATCGTGACGGCTATCTACAGCAACAACTTCGCCGCCGTCATCACCAACTCTCTCTCCCCCTCTATGCAGCAGTGTAACACGTCTTCTCCATGTTGTAATCTCAACTTGAACATGGTGCTTAATGCTATATATTATTCTCCAATGATGTGTGGCAATCCTATGATATTTGAGAGATTTCTTTTGTCCTACAGGTTAATTGTGGTATGGTGCGATGGATATGAGTTGTATGTTAATATTGTCTTATCCTATGGTGCCCTCTGTGCGCCGCAAGTGTGTGAGATTACTGATGTAGGGTGTTGCAATATGTTCATGATTCACTTATAGTGGGTTGTGAGAGTGATAGAAGTTTAAACCCGAGTAAGGGGGTTGTTGCATGTGGGAGCAAAGAGGACTTGTTACTTAATGCTATGATTGGATTTTACCTTAATGATCTTTAGTAATTGCGGATGCTTGCTAGAGTTCCAATCATAAGTGCATATGATTCAAGTACGAAAAGTGTGTTAGCGTATGTCTCTGACTCATTGCATATGATAAGTATCTATCATGCTATATTCAATTGCCTGTGGATAATCTTTCTCTTTGTGTTACAAAAAGCTCTCTACTAAAACAAACTAACTTTTATTATCTAGCTAAGTACTTCTAGTTTTATTCTTGCAAGCTTATCCTATTACACCTCCAAAGTAGTTTTATTCTTGTTCTAGGTAAAGCAAATGTTAAGTGTGCATAGAGTTGTAACGGTGATCGATAGAACTTGAAGGGAATATTAATTCTACCTTTAGCTCCTTCTTGGGTTTGATACTCTTATTTATAGAAAATCTACAATTGATCCCCTATACTTGTGGGTTATCAAAGGGCGCCGGAGGCTCCGTATGCTTGTTGTCTTCTCTTGTAGTCTACATCGAGTCTTTCGGTGTGTTGTTGTAGCCCTTTGGCACCTATGTATCTGGTCCTGAGTGTGTGTGGGTTTTGAGTGGTGTGTTCTGGTTTGTATCGGTTCGAATGTTGATGGTCGTTGCTTTATATATAAAGCGAGGCGAAATTCTTTTTCGGTAAAGAGAAAATCTACTGGTGGAGCTAGAGCACGTCGCCGCCATCACTTTGTCCACAGCATTGTCGTCATCACCTTGCCCACCGCAATTGGCGTCGCCCCTGTTTCCACTTGTCGTCCGTCAGATACATACCTCCCTAGCTCGCTCTACTAAATCCTGCCTTTTTTCTGCCAATATTTCCCTACACTTTCACGACTTCTCTCATCCCACGGGTGCAAGAACCATTAGGTGGATTAGGAAGAGAAACATTGGGAGGCCTCACTACACCAATCGGCACCATAGATTATTCTCCGGTATCATTATTATGCAAAGTGTGTTGATCGTTGTTTCGATCGCCTTTTGTTTTCTTTGCTTAGGCATAGTTTTCATCTTGTATAACTTTGCTTTTTGCCAGCGTCTTTATTTATGTATGTGTTGATGTTGGTCTTGTGCTCATTGTGTTTTTATCCACTTGATGCTTCATTTTGGGTCAATAAAATTCATTATTTTTCGAACAAATACGATCAAGAAAGAGAGTTACATGACACATAGTTACTACCACAAACCCTCGGCCTCGAAGGTGTACTACTCCCGCAACGCCATGGGAGCACCAAGGGTCGATGAAGAGATCGAAGACGAAGATTTCCCCTCCAACGAAGTGTTGAATTAGGGCTAAAATGAAGATTGCCTCGGAACATGAAGTGGCAGAGGCATCAAAAATTAGACGTTGTTTTTGAAGTATATATAAGCCATCGGACACCAGAGGTCAGAGGGGGGGGGGGGGCTAGGGTGACTAGACGGCCGGGGGGGGGCTACATGGGGCGCCTAGGGGCCATGGGGCTCACCCGGTTGGCTGGTGGCTGGCTTGGCCCATCTGGCCTCTCATGACTTGAAACTTCTTCCGTATTTTGTTTCAATTTTTCTGGAAAATTTATAATACCTATTTTTCTTGAAAACATAAACAGTGACAACAAGCAGAGACTTGGCATTGGATACTTTATGTATGGCAAGTGAGAGAACTCTCATGGTGGTACATAGCGTACAGTCAGCTTAATTTGTTTTGTGCAACTATGTGTAATGCTTGGTGGTCATAGCATATATATATAGAGAGAGTTTGAAGTTTGAAGCAGGGATGCACACATAATATTTATATAAATGCTTAATCTGGTGTACTATTAGGGATGGCAATGGGTATGGGCGGATACAACATCCTTCTACCCAAACCCATACCCACAGAAACTTTCTATACCCACCCATTTCAATACCCATGGGCATAAATTGGCACCCATGCTCATACCCATCGGGTATCCTATACCCAAAGGGTATCCAGTGGGTACAATATATAGCATTTAAGTTTATAAAATATGGAGAAATGAGTTTAAAATTCAAGTGATGATGGGCTAGCGGTATAGCACTAACATGGTCTCCTCCGGTGGGTGGGCTCTTGGAGGCACCAAGGGAGTATGAGTGGCGGTTGGTCGAAGCCCGATGCCGTGGGAGGTGGTGGTGAGAATGGGGGATCGCCGGATCGTGAGTTGGACATGAGCCTGGTAGCGCAGAGTCGAGATTTCATATTTTTGAGCTCCAACAACAAATTATGTAGTGTTAGAGCATCTCTAGCAGACACCATAAAAGCGGTCGAGCCTTTATAATTTTCGGTTATGAAGGTTTCGGTCGAAAAAAGTGTATAGAATAGACACCGTAAAAGTGGTTGTCGGTGTCAAAACCGGCGGATCTCGAGTAGGGGGTCCCGAACTGTGCGTCTAAGGCGGATGGTAACAGGAGGCGGGGGACACAATGTTTACCCAGGTTCGGGCCCTCTCGATGGAGGTAATACCCTACTTCCTGCTTGATTGATCTTGATGATATGAGTATTACAAGAGTTGATCTACCACGAGATCATAGAGGCTAAACCCTAGAAGCTAGCCTATGGTATGATTGTTGTTGTCCTACGGAATAAACCCTCCGGTTTACATAGACACCGGAGGGGGCTAGGGTTACACAGAGTCGGTTACAAGGGAGGAGATCTACATATCCGTATTGCCAAGCTTGCCTTCCACGCCAAGGAAAGTCCCATCCGGACATGGGACGAAGTCTTCAATCTTGTATCTTCATAGTCCAACAGTCCGGCCAAAGGATATAGTCCGGGTGTCCGAGGACCCCCTAATCCAGGACTCCCTCAGTAGCCCCTGAACCAGGCTTCAATGACGATGAGTCCGGCGCTCAGATTGTCTTCGGCATTGCAAGGCGGGTTCCTCCTCCGAATACTCCATAGAAGATTTTGAACACAATTATAGTGTCCGGCTCTGCAAAACAAATTCCACATACCACCGTAGGGAGAATAATATTTCCACAAATCTAATCTGCCGACGCGTTTTGCAGGATGACATCACACCACGGCCCGGTCATTATTCGAACCGTTTTTCACAACCAACCACAACACGTATTGCGAGGCGGTTTCCTTGGCACGTCTTGTCGAAGAAGAGATCGTATCCCCTTATCACGGGATTCTCATCAATACGGGCGTGGGTAACCCAACCGCGCCATCAATTATGGCGCTTGGGGAATAAGTGATTTTACCAGGTAGGTGGGGAGGCGCATAGCTTCTTCCGCCCTTATAAAGGGACGAGGATTCACCCTTTTCACCCACGCCTTCTTCCTCCTCGCTCATCCATTCTCGCGCACTCGAGCTCCAGCGCCCAAGTTCGCGTTTTTCTCCTCAAACCACTCCAAGCATGTCCGGAGCGGGAGGAAAGTGGATGGTCTCCTCCGTTACAGAGGAGAACATCACAAAGCTGCGGGGAGCCGGATACCTGGCCGCGGATATCGCGCACCGGCTGCCAGATGTGGGGCAGATCATCCCTACCCCAGAACCCCATGAGAGGGTGGTTTTCCTTACCCACTTCGTCCGCGGACTGGGATTTCCCCTCCACCCGTTTGTCCGCGGGCTGGACATTCACGATCTGGCCCCAAATTTCATCCTCAACATCTCGGCGTTCATCGTCGTGTGCGAGGCCTTCCTCCGCATCCAACCACATTTCGGCCTATGGCTGAAGACCTTCAATGTTAAACCGAAGGTGGTGGTCGGCCAGCAAGCGGAGTGCGGAGGCGCCATGGTGGGCAAAATGCCCAACGTCACCTGGCTCGAAGGCTCCTATGTGGAGACCATAAAGGGGTGGCAATCGGGGTGGTTCTACATCACCGAGCCGCGAGACACCAACTGGGTGGCGGCCCCCAAATTTCGATCCGGAATCCCCATGCGGCTCACCTCCTGGAAAGAGAAGGGCCTGTCCTGGGGTTCCCCGGTAGAGCTGACCGGACTCCAGACATGCATCAGAAACATGATGAGCAAGAAAATCAAGCTCGTCAACAAGGTCCAAGTCATGCTCTTCCGTCGGATTCTCCCGTGTCAAAGACGGGCGTTCACCTTGTGGGAGTTCGACCCGGCCGAGCACCAGACGCTGCGAGAGCTCTTTGACACGACGCACAAGGATGTCTGGAGGGTGCTGTTCAAGGGCGCCGAGGTACCACCTCCCCTTACCGAGGACCGCGGACTCAGCGCAAAGCGCCCTGCGAACCCGGTAAGTCATTTATATCTTATAAGATGTTCATTTCCCCAGTATAACTACGCGCGGGATCTAAGCCTCCACGCCGTTTAATAGGACTGGGTAGCGACAGCGGAGCGGATCGATTGTCCGGCTCCCCTGCCCGAAGATCCAGCAGATGCTCTCCAAACGGAGATGCTGGTTCCGGCACCTTACGAGGTGCCGGAGAAGAAGGCTACGGGGACCAGGAAGGGTCTCCGGCGCAGGGTGATATCGGACTCATCGTCCGAGAGCACCAAGGCGCACTCCTCCCACGAAAACAAGGAGGAGGAAGAGGAAAGTTCTCCCCCCCCCCCCAGCCGGGGGAGACAAGAAAAGGAAGGTCGCCCCGTCCGGGGCGGCCGAAGGGTCCAAGAAGGGAAGAACCCTTCTTCTGGACAACTCCACCGCCGCCTTCAGCGAAGAGGAGTGGTTGCCCAGGGACAAGCCCCTGGCGAAGTCGTAAGTATCCGGATACCATAATAATTCTTGGTATGTTTTATTGAACCGCTTCTCATCACGCCGAACATGATTATGCAGTCCATCCCGAGCCCATATCGACGTATCTTCATCGGATGGTTCTTTGGACCCGTCGGATCTGAACAGTGATTCACTTCCGACCGCCTCCTCCCCTCGCCCTACGGACAACGTCGAAGTGTTGTCTCAAAGGGCACCGAGCCGAGGGGAGGTAGTCCTGGAGGCGCCTCAAGGCGACCTTCCGGATGCTGGGCGCAAGGGGAGCAAGACTCCCATGGGCTCTGATGATGGGGGCAGCAAATTCGGCCCCCAGCCGAATACTGCGCCGGAACCTCCTGTGGTTCCGGACTCTGTTAGGCAACCCCTCGCTAAGAGGGGCAAGCCGCCTGTGCCGATGGCCTCTGTCCATCCAGAGGCATCGGACAATTTGTTGGAAGCGCTTCGCAGCGCTTCCATCGACGAAGAACACCGCACTATCATGAGTGCGGTGGTCAAGAAAGTTCAGTCCGCCAAGAGTGGACTGACTGAAGCCTATGCCAGCCTCCTAACAGGCTTTGAGGTAAGTAACTAGATTATAAGAGAATGTTACCGCATAGACACTAGCCCCCTGATGCTCTGTTTGGCGTTTGCGAAGAAAGGCCGAATAGAGGATCAAATAATAACTGCAGGAGTCTAATCGAAATATGTCTATGTGCATATGCAGGCTTCACTGCTAGCCGCTGCCGCACGTACTGTGGAGGTCGCCGCACTGAAGCGGCACCTTGAGCGGTCCAAGAAAGAGCTCGGCCTTGCCAAAAGGCAGCTCGAAGAGAACAAAGGTAAGTTATACCCCCGTCTGTATATTGATAAGAAAAAACAAGGGTGGTTGCTTAGATCATAGCATCGTCATGAATTTTGCTAGGGGCCACGACCGAAGTGGCGACCCTGAAGAAGGCGCTGTCCGAGGCCGAGGACAAGGCGGCCAAGGAGCGCATTGAGTGAGAAAAACAAGAGGCCCGGGTGGGCGAGGTGCAGCAAGAGCTCCAGGTTCTCGTCAAAAAACACGAGTCCTTGGAGCTTGACTCTAAGACGCGAGAGTCCGAGCTTGCGAAGGCCCTCGAAAGCGCACAACACGCCAAGGCCGAAGCCCAAAAGGCCCTCCAGGAAATTGAGGCAGTTAAGAAGATAGCGGCGGGTAAGGCATTCATTATGCAAAGCAAGTACAAGAGATCGGGCCTACTATGACGAGCTAAAAAATGTCATCGAATAGCTAATAACGTCACAAATTACCCCCTGGTGACATTTTATGGGCGTCACAAGCATCGTCACGGAATCCCCGTCACAGATTACTCCTAGTGACGGCACGTGCGCAAAAACGTCATCGAAATTGAGACCTTCGGTGACGTTGTATAGAATGTCATCGGCTTGCTATTTCCATGACGATCAATTAATGTCACGTGTTAGGAGAAAATATGCCATATTGTACCATATTCAGTGACGAGGCAACGTCACTAACTTTATGCCACATCAACACCCGAGCGGCTATCCCGCTAGTGCCACTACTTTTATTATGGATGAAGACGGCGTCATCAAAATATGTTTACTTTCTTTCGAATCTAAATTACAATGAAAATAAGTATTTAATTGACATAAAGTTATATAAAAAAGTTAAAGAGAAATCACATCATAAATTGATATGAAAGTCAAATCATATTATATATGAAATCGTCTCAGCCAAATCATTCTGTAAACAAAAGTGACAGTAAAAAACTGACTCAAGTTTGACACAGACAATAGACAAGATGAAAACTAATATTAACTAAAGACCACATATGTTTTCTTTATAATTCCAATGTAAGGATGGCATTCATGAACCATCTGGTTTGGACTGGGATTGCTGAGTTGCTTGAGCCCTCAAGAGAAAATCTAGCAGATTATCCGTCTCCTTTTGCTTCTTTACACAAGCTTCATTCTTCTCTTGCTGGCTCTTCTTTAGAGCTTCCAATTCTTCTTGATGTTTCTTTTGTATCTCTTAAAATACTCTCTCTTGTGCTTCAAGTCTTGCGGCTAACTCCTCCCGATGCCTATAAATGACAAAACACAACAACATTGCATCGCAATGAGATGAAAACAGACAAGATAACAAGGTACAAGGGTACCAATTTGAAATAGCGAAGTACATTATTGAATGTAAAGGCAAGCATGCCCATGGGCCAATGAAATAGTAAGCCCAAGAATAACTTATAATGTTTTAAAATATGCAAAACCAACAGCTTGATTACAGGAAGCATCACCAAAAGGATATCAAGTCAATAACCCAGGTTAAAAGAAGCACTCCTTAATTGAACTTTCGTTCACTGTAATGAGTGCAATGTGCACACAGAAGCAAGCAAAAAGAAATAACAAGAACAAAAAGGGAAATAAGATAATTACCTGTCATTTGCATCTCTTGCCTCTCTATCCTTCTGTTCAATTCTTTCTTCTAAAACTCGGATCTGGGAGAGCTCCCAGACCTCCCAGATCTTGATGCATACCCCATGCTGGAAAGGAAGGTGCTATGGGCACTTTCTTCCTTTAGAACATCAGCCACAATCGCTGTATCAGATACTAGCTACTCACCTTCTGATTGTGTTTCCCTTTTCTTTTCCATCGCATTCTATAGTATAAAGAAAAACATTAATTCTAAGGCAAAGTTCATATGCTAGATTACACTTGATCAATATGAGAATTTATTTCAAGTCAGAAGCAATAGAGGAAGAAATCTTACATGAGCTAGAAGTGTCGGCTCGCTCATGCTACCAGTCTTGCTGTTTGTATGGGTGTCTTTGAAAAACTCAATGGGACTTGTGTCCTGATTATTGTACTTGTCTTTTTCCTACAAGATATATGAAATTGTAACATTACTACTACATATATATTGGCCAGATGCAATAGAGATAGGAGTACAAGTAAGATATTTGGAATTCTTATAAGTTTGCTGAAAAAGGCAACATAAGACATAGATCCAGTCTTTTGGTGATGCTTGACAGCTTCTCGGTTTTCCTTATTCATTTGACATATTTCCTATATAAAGAAAATGAATATAAGTATTTACATATGGTACAGTAGATGTGAGTGCAAAAACTATTGTTGGTCGCATATCTTGTTACAAACCTTGTTTCTTTCATCAGACCATTTATTGACATGGCTGGTCCAATTCTCATGAGTGATGTTCGCTGGCTTATTTGATAATGCTTCCTGAGCAGTATAACCATTGAAGTATTTCTTCTTTAGCCTGTAGCGTTGTTGTCGAACCCTTCTGGATTACTTTTGTGCATACATCATTCCCAACCTTGTCATCCTTTTCCATCTCAAAGTTAAGCTGAAATACCAATCATATATAGGATATGTCACTAAATTGACTATGCAACATGTGAACACATGTATGAAATTGAAGGAAACTATCCCACCGCGATATCTTTAATAGCATGGGGAATAACATGTTTGAGTGGGCTTTTGTCATAGTCATTCCAGTGCGTAGCAACATGCATTCGGCTCCTGATGTGGATGTCACACTCAGAAGAAAGCTTTGCAGCTTGGACTGGGTCTGTAGGTCTCGGTTGGTCTACGTCCACGACCTCTCCTTGACGGTCGTGGATCAGCTGGACCAGTGGAGCATGCTAATGCATCTACATTACAAGCTGGCAGATAAATTAGAAGGTTACAGTTTCAAGTGGAAAATAGAAGGGGTGAAGCGATGATGTCGCATATACCTTGGCCTTGTAATGTAATCATGTTATCTGATTGTTCGGATGTGCCTATCATGTCTGGAGAACCTTGTACCAGCCTACATTATCAACAGTAGATGACTGAAATCTAGTTAAACTTGTCTCTTGAAACTTGGCTTTCATTGCTAGTAGACAAAAAAAATGCTAGTTTGTGTAAAACAGTTTTAAACAAGCAGTTCTGCTAACTTGGAATTGATGCTTGTCTAATTTATGATGGCAAAGACATTACTGTACGATGCTTTGGAGGGTTGCAGAACAGATCGAAATAAATAACATACTTGGAAATATGGAGCATCCAGAATTCAGTTAAACAAGAACAAGTGCAGACTCGGCCTTTATTCAGTTTCGCACAAGTGCAGACTCAGTCTTTATTCAGTTTTGAACAAGAACAAGTGCAGACTTAGTCTTTATCCAGAATTCGAAATAAAGAACATACAACGTGAACTCCATATGGTAATATATTGTATCAAGAACAAGTGCACACATTCAGTTCTAACGATCCTAGGTAAGGACTATTTATGGGGTAGCAGAACCACAAACAGGGAAGCCACATGATCCTTGAACTACAGGAAATCTCACGACAACTGAATAAAGACCGAGTAAATCTTACAGTGCTACTGGATTTGCCACATGGTCGTTGTATTCAGAGATGTAAATAAATCTCACGACCGCGTGTGCTTTTCTCCCCCAAATCCCTTCAATGATGATCCCTTCTGTCTAGAGCTTGCGGGATGAGGAGGGCGGGATGAGAAAATTACCGTCAGCCGGCGCCGGTCGCTGCAATCGGTGGGGAAAGAGAGCCGGGTGGGGCGGCCTCCTCCAATCCGCTGTCGCTGGTTGATGCAGAGCTCGGCCGGTCGGGTGGCCTCCTCCAATCCGCCGTCGCTGGTCGCTGCAATCAGGGGGGATAGAGCGGAGTGCTCGCGCGGGGATGGTCGTGTGGTGGATCCGAGCTCGGCCAGCGGGCGGCCACCCCCATACTGCCGGCCCTGATCGCCGCAGTCGTGGGATAGGAGAGTCGATTGAATCTGACGAAAAAATGCCGGGGTGGGCGGTGGCTTGTAGCGGTGCCTCCTCGCGGGCGAAATAGAAGGATAAATTTTGCCTGGGTCTTTGACGGGTGGGGACACAAAGTGGATGCGGCAAAAAAATAGAGAAGTGGAGGAAAAAGAGTACGTGGGTGGAGGGGAAATAGTTTTTTTTTGCGAGGAGATGGTTTATTTTCAGAAATTAATTTTCACTTAGTATTATGTAATTCATTTAATTCAAAATAAGTAGCAAATTATTATTTAAAAAATAAATCTTACATGAAAATTATGATATGTGGTATTTTCAATGTTTTCTATGGAGAATGTAAATAAATATGTCGAAAGTTGTACAAAGGGGTCTTAGGTATGTGATCTGGAGTGCGTCTCTCCTCCCTTCGTCTCTCTTGCAAGAAAAGGCAGCCAGGGTTTCTGCCTCCCATCGGCGGCGCCGCCGATCTACCACATCTCCTGTGGCCTTAGGGCTATGGGTGCGCGTGGATTTCGGCCCTTGCCGGTGGGAGAGCTATGTTTTTAGGTGCTTCTTCAAGTTTTGTTAGGGTTTGTGTCCAGGAAGACGAGACGGTGGTGGCTCCCTGAAGATGGATCAAGGTTCTCCTCGCCTAGCCGCTATCTCGATGGTGCATCTAGTATCGTTGGAGGGCGCGTGGAGGTGTGTCTCCGGCGGATCTCGCGGGATTCGGTCGGTGGTTGTTTTTGATGAATTTACTTGGATCCGGTCTTTGTTTTGTCTTTGTTGTGTGTGCCTTCAGGTTGGATCCTTTAGATCTACGCTTCTATTCATCGGCGGCGGTTGTTATTCTGGTGCATTGGTCCTATGGGGACTTAGCACGATAACTCCCCATTTGTTTACTACAACAAGTTGTGCCGGGCTCCGACGAGGGAGGGGCGATGACGGCGCTACGCCTTCAGCTTGCTTTAGTGCTTCTAGTCGTTGCTAGGTGGTCTACAAATCTACACTGGGCCGATGATGAGCACAATGGCATGGGAAGCACGCGACAACGGGTGACCTAGAGACGAGCGCGACATCACGGATGGGCGACGCTCGCCGACAGCATGACTTATATGGGAAGACGTAATCCAATAACACATGTGGTTTTGATTTGATGCTAGCGCAGTGACTAACCGACGAATTAGAGTAGGACACGAGACCCAGATTGGCTCACGAGACTCGAGTCGCCGCCGTCTCTCATGCCCTACTCTTTCTCGATGAGGCATGTGGCATACACGTCATCAGTGAATGTGAGGTCGATGATGCATCCGTCATGGTCGGAGCCCAACACGTCCACCACGACACAATTGCGGCAGCAAGGGTTGCCGGTCACCCATAGCGGTGCTGGAGAGTGCGACTCTGCCTCGCCGGTTTCTGCCGTGAGGGCTTGATATGGGGTTGTTGGTCAGCCTTGGCGATTGGGCCCGATTTGCATTGTTCGATTAGATGACAATTTTGCGTTCATGTAGTAGTGATCGGGCAGTCTGCCGGACGTTTGGCTGGGATATGGGTCCGGCTGCAAATGATCTTATCAAATACAGATATAAAAAAACGCTCACACTCAACTCGCTCCTTCTGCTCTTGTGCTTGGTTGCTAGCTATCACCTTAGTCTCCTCCATGCCGTTGACCACAAAAACAATCCCCAAATCAGCACCAAACAACCCCGTGCCGCACCTTGCCGCCGGCAGTTCCTAAAGCGCCGTTTCGGTGGAGCGCCCTAGCCCCGCTGCTTCCTGCTCCGCTGCACGGGCGCTTGCTTCGCCGCCGGCGGCTCCGCAACAGCGTGCTGTCTGAAGCACAGCGGCGGCCCCTTCCCCCGCTGCTCTTGAGGATGCACGCGGCGTAGGGGAGGAGTCGGGATGGGTCGCGCGAGAGAAGGATCAGGTCCCGGTGGTTCTGCAGGAGGCGCGTGCAAAGGGGAACACGCGAGAATGTTTCAGGGTGAGTTCAGGTTCAGGCCTAGTCTTCTATATATTTCAGTAGGGTGGAACAGAGTAGATTTATTGGCCATGTAGTTGATTATTTGATCATATGTTTACTATATAGTTTTTCATTACATGAACACATGACTGTAAAGAAATCTCTCAGTTAAGGTCAGGCATATGACATCTAACTGTACTGCAGTAGCATGTATTCAGGTTCAGGCCTTTGTACCATTGCAGTCTGTAGCAAATGCAAAACAATGTTCACTAGTGCAGTTTTGCAAACACCTATCAGTTGGATGTCAAGTAAAGTTATCTAGTCAGGCATGTATATGTCAAATCCGAACCATGGTATGTACTGTATTACGTGAACATGAACATGAAAAGAAGATAAAAGAGCTAAACTTTGGTAAAATACAAATATGCATTACACGATCTACTCATCATCACTTGAATGCTCATTCTCACTCAATGCGCCATCTTCCTGTCCATCATCATCAGTACCACTATCTTGTGTCTAACAACTGATCAATATCCTTCACAGTTGAAGTTGTCAAGGGCATTTCTTCCTGGTATGAACTGGTCATGTTTCCAAAGGGGTTGAATCCATCCGTGGCAATACCAAGCTTCATATTACGGGCATCCTTAGCGAAACAACTGAACTCACTATCAAAGTGCTCCCATGCTTCACCATCAGCAGGGTGTCTCATAACATTTGCCTCAGCAATCCTCTTCTCCTTATGCCACCTTGCATCTGCTGATTGTTCCTTTGACACATCTTGATGTCCCACATTCAGGACAATGGCTCTTGTTGGCATGTTGGCCCAAAAACAATGCACAATCAAACTTGGAAACATGAATTGTCTCGTAACCCAGCCCGACTTCACTAAGAACATTCTTAGCTTTAGTGTATGATTTAGGTATATCAGCATGTGGAAACGCCACACTAATAAGCTCAACAAACTGATTAAATGCTCTACTTGTAATCCGCTTGTATGATTTGAGATGGAGGAGCTTAATAATGGACGACAGCCGTGTGAAATCACTACATCCTTCATAAAGATCTTTCTTCGCTTCATCAATTAGCTTGGAAAAGAGGTTAGGCTTACCCTTGCCTTGCCTTCCAGACATGAACATATCATCTACCATATACGCAACATCGCCTCCGTTGCCAACATCACAGTAATCATCATCTTATTGATATGCAGCACCCTCTGTATTATCACCTTCATCATCAGTCACCGCTTCACCATGAAAGTCCCACCTTGTATATGTAACAAACATACCATTGCATAATTTGTGCTCCTCTACTTCAGGCTGGCTCGGTGTTCCATATTCAAACAGTCCTTGCATGGGCACAATATGTCCTGATTTTCCCTGAAATTTTGGCGAGCGAAACCCATAAACTCTTCAACACCTTTCATGTATGGTGGTGTGAAACGCGTTCCTTGTATCCAGCTTCGATCCATTGCACTACAACAAAATAGTTTACTGTTAGCAAATTATATGCTTACACCGCATCGAAGCAAAATTTACTACTAACACAACTAGTGAACCCACTACCAAACTGAAACAACAAAACAGCCACAAATTTAACCCTTTCAAGATTGATGAAAACATCTACTCAGGCAATGAATTTAGTAGAACCAAACCTCCTTCACATTGTCTTTCCTAAGTACAGCATATATGCTTGGTTTCCAAAGGCCACGGACTTGTGCATGTCTTATACACAAACATATATATGCTCACTGTCATTGCAAAACCATGCATCTATCTATGCTATATACATCATAGCAACATTCGTACACACAATACAATAGCAGAAGTAACAGTTCAATCGTTCACACAATTTACCTTGCAGGGGTCGGCTGGATCGATGCTTTGGGAGTTGGGGCCAAGCCGGGAGCACTGGCAAGTCCAAACTCTGCGCCTTTGTCAGGTGATGGATGGACAGAAAACTCTGAGCACAGTTGGTGACGGGACGGTGGCCAGTTGGGGACAGGTTGGGGACGAGCCACGTTGTCCCAGTCGTCGACGAGCAAATGTGATGCCTGAGGTGGAAGAGCGGAGGTAAGAGGGAGAGGCGGAGGCGCGGTGTGGTAGCCGGTGCGATGCGGCGGCGCTGTAACGCCTCCTACGATATGATGGCAGATGGCTGGATGGATCCGCTTGACGTGGTACAAGGGAGTGGATGCACTTACTTGCAATTGGCAACAGCCAGCCGGAACCGATCTGTGTCGTGCTTCAGCTATCACCGTCCTGCTTCTCCCCGCCGCGAAGCGCCGCCAGCTAGAACCGAGAAAACGATCAGATCGCGTCACATATGCCCCGGGAAGAAATAACTAACCTACGCCTAGGCGTATAGTCCAAGAAGATGGTACGACAATTTGAATAGTGTCCAGACTCTTTCCTAGTGGCAACGTTGTTTGTGCAGATCATGGTGGTTGCCGGTTCGAACTCCTGTACCAATTCTTTTTGCATCGAATCTCCTGTTTTAATTTTAAGTTTTCATAGATAGAACGAAACAACATGACCTCACCAGCGCCCCATTTAAGTTCTTTGCCCAGTCTGTTTACAGATAAGAATAAAAAAAAAGTAAGATGCCATCGGATCTCCAATTTCCATTTTAACTTTTGAGATAGAACGAAACAAAACTAGCTCACGAGCGCCCAATTGAAGTTTTCAGCATAGACACCGCTGAACAAAAAAATGTGTTAAATTTTATATTTTTAATGCCCGATTAATTTTTTTGTCAAGTCACTACCTATTATATTAGAAAGAACAAACTAACCATCTAAAAAAAGAACAAAACAAGGTTTTCCCTATTTAAGAATATAATAGTCATAAGTATTTTCATGGCCACTACCTACTTATATTAGCTAGAACAAAATAATTACAACGCTCAATAGGCTTTGAAAAAATGATGGCGGGCCCAACTACCAAAACCAACGCATGGCTCCTACCTCTCAATAACCCGTGAACTAGCTATTGCGGGTCCCACATTTGTAGTATTCAGTGAGTAGCAAGTTCGTCATGCAAAATACCAAACCGTCACAGAAATTGGCAACCAGGTGTGCTGAAAGGCCGAGGCATTTAGGTGACGTCTAACGTCACCGATTTGCGGTAATTGGTGACGCCACTGACGAGAACATCACGCATTAGGCATTTCGGTGACGTTGTCCACCATTGTCACAAGGATTTTTGTCACAGTATGTCAATTTTGTTGTAGTGATGTGAAAGAAAATTTCCTTTTACTTACCCGAGTTCGGAGCTCTCCAGGAGCGTTCGCAGATCTGCCCCGCAGTATGTCAGATGCCGCGGAGTTCTACCGGGCCGAGGAGGGGAGCTCGACGGAGAAGTTGTTCTGGTCTCAGTATACTGGGACCGAGCACGCCATGCCATTGAGCGACCAGCTGAAGCAACTGGTCGAGCTCCACAAGGCAGCCGAACAGGCCATGAAGGGTCTTATAGTCCAGATGTGGCCTGGCGATCCCCTGCCCGATAGCTACTTCAGCTTGGTAAGGCGGCTTGTGAATGCCTGCCCGCGGCTTGAAGTCATAAAGCGGTCCGTCTGCATCGAGGGTGCGTGCAGGGCTTTTGCCCGGGCAAAGGTGCACTGGGCGAAGCTGGACGCCGAGAAGCTGGTGAAGGAGGGGCCGCCGGAAGCCAAGGAGCATCGCCACCCCGAAATGTATTATAACAGTGTCCTGAAGGGTTCTCGCCTTGTGGCGGAGGAATGTACTAAGGATGTAATATTCGAATGAATGTACTCATGTGATCCTGTAATATGAAACGAGTTCATTTGCGCTATGCAACGCTTGTGAATTTAAAATATTACCTTCTGTGCGGCCGTTTATAAAATCTGAGAGTTGGCCAGTTGTCGGCTTCTGCCCCCGTGTAACTAGTACTGAGGTGTTCGGGATAAATCTGAGCACTCTTTATCCCAATGTTGGGTCCTTCGAGGGAGGTGTTCAGCACAACGAACCAGGCAATCGGACTATAAGGCTTTATCACTCTCACTTAGCCATAGAAGTCTACAATTTTAAATTTTGGCGAAGCCCCTAGTATTCGGAAAGCTGAATTTGGGGCGCAATATACGCCTAAGTCGGGCAAGGCCGACTCCTCGCCCGAAGCGGAAAAAGTCTTGAAGGACTTGAGACCTCTCGAACAACGACCGGCTCTCGCCGCATCATGACAGTCAGTTTTCGGCTTTCTCTACTGAGGTGCTCGTCCAGAAGAACCGGGACACAATCGCAGTAGTTCTCCCAGCGCTACCTTAGCTGATATAGCGGAACGTAAGGTACCAAACATGGGAGACGGGCAAACCCAACTATTGATCGAAGACATGATTCGGAGCTGATGCATATAATGCTATAAGTTCGGGGTGCCGCACTGTCGAAAGTGTTCGGGCTTCTCACACCATATTTATGGGGTATACTGAAGCCCCTGGTGTACTAGTCGTACCAAAATGCACGGGTGCAATTTCTCGTAAATAAGCAAGAGAGAAAAAAAAAGAATGGGTAATGCAATAATAGACTAACGCTATGCATTGTTATTAAATGATACGTCGAAGCGTACTGATACAAGTAGTGCAAAAAGCAAAAAATAGGACTATTTGACATGTCCTATCCAAGGGCAAGCTGTGTATGGGTATTTAAAACAGGTATGTCGATCGTTATTAGAGACCACCTGGGGATTCCTTTGTACGTCTTAGCTTCTTGCCTCCTTGGTGTTTTCTTCCCGTAATGCGTCCATCAATGAGACTACCGGAAAGGGCTTCCAGAGAGTAAGGTCCTGAAAAAGAGAAAATGATAAAGGTATACAACCCCTAGGGCGGTTGAACCGCATTGTGGGACGTGTCCTGGCCGTGCCTCCGCCTATGCCCATGGTATTTTTAGTGCGTAATTATGTACGTGCGGCACAAGTTTCGTCGTTTGAACGGGACTAGGACGGAGGCCGAATTGCTGGGCGAGCACTGAATGTGCCAGGCGATCTTGCTGCAGTTTACTCCGGACTCGCTTGAAGGTGTCCGGGGTCTTTATCGCCGAATTGGCAGTTTGCCTTGAAAGGCTGTTTTGTTCTTCTGCTGCGAGGGTCGCAGTGTGCTCCTCCGTGCGGAGCGAGCGTTATGTGTTTCCATTGACTGTTATAACCCGGCGAGGTCCTGGCATTTTGAGCTTGAGGTATGCATAATGCGGTACCGCATTGAATCTGGCAAGTGCGGTTCGTCCGACCAGTGCGTGATAGCCACTGCGGAACGGGACGATATCGAAGATTAACTCCTCGCTTCGGAAGTTGTCTGGAGATCCGAAGACCACTTCCAGTGTTATTGAGCCCGTGCAATGGGCCTCTACACCTAGGATGACACCTTTAAAGGTGGTTTTAGTGGGTTTGATCCTCGAGGGGTCTATACCCATTTTACGCATTGTATCCTGATAGAGCAGGTTCAGGCTGCTACCGCCGTCCATAAGGACTCGGGTGAGGTGAAATCCGTCGATGATGGGGTCAAGGACCAATGCGGCAGATCCGCCATGACGGATACTAGTGGGGTGGTCTCTGCGATCGAACAAGAGGACCATGGGTTGAACTTTGGGGCGACTGGCTCCATCGCATAGACGTCCCTTAGTGCACGCTTCCGTTCCGTCTTGGGAATGTGGGTTGCGTATATCATGTTCACTGTTTTCACTTGTGGAGGGAATCTCTTCTGTACTCCTGTGTTCAGCGGCCGAGGCTCTTCCTCGTCGTCGCTATGCAGCCCCTTGTCCTTGTTTTCAGCATTCAACTTGCCGGCCTGCTTGAACACCCAGCATTCTCTGTTGGTGTCATTGGCTAGCTTATCGGGGGTGCCGTGAATTTGACACGAGCGATCGAGTATGCGGTCCAAACTGGACGGGCCCGGATTGCTTCTTTTGAACGGCTTCTTCCGCTGACCGGATTTAGAGCCGCTGAATCCGACATTGACTGCCGTGTCTTCGGCGTTGTCTCCGTTGTTGCGGCGCTTGTGTCTGTTACGACGTGGTCTGCCGTTAGTATCCTTTGTATCTGAAGTGCCATGACTTCTTGATGTATTGTTGCTGCGAGCCAGCCAGCTGTCTTCGCCCGCGCAAAAGCGGGTCATGAGCGTCGTGAGGGCTGCCATAGACTTCGGCTTCTCCTGGCCGAGGTGCCGGGCGAGCCACTCGTCACGGATGTTATGCTTAAATTCCGCTAAGGCCTCTGCATCCGGACAGTCGACAATTTGGTTTTTCTTAGTTAGGAACCGGGTCCCGAATTGCCTGGCCGATTCCCCTGGCTACTGAGTTATATGGCTCAAGCGTCATCAGCATCCGGTGGTCGCACATAAGTGCCCTGGAAGTTGTCAAGGAATGCATCTTCCAAATCCTCCCAACTGCCAATGGAGTCTGCTGGCAAGCTATTCAGCCAATGCCGAGCTGGTCCTTTGAGTTTTAGTGGGAGGTACTTGATGGCATGTAGATCATCACCGCGAGCCATGTGGATGTGGAGGAGGAAATCCTCGATCCATACCGCGGGATCTGTTGTACCATCATAGGATTCAATGTTTACGGGTTTAAAACCCTCTGGGAATTCGTGATCCATTACTTCATCAGTGAAGCATAGGGGGTGTGCGGCGCCTCTGTGCCGGGCTATATCACGACGCAGTTCATATGAGTCTTGTCTGCTGTATTCGGCCCGGCCGGATTTGCTTTTAGTGTATCTGGCGTGACGGTCATCGTCCCGCGTTGGTGCGCGCCCCCGTGATCCGTAGATTGATCTTGCATGTTTTGTTCTGTTTTCTAATACATCTCGCAAGTCTTGCGTGTTGCCCCGGGCCTTGGTATTTTTGTTTGAGTGGCGGCGGGGTGCGGGCTGGACTTCGGGCTTATATGCCTCTCTGTCTCGGGCACGAGGTGGCCGATCTGCCGCATCATACGCTGGTGATGTATGTTTTAATGCTTCCTCCTCGAGTCGAGGTAGCAACCTGCGCTTTGGGTAACTCTTGGTTGGGCGCTCGAGTTCGTATTCCTCGGCTGTCAGGACTTCAGTCCATCTATCTGCTAGCAGATCTTGATCAGCTCGAAGCTGTTGTTGCTTTTTCTTCAGGCTGTTTGTTGTGGCTATAAGCCGGCGCTTGAAGCGCTCCTGCTCGACGGGATCCTTAGGCACAACAAATTTTTCGTCGCCGAGGCTCACTTCGTCTTCGGAGAGAGGCATGTAATTGTCATCCTCTGATTCTCCGTTTGCTGCGTGTTCCGGAGGGCTAGCTTGTTCATCCTCCCGCTCGAGGTTTGGCTGGAGGGGATTATCGTCGTCTTCGGCACTATCCGGAGCATTATTGTCTCTTGTGCCGGTATCGCTGCTTTTACTATGGCGGGACTTAGAGCAGCGCCGCTGACGTTGGTGCTTGGGTTGCTTCTTGGAGGGATTATCCTCCGTTGTCTTATCGCCATCCCCTTCTTTGGGGGTGTCCACCATGTATATGTCATACGATGAGGTGGCAGTCTAGCGCCCTGTGGGCGGTGGTTCCTGTTCGTCTCCTGCATCATCGTCCATACCGTCGATGTCTTCGGAGCCGAAGTCGAGCATGTCGGTTAAATTGTCGACAGTGGCTACTAAGTGGGTGGTGGGTGGGGTGCGAATTTCTTCGTCGTCCGCATCCCACTCTAGCCGAACATAGTTCGGCCAAGGTTCTCTTGACAAGGAGAGAGACCTTAATGAATTTAGCACATCGCCAAAAGGCGAGTGCTGAAAGATATCCACGGAGGTAAACTCCATGATCGACGCCCAATCAGATTCGATAGGCGCGGACGCGGGCGGCTCGGAGCCCATGCCGGGAACGAATCCAATGGTTCGGCAGCATGGGTCTCGTAGGAGGTGAAGTCGGTATTCGGCGCTATCGCCACTGAGTGTACGGCCTCCGTGGCGGGGTCCATCCACCCGTCCACAGATGGCGCAATTTGTTCCGGATTGAGGGCCGGAGGGGTTGCAGGTGTGATCTCCCGAACATTGTTCGACGGCAGAGCTAAATCATGCTCGTCGTGATTGTGCGGCGCACCTGACATGGGCTCGAATCCATCGAAGATCAAGTCCCCGCGGATGTCGGCAGTATAGTTCAAGTTTCCAAACCTGACTTGATGGCCAGGGGCGTAGCTATCGATCTGCTCCAGATGGCCAAGCGAGTTGGCCCGCAGTACGAAGCCGCCGAATACGAAGATCTGTCCGGCGAGGAAAACCTCACCCTGGATCGCATTGTTGCCGATGATTGAAGGAGCCATCAAGCCTTATGGCAACGGCACAATGGAACTCTCAATGAAAGCACCAATGTCGGTGTCAAAACCGGCGGATCTCAGGTAGGGGGTCCCGAACTGTGCGTCTAAGGCGGATGGTAACAGGAGGCGGGGGACACAATGTTTACCCAGGTTCGGGCCCTCTCGATGGAGGTAATACCCTACTTCCTGCTTGATTGATCTTGATGATATGAGTATTACAAGAGTTGATCTACCACGAGATCGTAGAGGCTAAACCCTAGAAGCTAGTCTATGGTATGATTGTTGTTGTCCTACGGACTAAACCCTCCAGTTTATATAGACACCGGAGGGGGCTAGGGTTACACAAAGTCGGTTACCAGGGAGGAGATCTACATATCTGTATTGCCAAGCTTGCCTTCCACGCCAAGGAAAGTCCCATCCGGACACGGGATGAACTCTTCAATCTTGTATCTTCATAGTCCAACAGTCCGGCCAAAGGATATAGTCCGGCTGTCCGAGGACCCCCTAATCCAGGACTCCCTCAGTGGTCAAACCCGTAAAATTTTTGTGGCCACCGAAAACCCACACCCGGGACGCTTGTATTTGACGGCTCGGAGGCCAAACTGGCGGTGCCCCGTATACCGATCAACGCTGGCTGTGGGTAGATTTCTTGCACCAAATGTCATCGGACTGGCACCGGAGTCTGGAATCCGGCGCAATTCGTCGCATCCGGCCCTTCTCCGCCGTCTCTAGCCACAAATGCGTCGATCTGGTGAGGTCCCGATCCAATTCTCCTACTTTCCCCTCTCGTATTTGTATCGCAGCAGCCCTTCCAGTCCTCCTCCGCCGTCTCCGCCATGGTCGTTCATGTCGGTTGCTTGGACGGGCTTACCTCCAGTGGCGCCTCGCAGCCTAGGTCGGGGCAGTGGCGGCGGGGCAGGGCCCAGAGTGGCAGGGAACAACGGGGGGCGATCGGGGGTGCGGGGAACGACGAGGGGAGGCGGGGGAGGACGATGGTTAGCGGCCAACTGAAAGTGCGTTATATCGACTAGAGGGGGGTGAATAGGCGATTTTTATGAATTCTTCACTAAGGAATTTGCGGGTGAGGAAATTCCTTAGCGAAGAACTAATTGCAGCGGAATAAGTACTCAAAAGTAAACATAGCAGAACACAAGCATGGTCATCATGATGAAATGAAGACAAGCACAGAGTACAGAAAGCGTAAACACAGGATAAAACAGGATGAAGACAAACAGACTGAAGAAATTGAACTGAGGAAATTGAGAAAGTCTTCAGTCAAAGTCTTCAAACAGATATGAACAAGCACACAACACAGTTATGAGGAAATGAAAGAGTTGAGGAAATAGAACCGGTAGGCTTGGTGAAGACAATGATTTGGTAGACCAGTTCCAACTGCTGTCTCAGTTGTACATCTGGTTGGAGCGTCTAGGTATTTAAACCTGAGGACACACAGTCCCGGACACACAGTCCTCACCGTATTCTCCTTGAGCTAAGGTCACACAGACCTCGCCCAATCACTCATGGTAAGTCTTCAGGTGACTTCTGAACCTTCACAAACTCGGTCACTCGGCGATCCACAATTCCTCTTGGATGCTCTAGACCATGACGCCTAACCGTCTGGAAAACACACAGTCTTCGAAGGTAACAAGCGTCGGATCCACGCAGGATCAATCTCTTCAGTGATGCTCAATCACTTTGGGTTTGTAGGTGTTTGGGTTTGGGTTTTTCCTCACTCGATGATTTTCGCTCAAAGTCCTCGGAGGATGGGATGCTCTCAAATGACAAGTGGCAGTTTCTCTCGGAGCAGCTAACCAGCTAGTGGTTGTACAGGGCGGCTATTTATAGCCTAGGGAGCAGCCCGACATGATAAGACATAAATGCCCTTCAATGATATGACCGTTAGGTGGGTAGATATTTTGGGACAGCTGGCGCGTAGCACAGCAACGGTCGGAAATTTGTGTATCAAATTCCTCAGGCCTATCATGTTCCTCACTGTGTAGGCAATCCGCACTGGCGAATTCCTAACTCCTCAGTCAGAACAAATTCCTCAGAGACCAGAAGAACTTTGTCTCTGTCACTGAAGAATATGACTGAACTGTATGAGATTTCCAATGGCTTCACTCGAAGGGATTGGTAGGTGTAGGATTTTGAGTTGAGCATTACATGGAAATTTTTCCTTAGTATTTCCTCGACCCCCTTTAACAGTACGGTGTTTCCTATGACTCAAGAAAGAGAAAATAAAACTACGAAAACAAAAGTCTTCACGCTTCATGTTCCTCGAATGAATACCAAGTCCTCAAGGTCACACCAATTTCTTCACTTTCAAAGTCTTCAGAAATCCAAAGTCTTCAGGGTCACACCAATTTCTTCACTTTCAAAGTTTTCAGAAAGTCTTCAGAAATCCAAAGTCTTCAGCCGAAGAACTTCATTTTTAGGGCTCGACTTTCTCTGTAAATATCAAACTCCTCATAGACTTATAGACCTGTGTACACTCATAATCGTATTAGTCTCTTAACCTATAAGTCTTCAATACACCAAAATCACTAAGGGGCACTAGATGCACTTACAATCTCCCCCTTTTTGGTGATTGACGACAAAATAGGTTAAGTTTTCAACGGGGATAAACATATGAAGTGTAAATACTGATGTTGAGGAATTTGATTGCAAGATATAGAAGAACTCCCCCTGAAGATGTGCATAGTGAGGAATTTGCTTTTGAAGCAATGCACACTTGAAGAGTTGAATCATGGAGATCTCCCCCTATATCTTGTAATTCATACACGCATTTGACATATAATATGAAGAATTTGAAATGCATGATGAAATATGGTGACTGATGTAATTCAGCATGCGTGCAATAACATTAACGAGGAATAAGCATGCAGAAGAAACAGCAAAAGTATCAGGCCACCATAGAGTTTAAGTTTACAACTCGATCCAGCAAAGTTTCAGAAGAACGAGAGTTGTAACTTAGCAAACAAACGCCCATATAAGATAGACCCGCTTGAAGACTAACTCAAATTTCTCCCCCTTTGTCATCGAATGACCAAAAGGATCGAAAATGAGGACTAACGCCCATGAAGAATATCAAGTTGATGAAGGAGCGCCAGCGTTGTTGGGGTCATTTGTTGATGTAGGGCCTGCCGCAGTGTCGTCCAAGTCTTCATGCTCATCGGTTTCGCGCGATGAAGAATAGGAGCTAGCCACCAAGGAAGGAACCTTGACCTTCTTGTATTTCTTCGGTGGAGGTGCAGACCAGTCAAAGTCCTCCTTGAGACCCATGTTCTTCAGATCTTCTTCACCATATACATGTGACAGAATAGCCCAGGTGCGATCGAAGACTTCATGGTGGTAGTAATGGTTTTTTCTTCACTGCATTATGTGTAGCAGTCATGTTGTGAAGAATTGAACCAAACTGACGCTTAACCCATTTATGGTTTCGATCCACCTTTTGGTGAAGACTTAGCAGAAGCTCACGGTTAGTCATCACACGAGGAGCAGTGGCTTGAGGATTTGGCTTGGAGGCATGGGCAGCAGAATCATGAGTGGCAGAGTCATCATTGGTGGAATAAGATGCAACTTTGCGAAATTGACCATCCAATGGATGAATGCCTTCATGAATAACAGCTGGTGCCTTGCCCTTTTCATCAGCTGAGGAATAGGTCCGCTTGAGGACTTCAATCGGAGGCAAGTAGCTGAGATGATTCTGAAAATCAGCCTTGTAGTTGAGTGAAGACCCTGTCCTGAGGAATCTCATAATCCAAGGTGCATAAGGCTTCAGCTCAAACGGAGAAAGTGCAACATTTTCCAGAGTTCTCATGAAGAAATCGTGATAATTCACAGGAATGCCATGAATGATGTTGAATACCAGATTCTTCATGATGCCGACAATTTCCTCATCAGATGAGTCATGGCCTTTGATTGGACTCATAGTCTTCGTCAGAATGCGATAGACTGTCCTTGGTACATACTGCAATTCCTTCACGAGGAATTTTGTCCTTGAGGCTTGACCAGGTTTCAATGGCTTCATCAACAGTTGCATATAGTGATCTGTAAGCTCAGGCTCTTGGTACATGCAACGAGCTCCTTCAGGCGGAGGACTGATGGGCAGGGCGTGAAGTAATTCAGAGGCCGGTGCTTTGTAGTGAGTGTTTTTGGTCATCCAGTCCAAAACCCAGGAGTTCACATCGTCAGCATCTCCTGTGATGTGCAGTGTTGCGTAGAATTGAAGAATGAGTTCTTCATTCCAATCAACTATGTCTGTGCAAAAGTTGAGGAGGCCTGTGTCATGAAGCACACTGAGGACATGTGTGAAGCAGGGCAGTGATTCCATGTCCACATGAGGAATATGCTCGTGGTCGAAGACTTTGTCCTTGTTGAAGAGCACTGAGGAATAGAAGTTGGCATGACTGGCGGTCCAAAAGCGCTTCCTTCTAAGACGAGCAGAATCAGAGGGATTGTAGTCAGTGAAGAATACGTGCTCGCCGAAGAAATCATCAGCCTTGAATTTCTGCTTCTTTGAGAATGGATCCTTTGGCTTAGGCTGAGGAGTGTCAGTCAATTGCATTATCACCTCAGGAATCGCAATCTCAGGTTCTTCAGGCTGAGGAATTTTAGCTTCTACTCCAGTAACAGCCTGGGTCTTCAATTCTTCATTTAAATTTTCTTCAGCACTAGTGGCTGGAATTTCTTCATGGACAGACGGTGTAGCATGTGGTTCATCGGATCCCATTTGAACTGTAGTTGCTGGGGAATGAGGAATTTGTTGCAATGGTGTGAAGAGTGGAGAGTTGGGGTGCTGACTTTCCCAAAAGTCATCATTTAGCACGGGTGTGGTACAGCCAATGTCCACATCTTCATCTTCCATTTCTTCAACGCCGGCCTCTTCAGCAGTAAACTGAGGCATAGGCGAGGAGACAACTGGTGTTGAAGGGATTTCATCCACTTCAATTTCTTCATCCATCTGCTCTGACAAAGCAGCAGAAGGATTTTCTTCATCAGATCCGCTAGGGATCACATATTCTTCATCAAAAGGGACGATTTCCTTTGATGGCATGCTGGAAACAGGAACAACATCAATTGGATTTTCAAATGAGCTGGTCAATTTCTTTATCTTCTTCGGAGCTGAAGAATCTGAGGAAGCTGATGCTTTCCTTTTTCTCACTGCTGCATGCTCTGCAGCCTTGGTCTTCTTCACATCTGAAGCAGATGGAAGGATCGGAGTTGGGGTAGGCGCAGGAGGAGCAGAGGAATGTGGTTGATTTTCTTCAGGCACAACTGATGCAGTTGCCCTGACCTCTTCATTTTCTTCAGGCGCACCACTAGTGGATGCCCTGGCAATTTCATCAGCGGCTGGACTGCAGTCATCAGCCCTGGAACTCACATTTTCTTCAGCAGCCTGAATGTCATCAGCGGTGCTAGCATGTTCTTCAGTCGGCTGAGCAGATGCTTCAGCCTGAGGATTTTCTTGTTGTGTTCCAGCTGCAACATTGGAAGTGAATTTCTCAGTCAGTTTTACAAACCTGACCTTGGCTCCTTGCCAATCGGCATAGTAAGCATTGAAATCATCGCTGAGGACTTTGATTTCAGACTGGATCTTCACAAGTTCGTCAGTTGTCATAGAGACAACGTTTTTCTTTAGGAAGTGCTCCTTCCTGTACTGCGCTTTCTTGATCTGCCTGCCCTTTTCAAATTTCCATTTCTCTTCTTGGATGAAGGCAGTCAGCATATGACTTTCGCCAGGAGTCAACTTGAAATCAGGCATAGGAGTGTTTGGGTCC
Source organism: Aegilops tauschii subsp. strangulata (assembly GCF_002575655.3). Lineage (NCBI taxonomy): Eukaryota > Viridiplantae > Streptophyta > Magnoliopsida > Poales > Poaceae > Aegilops > Aegilops tauschii. The sequence goes on from NC_053037.3 coordinate 597,905,515, forward strand.
TTGTGCCAGAGATCAATGTAGTCGAGGATCAACTTTGGATCCAAAAGCAGAGGCACATTTGTGCCCTTGGCTCTAGCGGCCCTGAATTGTCTATCTCTGATGATTTCAGCAAGTTCCTCATCATCAGCTTCGTCTTCATCAGACAGCACTTGGAAGGCGACCTGCTTCTTGTGAGGACTTGGGCGAGAACCTCGTCCAGCAGTGGTCTTTGTCTTCAGCAGAGAGGGTCCCGTTGAAGAATTTGGTGCAGCTGAGGAACTAGCAGACGCTTCTGAGGCAATAGAGATGCCTTTAGTCCTTTGGCACGTGGCAAGATGCACAGGTGCTCAGGACTTGGTCGGAGCAGCTGAGGACTTTGGAGGAGGAGCTGAGGACTTTGGAGCGGGAGCAGCATGAGGAGTTGGCCGTGAGGGCTTTGAGGATTCTGGCCGTGAGGGCATTGCTGAGGAACTTGGTCGTGAGGGCATTGAAGGTGAAGCACTTGGCTTGTGTGCAGGCTTCTTTGACATGGCCTTCTTAGGCTTGACAGAGGCCTCAACGGCAGCAGCAGCAGCAGAATCTTCGTTGAATTTCCTCACTGCTTCTTTTGCCTGTTTGGCCAACTAGGCCTGGCGCTTGGCCCATTCTTCAGGATAGTCCTCACCGTGCTTGAGGCTGGTGGGATCAGCTATTTGGCCAGGTGCGAATGGAGGTCTTGAGCATGGAGGATTGAGTGCGAATTTCTTCATGTATTTGGAAGTAACATATCTGTACTCCCTCCACTCTCTTGCCCATCTCCTTTCTATCTTCTGAATGCGCACCTTGCGCTGATTTTTATCTTCCTCAGGGGGTGTGCAGTACCCAGCATAGATGTCCTCAGGGATTTCAAACGCAGTGTTGACCTCAGGCCTCTTTCCTCCTTTCTGTGGCTTCTTTCCATCAGCCATTTCACTACTAGGAAAAGGCTAATTAGTGGCGCACCTGTTTTTGCCATTACTGGCGCACTACAGGTGCACCACTATTATCACGCCATTAGTAACAAAATAGTAATGGCACACCTCTGGTGCGCCATTAGTATCCCATATAGTAATGGCGCACCTATAGTGCGCCATTACTATGCCTATCTGGTGCGCCATTACTATCTGACTTAGTAATGGCGCACCACATAGAAGTGCGCCATTACTAACAAATATTTTTCATCAAATTTTTTTAAAAAAAATCATTTTTTTTTTGTTTTTTCCTTAATCTCGGGTGACTATGGCTTAATCTCAGGTCAATATGCTTAATCTCAAGTCAAATCACACTCTATGGTCAAACTTTCCGGAAGGTCACCCATCCTCACACTACTCCAACCTGAGGATGCTTAACTTCGCAGTTCTATCCAACCCCAGCACCAGCTCACTTCACATGCACTTGTTGATATATTTATCATATCAATCCTATTAAACCTTGTTGATGTCTAGGAATTTGTTCATGTTCATGAGTGTGATGAAATTTTGAAAAAATATTTCTAACTTCCCAGTCATATTACGTATCATATTTTGAATAAAAATTCCAAAAAAAAAATTAAACCAATTTTTTTTCTATTACTAGTGGCGCACCTAGCAAATGGTGCACCACTAGTAAGTTTGAATTTTTTTCATTTTCCCCCCTCTAGATCTTAAAAGCCCCGTATCTTTCGTTCTGTTAGGTTTTTGGGGATTTTGAAGATGTTGAACGGGATTCCCCCTGTTCAATTCGTATGTAACTTTTCGAGTAGATTATTTTTCATATAAAAAACTTTTTAATCCGAGTTCGTATGCAAAAGTTATGCCCATTTTACTAAATTCCAGAGAGATTTGGCAAATAAAGTCAAAATTCATATTTGTAAATTTTCCCAACAACTAGACCACATATCACATGGGAAACTTATTTTCTTTTATTTTTTTGACATTTCCATCATTTTTTTATTTTTTAAAAAACTGAAAAGGCGGTCCACGGGGGGGGGGGGGTGCATTTAGCACCAGGGTTACTAATGGCGCACCTGGTGTGTGGTGCGCCATTAGTAGTTTTGAAAATAAAAATAAAAAAAATGTTAGTAGTGGCACACCATGGGATAGTGCGCCATTACTAGTTGGCGCACTATCCCATGGTGCGCCACTACTAACAAATTTTTTTTATTTTTTTTCAAAACTACTAATGGCGCACGGTGGGTGTGGTGCGGCATTACTATGTCAACTAGTAATGGCGCACTATCCCCTGGTGCGCCACTGCTAACAATTTTTTTTTATTTTTTTTCAAAACTACTAATGGCACACCACACACCACCAGGTGCGCCATTAGTAATATGTCAATAATGGCGCAGCTGTATCTGGTGCGCCACTGCTATACATGATGCGTCATTAATGTCCATATCAGCTATAGCCCTTTTCCTAGTAGTGTTTTCTTCAGCTGAGGAATTTGAACAATGGAATTCTCTGAAGATGTATGCAACTTTTCTTCAAGGAACGCTACAAATGAGTTAAATTGATGAGAACCTAGTGATTCAGCAGCAGACATGAGTACCTGTGAACAGAGTATAGTTGCGAGGAATTTGGAGAGGTCATGTGCATTCTCAGAAGGTTTTGAAAAAAACAAAGTTGAGGATTTTGACCAGATGAGTCTTGAAGAATTTCACTAAGCGTTCTTTGTCTTAGGTCCAGAGTTGTACGGATCAGAAATCCACACAATTGAGGAATCTTGAAGAAAAACGCAGCTTAGAGAAATGAACCAAGAACAGATGATGTGTGAGGTGTTTAGTGTGTGAAGAATTTGAAGAATAAACACCTTTGAGGATTTTGTAGAAATCATTTGAATCAAAAGAGGGCAGTAAAAGTAACTTTTAATTACCCTGGACGAAGAACGCGACGAACTGGGATGTGGAGATGTGAAGTTCGTCAGTGCAGATCTTCCACGCCCTAACTTGGCGGAGGAAGACAGCTACGGCGGCGGTGGAATGAAGAAATCCGCAGTCGGCGCGAGTACGACGGCGACGAGGTCGAGGCAGTGAAGCTCTTACTCACCGGCGACGATGAAGTAGCGGCGGCGCTAGGGTTTGAAAAGCTCGAGCGGGAGAGAGGTCGAGCGGAGTAAAGGAAGTGAGGAAGGGGAGGGGGTATTTATAGCCACGGTGAAAAACTGTTCGCCCGAAGAATTTGGACGAACGTGCCCCTGACCCTTCTCATTCGCTTGACATGTGTCACCCACGTACTGAGAAGTGGAGATCGTGTTAGATCGTGGGTGAATAGATAAGTATTTCGTGGGATGCGGAACGGTTTGAGCGGCAAAGCCGAAAATTTGGATAAGATAAGTTAAAAGTTCCGTTCGCAAATTCTTCAGCTGACAAGGACACAGTGAAGATTTTGCAAAGTTGAAGAAAATGAACAACTGAGGAATTTCAAAACTGAGGAAAAACTCAAATTGAAGATTTTCAACTTTTGGTGGTGGCGTGACCCACCGTATAAGAATGATGATTTCAGACACTGCATACAATTGTTGTAGGGTTCTGAGAATTAAATTCTTCGTTCATTTCTTCACACTTAGAGTGTTATTCTTCATTGATTGAAGAAAAACGTTTCTTCATGTGTTGCACATCTAAGTCATCAGTTTTGCATAAGTGTTAGGATGAGTGTCCTTTTCAAAGAACATTCGAAGATTCTAAGATATTTAGCTCACACCGCAACTTGCTAAATCTCTTATCATCCAAGGGCTTTGTGAAGATATTGGCTAGCTGTTCTTCAGTCTTCACATGCTCAATAGAAATGTCGCCCTTCAACACATGATCACGAAGAGAATGATGACGAATCTGAATGTGCTTTGTCTTCGAGTGCTGAACTGGGTTATGAGCAATCTTGATGGCACTCTCATTGTCACAGAAGAGAGGCACATTCTTCACGTTGACGCCGTAGTCCTTGAGAGTTTGAGCACAGCAAGAACCAGCAGCAATGTACTCAGCTTCAGCAGTAGACAGTGATACGCAGTTCTGTTTCTTCGAGGACCAACAGACCAAAGATCGTCCGGGGAAATGACATGTGCCAGATGTTGACTTGCGGTCCACACGATCACCAGCATAGTCAGAGTCAGAATATCCGAGTGATAGCAAGATGGTGAACTTGCGGTCCTCAGGTGCTGGTTCATCTATCACAGAAGGTAGGTGCTCTCTTTGCGAGCCATTAGTTTCATCGAACCGCACATCTACAGTTTCAACAACCTTGTGAAGAACGTTGTTGAAGACTTTGTAGGTGTGCGAGTCCTTTCCGTAACCAAGCATAAAACCTTCATGTGCTTTCGGTGCAAATTTTGAGTTGTGATGAGGATCTCTAATCCAGCATTTAGCACCGAAGACTTTGAAATAACTCACATTGGGTTTCTTGTCAGTGGGGAGTTCATAGGCAGTCTTCTTGAAGAATTTGTGAAGATATACCCTGTTGATGATGTGGCACGCAGTATAAATTGCCTCAATCCAGAAGTGACGAGGCGTCTTGTACTCATCAAGCATAGTGCGAGCCATCTCAACAAGAGTTCTGTTCTTGCGCTCCACGACGCCATTCTACTGAGGAGTATAAGGAGCAGATAACTCATGAGTAATACCAAGTTCATCAAGATAGTCATCAAGACCAGAATTCTTGAACTCAGTTCCATTGTCACTTCTGATGTGCTTGACCTTCACACCAAAGTTGGTTGAAGCCCTCGAGGAAAATCGTTTGAAGACTTCCTGCACTTCATGTTTGTAAGTAACAATGTGTACCCATGTGTATCGAGAGTAATCATCAACAATAACAAAGCCATAGAGAGATGCATCATTTGTGACTGCTGAGTAATGATTAGGACCAAAGAGGTCCATGTGAAGCAATTCGAATGGTCGAGTAGTGGTCATGATAGTCTTCACTGGATGCTTGGCCTTTGTCATCTTCCCAGCTTCACAGGCTCCGCATAAGTGATCCTTGAGGAATTTGACATTCTCAATGCCAATGACATGCTTCTTCTTCACAAGCGTGTGCAAATTCCTCATGCCTGCATGACCAAGTCGTCGGTGCCATAGCCAGCCTTCTGAAGCTTTTGCAAGTAGACACACGGCTGGTTGCGGTCCTGTAGAGAAATCAACAATATACAAGTCTCCTCTCCTAAAGCCTTCGAAGACTTTGGAATTGTCAGCTTCCATAACCACAACACAACGATACTTGCCAAAGACAACAACCATATCAAGATCACAAAGCATTGAGACAAACATGAGGTTGTATCCTAAGGACTCGACAAGCATGACTTTGTCCATGTGTCGATCCTTTGTGATCGCAACCTTACCTAGACCCAATACCTGACTTTTTCCTTTGACAGCGAAGATGATATGCTTCAGATGCGATGGTGATAAGGGAGCATCCATCAATAGATTCTTGTCACCAGTCATGTGATTTGTACATCCACTATCGAGGACCCACTCAGTGGCTTTGGGTTGATCATCCTACAGATGAATTAGTGCAGCTTACGAACTCATATACTTCATCATTGAAGAATATGACATCAATTCATCAGATCAATTTCATCAAGTAATAGAACAGATAAAGCAGTATGAGGATGTGAGAAATGAAAGTTCATTTTTCATGATTAGCCTGCGTCCTTTCAGGCAATTTTCAGGTCTCCAGCAAATTCTTCATACGTTTGAGCACGTGTGGAGACCTGACCCTGCATAAGAGATTAGTTCTTTTTCTTCACCACCCACATCTGAAGGGGTGGCAAAGAGTTCATCACTCTGCGAGCTCCATACGAGAAAGGTGGCATAGAAGCCAATCCATTTCGTTTCACATAAGAGGAGTTAGGGTAAGCATATGAATAAGCAGAGAAATTCTTCGAGGACTTATGAACATAATGATTAGAAGAATAATGCTCATATTCATAGCCCTTAGCTCTTCCCTGCGAAACAGAGTTGTTAGCACGATGATATTCATATGAGGACATTGATCCTTTTGAGGAATTTGATCCACGTGAGGAATTTGGTCCGTATGAGGACATGGATCCATATGAAGAATTTGGTCCATATGAAGAATTTGATCTGGGGTTCCTTTTCTTCATAGGTGGTGTCATGAGAACATTCACCTGAAGACTTTCAAGGCACTTTTTGGGAACCCAAATTTTCTTCATAGGGAGCCGTTCCTGCAGTTAGTGCCAACATATCTAGCAAATACTTCACCATTCTGATTTTTGAACAGTTTATAGTTGGAGTCAAATGACTCATCAGAAGAATGAGGAGATTCACATGTAAAGCCAGATAGATTAGATGGATCAATTGGAGGTCCCTTTGCAGCAACCCATGAGGTTTTGGGGTACTGCTCAGGCTTCCAATATGTACCATCAGCATTGATTTTCCTCTCAAAGGCTGTACCCACTTTCCTAGGGTTCTTGTTGAGGATCTGCTTTTTAAGCACATCACAAAGAGTCTGATGCCCTTTGAGGCTTTTGTACATGCCTGTCATGTACAATTCCTTCAGCCCTGCATCGTCAGTGATACTAGCAATGTCCTCAGATGAGGAATTAGTGATAGCAGAGGCGGGTGAAGAATTTGTAACATTAGAAGCATTTGAACATTCAGGTGAAGAATTAGCAGATTCACGTTCAATGCATTTCAAACATGGAGGAACAAATTCTTCCTGAGAAACGCTGATTTGTTGAGCAAGTAATGAATCGCGCTCCTTCTGAAGATCTTCATAACTCACTCTTAGCTTCTCAAGATCTTGCTTTATCTAAGGAATTCATAAGAAAGTTTCTCATGATCAGATAAGAGAGTGTTATGATGACCTTGAAGGTTTTCAAACCTACTCTGAAGTCTCTGAAGATTTTCAGTTAAGGTTTTAGTGCGATCCATTTCTTCACCCAACATATCATCACTTTTGTCTAGCATGTTTTGAACCTTTTCAAAAGCCCTTTGTTGTTTCACAGCAAGTTTAGAGTAGCTGGGCTTGAGGTTTTCATCAGATTCATTCTCACTTGATTCAGAGGAGGTATATTTGAGTACCTTGGCACCCTTTGCCATGAAGCAATAGGTGGGAGCATAGTCATCATTGCCTTCATCAGCCCTGTTGGTGAAGCCATTTTCTTCAGAGTTGAAGATAGACTTGCTGACGAATGCAGTAGCGAGAGCTAGACTCGCCACACCAGACTCGGACTCCTCAGATGCCTCATCTTCCTCATTTTCTTCAGATTCAGCCTCAGAGTCCATTTCCTTGCCAATGAATGCCCGAGCCTTCTTGGAGTTGCTCTTCTTGTGAGATGAAGACTTTGAGGATTTTGATGATGAAGATTTTGAGGATTTCTTCTTTTTCTTCGCATCACCAGAACTATAATCCTTGTATTTCTTCTTCTTTGATTCCTTTTCCCACTGAGGACAATCTTGAATATAGTGTCCAGGTTTCTTGCATTTGTGACAAAGCCTTTTCTTGTAGTCACTGGACGAGGAATCATTGCTCCTTGAGGGTCTTCCAAAGCGACCACGTCTTGAGAACTTCTGGAATTTCTTCACGAGCAGTGCTAGTTCATGGCTCAGTTCTTCAGGATCACCAAGGCTGCTGCCAGAGTCTTCATCTTTAGACTCAGAAACTGCCTTGGCCTTCAGTGCACGTGATCTGCCATAGCTCGAACCATAGAGATCTCTCTTTTCAGCAAGCTGGAACTCATGAGTATTCAGCCTCTCGAGGATATCAGCAGAATCAAGTGACTTGTAATCAGCACGTTCTTGTATCATCAATGCCAGAGTATCAAATGAGGAATCAAGCGATCTCAACAATTTCTTCACCACCTCATGGTCGTTGATGTCAGTGGCACCAAGCGCTTGAAGCTCATTTGAGATGTCAGTGAGGCGATCGAAGGTTTGTTGAACATTTTCATTGTCGAGTCTTTTGAAGCGGTTGAAGAGATTGCGAAGAACATCAACTCGAGAGTCACGCTGAGTTGAGACTCCTTCATTCACTTTGGACAACCTATCCCAGATAAGCTTAGCAGTTTCCAAAGCACTCACTCTTCCATACTGTCCTTTGCTCAGATAGCCACATATGATATTCTTCGCTTGACAGTCGAGTTGCTTGAATCTCTTCACATCAGCAGCATTCAGAGAAGGTGTGACTGAGGGAACACCATTTTCCACAACATACCAGAGATCGTTATCAATTGCCTCAAGATGCATTCGCATCTTATGCTTCCAATAGGGGTAGTTCGTCCCATCGAAGGTAGGACACCCAGCAGAGACCTTGATCATACCTGCGGTCGACATAACTAAAACTCCAAGCGGTTAAACCAAAATCACACAGAACAAGGGAGTACCTTGCTCTGATACCAATTGAAAGTGCGTTATATCGACTAGAGGGGGGTGAATAGGCGATTTTTATGAATTCTTCACTGAGGAATTTGCGGGTGAGGAAATTCCTTAGCGAAGAACTACTTGCAGCGGAATAAGTACTCAAAAGTAAACATAGCAGAACACAAGCATGGTCATCATGATTAAATGAAGACAAGCACAGAGTACAGAAAGCGTAAACATAGGATAACACAGGATGAAGACAAACAGACTAAAGAAATTGAACTGAGAAAATTGAGAAAGTCTTCAGTCAAAGTCTTCAAACAGATATGAACAAGCACACAACACAGTTATGAGGAAATGAAAGAGTTGAGGAAATAGAACAAGTAGGCTTGGTGAAGACAATGATTTGGTAGACAAGTTCCAACTGCTGTCTCAGTTGTACATCTGGTTGGAGCGGCTAGGTATTTAAACCTGAGGACACATAGTCCTCACCGTATTCTCCTTGAGCTAAGGTCACACAGACCTCGCCCAATCACTCGTGGTAAGTCTTCGGGTGACTTCCGAACCTTCACAAACTCGGTCACTCGGCGATCCACAATTCCTCTTGGATGCTCTAGACCATGACGCCTAACCGTCTGGAAGAAGCACAGTCTTCAAAGGTAACAAGCGTCGGATCCACGTAGGATCAATCTCTTCAGTGATGCTCAATCACTTTGGGTTTGTAGGTGTTTGGGTTTGGGTTTTTCCTCACTCGATGATTTTCGCTCAAAGTCCTCGGAGGATGGGATGCTCTCAAATGACAAGTGTCAGTTTCTCTCGGAGCAGCCAACCAGCTAGTGGTTGTAGGGGGCGGCTATTTATAGCCTAGGGAGCAGCCCGACATGATAAGACATAAATGCCCTTCAATGATATGACCGTTAAGTGGGTAGATATTTTGGGACAGCTGGTGCGTAGCACAGCAACGGTCAGAAATTTGAGTATCAAATTCCTCAGGGCTATCATGTTCCTCACTGTGTAGGCAATCCGCACTGGCGAATTCCTAACTCCTCAGTCATAACAAATTCCTCAGAGTCCAGAAGAACTTCGTCTCTGTCACTGAAGAATATGACTAAACTGTATGAGATTTCCAATGGCTTCACTCGAAGGGATTGGTAGGTGTAGGATTTTGAGTTGAGCATCACATGGAAATTTTTCCTTAATATTTCCTCGACCCCCTTTAACAGTACGGTGTTTCCTCTGACTCAAGAAAGAGAAAATGAAACTAAGAAAACAAAAGTCTTCACGCTTCATGTTCCTCGAATGAATACCAAGTCTTCAAGGTCACACCAATTTCTTCACTTTCAAAGTCTTCAGAAAGTCTTCAGAAATCCAAAGTCTTCAGGGTGACACCAATTTCTTCACTTTCAAAGTCTTCAGAAATCCAAAGTCTTCAGCCGAAGAACTTCATTTTTAGGGGTCTACTTTCTCTGTAAATATCAAACTCCTCTAGACTTATAGACCTGTGTACACTCATAATCGTATTAGTCTCTTAACCTATAAGTCTTCAATACACCAAAATCACTAAGGGGCACTAGATGCACTTACACCAACGTCCTGGGCAGGAAGCCGGCTGAGCGTCCAGAGACAAAGGAATATTCGTTTGTGGTGTAGAATATTCTGTTTTACGGGTGATGTTTGCAAGGTCTATTCTGTGTGAGGCAAAATCGGCCCCAAAACCATGTTCTGCGCAGCCTGTAAAGGCCTTTTTCAGGCTGCGAGTTTACGGTGTCTGCTAGAGATGCTCTTACTGCAGTGCCATTCTAACACCTCCCCTTGCATCACCAAGCTCTCACTTTCTTATCAACACCGGTCTCTCCCTATTTAGTTAGCTAGTTGGAAGTGATAATTTGTCTGAACTCCATTTTTTTGGTGTATGAATAATCCATATTGTTCATTAAAATGGCTACTTAATGGCCATTTTTATTTAATGGCACATATAAACCTTGGAGACAACCAACCAGGTTGGCCTACAAGATATAACAATGGAGTACCCTTTGACTGTACCGAGGTTTACCAAGACCCAACTAAAACAACATGCCTATTGCTCTATGGTGACATGCTTCTCGTGGTTGTCCATTCTTACAGGAGTATTCAGTATCATGACATAGTTGCAAGGATTTGCCCACTCTAGCGCCTACAAAGTGGTTGAAGCTAGAAAACTTTGATAATTGGGATATTTCACACGGAGTTATATGAGGAGTATATCATTTCTTGCTGAACCTAGAACATTGGGGAGGAAGAACAAAATGTTTGTATGTTTCCCATTCCTTTCTTCCTTGGTGTGTAAATGGGCTAGTTAATGAGCCAAATCCATCTATTGATCATGTCGATCAACACTATAGGATCTTGTGTCACATGATGCAACCCTTTCAGTTGTACTCGAGCATATTCTATACATATGGCATGTAATCACCACATGCAACATCAATTTGCTACTGTATAAGTTCGGACTTCTTTTAAGATTTCCTCTTGCAACATCAACTCAGATAGGACCAAGGAGTTGTTCATACATTCTTATAGCATATAATTTTTTTTATTCTTATCATTTCGTGAGTGACTTGCTTTCCTAATTTGTTTGTCTTCAATTTGTTTTATTTTATAGAGAGTTTGTTATCATGCAAAAGCCAAAAAACCTCATGTCTCCACATACACTGACGTATCTGGACTACATAATTTGCCAGACTACCTAAGTGATCTATTGCATTCTATTTTCTCTTGCTTATCCTCAGTCCATGATGCTCTCACATTTGTCGCAACCTGCCACTCCTGGCATGTTACATCCACTTCATAAGAATCAAAATCCATCTTATTCAACTTATTTATGCCTCTCCTCGTCCAGCCCAGTATCCTTTTCCGTGTTCCTCATCCTCCTTCTATCATTGTTTTGTTAAACATAAACAATAACCAGAGTGCAATGTGCCAAAGATGCTTATTTGGAAATTAAAATTAGAAAAATGCAAAGACACTTACTTCAGTTTAAACACATGTGGGAAAACCACTTATTTGGAAGAAATTTATGTCAAAACAAAACTCTTATATAGGTAAATACGGAAAATGTGGCATGACCACTTATTGAGTAGTTAAAGGAAGAGTTTTAGCAAGATGAGGGCTGGGAAGAGCAATTGCATATACTGCCATAACATTTTCTAGTTATTAGAGATTTATTCCATGATCAAGCAAAGGCATCGCAAACCTTTTGTATCCACACTCACTGTATGTGGACTCCACGATTGGGAAGACCTCCCGAATGATCTATTGCAATCTTGTTTATGTCCATTAAGCTCATTCAATGACCTTTTTGCCTTTATTGCAACATGCCACATTGCCATTATTGGTGTGCTACATTCGCCACATACAAATTCAAATATACCTTATCCACCTTATTTCTTCCTTTCCTCATCAAACCCAGTACAGGTGTACATGTTCCTCATCCTCGATGTAACAATGGTCACCACAAATCACTAAATGAGAGAAAGGGAGAGGGAGAAAAGGCAGGACACATTTTTATTTCCATGCTCTATTTGTACTCTTTTTTTTCTCCTTTTTATGTTTACTTTATTTTTTTATTCTATGATTTTTAAATGATGAATATTCTTAAAGTTCATGATCATTTTTTTAGAATTATGGATGTTTGTAAAACTCATGAAAATATTATAATTCATGAATATTTTTAAAATATTGTATAAATTCATGAACATTTTTAAAAATTATGCGAATTTTTAAAGTTCATGAATATTTTTTATATGTGAGAAAAAATTTCTAATTTATGAATATTTTAAAATTAGCGAATATTTTGAGGAATTCATGAAAAAATACACCAACAGTTTTTGATTTCATCATTTTCCAAAATTAAGAAGAAAAACTGGCATCTCAAAGAAAAGAAAAAACTGGTAGCTCGCTTTTTTTCCATGAGCCAGCAGCAACAGAAGCGAGAGCCAAAGAAAAAGAAGCAAAGCCAGATTTGGGCACGTAGCCCCCCGCGTAGGCTTTAACCCAGATTTGGGCACGTAGACGGTCCAGCCCAGCCCAGCCCAGCCCACCACGATAACTATTCTCGGTTGCCGTCGCCCGAGGTACACGGCGAAGTCGAAATCAACTGGCGGAGCCGGAGAACTCCGCCGCAATCGTCTCCGTCGCAATCGTCGCCGTCGCCGTCGTCGTCGCCATCTCCTCAGTTTCTACTGGTCGTCCGTCAGGTATACATATACACCACCCCTAGCTAGGTCAACTGTATCTTGCCTTTTCTCCCCTGTCCCTCTCTGTACTTCCATGGCTTCTCTCATGGCTCATCTGTGTGGTGTGGATACTTGGGAGCCCTCCTCACCGGTGCATGCAAGAACCATAGCAGGTTAGGAGGATTAGGAAAAAGAAACACTAAGCAGCATCACTGTTGTTATTCGGTACTCCCTCCGATCCAAAAAAGTGTCGCAGCTTTGAACTAAGGTTTGTTCAAATTTAGTTCAAAGCTGCTGCGACATTTATTTTGGATTGGAGGGAGTATCATATTATCCAGGGTGCGTTGTCCTTGCCGATTGGCAAAGAGATCAGATCACCAATGGAGACTGATTAATTCTTACTTTCTTCCTTGGAGATGCAACGATTCAGAGACATCACACATGCTGGCTACATCAGCAGAGACTAAGCCATCTGCTCTCGGATCTCTTCCATCTGAAGCCTTGGTGCATTGTTTCCTGAACAATTTGATCATATGCATTCATCTTGTTCCGTTCATGCCACCACAGCCGTACTAAAGTGCAGCCCCCGAATGCCTTGTTTCACCAGAGCTACTATGTAACATCAGTAGGCAATTCGTCTGAGTTCATGTGGTGTTTAAAGGTTTAGGCTGCAGGGGAGGCTGGAGGGAGGTCATTGTTGTTATCGTCCAGGACACATTAATTATTAGATGAAAATCCAATGTTGCTGAATCATGCCAGTTTATCGCGTCACTGGGATTTTGTAATATGTTTTAATTGACATGACTCTGTGCCTATTACAACTAGCATATCAATCTCTTGTACTGGTCACTCTCTGTTACTTTTCGGTTATTCGGTCCATTGTTCTAATACACGCCTTTGTTTGGTGATCTGTTGCAGGGAAACTGCACTTACTTGCAAGGAGAAGGCCTGCTCCATTTGTGTCACCGACACCATGTACAGATTGCGACGGTGGCCAGACCTCCCGGAGGGTCTGCTGTACTCTATCATTGCTCGGCTGGGCCTGGTCTCGTTCTCTGATCTTGTTGCCTTTTCTGCTACCTGTCGCTCTTGGCGTACCGCTTTCTCCACCTTGGTGCCACTCCTCCCACCTCTCCTTCTCCGGCCTGATGTCCCTATGTGCTTTCCGCGTCATCCTCCCATGATCAACAAGCTGGTACGAACACGGCCATGCCATGCCACTAATATAGCAAACCAAGACACCTACCAGTGCTGTCAGATTCCCTTTCATAGCATTTTTTGGTGAAAACAATACCCCACCAAGTCCTCTAAAAGGGCTTCGCTTCAGTGGTGCTTCCCATGGTCATCTCATTTTCTCAAGAGATAAATCATGCCTTGTTGTTGATGTGTTCACAGGTGTTAGTGTCTCATCCCCACAACTACCGGTCATTAAGGACATCAAGCCCTTCTATGCTGCACTCAAAGCTCCTCTAGCATCACCTAACTCACATATCATTGTTGATATCGGATCGCGCAATTTGTTTGTCGTGTTGGTAGTCAATATTGGGTGGGACGTTCTCCTGACGATGGACCAATCAAGCAAATAGTGGTCTTCAAAGGGCGTGTTTTTGGCATCGATTCGGATCTCAAACTCTTCAAAGTGCAGTTGACACCTCAGATTTGCATAAAGGAAATACCAGTTACGGAGTCAAGCATGATTAGGAAATGGCACCATTCCGATAGATGGCTGGTGATTTGCGGCGATATGCTTCTCATGGTGGCCTTGCGAGGACCTATTATAGTAACAGGAGTAACCTTCGAAGTCTTCCGCCTTGACTTATCGACGGAACCTGCACTATGGCTGAAGGTGGAGAAGCTAGAGAATTGGGCGATATTCATCATCACCGACAAGAGAAGTCAAGCATTGTCTTGCATGAACCCAGAGATATGGGGAGGGAGGAGCAACTGTGTATACTGCTATAACCATGACTCTAAACATTGGGTTGCACTTGAGTTGGGAAAGCCACTACAGGGAAATGGGCCCACCTCTAAATTTAATCCAAACATCTTCATATTCATGGGTCGTGATAGCAGGGTGCAACCTATGTGGGTTGTCCCTAGCATGCTCTCGTTCTGTCGGTGATGGTGATGATCTTTATGCATGGCTGCTAAATCTTATTTGGAGCATGTTCTTCTCTAAAGATTTCTAAGAATCTCTAATTTTGCCAGTTGTCAATCAATGAATTTGTAACTTCGGCTCAAGAGATTTTTAATTTGAGCATGATAACTTGAACTCAATTTTGTAGTTCAGTGTATCTACACAGTATATTTGGTTTGTGTGTAATTATAGGCTAATCTATGTTTCTCTATAACTACAAACTGAACCACGAAGGTTCACGTAACCTCGTATCTAATTATTATTTTTGTTAATTAGCAACATTTGGAAGTTGGATAGGAGGGATGATGTACATTGGAACCTTTTGTGTTGTTTTCTCAATGCTAGATCCCAATGTTATCATTAGTGAGGAATGCATGAGCTTGATTCATCCCAGGCCTGCACTTATGGAGGCATTTCCATAGCAAGTGTGTCTTTTTTTGTCTTTCATATGCAATGGTACAGTTTATCGTTCTTTTGTTTTCATTCTATTGAATGGAATATATTTCTCTTAACAATTGCATTTCACACAATAATTGCATGTGGTAGTCTCCTGAAAACTAGTGGCTTACAAATCTTTATCGGATAAGGTCTCACAATGGCCGGTTGAATCCAGATTGCATTTCACACATTACTTACATGCCGCACAGTCTCGTGAACACTAGTGGCTTATACATGTCTACTGGATTAGGTCTCGCAAAAGCCGGTCCAATCCAGATTTAGGAGGTATCAGAAATAAAATTGCATTTCACAAATTACTACATGTTCATAGTCTCCTGAACACTGATGGCTTGCAGCTGAGAACAGCTTTAGCATCGTCGTGCTTAAGAGTCGATATCAGCACAGTGAAAAATACTCTGGGATCAACATCAGCACACAATTTTTTTTTTTCGGGAAAACGCAAGAAGAGCTTGCATTTCATTACTTTGGAAAGGAAGGAAGTTTCGGTTACAATCCTCCTAGGAGGGAATTACAGTGGGGGCATATCAGTGCACGTCCCAGGTTTGCGGCAAGATGGCACGAAGCCCTAGGGCGCCGGCTCAGGTCGGACGTGGAGGGCTGGCCTCTGTTGAAGACGCAATCGTTGCGGTGCTTCCATATCATCCATGGGACGAGGAGGGTCGCGGAGGCGAGGCCCTTGCGCATGGGCGTTGGGGTGTCATGCCGCGCCGTGCGCGACCATTCGTTGAGGGAGATCTCTCTGTCGGGCGGGGCGCAGGGGAGTCTGAGCCAGTGCAGTACCTCGTGCAGGCGAGGATGAGGTGGTGCATGGACTCGGGGGCCGGGTCGCAGAGGAGGCATCGTGCGGGGTGCTGCAGGCCGCGGAGGGCGAGGCGGTCGGCTGTCCAGCACCGGTCCAGGCGGACGAGCCAGTGGAAGAAACGGACGCGTGGGGGTGCCCAGTTCTTCCAGGTGAGCTTCCACGCGTCGCAGCCAATGGAACCGTTGAATGTGGCGAGGTAGGCCGATTTGGCGGAGTAGACGCCGCTTGTGCTCCACTTCCACGTGAGGCGGTCTGGCTCGTCGGAGAGGGTCGTGGCGTTGATGGCCTGCCAGAGCTGTAAGTATTGCCCGATCTCGTGAATGCCGATCGTGCCGTGTATGTCCCGTGCCCACTGGTTGTCCTGGAGTCCATCGGCGACGGTCCTGAGTTTGCGGCGGCGCTTGGGGATGCAAGCGTAGAGGAGCGGCGCAATCTCGCAAACAGAACGCCCCCCTATCCATCTATCTTCCCAGAAGAGAGCCTCCGTGCCGTTCCCGATTTGCATGGTGGTGGATGCGAAGAAGAATGCACGCTCCTCGGCGGTGAACTGCAGGTCGAGGCCGGCCCATTCTCTGGTGATGTCCGTGCAGCTGAACCACAACCAGCGGGTGCGGAGCGCGAGGCTGGTCCGGCCAAGGTCGCGCACGCCGAGGCCACCGAGCGGGAGCGGCCTAGCGACGCGTTGCCAGTTGACATGGCAGTGGCCTCCGTTTGCCTCTGCGCGTCCAGCCCACAGGAAGCCTCGCTGAATTTTCTCGAGAGCTCGGATGGTCTTCTTGGGGGGCGCGAGAGCAAGTAGCTGGTGGATCGGAATTGCGCTGAGGATGGCCTTGACGAACGCAAGGCGGCCGGCTTTGTTCATGAGATGCGCCTTCCAGGTGGGTAGCATGCCGGCCGTTTTGTCGACGACGGGCTGCAACTGTGCGGCCGTCGGGCGATGCAGAGTTAGGGGGATGGCCAGATATGTGATCAGGAACTCGGCGAGGGGACAGCCCAGCAGGTTGACAGCGGGCACGACATCGTCCGCGGTGCATCGAATCAAGGTGGCGGAGCTTTTGGCGTAGTTGACGAGGAGGCCTGAAGCTCGGCCGAAGAGAAGCAGGATGCTCTTGACGGCAGTGATGTTGCCGACGGTGGGGTGGCAGAATAGGATCACGTCGTCGGTGTAGAGGGAGACTGAGGGGACCGGGCGCCGGGGGTGCAGCCGCTGCAGGACGCCCAGCTCCGTGGCACGGCGGAGGAGACGACCGAGCGTGTCGACGGCGAGGATGAACAGCTGCAGGGACACGGGATCGCCTTGGCGGAGGCCACATCGGTGCCAGATGGTGGGGCCGGGGTCTCCATTGATGAGCACCTTCGTGCCGGCCGAGGAGAGCAAGATGGCAAGCCACTCCAGGAAGCGGGAGCCGAAGCCGTACTGCCGGAGGACCTCGAACAAGAATGGCTAGCTGATGGTGTCGAAGGCACGAGCCAGGTCCTGCTTTAGGAGGGCGCGAGGAGCCCCGAGTTGGTGCAGGAGGCGCGCGGACTGGCGCACGAGGATGAAGTTGTCGTGCAAGCTGCGCCTGGGGATGAATGCGTTCTGGCAAGTGCTGATGAGGCTGCAAAGCTTCGGCGCGAGGCGGAGCGAAAGAACCTTGGCGAAGATTTTGGCGACGAGGTGAATAAGGCTTATGGGCCTAAAGTCGCCAAGGCCGCGTGCGTCCGCGCGCTTCAGGAGCAGGGTGAGCAGAGCCTGATTGAGGGAGCAAAAGCCTCGGCCACGCATCTCGTACAGCCGCTGAAAAGCGTCGACGAAGTCTTGCCGGACGATGGGCCAGCACGCGCGCAAGAATTCGGCGGTGTAGCCGTCCAGGCCGGAAGCCTTCTGAGCAGGAAGGCGCTTCACCGCGTTCCAAATCTCCTCGGCGTCAAAGGGGGCGTCGAGATCGTCGAGGTTTGTGGGCGTGATCAGCTCAGAGAGGTCGAGGCCGCAATCGCGGGGCGTCTCACGGCCGAGCAGGGCATCGAAGTGCGCGTAGGCCGCGGCCACCATGTCACAGGGGGCGGAGATCGGGGCGCCGTTCACTGTGAGGTTGTGTATCCGATTCTTCTGCCGACGATACGTGCATTGCCGATGGAAGAATGAGGTGTTGGCGTCGCCGTCTTTGAGAGTCGCGATGCGGGCGCGCTGTCGGGCGATGGTGCGCTCGAGAGAGGCAAGGCCGAGGTAGGAGGCCTTGATCTGCCGCCGGAGCCAGTCTTCGTGCGGGGACAGGGGTCGGCTCTCCTGCGCCGTGTCCAGCATGAGGAAGAGCTCCCTGGAGATTGCAAGCTTGAGGCGAACGTTGCCAACAGTTCGCGTGCTCCAGCTAGTGAGCTTGCGCGCGGTGATTTGCATGCGCCGCATGAGCCGCCAGAAGGGATCGTCGTCGTGGACAGAGTGCCAGGCGCTCGCCACGATGTCGTGGAATCCATCCAATCGCATCCAGAATTCCTCGCAATGGAATCGTCGATGACCTGGCGGCACCGGTTTGCAATCAAGCGGCAAGGGGCTGTGATCGGAAACAACGGAGGCGAGGCATCGGAGGTGGCACTCCCCATGCAGTTCCTCCCAGTCGGGGGTGCAGAGGACGCGGTCTAGGTGCACCAGGGTTGGAGGTGACTGCTCGTTGGACCGCGGGAAGCGTCGGCCGTTGAGGTAGACCTCTTTGAGCGCGAGGTCGTTGATTGTACGCCGGAACCTTCCCATCATGCGGCGATTGAGGTTGCCGTTGCTCTTGTCTTCGTCGCAGTAAATGAGGTTGAAATCGCCGCAAAGCATCCAGGGGCCATCGCAAGCCGCCCGGACGTCGCGCAGCTCCTGCAAGAAGGCGATCTTATCGGTGTCGAGCTGCGGCCCATAAACCAAGGTAATCCACTACGGCATGCCCGCGCCGGAGGGGGTGGACACCTTGGCCGTCAATGTGTTTGACGTGAACTCAGGGTCCGAGATGGCCACCTCCCTGCTTTTCCATGCAAGCAAGATGCCGCCACGGGTGCCGTCCGCGGGGAGGTAAACATAGTCGTCGAATTCCGAGCCGAGTGCTTCGAGGACAGTCGACGAGCAAACCAAAGCCATCTTTGTTTCTTGGAGGCAAACGATGGACGCATTAGCGGTTACAACAAGTGAGCGAATGGCGGTGCGGCGGGCGCGCGCGTTAAGGCCGCGCACATTCCAGATGAGGATCTTTGGCTCGTGATCCATGGAGAAGAGGTCGACAGAGGGGCGCGGGGGCGCGGTCATGCCTCGATCGGGCTGCCGGCGACCACCGTGGTGATCGGCGCGATCGTGGGATCCGCGGGTAGCTCGCGATCAACCAGCGCTACGATGGCCGAGAGGATGGGCAGAGGGATGGGCGTGGCGAAGAGGCCTTCGTACGCCTTCATCTCGGCCGAAGTGATCCTCTGATCGACCCCGACGATGCCCAGAGTGCACAGGATATGCATCTGCGAGCGCCGCTCGGCCGTTGGCGGGGCTGCAGATTTGCAAGTCGGGGAGGCAGCCGAGCGTCCACGCCGCGGGGTGAAGTTGGGAGGCACGCGTCGCGGGCGTCTGCCGGGGGTGGGAGGGCGGCATCGATCTACTTGGTGGCGGCGGCGAGGAAGTCACCCAGAGTCCAGGAAGTGGGTCCCGGCGCACGTGGGCGGGAGCGGCGAAGGGTGATTGGGGGGAGGCGAAGTGTGCGGGCAGGCACGGCGACGTGGCATTGGGCTCGACAGAATGCGTCGTGTGCGTGCCTCCATGTTGGGCCATCGCCTGCACGTCCCCGTGATGGGCCTCCGTCTGCCCTGCACCATGATGGGCCCCATGTTGGGCCTCGGGCGGGTGTGGCGTCTCGGCAGCTGACCGGGTTGTGGCTGGCACATCCATGCATGGTAGGGCCCCCGCGGGATCCTCCCGTTGCTCCAGTATCGGTCCAGCTGTCGGCGCGGGGATCGCCAGGGCGGGGATTCGGTCCGTGGACCGGTCAGCAACGAGCGCAGCAGCGCCAGGGGGGACAGCGACAGAGCGCTGCTTTGCCCCGATAGTGGATCAGCTGCAGGCGTCGAAGGCTGGGAGTCTGGCACCATGCTAGCCAGCGATTGGCCAACCACAGGGTTATCCTGATCCCCATGCATGTCGTGGCTTGCCTCATCCGGCGCCGTCATCGTGTGGCCCGCCCCAAGTGGGGGAGGCGACATAGGTGGGCTGGTTGGGGCAGGGTTAGGGGAGGGCAAAGCCAATGGCCGTCGGCCAGCTGTCGAGCTGGTGGGTGGTGGGGTGCGGGTTTCGGGGCGGGAGGACGATGGTGGCGTAGGGGGTCCATCTTTGTCGCAGGCCGCCAGCCTTTTCTTTCCCCGACGCTTTCCCTTTTTGGAAAAGCGACGAGAGCCCGAGGGCCCCCAGCAGCAGGCCAGTGGTCCATCATGCGTGTGTGCCTCGGGTGCATCGCTGCGCCGGCCGTACGACGGCGAGGTTGGCACCATCCGGCGTCGACGGCGACGCCATCGGTGCGGCCACGGTGACTGGACACGCGACAGATCGCGGAGTCGACAGCCATACCGGCCATCAGGGGCGGCGGGGGAGCGCCGGCGCTTGCGCCCGCGGCGGCCGCGGCTGCGTCCCGCGGCATGCTCGCGACCGACGCCTACATCATTGTCGTCCGATGCGTCGTCATCGCTCGGGCCGGGGCCGTTGCGGGCGGGGGGCTGCGCCGGCCGGCGAGGTGTGGACAAGGCGAGCATGATGGAGACCGGGTAGATGAGGGTGCGCATGACCGGCGGGAGGGTGCGGTTGCGGGCGCCGTTGCGGGAGGGGACGGGCTCGACAATCTCCAGGATGGCCGCGTGGCGGATGCTCGCGGGGTCGCGCGTGCGCGCGGTGAGGCGAAAGGTGGCGAGGTCAGGGTGGGAGCGCGTGCTCGGGTGGAGTCGCTCAATCCAGCAGCTGGTGCCGAGGAGATGCTCGGCGGTGGACAGATGCCATGCCTGCGCCGGAATGCCACGGAGCTCGAGCTCGACGCTGCAGTCCAGGGAGCCGAGTTGTGCATGGGCGAGCTTGTTCCACGGGCGGAGCGCGAGAGTGAACCCGGGGCCGTTGATGAAGTGGTCGCCGGCGAGGCGGTCCATGAGCTCTCTGGTGGTGAAGATGAGGAGGAAGTCCTCGGGGCAGTGCGCGTGGATGGTGAAGTCACCGGGGAGGAGGGCGAAGGATGCGTACATGACGCTCTCGACGTCGCGGGCGGCGACCGCTGGTCTGTCTCCGGAGACGACCATCGCACGGCGCAACACCGTCTCGGCCTCCTCCATCTCCACGGAGCGCGGGATGATTACGCGCACCGGGTCGATGGCCGGGGGCGGCGTGGGCTGGGGCGCCGCCGCGGGCGGGGCGGCGATGCGGGGGTGCGGCGTCTCGCGGGCGACAGCGGTCGGCGCAGCGGCGGCGACGACGGTGGGGGAGGGGGCGCGGAGGACGCCACGCTGGTACTTCCAGCAGTCCCGCGAACCGTGCCCGGAGTAGAGGCAGCGGCGACAGCGGACGTCGTTGGTGCACTCGCGCACGGGGTGGCCGGGGTCCAGGCAACGGAAGCAGAGGCCAGCAGCCTCCTCCGGGGATGGGCTGCGGCGGTGGCGCCGTTGGGCTGGAGGGGTGGCCTCGCGGCGCGCGGCCCGGCGCTGGTTCCTGCGGCGAGGGGCTTGGAAGCCGTCCGCGTCGACCACCGGACCTCCATGGACGCGGTGGACTTCGCTGCGGGGCTCGAGGTAGGTGGCGGCAGGGGCGCGCCGAGGGGCTCGGGACAGGCGAGGGTGTCCGGGCGACCTCGCTGTAGGACCTCGCGGTGGACTCGCCGTCGGAGTCCATCCAGCGGCGCGAGCCGTCGGAGCCGAGGTCGAGGTCGCCGGAGCTGCCGCGGGGGGAGGCCATGGGCGTCGAGGGGAGGGGCTAGGGGGGTGGGGAGGGCTACCGACGGGGGTCGGCGGCGGCGGGGCTGGAGGTGGGAGGGCTAGGCTAGGGGAGGAGCTCTGTCATTTCCACTAGAGAAGAAGACGAAGATCAGCACACAAATTTGAACAGGCTGTCACCTGCTGGATGGGCTCCTATCACCGCTCATGGTAGAGTCGATGGCGTACTGCCTCTCCAAAACATTGTGTGTCCTTGGTGCAAGACTATGCCGTCAATCATGTGTTCTTCCACAAATTCATAACTTCAGAATGCTGGAACAATTCAACGGTATATAAGAACATTCGAACGAGGAACTTGGAACCAGTTGTCTGTTGTTGATCACTGATCAGGAGTGGTTTTGGTACATTACATATATTTCTACACTGCCTTGAAACATCAGCGTATGTACAAATGCAAAATGTTGCTCTCGACAAACAATTCTGATTCTAACTAAAAACCTAAAATTCTGTTGCATAAAAAGAGCCCTATCAGTACGCTAACCAAGCTTGAAGGTGTATTTTCCGCAGCAAAGGAGCGAGGGCTGTTTATAGCTCTGCTTCCGCTTTTGAACCCAGTACACTCAGTTTGCACTAAGGTTGTAATCTGATTTGTGATACTGAATATCAAGCACTTAACCAAAGATTTACGGCGTGGAAATCCAACCTTTGGAACCCAAGAACCGCTATCTTCTGCATTTCTTCTTTGTTGATTGTTCAAAACATCAAACTGCTCAGGACATCAATAATTCTTATATTGGCCACTACGCAAAACAGTTCGACTGGATATGTCTGGAATGGATTATGGATGTGAGGTGATTGAGAGACAATGTAGCCGATCATCTCTGCAGCCAACTAAGATGCGCCCACCCACCATCAAGGGTGACGAGAAGATGTCCCCAGGAAGATCCATGGCTGCAAACTCTTGCAGAGAGTAACCATCTTTCTCCTGCTCAGCATCAGCTCTAATCCCAAGGACACGGACCTTCCCAGAACTTGTGCAGATACAAGCAAATCTGCAAAAAGAACAGCTATAACATTTTCTTGACACCTACTCCATTTGCTATAAGTCTTTGCTATCAATATGCCAAGTACCTCTCTGATGCTCCAGATGGCCTTGATGCTAACACTTCATCAACAAAAGCAGATGCAGTAATTGGGTCGCCGACGTCATATGACCAAAGAAGATCACCAGATGTCTGTGGTGAAATCATTAATGTTTAAGTACTTAATGTGAAGATAAGCCATGATCTCCTAGTAAACCTAAAATGTAATAAATAAAGTTCAATTGTTTAACACAAAAAGAACCTGAGAATTACCCGCAGCTGCTAAATTGACATCAGAAAATAAGTAAACACAACAGTGGGAGAGATTCTATGACCATTAACTGTATTTCTGGAAATGATGTGTAAAATATACAGCATGCTACTCTCTCACTAATGCCCCTAGAAAAGATTGTGTTGTCTCAAAAGAGACATTTGGACGTTCAGTAAGTAAGACTTACAATATCAAAGGAGTATAAACTTCCATCACGGGAAGGTATCAGGACCTGCCAATGACATGTATGCAAAAGTTTGGTTCAGTTTACTTCAAACTGGGACCACATAAAGTTGTGAACTGTAGTTGAGCTCAAGCAATTAGCTCGCGAGGAAACAACCTTTTTCAGAATTCTCAAAGTTAAATTATAGACTGGAATAATATGAACATAAAACTACATAAGACAGACGAGACTTTGATAAACAAAGACCATACCTGAGAAGGAAGGGCACATGACACACATGCACCAGCAAAAATAGGACCACCAACAGTTGCCTGGGTTTTAAAGAAATTAGTTATGGCTCTGTGATAATCAATTAAATAATACTAACAAAATTGACAGTATGAAATAATACTAAATAACAAGAGATCAAACCAAATAAAATCTTGATATGACAAGACCTAAAAACAAGGGCATCTAAAACATAAATTGGCATCCACAAACTACAAATGTTCTCCGAGTACTCCGCTCAATGTTAGTTAGTTCTGTAGGCTGGATAGTTAGCTTTGGTCTACCAGATGTCTGGTGTGTCTACCAGACAACTCTAAAAGAATGACTGTTCCTTTGTATATCATTCTGTTGCAGAACTGTAACTTTGTAACAATAGCTTCACAAACACAACAAGGAGAAGAGCTATTCCACCTTCCAAACAACAGTGCCATGTGAGTTCAATGCGATCACCAGACCGTTCACCAAGCAACAAACAACTGCAAAACGAAAGTTAGTAATCAGCATAAATTGGCATCCTTAAGTGAAAAATACTGAATGTACATAGCAAATTCCCAGTACATTCCTTATCGAACCCACACGTTGGCTGAGGTCAATACACATGTTATGTTTAATTGATTTTTATAATGTTAAACTTGGCACCTTAAAACATATGCCACATAGCTAGCCAAAAGTATGCTCGAGACATGCACGGTTGCACAATTTTCTTGGGGCCTCCCCAACAGTTTCACGTTTAAAAAAATGGTTTTGACTGATGCTCAGATGCTGCCGTGCAAGGGAGTAACTTATGGGATTCAGATTTTACTAGAAAACATGAAAATCTTGGATGAAAAGAAGTGCATCGCTGAAAAAATCAACATTTGTGAAATACATATGAAAAAGTAGGCAAAAAAATTCAACAATTGTGAAATACATATGAAAAGGTAGGCATTAACTAAATGTTGAAAAGGTGAATTTTCAAAAATTAAATCTGGATGTGGACCAACTCCTAAAATCGACTGGCTCTTGCTACCTTTAACGTTGCATCCTCATAACTCTTTTTAGTGTCAAGGAAATTTAATCATAAAATACGCATGGACATATTGCAAGACATGTGTGCTCATGCCTCTTGGCTAGCTTAGGAATTACCATTTCCACTTTGATGATCGATGGCAAGAGAACTGAAAATTGCTGCCCCAGCTTCATATTGCCAAACTATTCTGAATGATGGAACCTGCTACCACCAAAAGAAACCAGTGAAGACTCTAGATACTCACTCGTTGCTAATTATTTTACTTTCTATTACCAGCTTTACTGCAGACAATTCCCATGGAAACAATAGACAGAACGATAAAAAGAAAAGAAAAACATGAACATTTTCTCCTTTAAAGTTATCACGGGGAATATATCGTAAGTCACCTCAAGGGATATTGCAGTTACAAGGCCACTCGTACAAGCAACATAGATCCTGTCGTGTGCCTGCAAGGAGCAATCCAGATGACACAAGATCAATAGAGCCCTTGCACAGATTTAAGGCAGATGCATGCTGTGAATCAGTAAGAATACCATGTCCACAGCAGGAGAACCATAGATGCTTCCACCACAAGATACTTTGTAAGCGCAGCAACGATCTTTGTAATTTAGTGCATATAAATGATGATCATAAGAGCCACACCTGATAACCATACACAGCATATTGTTAACAAAAAAATTAACAGCAGTACAGCCATCTATTATGCAAACTTGTGTCTCTGTATGATTGAAGAGTGAGTAGACAGATCATTGGTTCACTCATTCTAGTTGAAAACACACTATTTTATTATCGCAATAACAAATGTGCTTTCATCTAAACAGAGATAAAATATATATACAGAGAGAACTGTGAAAAGTGGTGGTAGTGTACTATGATGAAGGAACAAAAGAAAGATTATGGAATGGTACCATATTAAATTCCTTGTCCTGTCAACAACTGGTTGCATTTTTACCTGAAAGAAGATTCTTAATTTGGTATATGAAATATCAACAACATTAGATGCTTCTCAATATGTTCCATCATGTACACTGTAACAAAATAATCATCGTTGTAACTTAGTAACTGCATCATCAACTTCCATATGCTAGAAATACTACCATCATGGGTCTTTGCATAACTTAAGCGTGACATTTGGCCCCTTTACTATTTCACTTGCAGCAGTTAAAGAACTATAGCCTACTCAACATGAACATACAGTCAGGAAGATTTTCTTAAAATCAAACATCCCAAAGCTGAGATCTATTATAGTTTTATTTACGTCTAGCACACAAAATAATCAGTCCCTTGTCATTCTTAGTGTTCATCAGAGATGGGATGAAAATACATATGCCATATTTCAAAGTGAGGTTTAAAAGATATTTCAAATAATGCAGCAATTGTACCTCCCCATCTGTTTGAACTGTCCAAGATAGTTTACCAGTCAACATATCATGAAAGTAAATTTTCCCTTTATAACATCCAACCACAACCTGTCCAACAGATTAATGATGAGCTAGACGCAAAATGATTGGGCAGTTGCTATGTCAACTAGTTCAATAGTCAGGTCACCTCTGAAAAATCACCAGTAATAGCAGCAGAACACTCCACACGTCCTTCCAATTTGACACTCCACCTCACTGAACCACTGCATAATAAATTGGAAGTAAATTTTAAAAATATTCAGTATGCATATGTCAGATCGGAACTACTATCTCATTGAATCAAATTCAAATTAACTGAATCAATAAGAGCATGAGAGTATATGTGGCGCACCAAACCGAGGATTTAGCATTCAAAGTAATAAGAAAAATAAAAGAAACAATGACTAAGAACTAGCAAGCGAAACTCACTTGCAACCATCGATGCAGAGAAATAAATGTGAATGGGACCCAATAAATATGTTTATCATCCCATTGTTCAGGACAAGCAAAGGTGAGGCATCAACACATGAATCCAAAGGAATGTTCCAAAGTTCCTGAAGATAACCTCTTTTGTTGTATGAAACATGTAAGCAAACATCTTCAAGTTGCAGCTTCCCTTCATCGTCATGCATAAATCTGTTGCAACGCCCAATAGACCACTTCTTGTGTAAACAGAAGTTCAGGATCCACTGACTCCCTATGACACTGTTTCTGTCCTTCAAGCCTGTATCCAAGTAGAGGTCGTTTACCTGGTATCTATCATCAGAAGAGAATGGATATTTATTAAGCTGGCCATCTGTTTCATCTCCATAACTCTCTGCAATTTGATAATGTGCACGCTTTCCATTTATCTGTGCTTTGCCTCCATGATAACTATCATCCGCATTCGCAGCACTCAGGTCAAATAGTCCATGTATGCTTGTAGATACGTTCAGGTCCTTCTTAGGCTGAGGCTCATCAGTAGGAGAAACCAAATTACTATCCTCCACAACTAAAGCGTGCAAAAGCTTAGAAGGGGTTGGATAGATATAAAGCAGTCGCATGTCAATCTCCAACTTGTGGGCTGCATGGGCGGCAGAAATTGAGTTACCACCCAAGGTGAAAAAATCATCAAACTCGGAAACTTCATCAACAAGCAGGGTGTCACAAAATGCCTATTGTAGATAGAGACGGCATCAGTACAACATGAACATAAATAGACACTATCCAAAAAAAAAGAAGAAAAAGAACACAAATGCCAGATTAAAAATAAACAAGAAGTTTTCAGGCAAAAAAAAAACAAGAGAAAACACTTAGAATTAAGAACAAACCTTTTTAATAACTTGTAAATATGGATTAACTGGACCACTTCCAGACTTAATTTGCTCATTTCCACATGGTTCCAATGCACACTCCAAACTTGATAACTTGACATAGTCAACCTTTCCTGAAGAAGTCAAAGGTAAGGACTTCACGTGGAGAAAGAAGCTTGGAATCATAGCTGGTGGAACCTTCTTGATGAGCCAACTTCGAATTGATGCCATGATATCTTGGGAAGAATTTACTTCTCTATACTGCAGGCTGTCTTTCACAATTCCATCCTTATTCTTAAACACCAGGTACGCCTTATAATCTGGAGACCCTTTACTTTGGAAAGTAACTGCAGCATCACTGACAGCAGGATGTTCCTTTAAAGTGGATTCTACCTCTTCTAGTGAAAAACGCTGCCCATAATTTTTTACTGTACGGTCCTTTCTCCCAAGGAAAACAAGTTCACCAGCCTTCAGCCGTCGAGCATAATCACCTGTTTTGTAGTATGTTGAACTTTCACTGCCTTCAGTGTGATTACTCATCAGAAACTCAGCTAAATAACCATTGAATAAACATGCTCCACTGACACAAATTTCACCTTCATCTGCCATCCCAGCATGCGTCACAAGAACAACTTCACAATTTGCAATAGGAAATCCAATCGGTACACTGGTTATTTCTTCACACTCTAAAATTGCAGGGAGATCTTTGCAATCAAAGAATGTACAATCACCAGAAACCTGAAACACAAGTACAAATTTTGAATAAAGATACATAATAAACACCAACACTTTACTTTCAACCAGTCCCTGTGTGGAGTAAACTGAACAAAAGATAGCACAAAAGAAACAACAGTAATTTCAAGCTCCCAGTGAGATGACACAACGATGCAACTGAGCTCATAGATTGATGGATATTAGGGACAGAAGTATGCTATTTCTGTTCTTCTATTTAACATGTTGCTCAGATTGTGACACTATGTATCTCTTCTGTGTCTTAATTCCAGACCAATTTAACATCTCAGGATGCAAAAAGGGACACAAATTCAGTTTTAAAGTTTTATAGGCACCGGACGTAAGAGGCAGTAGGGAACTCGAGCACTTAATCCTTATGGCATACCAACTCATTACGATGATTCCCCAAAATTTACATTTAATAGAAATAGCACCAAAATTGTGGTCAGTAAATGATGTACCCATAGCAGGAGCAAAGCCCTCCCTGTCACGAGCCTATTTTGGGGGGAGAAAATGTACATCCATAGCAGGAGCAAAGCACTCCCTGTCATAAGCTTAAATTTGTATGAAATCTTAAGAACATTTTAAACTTCTCTGCACAAAGATGGCACAGATAACACTGAACGCGACGAAAATATTTAAACATCCTCTTTATTAATAGTCAAGTCAGAAAAATTCAGCTGGCTGGCCAAAGTAGTGTTGATTTGCACTAGCAGTGTCTAGTGAATCAATGGGTAAGAGTAAGAATGTATTAGAGAGAGAAAATAGACTTGATCTCATCTGGAAAAAAACAGAAAATATTGGGTGGGTAACTTTCTTACCTCTGTTGTTCCATACAGATTTACGACAGTAGTCTCTGGCAGAATTTCACGAACTCTCTTCCACAGCACTAAGGATAGAATCTCCCCACTAAATACCAGGATCTTAAGAGAGTTATATCCACATGAAATATTTTTCTCCATGGTAGGTAGTATCATCTCCATTAGCGACGGAACTATAGTCATCCTTGATATACGATATGTCTACAACAACGTGAGCCAAATGCAAGGGTAATGAATGGCATACCAAAGAAACAAGGGAGTATGATCAATGCTGGACCAAGAAAATCAGGAACATTCTAGAAGCTAATGTTTTGTCAATTATCTATTCATGTCAAACAGGAAAGAGCCTCAGACTATCTTGATTACAACAACAACAAACTATAAATACTGTTTGCTGCCATAATAGTATAGTGCAGTATCTCTGACAATGATAACGAGAAAGAAATCTTATGCTAAAATACATTAGGAGCTACCAACACTTGGGCATACATGAACAGAACAGATGCCTTGAGTTAGGAAGCCGGAAACCCTGACTATCCAAATTATGCAAGTTCAATGGAAAGGTAATACCAGTCAGCAAGCATGCGAACAAAATGTGTATCCTCACTTATATGCTATTTTATCAGTGTTAAATGGTAATTCCACAATATGAAACTGAATACTTGAAACGGTAGTTTTGTTTCTGAGATTACTTATGCAATATTATTCAAGTAATAAGCTCTGGAGATTTTGATCGGATACTTTTTGGAAAAAAAAAACTGGATAAGGAAACCAAACACATAGAAGTAGTTTTACTAGAACAATGGCTAATGCATATATGAAGGCCAGGTAACCTTAATCAAGTTGGCCAACGATGTTGGATTAGCTCTCCAATCAATGGGGGGAATGACCAGTGTTGTGCTAGTCAACACAGCAGAAAGAAATTCCTGAAGATGGTCAACAAAGCTGACAGATGTCTTAAACAACAACACATCGTCCGAACACAAAGGATTCCTTCTTTGCATCCACAAAAAGCGATTCAGAAGACCTAAGACATGATAGTAAAAGAAGCATGTCTTAATACGTTGGTTGCTCAGCCAAACCTAAAATTTAAGCGGAACAACCTAATGAGCAATCCATCATAAAATCGCAGAACCACCTAATAAGTGCAATTACTGAAATATAGTAACCTCGAAGTCTAGAACAAGAGGCTAGCATCTAGAAACATGTCGATCGATCCATTTGTCATTTTCAGAGGCAGAGCAACAAAATACCCTGATGACTTAAGTAATTTCACAACAATATGAACATTTACCTTTCTCCGTTCCACAAACGCCTTTGGGTCTTCCAGTAGAACCAGACGTGAACATCACGTAGCAGAACTCTCGCGGCCTCTCGCGCTCGCACGGCCAAACAAGCTCATCTCCCCCTACTACATCATCGAACCCTTGCCGGATGTCGCCGTTCAATCGCAGAACAGGGCAAGAGCAGCCCTTAAGAACATCGTCTTCATGCGAAACCCCTGCCGATACGACTAGCGCCGCATTAGAGTCAGAGACAGCTGACCAGACCCTGTCCTCCGGCCACGAGGGGTCCAGCGGCAGGAACGCCTCCCCGCACCTGAGCACAGCGAGGACCGCGGCGACGTACTCCGCTGACGGCGAGGCGTACACCCCCACCAACCTAGGCATCGCGCCCGTGCTTCCCCCGTGTCTATCCAAGCAGCCTAGGGTTCCAAATTCAGAGTCAGATTGGGGCGAAATTACAGCGGACAACAAATGTCAGCCGAGCGCATCGCAGCTCACGCACGCACCTGGGGACCCGTCGTCGCCGGGGTGGTCCGTGGAAGGGCGAGGAAGCGCGGCGGCGATGCGGCGGGAGAGCGAGGAGACGGCGGATAGGAGGTCGCCGCAGGCGAAGCGGCGCCTGCCGTCGCCCGCGTGGACGACGGCGAGTCGGGCGGGGTCCCGGCGCGCGGCTCGGTCGAAGGCGTGCGAGATGCAGCACGGCTCATCCACCTCCGCCGAAGCCGCCGCCGCCGCCGCCATTCCGCCGCCGAGCTCGGCGCGCGCCAGCGGAGAAGGAAATTAAGCGGACACCCTAGCGAAAGCGGAACGTGCAAAATCCGCCTCCGAGCTCAGTTTGCGTACCGTGCGGAGCCGTTTCCCCAACGCCAAGACGCGCAAATCTTCACTTTTTTTGTTTCTTGAACCGGCAAATCTTCAGTTTGTTACGGTACATGGTTCGAGTCGAAAATACATTTGCACTTCGTATACTCCTATAGGCGAAGGGCATATCTCAGATACCTTTTGTGTTTCAAATTAAGATTTATACCAAGTCTAAATGGACAGATAAAAGATGCTAAACCTAAGTCCGGTGCCAACTATATCGATGGTGATCAGACCAACAAACTGATGACATATTGTTCCATCCAAAGTTGATCTTCAGCAGTTCCATGTTGATGAGCTCATCTACAGGCTTGTGAACATTATATACCTTGCAGATCGGTTGCATATCACCGCAGTCGATTTTATTGTAAACCATCTTGGACCGGCTGTAGGACTCGCACTTGTAGAACCTCTGGCACTCACACTTTTTTTTAGAACGAAGGCTCAAGAAGAGCCCGCTTTGAATTAACAAAGTCATCAACCGGCCAGGATTACAAGATCACCAACTTACAAGAAAAAGCAAGAAGAGAAACAAGCGGCTGATACAAGGAGCAAAGCGAAACAGACTCAAAAGCAGCAGCGATAGCAAGCACGCCATGCTGCCGCCATCACCCTACAGGACGACCTACACCAACCAGACAAGCTACAGACTTGAGAGGATGCACCACCGCGCAAGCTTCGTGATCGTAGCCAAACTCGAAGGCAGAACTGACACTCCTCTGGAACTGCCACCGCAAAGGGCCCCTGCTCTCTCATCCTGGCTCGAAGGATGCCGCACCGGCAGGCGGCAGCTCGGTTCACCCTAGAACCCAGAGGAAGACGTCCAAGCTGCGCATGAAGAAGGAACTAGGAGCAGACCTGCTAGCACAGAGCACACCATTCCGAGCACCGTCGTCGTCCGCGGTTAAGCCACACCGAAGGGCTAGAGCTGCCGGCCACAGTCGTAGCAACAAGGGTAACAGCGATGAGCCACCGAAGAAAAGGCAGTGAAGCGCCGAGCCAAGCTGCCACCCGCCACCATCACACCCACAACCCGACTCTCTCGTCGCCCCTGCGATCCCCGGACTGCGCCTCCAAGAAGGAACACGACACGGATGTGTCGTCGTCGCCCGAATCAGGGGACCTTGGCTTTCACCTAGCAGGGAACGGGAGGAGGGGGAGAAGGACCCTCACGACAGCCTCCAGGAGGGGTACGGCGCCCAGGGCGTCGCTTGCGATGTGGCTGCGCCGGCCAGGGGTTTCCCCCGGATCTAACCCCACTCGACGAGATCCACATTGCCGGTGCCCGGGAAGAACGGCCTAAGCCACTAGGACCCGGATCCAGCGATGGAAGGAGCAGATCGGGGCAGAGAGGATGAAATGCATCTAGCGGCGGCAACCCCGCAGGGGAGGCCGCACACCAGCGACCGTGGACCGATGCCTCCGCGTCCCCCGCGAGACCGAGGGAGGCGCCTCACCAGCTCCGGCCGGAATGGCCCGCCGCCCGGGCCACCCGACGCTCTCCGCCCGGGGCCGCCGCCCCAGATGCTGAGGCCCTCCACGCTATGTGGAGCCTCCAGATCCCCCGCCGCCACCTTCATCGGTGTCGAGCGCACGCCGGCGCACACCTCTGGCAGCGGCGGAGGGGAAGGGGAGGGGCGGAGGAGGGGTGCGGCGGCGGCGGTTAGGGTTTCCCCGAGTCGCCTCGGAGGAGACGACGCGGGGACGGGGGGCTCCAGAAATGCCTCCGTATTGATAACTACCTAGAAATTGTATCTCGAACCCCTGGCACTCACACTTCTAGAACCAACTCGGTGCATGGTCCACACATAAATGCCTCTCCTTTTCCCGGTGTCTCTTATTCCCTGATACAACTTTTACATTATATTTGTGTTCATCTACCATCTCTCAAAGACTAGCTCCTCTTTCATCTTCACCTTTCATAAATTCGAATGTGATGGAAGAGTGTTCCAACTAGTAGAACTAGATGTCACTGCTTGAGTCACGATGGGGGCGGTATATATCACTAGTAGAAAAAGAGGTTTCCATACGCCCCCATTAGTCCCCAAAACAATCGAACCGCGACAAAAGGGGCCTTTAGTCGCGGTTCGGGAGGAGACCCGCGACCAACTATCTGGGCCCAGCGCGCTCGGTCGACAGCTGGCGGACGGGAGGGGCTTTAGTCCCGGTTGGCCTGGCCAACCGGGACTAAAGGTCCCCGAAGGCCTTTAGTCGCGGTTGGCCAGGCCAACCGGGACTAAAGGCCCATCCCTATATATAGGACTCAGCTCACTTCACTTCACTCAGCTCACTTCACAATTTTCAGAAGGGGGTGGTGGGTTTGCTTTTGGTTCCTCCTATGCACACAAGGTGTTCGATGAAATGCCCGAGAGCCTGAAACAAACATGATATGAAGTGTCCGAGCCACACTTGAGCTTTCTCATTTATTTTTCCTCCGCGATCGCGATTAGCAACTTGAACCTTTCATGTGTCATTGATAAAATACGCATGTGTGTAGTTCATTGTTTAATTTGTATTATTTCTAGCTAGTTAGTTTAACAAATGCATGATGGTTAATTATATACTTTATATAATAATAATGCAGATGAATCGGCAATGGATGTACGGTCCCCGACTCTCCAGCGAGTTCACTACGGGTTTGAAAGATTTCCTCGTAGTGGCAAATGCGAACAAGCAGCAAGGTTTTATTATCTGTCCATGTGCTGTCTGTAAGAATCAGAAGGGTTACTCCTCCTCAAGAGACGTTCACATGCACCTGCTTCGGCACGGTTTCATGCCAAGCTATAATTGTTGGACCAAGCATGGAGAAAGAGGGGTTAGAATGGAAGAAGATGAAGAAGGGGATGATATCGATGACAACTATCATGATCATTTCGGTGATACTTTCATGGAGGATGATGCTGAAGGTGGGGAAGGGTTAGGTGAAGGTGAAGAAGAGGCACATGATGAGCCCGCTGATGATCTTGGTCGGACCATTGCTGATGCACGGAGACGCTGCGAAACTGACAAGGATAGGGAGAATTTGGATCGCATGTTAGAGGATCACAAAAAGTCGTTGTATCCAGGATGCGATAATAGTCTGAAAAAGCTGGGCTGCACACTGGATTTGCTAAAATGGAAGGCACAGGAAGGTATAGGTGACTCATCATTTGAAAATTTGCTGAAAATGTTGAAGAATATGTTTCCGAAGAATAACGAGTTGCCCACCAGTACGTACGAAGCAAAGAAGGTTTTCTGCCCTCTAGGTTTAGAGGTTCTGAAGATACATGCATGCATTAACGACTGCATCCTCTACCGCGGTGAATACGGAAAAAAATTTGAATGAATGCCCTGTATGCACTGCATTGCGTTATAAGATCAGAGGCGATGACCCTGGTGACGATGTTGAGGGCGAGAAACCCAGGAAGAGGGTTCCCGCCAAGGTGATGTGGTATGCTCCTATAATACCACGGTTGAAACGTCTGTTCATGAACAAAAAGCATGCCAAGTCGTTGCGATGGCACAAAGAGGACCGTAAGTCCGACGGGGAGTTGAGACACCCCGCTGATGGAACGCAATGGAGAAAGATCGACAGAGTGTTCAAAGATTTTGCAGCTGACGCAAGGAACATAAGATTTGGTCTAAGTACTGATGGCATGAATCCTTTTGGCGAGTAGAGCTCCAGCCATAGCACCTGGCCCGTGACTCTATGCATCTACAACCTTCCTCCTTGGTTGTGCATGAAGCGGAAGTTCATTATGATGCCAGTGCTCATCCAAGGTACAAAGCAACCCGGGAACGACATCGATGTGTACCTAAGGCCAATAGTTGATGAACTTTTACAGTTGTGGGCCAGACCTGGTGTACGTGTCTGGGATGAGCACAAAGGAGAGGAATTTGACCTACGAGCGTTGTTTTTTGTAACCATCAACGATTGGCCTGCTCTCAGTAACCTTTCGGGACAGACAAATAAGGAATACAATGCATGCACGCACTGCTTACATGAGACTGAAAGTGTACGTTTGGTTAATTGTAAGAAGAACGTGTACCTGGGTCATCGTCGATTTCTTCCCCGAAATCATAACGTAAGAAAGAAAGGCAAGCATTTCAACGGCAAGGCAGATCACCGGCCGAAGCCTGCGGAACGTACTGGTGCTGAGATATTTGATATGGTCAAGGATTTGAAAGTCATCTTTGGAAAGGGTCCTGGCGGACAATCAGTTCCGCGGGGAGTTGACGGGCACGCACCCATGTGGAAGAAGAAATCTATATTTTGGGAGCTAGAATATTGGAAAGTCCTAGATGTCCGCTCTGCAATCGACGTGATGCATGTTACGAAGAATATTTGCGTGAACCTGCTAAGCTTCTTGGGCGTGTATGGGAAGACAAATGATACAAAGGAAGCACGGCAGGACCAGCAACTTTTGAAAGACCCAGATGACCGGCATCCGGAATGGTTTCAAGGTCGTGCCAGCTACGCTCTTACCAAAGAAGAGAAGGTCATTTTTTTGAATGCCTGAGCAGTATGAAGGTCCCGTCTGGCTTCTCGTCGAATATAAAGGGAATAATAAACATGGCGGAGAAAAAGTTCCAAAACCTGAAGTCTCACGACTGCCACGTGATTATGACGTAATTGCTTCCGATTGCTTTCAGGGGGCTCCTACCGGAAAATGTTCGAGTAGCCATTGTGAAGCTATGTGCATTCCTCAATGCAATCTCTCAGAAGGTAATCAATCCAGAAGATCTACCACGGTTACAGAACGATGTGGTCCAATGCCTTGTCAGTTTCGAGTTGGTGTTCCCACCATCCTTCTTCGATATTATGACGCACCTCCTGCTCCACCTAGTCGAAGAGATTTCCATTCTCGGTCCTGTATTTCTACACAATATGTTCCCCTTTGAGAGGTTCATGGGAGTATTAAAGAAATATGTTCGTAACCGTGCTAGGCCAGAAGGAAGCATCGTCAAGGGCTATGGAAATGAGGAGGTAATTGAGTTCTGTATTGACTATGTTCCTGACCTTAAGCCGATTGGTATTCCTCAATCGCGGCACGAGGGGAGACTAAGTGGAAAAGGCAAGATCGGAAGGAAATCCACGATATGTATGGACGGTCATTCTATGACTGAAGCACACCACACAGTTCTGCAAAATTCCAGCTTTGTGGCTCCGTACTTCGAGCAACACAAGAATATTTTACGCTCGGACAACCCGGGGAAGCCTGAATCCTGGATTAGAAAGGCCCACATGGAGACTTTCGGCAGTTGGTTGCGAAAACATTTAATGAATGACAATGATGTTGAAGATCAGCTGTACATGTTGGCCAAGAAACCATCTTCGACTATAATGATTTTCCAAGGGTACGAGATAAATGGGAATACATTTTACACCACCGCCCAAGATAAAAAGAGCACCAACCAAAACAGTGGTGTCCGCTTTGATGCAGCAACCGAGAATGGGCGAAAGGTCACATATTATGGTTACATAGAGGAGATATGGGAACTTGACTATGGACCCTCCTTTAAGGTCCCTTTGTTCCGGTGCAAATGGTTCAAGCTAACAGGAGGTGGGGTAAAGGTGGACGAGCAATACGGAATGACAATGGTGGATTTCAACAATCTTGGTTACCTTGACGAACCATTCGTCCTTGCCAAAGATGTCGCTCAGGTTTTTTATTTGAAGGACATGAGTAGCAAACCGAGGAAACAGAAAGATAAGAAAACGATCAGTACATCATGCGATGATCCAAAGCGCCACATTGTTCTTTCAGGGAAAAGAAACATCGTGGGAGTGGAGGACAAGACAGACATGTCAGAAGATTATAATATGTTTGGTGAAATTCCGCCCTTCAAAGTGAACACTGACCCAAACATTAAGTTAAATGATGAGGATGCTCCATGGATACGGCACAATCGTAAGCAAGCAGGGACACAAGGGAAGAATTGATGTGTAATAATTTATTGTACCAAACTTTGTATTTGGTCGATAAACTGAATGATGTATCAAACCTTTTGTCAAACCTTCAAGGGATTTTAAAATGAATTAGTTTTATTTTTCTGATTTTTTTGATATATATAATTGTATTTTTAAGATTTTAAAATGAATTAGTTTTATTTTTCTGATTTTTTGATATATTATTTGTATTTTTAAGATTTTAAAATGAATTAGTTTTATTTTCTGATTTTTTTGATATATAATTGTATTTTTAAGATTTTAAAATGAATTAGAAACAAAATAATATAAACTTTAATAAAATATATAAGTACAAACAAAATAACATAAATTTTAATAACATAAATAAAATTTATGAAACTAAAATTATCAAAGTATTTTCTGTTCAAAACACTATAAGCAACCTCTAGTATTTTTGAAACTAAGATTATATAAAATTGATTCAACTAAAATTATCGAAGTATTTTCTGTTCAAAATCATTGAAAGCTAAAAGAATTTTCATAAAGAACTTTTTTTGTTAGAAACTTTAATAGCAAAAATAATTATCATAAAGTAAAATAAATAAGTAATTAGAAACAAAATAAAATAAAATAAATAAGTTTTTTGTTGTAAGTAGAAACAAAACAAAATAAATAAAGCAAAAAAAAAACAAAAAACAGGCAAAAAATAAAAAATATGCCACCTACTGGGCGACCACGGCCTGAATACGACTAGAAACCCATCGACGGGCCAGGATTCAAGCCCGCAGAAGGCCTAGTAGGCCCATCAGGCATAGCAGTGACAATTAGGCCCGTAAGCCTGCAATGGAGAGGAGCTCAAGAGGGGAGCGGCAGTGGGGCTTATAAACCACTGCGCGCCCCTCTCAACTAGCGAGGTGGGTACCTTTAGTTGCGGTCCGCCTCCCCAACCGGGACTAAAGGTATGTGTATATATACTGCACTTAGCAGTTTCCGCCACTTCCCATTCTCCTCTCTCGACGCCGAAGCCCTGCCCCGACGCCGATCGACGCCGAAGCCCTGCCCCGACGCCGACGCCGACGCCGAAGCCCCGCCTCGACGCCGATGCCGACGCCCTGCGCGCCGCCGCCCCCGTCCCCAGTGAGCGCCGCCGCCGCCCGTGCCCTGCCCTTAGCGCTTCGCCGCCGCCGCAGCGTGCCCCTGCCCTTGCCCGCCGCCCGACGCCCTGCGCGCCGCCGCCCCCGTCCCCAGTGAGCGCCGCCGCCGCCCGTGCCCTGCCGCCCGCCGCCGCCCGCCCGCTGCCCCTGCCCGCCGCCCTGCCAAAAGAAACCAAAAAGAAAGAAGAAAGAAAGAAGAAAGAAAAAGGAAGAAGAAAGAAAAAGGAAGAAGAAAAAAAGAAAACAAAACAAAACCAAAAGAAAGAAGAAAAAAAGGAAGAAGAAAAAAAAGGAAGAAGAAAGAAGGAAGAAGAAAAAAAGGAAGAAGAAAAAAAGAAAGAAGAAAGAAAGAAGAAAGAAAAAGGAAGAAGAAAAAAATGAAAACAAAAGAAAACCAAAAGAAAGAAGAAAAAAAAAGGAAGAAGAAAAAAGGAAGAAGAAAAAAAAAGAAGAAAAAAGGAAGAAGAAAAAAAAAGGAAGAAGAAAAAAGGAAGAAGAAAGAAAGAAATAAAGAAGAAAGAAAGAAGAAAGAAAGAAGAAAGAAAAAGGAAGAAGAAAAAATGAAAACAAAACAAAACCAAAAGAAAGAAGAAGAAAAAAGGAAGAAGAAAAAAAAGGAAGAAGAAAAAAGGAAGAAGAAAAAAAGGAAGAAGAAAAAAAGAAAGAAGAAAGAAAGAAGAAAGAAAAAGGAAGAAGAAAAAAAGAAGAAAGAAAAAGGAAGAAGAAAAAAATGAAAACCAAAAGAAAGAAGAAAGAAAAAGGAAGAAGAAAAAAAGAAGAAGAAAGGAAGAAGAAGAAAGAAAGAAGAAAGAAAAAGGAAGAAGAAGAAAGAAAGAAGAAAGAAACCAAATGAAAAAAGAAGAAAAGAAAGAAGAAAGAAAAAGGAAGAAGAAAAAAGGAAGAAGAAAGAAAAAGAAAGAAGAAAAAAAAGAAACAAAACAAAAGAAACCAAATGAAAACCAAAAAGAAAGAAGAAAGAAAACCAAATGAAAACCAAAAGAAAGAAGAAAAAAAAGGAAGAAGAAAAAAAAGGAAGAAGAAAAAAGGAAGAAGAAAAAAAGAAGAAGAAAGGAAGAAGAAAGGAAGAAGAAGAAAGAAAGAAGAAAGAAAAAGGAAGAAGAAGAAAGAAAGAAGAAAGAGGAAGAAGAAAGGAAGAAGAAGAAAAAAAGAAGAAAAAAGGAAGAAGAAAGAAACCAAATGAAAACCAAAAAGAAAAACAAAGAAAACAAAACAAAATACTTGGCAGTGCTCAATAATCTTATTTTTTAATTCCTCCTCCTCCATGTCCCCTTAATCTTATTTTTTAATTCCTTTATACTTAAAGAATTTTTACTACATGCAGGAGTGACATATGGCGGACGATAGAGCTGAGCCGCTTAGGGATCCGGAGGCTGAACGTTATTTAATGGGCATCATCAACAACGAGATTCCTTATGTGCCGGGCTCAGAATATGAGCAAGAAGAGGATGTAGTCTCTTCTTTTCTGAACCTTGACGGTGGAACAGAGATTGTCGATGATCAAGAAGGTGAAGGAACGGACATTGTCGACGGAGGTCAACCGTCAACAAACGACGACCTCGAATTGCAAGTAGCAACCACCTCCGGCGAGGTATATATATACATTGAGCCTCTCGTGATACAAACTTACTGAAATGTGAATACATATGTATTAACGCGCGCGACTCTCTTTCTTTTTTTAGCCCTCCGGATCGAGTACGACAAAGCGTGGCAAATCCAAGGCGATGAAAACAGGAGAAACATATGCCATTGAGTTTGTCAGTGAAACCGGCAAGCCCCTACAGCACACCTCAAAGTTTATCAACCAATGCGGAGTCGTTGTTAGAGACAACGTCCCGATCACCGTCCAGGAATGGAAGGAGCCAAAGAAGGCACGTCTTGGTTTCAGTTTTGTCGACAAGAGAACGAAAAAGGATTGCTGGAGAAAGCTTATGGAACATTTCATTCTACCTCCGGAATACAACAAAGTCGATGAATTCGGTAACGAGGTTCCGGGTGGACGTCAAAGGAGGAGGCTAGTTAAAGAGTTCGCTCTTCAGAAGATGGGCGAAGCATTCCGGAACTTCAAGAAAAATTTAACCCGTGACTATGTCAACAAGGGCAAGACTCCAGATTTCAATGGACAACATGAGAAACTGAAAGATGATTGGCCAGAATTTGTGAGGCAAAAGCAATCGGAGCATTTCAAGGAAATATCGAAAAAAATAAGGATAATGCGAGTAAGAAAAAGTTCCATCATATTATGGGGCCAGGAGGATACCGCCTTTCGGAGCCTAGGTGGCAGAAGATGGAGGAGGACCTGAGGGTGCGAGGAATCCCTCTAGGTACAGAGGGATGGGACCCAAGGGCCAAAAGCTGGTGGTACGGGCATGGGGGATCGCTAGACCCGGAGACAGGGGTGTGTGTTCACCGGCAGAGACAGTTTGCTCCCACCCAAGCCCTTATTGACGCAATGACCCAAGTTCAAGAGGGCTTGATCAAGTTCAACAGAGAGAAAGACGCACTGACAACAGCCCTCGGGAATGATGAACACGGAGGACGTGTACGAGGCAAAGGCAAAGTTCCGTGGAAAGTAGGGTTTTCCCAGGACAATGACCCGTACTGTTACAGAAGCCGTAAGAGAAAGACGGACCGGGATGCAGATCTTATG
The DNA here is from genome assembly GCF_002575655.3 of Aegilops tauschii subsp. strangulata. Classification (NCBI taxonomy): domain Eukaryota; kingdom Viridiplantae; phylum Streptophyta; class Magnoliopsida; order Poales; family Poaceae; genus Aegilops; species Aegilops tauschii. Next base: position 597,946,229 of record NC_053037.3, read on the forward strand.
ACGAAGTTTGCATCGGAACTCCATGAGTTGAAGCAGACCGTGCATGAACTAGTAAAAGAAAAATCGGCTGCAGGGCCGCATGAAGATCATGAAGCGGATCGCGGAAGCCAGCAGCGGAGAAGCAGCGTGGCTTCCACGGATGCCCTGCCTGGTGCTAGTGCACCGATAATCGAGATTCGTGCACCGGAGCCTCACTACCCCGTGGATGATGTAAAGGAGATGAAAGAATGTGATCTGCATTATCCCGTGGGGAACGTTTCCACGAAGGTAGCTAGCGGCAGTGCTTTACCCTGTACACCTGGAGCACTCCACCACAACAACCCCATTGCATATGGCTATGCTCGTGTCACGGTGGAAGACATAGTCCAAGGGTTTGAGGACCTGGAGATTGACAAACCTACACCCGAAGGGGAGAGAAGACTTGGAGATGTCAAGCGCCAGATCATTCTATGGAAAAAGAAGTACATAGTGTTTCCAGGCGAGGCGCCAAGGCTAGCAAGTCCACCCCCCTCCGATGGTGGTGGTGGTGGTGGTGGTGGCGGTGGTGGCGGTGGTGGTGGTCGTGATGGTTCACCTACACCTCCTTCACGCCATTCGACGCCGTCCCCCGATCCACAACCTCCGGCGGGTACGACGCCCCCCAATCCTCCTCCGGCGAAGAAGCAGAAGCAGGCGGACAACAAGGAAACCCGCTCCTGGACTATTAACCCGGACCCTTATGTACCTAAGACCACAAGGGTACCGGAGCCATCACTGAAGCCTCTCCTCCCAAGGCCTGGGGAACTTAGTGAAGCTGAAACCAAATTGGCCGCGTCTGCTGATTATGAGAAATGGAAGGCGGATATGAAGGCGATAAAAGAGCCTGAGCCCAAGCAAGTATTCACTGAGAAGCAAAAGAAGTGGGCTAAGGATTTTTTGACGACACCGTCCCAAGCCGAGCTGAATATGCCTGACGACTATGGACATGAACTTCGTAGGCAAGCAAAAATATTGAAGGAGGAGAAAGAAAAAAGTAAAAAAAGCGGGAAACAAGTTGACCAGCTCGGGATGCAGAAGAAACAATCGATCCCCCCGCTCATAGTGAAAGCCGGTCCGGAAGAGGACCCCGAGATCATAGCAGCTGCGGCAGCACTTGGATTGACTGTAGCGAGTGCCATGAAACAAGCGTCCGAGATGGGTTTGACTCTTCGTGCCTTCTTAGGCCTTGAGGATGCGCCAGTATGTGAGATAGCATTACAATATGTGCGGAATGGGCCTCTCGTCGAGCCTGCGCGGGAAAAGAGTCTACCACCACAAATGCGAAATCTGCTACGTTGGTGCAAGCAATTCATAACATGGGCCGACAAAGAATATGTTTATGCGGATGTTACAGATGAGCATCACACCAAACGGTACTCTGTACAAGTTCATATGAGTGAATTGTTCCAGCTGTTCAATCTACGCGACCTCGACAAATCTATGCTGAGTTGCTACGTTCTGTAAGTGATTTATTTCTACCTCATCTCGTTCTTCATTGCCTGCACTATATATATATTGTCCTAACTATATTGTTGCGTACGCTATTATGCAGATTGAAGATTTGGGAATGCAAAATAAGAAACATCCATGATGTTGGGTTCATTGACCCACATATCGTTAATGGACATGTGTTACAACATCACCCCGAAGACGTGGAGAAAGACTTGTACAAGTTTCTTAGAAAGCATCAACTCAAAAGTCATATTCTATTTCCTTACCATTTTGGGTGAGTGTTTCCCTCTTGTGCCCATTCTCTTTTGTTTACTCCATGCATGGTATGTCTAATCGATGAGTTATGCATGACTGTGCATGTAACGTGTCCGCAGGTTCCACTGGATTCTGCTAAATATTGAACTTCACACCTCCAGAGTTCTAATCATGGACTCTATGGATTCGGATCCAAAGCGTTAGGCCGACATGAGAAAAATGCTGCAAAAGTAATTATTTTCAATCATTTGAGCTCTATATCGATCGGTCTCTTTCGTTCATTTCCTAATATCAAGTAACTAATAACTCCCTTGTTCATTTAATTTTCTTTGCCCTGTAGGGTTTGGAGACGGTTCTCAGAAGAAATTGTCGGTGAATTCAAACATGAGCTAGATTTCAGAAGGTTAGTTAATGTGGATAAGCAGCCACCGGGGACCAATCTATGTGGATACTATGTTTGTGAGAACATCCGGAGACACACCTCTGAGCGGAAGGCATCGGATAGCGTGCGGAACGCGACGGATAACTTGCGGAGGAGGCTTAGTCCAGAAGCTCGCTTCCGACCAATTCAAGAAGAATTAGCAGGATTTTTCATGAGGGAAGTCATCAATCCTAAAGGAGAACACTATACCGAGGACGAAGAAATTTATATGCATACCCGAGATTGAAACTTGTTCAAAGTTGTATATGGTCATCCATCCTAATTGTGTATGGAAACTTGTTCGAAGTTGTATATGGTCACCCGAGATTGAATATATATTATATATTCCTCTTGAATTCTTCTTGTTTGAAATTTCATATGCATGTATATAGTAGCGTAGAATATGTGTACTGAAACTTCATCAAAATTAAAATAAAACACAAAATAAAATATAAAAGAAATAAAACACTCCAAACTAAAAAGAAACCAGGTTTAGGGGGGCTAAAACCCTAAACCTGCGGAGGAGGCCTTTAGTCCCGGTTGGCCACGAGAACCGGGACTAAAGGTCCTCCGCCCCGACGGACCACTGGCGCCCACGTGGACGGGCCTTTAGTCCCGGTCAGCCACAAGAACCGGGACTAAAGCCTTTAGTCGCGGTCCGTAAGAGGCGCGACTAAGGGGGGGGGGGTCTTTAGTCGCGCATATTTAGTCCCGGTTGCACAGCCGGGACTAAAGGCTGTTGCGAACCGGGACTAAAGGGCTTTTTTCTACCAGTGTATGCACACGCACATACACACACCAAACATCATGATGTTCATGGTTGGAAGTTGTTGGCTCGGTACAATTGTCTATTTATATATGTAAAGGTCTAAATGATATATTTCGTAGCCGTCCTTATTTTTCAAGTTAGACGTGATATTTTTCAGCAACCATGAAGTAAAGCCTAAGTAAATATAGTAGTACATGCATCGCGGTTGCTATGCGACCTTTTCCAGGGTGATGGCTAACAAGTTTTGACCGATATTTTTCTTTGAGAGCTCATGTATGGAGTTTGGCATTGTATTGTTCATACAAGTTACAATTAATGTTTGGAGATCTTATCTTCTCTTTTATGTAGGACAATGCGTTTACACAATACTATTAAAATGAGTATTAATGGCATAATTTTGGTGAAATTGTGATGCATAATTCTTTGTAATTCACATATATAAACTGAAATATCAAGAAAACAATGACTGGGTTTGAACACACTTTAAGTAAGGGATATGTCTAGGGCACATTTTGTTTAGGGCACATCCAGATGTGCCCTAATTATTGCCAATTTAAGTGACTCAATCATACTATAAAGAAAAAAATAAAAATTATCAAGACAAATCTTCATGTAAAATCAATGGCATATGACTTAGATGTGCAATACTTAGTGCACATCTAGATGTGCTTTAGCATAACTGTCAAGAATAACTAGTAAATGCACCTGCAATGTCCATTGATATTTGGTGAAATATTAATTGCACACTAATATTAGCTAAAACAATAATTACATGTTAAATATGGGATTAGAGTTGATATTAACATTTAGTATGACATTAATTGCATGCTAAACATGTTGAGAGCAATCCAAATTGTTGAATCGGGCCGAGATTAGGTAATACTATCTCCATTTCAAAATGTAGTGCCTATTTGTTTTCTAAAAGTCAAACATGTCTTTGTTTGATCAAGTTTAAGGAAAAAATTGTCGACATCCATAATACAAAATTAGTTATTCCATTCACTATGAAGTGTACCTTTATATTTTATCTATTTAATATTTCAGATGTTGACAGGTTATCCTAAAAACTTGGTATAAAAATATGGTGTGAATGGTACAATAAAAAAGGGACCTTAGGCGATTGTTTTTTTATATTTTTTTCAGTTACACCACGGATTGAAAACAAGCCCGACATGGCTTCTTCTTACTCCAACCCGCCTGCCTCACCTCCGGCGAGTCCTCATCCGAACCCTCGCCGGGGACGCTGCGTCAACCCCTAACTCGGCCTTATACGCTGCCTCTCTTTCCTACTCAAGCAAGCGAGTAAAAACAAAGCCAGTAAAAACATGAACAGGTGGGGCGAACATCGCTTCTCTTACCAAAAAAAAAATGGACGTTGTCAAAGATACCAGACACATTGGAATTTGGCAGCAACAGAATTTTGTTAGAATAATATGGCACGCCATGCACAAACACATGCGGAGCATAGGCATCTGGGAACACATTTTATCCATACATAATTTCGGACGACGAAATCAAGCGAATAACAATAGTTTTCTTCTAGAGTTGATCAATCACATGGAAGTAGTGGAGAGAATACTAACTCCCGCACGCACGCACCTAGGGGCCATCATTGCCGCGGGGGCCCGGTGCAATGGCGAGGACGCACGGGGCGATGCGACGGGAGACGACAGAAGGCCGAGATGTGGTCACCGCAGGCGAAACATGGACGGCGACGAGTCAGGCACGGTCCCGGCACGCAGCGCTATCAAACGCGTGCGAGATGCAGCACGGCTCTTCTGCCGCCACGAGCTTCTGGCTCGGCACTCGCCAGCAGAGAAGGAAAGCAAACCAAAACCCAAAATGGAAGCACAGCCGCGGACCTACTTTCGCGGCTTCTCCGGCGCATAGAATACGCCTTCGAGTCTCAGTTTGCGTAACCGTTTTTCCCAGCACCAGGGGACGTGCAAATCTTCATTGTGTTACATAGGTTGAGTCGAAATTTGCAAACACATTTGCTCTGTCATCTCTGACTGGACTACAACTAGGCCATCCCAGGTTGTATACTTAGTAAAGGAAGAACTTCTTAGTTCACGCCATGTAACGTGATGTTACCGTATGAATGATCATTCTTGGAAGCCCTAACATGCTCATCCATCAGCCCACTAAAGGATCGTTCAGTCCAAGGACACAAAAATGGTAGGAACATCCATAGATAGCTCCGCAACATGTTGTGTTGTCCCTTTTCTGGCTCCCTTCATCTATATCTCGTCCAAGACCTCGTTGAACAAGGAGCCTTCACCCCTGGTCGACGACAAGTATGCGACAGTGATCTCGAACATGAGTTCAGGAGCTCACCCTTGTGCCACCCAAAGAAGTCCTTCTATGGGTCGGCGTTTGTGAGGTTACCAACATGCTTGAAAACATGATATGCCTCACTGATCTCTTGCATGTCACCATACGGAGTAGTGGTGTGCACCATCTTGACAAAGATTCTAGATTCACCCTTCCTGAAGCAACTCGATACATGGTCAGCATAGAAACGTTCTTCCTTTTCCCGGCGTCTCTTATTCCCCAATACAGTTTTTATACTCTATTTATGTTCAACTCCTATCACTCAAGACTAAGTCATCTTTTTTCCTCAGCTTTTTCAGTTTTGAATGTTCCAACTATTAGATCAAGTGGATGCTACTGCTTGAGTGATCATGGGTTGCTATATATATGCGTGAGAGCGCGCGCGCACACACACATACCAGATGCCATGATGTTCATGGGTTGGAAGTTGTTGGCCTGTATAATTTTGCATTGATATTATTTAAAGGTCTATGACATGTTTCGTCACCGCCCTTCTTCTTTAAAATTCAAAATAATATTGTGCAGTAACCATGATGTGAAACCCAAGTAAAGATAGTACATGTAATGTGTTTTCGTGGCACTTTTAAGATAGTTTTGACTGATTTTTTTTTCTTTGAGAGCTCGTGTCTGGAATGTGGCATTGTGTTGCTTTTAAGCTGGAATTAATGTTTGGAGATCTTATCATCTTTTTTACATAAGACAATGTTTTTCATATGCAATGATACTAAAATTGGTTATTATAATTTAATAATTTGATACTGTGATGCATAATTCTTTGCCATTCACAGGTCGAACATAAACCAGAATATCAAGCAAAACATTGACTGATATATTGGACGATACGTCTAATTCTAAAACACAATTTAAGAACAATTTAAAGGGTTGATTTTTGCGGACCGCTGATATTTAGGACATTGATTTATTTTCTTCCTAAAATTCAGTAGTTTTTTCTTTTTACTTTCCTCTCTCTTCATAGTTAGGCACCAAGTGCATTATTCACCGGCAAGGTGATGCTTCCTTGAACGAGTTGCCGTTTCCATATTTTCTCTACCCAACCATGTAACCTAGAAGGAGGTTTCCATCCAGATAAAATTATTATTTTTGCTCTTTTGTATGATTTTTCGGCAGCATTTATTGGGTGCAGTATTGGATGATTGTTTGTATTTCTTATAGCAGAGGTTAGATGCTTAATTATTCATGAAAACAGATGGTACACGACTGTTACACAAAACAGGCGATTATGCAATTCTCCTAGGAGAGCATGCATGGTTAATGATTGGTGTATGAACCGAAGAAAGCAAAGGCCATGAAGAAAGAGGAAGCCTGAAGGGACACGAAGTTGGTGCTCTTGGGTGCCAGCACACCCTATATGCGCCAAATAATTTAGTAATTCCAAAAAAAGTTAAAAGAATCAAATGTGATCAAGTATTGTACTCGTGTAAAATGTTTGGCCTCCCATGGACTTCAGGGAAAAAAGAAAAAAAAATTATGATGACAATATAGCATGAATAGTACTTGTATGTAGCTTTTTTTCACGAATCTTTAACCCGCGATATAATGAAAGTCATTCTCCAGCGAATCTTTTTATACGAGTACAATACTTGATCATGTTTGATTCCAAAAAAGTTTCTGAATTTTTGAACTTTTTTTGAATCACTAAATTATTTTTGCATATAGGGTGCTCTGGCACCCGAGAGCACCGAAATTGGTAAAGCTATCTGGATGGCTGATGGCACACATGGGCTTGGTCTCTGAGCTATTCTCAGCTCCTCTTAGATCAGATCAGTGTTGAAGGCCGAGCAGAGCAGCAGCTGCCTCAGCTTCTTCAGTACCAGAACAGGTGTTCAGTCCTGCAGCAAGCAGATCACAGGACAAACGGCTTGAACGTTACCAACGGTTTTTGCCCATCCATCGCCAGGCCTCTATCTCCTTGCTCTTTGGTATTTTGAGACTTCGGCCACATCTTAGCAGCAAACAGAGGCTGTTTGCAGCAGCCACATCTAATATGGATGGACGAGATTCTTAAGCAATTAATTGCCAAGAACGCCATGACAGAAGTAGGGTACTATTGTGGTTCTTGCATCTTCACCAAGGAAGATAGTGGCACCAACAGCCAGTCCGGTCCTGCAAACCCAAGGTAAAATCCCATGCTTTGTGCATTGCATCCCCGAGGGCAGCGAACAATGGCAATGGCATGGTGAGCATCTTCAGTTTCATGGCCACAAATCTTGCAAATAATCGGCGGCGGTGGCGAGGCGGGTGGGTGATACGAACCTCGATCTAGGATATATGGTTCACTCAATCGCTATGAATCTGGGATACAATATAAAGGTAGTAGCAGCAAGAAGGGGATCGGGGAATCGAGAGCCAGGGGGTGGGGGAGGGGAAACGCCCAACGGCGGCCGGTTCAGTCTTCCGTTCTTCGATGCCTCTCTCAGAAATGAAGCGCAATATATATATGCAGGACACTCTCCCCTTGGGCCTTGTGGGCTGGTCTTGGGCTCCTCGTGGCAAGTTATATTCCCGTGACAGTGGGGTGTGGTCAAATGCATGTGAGATCCCATCTGTTGGCTCGGGCTGATTAAGGGGCGATCCTGGATCGCTTCCCGGCCTTGGCTAACGCGTGAGGGTTGAGAGGGGAGTTAGGGTTCCTTCGCAAGGCCCGATTCTGTTTTTCGGGCCAGGGTTCAAGGAAGATAGATGGCGGCGGATGGATCGAAGTCGGCGACGTCGGGCTCGGGATCCGCAGCTACAGAAGAGATTGACAAGATGATGGAGGAGCTAGGGCTCCGTGATGAGGATCTGGATGATGTGGTGTTTGACGAGAAAGAAGCTCCGGCCAATGCTGCACGTTGGATGGCTGTTGCAAGGGTACACATCGATAAACCCTACAGCCAATACTGGTTCTTCAAAAACATGCGTGCAGCCTGGGATCTAGCGCATGACGTGAAATTTAGGCCTCTCGAAAGCTATCTGTATACGATGCAATTTTTCTGTTTGGGAGACTGGGAGCGCGTGATGAATGAAGGCCCATGGAACTTTCAAGGAAACGCTGTCGTGATTGAGCCGTATGATGGGATTACTCAACCCACAAAGATCCCTTTGTACTTTCTGAACATCTGGGTCCAGATCCGCGACGTCCCTGAATTGTATGCTCACCTTGTGCCGGCCCTTGGAGGGAAGATCGGCGAGGTGCTATTCACAGAAACCCACTCGCAGGATTTTGCCTGCAACTTCTTCAGGGTATGGGTGAGGATAGACGTCCGCAAACCTCTGAAAGACGATGTATCAATGATCAGGAACTCCAAGCGCTAGATATACAGAGTCCGTTATGAGAAACTGCCGGACTGGTGCGCTGTCTGTGGTCATCTAGGGCACATGTATAAGGAGCACGGGGATGGTGTTCACCCTCTGTCTGCGCTGTACTTCAAGGACCTCCGTGCATCATGGGCAATGCGCACAGGGGAAGGCCCAGGTGGAGGCTGAGGTCACCGCGGTGGAAGGAGAGGAGGACGAACGGCTCATGTTGGTGGGCGTTCAGAGGGAAACAGGAACAAGGGGCTGTTTGGTGGTGAGGAAGACATGAATTCAACATCACTGGATGTGGAGATGGAAGAGGCCAACAGGAAGAAGTCTGATCGAGTGGATGTGGACCCCAAGAATCAGCTGGCATTGGTTCCTCATGTGGGTAACCCGGTTAGCCCTCCCCCGAAGAGGGATCCGAAGAGATCGTGCACTGATGGCAAGGAAGGCAAGGGTAGTAGCTCAAGCGTCGCAAAACCAGAATTGGCGGGCTCCCTGGAGGAGCGCCGCCAAGCACAATGAGTGCCCTTTGTTGGAACTGCCGCGGCGTGGGCAAAGCCGCGACAGTTCGAGAGCTTCACGACCTCGCGAGGAAATTTGCCCCTATCGTGCTATGTATTGTCGAAACCCAAATAAATGGTGCATGTGTAGAAGCGCTAGCTAGTACTCTTGGTTATGATAGAGCTTATGCTATTAATAGTAGTGGTAGAAGTGGAGGCATTGGTATTTTTTGGAATAATACAGTGGATGTTGAAATCTTGGGTGACTCGGTGTACCATATTGATGCTAAGATAACTGAATCAGGTACCGATCCGTGGAGGCTGTCCTGCTTTTATGGAGAGGCTCAGACACAGTTGAGGCACCAAACATGGGACCTCATGAGAGGTATTTGCAGTCTGAGCACCCTGCCATGGTTATGCATAGGAGATTTTAATGAGGTGTTATGTTCGGAAGAACATCAAGGAGTTGCTAATCGGAGTAATGCACAGATACAAGGATTTAGAGACGTTGTTGATGATTGAATGCTTATGGACGTTGGCTATCAGGGGAGATTTTGGATCTTTGAGAAAAAAGTCACCGGAGGAACTTATACTCGGGTGCGACTGGATCGGGCTCTAGCAAACGCGGATTGGGTGACCAGGTTCCCAATGGCAGAAGTGACACATCTAACTGTTGCTACATCTGACCATGGCCCAATACTGCTGCTTACAGAGGGCGGACAGAGCCAAGGGGTACCGAAAAGAAGCTTCAAGTATGAAACAATGTGGGAAACGCATGAGGCCTGGAAAGAGACCATAACAACAATGTGGGGTGCGGGAAACCCGGCGATTAATATTCGAAGAATAAGTTGGCTGCAGTATCTCAAGATCTAGACCGGTGGAATGTTAATACTTTCGGTAGTGTCAGAAAGGAGATAAAGCGTATCAAACTTGAACTGGAGCAGTTGAGGAATGACCCTTTGCGTGACAGACCTAGCCATCAGGAGCTGAAAATGAATGAGAACTTGGTAGAATTGTACCACCGCGAGGAGCTTATGTGGAGGCAGAGGGCCAGGTTAGAGTGGCTAACCGCAGGGGACAGGAACACCAGATTTTTCCATATGAGGGCTAGTCTCAGGAGGAGAAAGAACATGATTAAAGCCCTCTCAAATGCCTTGGGGGTGCAGGTTGATGATCCAACGCAACTCAAGGCTATGGTCCAAGAGTTTTATGAAAATCTATATACCACTGAAGGGGTGCAGGACATAGAAGAGGTGACGAACCATGTACCTTCCAAGGTAACTCCAGAGATAAATGCAATCTTGTGTGCTCCCTACACAGGCGAAGAGGTGAAAGTTGCTCTCTTCCAGATGTTCTCGACAAAGGCGTCTGGGCCCGATGGATTTCCTGCTCATTTTTACCAGAGGCACTGGGACCTGTGTGGAGATGAAGTAACCAATGCTGTGCTCCGGATTGTCAAGGGGGAGGAGAGTGTTGAAGCTATTAATGAGACTTTGTTAGTCCTCATCCCTAAAATAGCAAGTCCGACATTGATGTCTCAATTCAGGCCAATAAGTTTGTGCAATGTTCTTTACAAAATAGCTTCTAAGGTGATAGCTAACAGACTGAAACAGATTTTGCCTGATATTATCTCCCAGGAACAATTGGCCTTTGTGCCGGGTAGGCTCATCACCGACAACATCATATGCGCGTATGAGTGCCTTCACTTCATGAAGAGGAACAGGTCGAAGAGCAATAGCTTTTGTGCACTAAAGCTTGATATGATGAAGGCCTATGATAGGTTGGAGTGGCCATATTTGCAGGCCGTAATGGTTAAACTGGGTTTTGACCAGTCATGGATCAACACAGTGATGGGTATGATTAACTCCGTATCATTCTCTGTTTTATTTAATGGAGAGAGGTTAGAACAGTTTAAACCTACGAGAGGTATTAGACAGGGAGATCCCATTTCCCCTTATCTCTTTTTGATTGCAGCAGAGGGCCCCTTTCGTTCCTTTTGAAATCTCGTTCTCAATCATCAGCTCTTCAAGGCATTAAGGTGGCACCTACGGCTCCGGCAGTAAACCACCTATTGTTCGCAGATGACAGCCTGTTGCTTTTCAAATCGAGTATTGAGGGTGCTAATGAAGTATCAAACCTGCTTAATGCTTATTGTGCCGCCTCGGGGTAGATAATCAATAATGAGAAATCATCAATATTTTTTAGCACAGGCTGTCCTCAAGCAATGAAAGAAGGCATTATGAACTCCTTGAATGTACACAATGAATCCCTCAGTGACAAATACCTGGGACTGCCTACAGATGTTGGCCAATCAGTCAATGGAACATTTAGATATCTCCGAGATAGAGTTTGGGAGAAAGTCAGAGGGTGGGTGGAGAAGTTATTATCTGCGGCCGGAAAAGAAGTCTTGATTAAGAGTGATGTTTATTCTGTTAAGTTCATTATAAGGAGGCGATGGTTTGTGGCTGGGACATATGATGGTTTCATCCATGTGTATAATTATGAAACAAGAATGGACTCCATAAAGAGATTCAAAGGTATTACCTTCAATTCCATAAGTAGATCCATTCAGTATTTCTTGGTTTTATCCTAAATGGATATAGTCTTACAACCTGCCAACAGTTCTACAATGTTTCCCTCCATTAATTCCATTACATAATGAACTATTTTCTCATATCTACAGTACGTACACCAGTCTAGGATTACAGACACTGGTATTTACTCGTCCAGAGCACTGGTCGTCCATCCAACCAAACCATATGTGCTCTCTACTTTTAACAAAATGAAACTTTGGGACTGGGACAAAGATTGGGAGTGCATACAAACATTTGATATGGAACACTCTGCTTCCATACGTCAAGTAGCATTTAGTCCAAAAGACACAAACACTTTTGCTAGTGCTTCAAGTGATCACACAATAAAGGTTTCAGTCTCTCTCTCTCTCTCTCTCTCTCTCTCTCTCTCTCTCTCTCTCTCTCTCTCTCTCTCTCTCTTCTACCACAACATTGATGGTATATGAAGGTAAGTTTAATTTTCTTCTAGACATTGACTTCGAATTCGTATGCTATGCGTGCTGTTCAGCTTTGGAGACTTAATTCTTCCAAATCTGAGTATACGTTGTGTGGCCATTCGGACAAAGTGAACTGCCTGGAGTTCTTCACTGGTGATGGTCAGCAATATTTGATTACTGGCTCTCAAGACTGTACTGCCAAGGTATATGCATGCCATTTTCATTAAAATATACTACAGTACGCGCATAGCATTTCTAGTAATCCATGTTTTTGTTTTTGCCAATTGAGATACGGAGCTTGCAGGAAAAGACATGTGTTCGTACAATAGATGTTTTCATGTCGCCAGTTGTTTCTGTCATTTCCCTTCCAGATACTCCATATTTAACTACAGGTTCAGAAGATGGCACTGTTCATTTGTGGAGCCGTTCTAGTTTCAGGTATCTAATCAGTGAAATATGATATTATGAGATATGAGTCAACTAATGTTGTCAGAAATTGTCGCACTGAATGTACATTTATGCCTGTTTTACATTTGTCCACCTTATTGAGAGTTTCCCTGTGGGTTAATAACATTTTTATGAAATTCGTACCGATTGGTTTATACTCAGGCTTGAGAGAATATTTAACATTGGCTGCGGTGGACCTGTTCGGAGTCTATGTTTGATGGGGTCAAATAGGTAATCAACACTATCCTATCTTATTTTGATTGAATATATTTGTTGAGACTGCCTAAGATCATTACTGTTGAAACCAAGAGAGTATTAACATATTGGCTGAACCTGGCTTATGTCCCTTCTTTTAAATTCATTTTTGTCCTAAACTGTCGATGTTAGAGCATCTCCAGCCGCGCCCCCAACAGCCCCCCAGGGTGACTTTTTTCGCGCTGGCGCCGAAACCCCCCCCCCCTCCCCAGTCGTGCCCCCAAGACGCCAAAATCCGCCGGCTCGGCCCGTTTTTGGGCCCGGCGACCCTAGGCCGAACCCGGCACACTGGGGGGGGGGGGGGGTGCTCGGGGGCTTCAGCCGAAAGGGAAAACACACTTGGGCCACACTCTCAGGCGAAAAGTCAAGGCAATCGTCCAGATTCGCCCCCACCCCCGCGCGCTCGGCCACCCCCTGCCGATCCCGGCGTAGCCCATCGCCTAGCACAGCTAGATAGGCCATTCCCCGCCGGAAAAGAAAGAAGGTTTCGCCGCTGAAACGTCTCGACCACATTCTGGGCAAGTTTTCCGGCGCTCCGGCCGCGCAGGGCGGCACACCGGCTGCTGTGCACCCACAACGCCTGCCAAGTGTTTGGCGATTTGTCAGCTCGGTGATGGACTCAGACGACGAGTAGGCGCTCGCGGCGTTGCTGGAGGAGGAAGCCGATGCCGACGTCCAGGATGAGGAGCATCTCATGGTCCTCGCCGGCCTACTCGCGAGCAATGAAAAGCCGCGGCGAGGTGGCTCGGCGCCGGGGTGGATGAAAGCAAAGATCCCGCACCGTCTGGAAGGCTATTGCATGCTCTACTCCGACTACTTCGCCGACGCTCCATTGCACGGCGAGAAAGTATTTCGGCGCCGTTATCGGATGAGCCGAAAGCTTTTCCTCAGGATTGTGAATTCCACTCGGGTGTTCGACCACTACTTCAAGTGCAAGAAGGATTGCACCGGCAAACTTGGATTCACCTCAATCCGGAAGTGCACGACAGCTATGAGGATGCTTGCATATGGAGCTCCCGGTGATTCAGGCGACGACTATGGGCGCATGGCCGAGTCCATGACCATTGAGTGTTTCTACAATTCTGCAGGGCACTAGTGGTAGTGTTTGGACCAAATACTTGCGATCACCCAATGCTGAAGACACTGCTCGAATCCTAGCACAGAATGCAGCAAGAGGATTTCCTGGGATGCTTGGAATCATCGACTGCATGCATTGGAAATGGAAGAACTGTCAAAGGCGGTTGCAGTGTGGTACTTGAGGCAGTGGCCACACAGGACCTCTGGATTTGGCACTCCTTCTTTGGTATGCCAGGAACTCACAATGACATCAACGTGCTGCAGTGCTCCCCTGTCTTTGCCATGCTTGTTGAAGGTCATTCTCCTCTAGTGAACTTCGAGGTCAATGTGCGGCACTACAACAAGGGGTACTACCTAGCTGATGGCATCTATCCGAGATGGTCTACATTTGTGAAGACTATCTCAAATTATGTGCCAGGAGGCAAGAACTCCCACTTTGCGAAGGTTCAGGAGGCTTGCAGGAAGGATGTCGAGCGGGCATTTGGTGTGCTCCAATCTTGATTTGTTGTTGTCCAGTACACAGCTCGGACCTGGTCGAAAGATCAAATGTGGGAGATCATGACTTGCTGTGTCATCTTGCACAACATGATCATTGAGAGCGAGCAGGAAGAGCCAATGTTTGACACAAAACCATATTATAGGCAGGGTCCTCTTGCGCAAGTTGATCACCAGCTACCGGCAACCTGGACTGCCTTCCTCAATATGCGTCAGGAGATCCGAGACTCACAGGTGCATCAACAACTGCAGCAAGATCTGGTGAAGCACCTATGGAGGCGCAAGGGCAACGCCTATCTCGACGTGTGATGAAATATGAGTTTTTATTTGTTGAACTATATAATTTGTATTGAACTATTTGTTGTTGAACTATTTGCTGAAAAATTTGATTTCTATTGATTTTCTGTGATGAACTACGTGATAAAAAATTTACTTTTGTTGAATTTGCGCCGAACCACAGTGAATATAGGCCGATTTGTGCCGATATCGGGCCGATTTTGCTCGGAAAGTGGGCCAAAAAGTGGGCTCATTTGCGCCAAAAATGAGCCGATATCGGCGCCTGGGGGCGGCGGCTGGGAACCCAATCGCCCCCAAAGCCGATTTTAGCGTCGGCTCGCCCCCAGGCGGCGATTTTTAAGCCTCCTAGGGGGACCAACGGCTGGAGATGCTCTTACAGTTGACGACTTGATCCTGTGCCTATATACACATGAACAAGGTCCTGGCTACAAAAATGACTTTGTTCCTAACTAAGTACTTACTAGGAACTAGTAACCGTGTACATGCACACTCGTCCAGTTTGACGGTAATATTGTTTCCAAGATTAGCCACAATTATTGTTGATTTCAAGATTAATTGTGTTTAATGCAATTATCACGTTTCAAAATTATTGATGATGTGATAGATACATCATTGAAGCAGCGTGAGACGTTAGATATAAGTGGTTGGATGGCTCGTATCATTTGGATTCACCAAACTCATGCTTTTATAAGTAGTGGTAGAATACTAACACAACTACAACACTACCGTAACCAGCAGCTAGCTAATTACATAAGCACACAAGGCTCTGAACCAACCAGTCCTTTGATTCTGTCCAAAGCACTACACTTGATCAAACTGGTACGAATTCTTGTCTAGTATCGTGTTTGCCTAATCCAACTTTGCCACGTGTGACTCTAGGACTCAGCTAGCATACTGACTCTTATTTCAGTACTAAATGAACATGAAATTAATCCTGACTTAAGATTGTTTCCAACTCTTATTATGAGTATGTAAATGCAGTATGGATGTATAGATTACCAGCTTTCTAGAATAGTTATCACTTCATATTATGCCAGACTTTTGAACTGGTCTTTTTATCTTGTAGGGTTGTAATTCAACAGGAGGGTGAAATATCAATCATGGATATTGATGCAATCTCTGAGGTAAGTCCACTAAAATGAACTTACATAGCTGCTAACCAAAATTTTGAATTCATCATGTTGATAAATTTTGCTAGCCCTATTACGTGATGTATATGATGACACAAACAGAATATACCAGTTATTCTCATTTTTTTTATACTTCCATTCATACTACATATTTATTGTTTTGCTTTTAGGAGGTAGTAGGTTTAAAAAATAACCAACAAATTCCGTACATTATAAGCCCAAGTGAATCTCTGATGGTGAATAATAAGGCAACAAAGACATTTTAGAGTTAGAAAAGAATGGATCAGGATTTATGGTACAGGGAGTTTAGGCCGACTTAGTATAGGGTGGTGCATACTGTAAGCGGGTCTATATGCTGGAACCACCTCTGATATTGTATGCCACAGTCAAGGTTGTGGTTTTCGGAATAAAAAAACATCAGTCCCAATAGAGAAATTTGGCGAATCGCGTCTGTCCCCAACCGAATCCCAAATAGAAAAAATTGAGAATTTTAAAATTTCGTATTCCTTATCTAGTTAAATAGAATTTGATTGCTTATTAGACGTGAAATCATTGGTCTTGCGGTACTGTGCCAGCTACAATGGTCTAGTTGAGGTTATGTGTTCGATTTCACTGTGGATTTTTTGTTTTTTTAATATATGTAAATCCTATTTTTTTCACGATAACTTGGTTTCAGATCCCACCAAAATTCGCCCAGATTTCAGACCGAATCCCAAAACTATGGTCATCGTGAACTTACTCGATTGTGGAAGCCCCCATGGATGATATCTTGGTAACTTTAAGGGGTGGGGTCACTTTGCATGGCCTAAATAGATGGGCTTTCTCTTGGCACACATTTCTCTTCTTTAGGTCAAGTTGCATCCTCTCTTTTATTCTAGTTGGCGTTGGCAACATTGTTATAGAGTCTAAAAGGACATTTTGGATTCACCGGTTACAAACCTTGATGACATGGTACTCACTATGTCTTTGCGAACTTGCCTCTCCTCGTGCTCCCGTGTTCAAATGTAATTGCTATTTTTATTAATCGAAGTGGGCACACTCTCCTCATTATAGGTAATAACATGCTTCAGAAAAACAATAAGTTTCTTTGTGTGGAAGAAAAACAATAAGTTATGTGAAACCAAATATATTTATGATTGGAGGGCTCGTGCTTACACATTACAGTATAGTTCTATTAACTTGATAGAAGTCATTCATGTTTATCGTTACATAATCTTAACATAATCATTTGAAGTGTTTTTGAAAACTGGTCAAGATTGTCATGTATAGCAGAATAAGTTAATTTTCACCCGAGATTTTCTTACAACGTTTCGTTAAAATTTTACGTTTAGTTTACAAAATAGTTACGCACTACGCTAAACTTTCTTATAAGGAAATCAAAACGTAAGTCATCAGAAATCAAATGAGAACCTAAGAAAAAAATATAAACTAATTTTCTGTACTTCTGGGTGTATGTACTCCCATCTTCGATATACCTTGTGCACGTGTTGATTATACCTCTTTATCATTCTCAATATACTTCATTAAATATTCTAAGATACCCCAATTTTGTCAAGAAAATAATATTTACGATGTACTTTTGGTAATATACACTTTTCATGTACGAACAAATCACTATATACATAAACCTTTAGAAAAATGTAGACTCACTTCAATTTTTTCATGAAACTCATTTTTGGGTCTCTAGTAATTATTAATCAAGTATATTAAAAATAATAAAAAGGTATAAAAGATTCATCAATGTGGTATATACTTAAGCATTTTCCTGGTGATAGTTATCCTCATGTCTCATATACTACCATGTGCTATATATACTAAAAAATAATGTACTACCAAAAAGTGCTATATATAGTAGAAAATATTCTTATATACTACTCCCTCCATCCCGTGATAAAAGATGTTATTATATAGATGTAATAACATCTTCTATTCTTGGACGAAGGGAGTACACCGCCAGCCAGCCAAACTAGTGCTTGTTCCACCTGGTCGTAAAGGCTCTGCTAATTGTATAAAGTAACTCCAGGTAGTTACCACCTGATCATAACGGTTTTCCTAATTGTGGTAAAAGAAAACTCCATCTAGTTACGACCAATGCCTAGGCAAAAACTAAAGATAAAAAGATATAATTTTGTACTAGTAAAAGAGGGCACGTGGTGTGTGTAGTGAGAGACTTAAATAACAAAATTAGCATTTGCTTGTAGTAATTACCATGTACTCTGTAGTTCCTTACTACACATGCCGTGACTCTCCACACCATCCAACTATGATTGCTGTAAAATGTAAAATTTGTGTAGTAACAATGTGTAGTGGTTTAGAATTTGAATAGGACATCGTCAACAATCTATCTCTCGATAGTAAAAGTAATATGAAAGATCTAAACCAACACACGATATTATTGTGTTCACATTTTATATTTTACGGTAATATTACCATGTGCCCCATTTTTTACTATAAAAGTCTATCTATTTACTATTGACCTTTTGCCTAAGCACTGATGGTCACTAGCTGCACTTGTTTTACTACATTTAGTAAAGCTCTTTACGGCGAGGTGAGAATAGCAGTGATTTTTTTAACACAAGAATAGCAGTGATTTGGCTGCCTGGATGTGCACGTTGGGCTGTCCGGAGTGTAGAATTAGTATTCTGCGCTCTGGCTAACTTTAGCGCATCCATATATATATGTATATACTAGCACAAATGCCCGTGTGTTGCAATGGAAGAAAATATCGCACATTTCAACCCTAATAAAAAATCTAAAAATATACACTACATGTCGGCTAGCTTACAGAAGGTAAATAAGAATTGTGATAAATTTACAGATCAGTATTTACAACCCGTCTCACGTCAAATTGTTATAACCAGATGTAAGGAAACATCCTTTTGGAAAACATTGCATAGAGTACAAAAAATAAGTAAATTGGAATTAGCAAGTTGAAATAAAATTGTACACTGTAATTTCAAATCCAAATTAGACAGCTCCATCAAATATATATATATATATATATATATATATATAAATAATACAGGGTTCAAAGAAATAATTATGGTATGATTTTTTTCAAATACAAGTTAGACGGACGACCGTATTAATGATTGATTTAGCAAAAAAACTCCCTCTGTTTCTATTGGAATCTCTAAAAAGTCTTATATTTAGGAATGGAGGAAGTAAATGATAAGAGAACTTACAGAGTAGACATTTTAATTCTACAGCCCAAGATCAGTTGTCAATCATGAACCCTAAAAGAGGGGATCATCGAATAGATGAAACATTTTGGTACGTGCATGTAGCTGCAGGAAACCTCTGTACCTCTCCGTAGCACATAAAACCACCCAGAAGCAAACGAACCAGCTTTGAGCCTTTGACCAGTCAAAATTAGATCCCAGATGAATGCCCTGTAAATCAAATACGTATATGCATTGAGCCCATGACACCGCAGCAGAACACGCTCCACTGAAGTTAGTAGCAGGAGCCCTTGCATCCATACTTTGGGGAGGCTGCGAGGAGCTCGTCCACGGGAAGTTGTCCCTAGTCCCGGCTGAAGAATGTATTTAGTCATTTAGTGTCGATGCAAGGCAGTAACCATTTCTTGTCTTCATCCTCGTATTGTATAGCATATAGAGGTACAAGGGAGAGAGAGAGAGAGAGAGAGAGAGAGAGAGTTACACTGTAACAACATACATTTGGGATCCTATCTATCAGGGCGCGGGCACGTAGTCATACTGCATGGATAGGGACGTGCGTTTAGCATCCAGGAGAAGTTGTTTTCAGCATAAAAATATTCAGTCTAACACCGATGACCACGACAACAATGTCCTTCTCTTCTTCCCCTACTTCTCTTGGGCGTCATCATCGGCGGCTGGCGAGCACGGCTGAGTGATATATGGTCACGGGCTCACGGCCTAGTTGTTGAACTTGAGGCATGGGCGGGAGTGGTTGCAGGGAACCGGCGGGCGTGTGTATCCGAGACCTTGCCCAGGAGGAAGTTGGACGACACGTAGAAGACAATCAGCTCGCCCTACGATACCTGTTGTCCAGCAGCTCGCCCCGTGACCTGCAGATTATCCTGGAGCTTGAGCACCCCGAGTGCGGGGAGCACCACCACGTGTCGGAGCGAGACTGGGCCCAAGAATCAGATTGCTCAATTACACGATGAGTGATTGTTGGATACCGTAATCAGGCAGGAGTGCGCCGCATGATATGAATCCCGTCGAGCGTGATGCCCACCATGACGGCTCCGCCCAGATCGAGTACATGTCCTTGATGATCAACCACAACTTCGTAGCGGATTGATGCGGTGTTGGTCACGTAAAGCGGCGCGACGACCACCACGGTGGCTCCGTCCAGATCGAATACATGCCCTTGATGATCAACTACAGCTTCGTCCTTTTGAGGAGAGAGTCAGAGTCTTTTGTCTAAGTCTAATGATGATGATGGGCCAGGTTGAAGCAGGCACATCAAGTTTGCAGAAACGTTTCTGACCAGATAAAACTCCACGTGGGCCAGATGAGATGATGGGCTTGGGCTGATCGACCCTATCGAGTCCACCTGAGCGAGATCAGATCAATCGATCGATCCGGATTCGTCCAGCCATCGGAAGAACAAACGTAGGAGAGAAAAAAAGTAGGAGACAAATCTCAGCCATCAATCTTGAGGTTAACACAAAATTGACGGATAAAAAAGGATGACATATGAAGAACTATGAAAGCCTCTGTCCTTTAATATTAGGTAAAGATGAAGGTTGTCTGCAGAACTTGTCAAGACTCATTAAGTTTTTAACGGTTTAAGAGTTCTCAAATAATATAAAATAAATAGTAGAACATCACTGCAATGATATAAGATGATCCAACAGAACGATTGTGAAAATATGGTTTTATGTGCCCTCAGCAAAAAAAAATCATCTTAGCTCAGTGTGACAGACTCAAATATTTGTTTTTTTCCTTGGTACATACCATCGTATTTTCCCAATCCCTCCATTAGATCATCTTACATTATAGTCCTAGTGTTACCGTATCTTTTTCCGTAATTTATGGAACCTTCCACACCATCAAAACTTCAAACGGGTTCCATGGTTACTATTGATAAAAAGTCCTCCTCCTATATCCACACACACACAGGGGGATGAATAGTTCGACCCTAATCCAAAAATGCTCAAAGAATTATGTCACAACTTTGTACCGCATGGTAAATATATTCCACAGAAAATTATGTCACAACTGAAATGCTCGAATTTTTCCACTTATCCAAAAGTGCTCGAAATTTTCCACAGAAATTAAATTTAGCAACTGAATATGTAGTTGTGTAAGTGTGAGCTAAAGTGTTTGGAATGCATGTGTATCTGCCTCCCATTAATCCAGCGCTTTCTTCTCATTATGTTATAGACAAGCACATCAGCCCCCTCAAATGAACTGATCCAAGTTGACCCCCCAGAGTTGCGGTTCCTAGTTGTCCAAGAGGTGTCAAGCCCACTGAAGATCACCAATATTACTGATCACCACGTAGCTTTCACTATATGGTCATCAACCAATAGAGCGGACTACAATGCATTGCCTACCAAAGGAGTTCTATCACCTAATGCGACGGTACAAGTTGTTGTAACAAGAGTTGCACATGACTGGGTACCAGCAGACCTCGCACCTGAGGAGGTAGTCTACGTGAAGGGCATCGTCGTGGTCGAGGGTTTAGATGCCAAAGATGTCACTTATGACATGTTCAAACCAAAGACAGGCCGAATTGTGCATGAGGTGGAGCTGGATGTTGTTTCTGTAGCCTCGGAGGTATGTCCAACTCTTGCCCAATTTTCATATGTATCTACCTATATATGGACAATTTTGATATGTTTTTAACCGTACTGTTGGGTGTTTGTCATCAGATTATACCAAACATAAGGTTACCCTGGACCTTAGATGTCCATCCAACAGAGCCATGGTGAGTGCATATTTCCCAAAGAAATTGCACAATATGAGCTTGTTGCTAGCATATGACGGTATTTGCAAGAAATTTCTTCACTGCCATCACAGGATAATGACCACTCAAGGAGATTACCACGTTCATATATGGAACTATGAGACACGGGTAAGTACTAAGCACATAGTTAATAAAATATACTATGCATGCAGGAACGAATTATGTGCTCCCAAGAGTTTTAGAATAAATTCATGTATTTTGGAAGATTACACCAGCGCGTAGGAAATTTGTAATTTGTTTGTGATATACGTATAGCTAGTACCAACTATATGTGTAAAAATCTATATGATTAACATATATTATACAATAGAGAAATGATCCACATTACAACCCTTACCTTGCTAGGTGGTTTAAAACTAACCACCAAGCTTCAAAATCGGTCGACATACACCCCAAACTAACCACGTAGTCCAAAAATCAACCCTCGTCTATGTTTTGACTCAGTTAAGGTTTTTTTGACCACATTGACTGCTGACTAGCCATGCCAACTCAGCAGCCCATGCCAACTAAGCCCAGTGCTGGGAGTAAAAAGGTATTTTTGCCTTTTGCAACTCTGTTTTTTATTGGCAACAGAACCTCACGTTCTTCTTCCATGACATGTGGAGATGCATTGCAACCTATTGAACTTCTGTACCCACATAATCTCTCCTTGATTACACCTCTGGTCAGTAGAATCTTTGCAAGGAAGACAAGTTAATAGCTTCGCGCATGAACAGAGAACGAAAGGCAAGCATACTTCGTTTTCCCTCATTGCAACCTAACCATCAGGGAGCCGCAGACTAAGACACCAGCAGAAAAACTCGCTCGTCCTCTCGTTCAGCAGCACAACCATGACCCCGAGCTACTCAGGACACAGCAGCCGCCGCCGGTGATCGGCAGTGCTGCTCCTCTGCCACCCTCTCTCCTGTCCCTGCAGGCTAACACGAGCCCAGCCCACCTCACCCCACCAGAGCCGCCTCCCCTAACAACCTCGACACCTTCTGCCATTGGAGACCGAAGAACGGCAGCGCTGCACCTCACCTCTGCCGGACCCCGACCTCTCATGCTTTTCCAGTAGCCTCCTGGACCCCTCAATTACGGAAACCGTGCGCCAATTTCCTTCATAGATCCCTTCTTCCCCATCTCCGGCTAAGATGCCAATCCGTGCAGTACCGACAACCCCTGCTCAATTCCTCATCTATTGAACCTTCCCAGGGTTGGGTTGGGCTAGAGATCGAGTTCAGTTGGCTGCCGTCGTCTGTCGGGAGCAAAGCCGCTGTCATAGAATAGAATGCATGCGCCAGGGAGAAGAACCAGTACTCCTCCGGTGAGTAGGGGACACAGAACAAGCACCTCCCCGGTGCCAAGGACCGCAACGTGCCAAGTGTCGCTGCTGGTTACGATGTCCTTGCTCCCTAGTTTTTCGGCGCGCTGCAGGGTTGGGTTGGCATGATTGTGTCGACCATCTACTTCTTGTGCGGGTCCCTGTTGTCAAAGACAGCCAAAAACCTCTCGCTGTGCAGCTTCCACTCTCGAAGCCCCATCTTCTCGGGTCGCCGGAGTGGCTGCTAGGGCTTGGAGTGAACAGAGAGCGTATGGACTGAAGGAGCTACGGTGTGTGCTCGTGTTGGCTTTGCTCATGCGAGCCGGTCGTTGTCGGAGAGAGGGCGGTGGAGGTGAAGCACCGTCGGTCTTCGGTATGTAGTGGCATACAGAGTCAGGAGTGGCAAGGCGGTCGCGGGACTTCTGTGTCTTGACGATCTCAGGGCAGGGTCATGCCAGTGAAGGAAAAGAACAGAGTTGCAAAAGGCAAAAATACTTTTTTACTCCCAGCACTAGGCTTAGTTTGCTTGGCCTGCTGAGTTGGCACTACCTAGCTAGTCAATTGTCAAAGTGGTCAATACCACTCGACTAAGGCAAAATCGGGACCGCGTGGTTAGTTTGGGGTGTATGTCGACCGGTTTTGAAGAGTTATGGATTACTTTCACAGTGTATTAGCTCACAGATTGAAGTTACATATAAAGGGGAGAACCCCAACGGGCTCCCTGGAGGTTAGGCACAACCTGCCTAGGCGTGCGGGACTAGTACATCTAGATCCTACAGAACAGGGAGGAGAAGATTACAACGAGTCCATGTCATAGAAGGGTTGTTACAACAGAATAATATACAACACGCTAACACCGTCCCGCAGCCGAACTCCTTCTGGAAGGATGTTGAGGCTGAAACGGAAGTCTTGGAACACGACGGTGGGAAAGCCTTTGGTGAAGACATCTGCAAACTGTGAGCTCGATGGTACATGAAGGACGCGCGCTTTGCCAAGAGCCACACGATCACGAACGAAGTGCAAATCAATCTCCACATGCTTTGTCCGTTGGTGCTGCACAGGGTTCGTTGACATGTATGTGGCACCGATATTATCACAATAAACCATGGTGGCACGAGCGGGCGGTCGATGCAACTCATAGAGGAGCTGGCGCAACCAACATGACTGCGTGACACAATTGGCAACAGCTCGATACTCGGCCTCGTCACTGGAGCGAGAAACAGTGGGCTGACGTTTGGATGACCAAGAAACAACGTTTGATCCCAGGAAGATACAGAAGCCCGATGTGGACTTGCGAGTATCGGGGCAACCAGCCCAATCAGCATCGGAATGGGCAACGAGATCATGAGTGGTTGATATATAAAACCGGAGCCCATAGTGGGATGTGCCCTTGAGATACTTCAAGATGCGTTTGATGAGGTTCATGTGAGAGGAACGGGGATCATGCATAAACATGCATAATTGTTGAACGGCATAGGACACATCTGGCCTCATCAGCGTGACATACTGGAGGGCCCCAGCGAGGCTGCAGTATAGAGTTGGATCGGAAATGGGAGGACCATCTGTGGCGGACAACTTGGCTTTGGTGTCAATGGGTGTGGCGATGGTGTTGCAATTTAGCATGTGTGTGCACGCTCTAATATCTCTAGGATGTATTGTTGTTGTGACAAAAAGAGGCCGTCGGAGGAACGGGTGACATTGATCCCAAGAAAGTGGTGGAGATCCCCTAAGCCTATCATGGAAAATTCGGACTTGAGGGAGGAGATGACAGAGTGGAGGGTAGTGGTGGTGTTGGCCGTGAGTATAATGTCATCGACATATAAAAGAAGGTAGGCCACATGAGGACCACGGTGGTAAATGAAAAGGGATGAGTCACATTTGGAGGCAATAAAACCTAGAGATAGAAGAAAGGACTTGAAGCGAAGAAACCAAGTCCTAGGAGCTTGTTTGAGGCCATAAAGTGATTTCTTAAGGAGGCACACATGATTGGGATGGGTGGCATCAAGAAAACCTGCCGGTTGAGCACAATAGACTGTCTCACCAAGGTTGCCATGAAGGAACGCATTTTTAACATCAAGTTGGTGGATGGGCCAAGAGTTGGAGGTGGCAATGCTGAGCACAATACGAATGGTGGCCGGTTTGACAACCGGGCTAAACGTTTCGGTGTAGTCAACACCCTCACGTTGTGTGAACCCACGGACCACCCAACGGGCCTTGTAGCGAGCCAACATGCCATCCGAATGGAACTTGTGGCGATAGATCCACTTCCCGGTCAACACATTAACACCTGCGGGTCTAGGTACCAAACTCCACGTCTCATTCTTTAACAAGGTATTATATTCATCAAGCATAGCAGCATACCAATGGGGGTCCTTGATGGCAGACCGGTAAGAAGAGGGAATGGGAGAAATAGAAGTGGTAGAAGTGGAGACAGAAAATAAACGTTTCGGTTAGGCAAAACCAAATTTTGCACGCATTGTCATTTTATGTGAGTTATGTGGGGGAGGAATGGGGACAGTGCGGGGTGGAACACGAGGCCTAACAGGAGCTGAGTTCGAGACATATTCGGTGGGGCTGGGCGCGGCAGAGCCAGTGGACGCTGGTGGGGTCCACGGGGAGGGAGAGTCATGGTTGGTGGGTGGGGAGGCGGACCCGGGGTGAGGGGAGGGAGCAGACCCGCTGGACGCATGGGAGGGGGTGGGAGGCTGTGCGGCGGGTGCGGGATCTGAAAACGATCCGCTGGATCCGGGGGCGGCCAGTGGACGAGGTGGTGCGTAGATCTCGGAGCGGATCACACCTGGGGGCGGGTCAGACGCGGGATCAGATGTGGGAGGAGTCCGTGTGGCCGGTGGTGTGGGTGGTTCATCGGGAAAAATAGTTTCGTCAAATGTAACATGACGAGAGACAATAACTTCGCGTGAAGTGAGATCGAAGCAGCGATATCCTTTGTGTTCGAGAGGATAGCCGATGAAGACGCATCTAGTGGAGCGAGGTGCAAGTTTGTAGGGACTTGTGACATATAAATTTGGAAAACACAAGCAACCAAATACACGGAGATGATCGTAGCGAGGGTGATGACCAGTGAGAAGAAAGTGGGGTGTGAGGGAGCGGATGGCCGTGGAGGTACGTCGGTTGAGCAAATGCGTGGCGGTGGGGCTTCAACCCAAAATTGGGGAGGAAGATTGGCTTGGACAAGGAGGGTGCAAACTATGTCGTTGGTGGTGCGTAGCAAGCGTTCGGCCTTGCCGTTTTGAGGGGATGTGTGGTGGCAAGAAATACGAAACGAAATCCCATAATTAGAGAAAAAAGAGCGAAGGGCCGCGTTGATGAACCCCCCCCCCCCCCCCCCCCCCCCCGGTGTCACATTGCATACATTTTATAAGAACATGAAATTGAGTGAGAATGTATTGAAAGAAGCGTAGGAGAGTGGAGGAGGTGTTTGATTTTGCACGAAGGGGAAAGGTCCAGGAGTAATGCGTTTAATCATCCAAAACAACAAGATAATATCCAAAGCCTGAGAAGCTTGTGACCGGGGAGGTCCAAAATCACAATGCACTAATTGAAAGGGAGCAGTGGTTACATTATTGGATGAAGGAAAGGCCAAACGAGGTTGGCGCCCAAGGTGACATGCCTCACAAAAGGAGGGAGCAGAGTTTATTACAATCTGAAAGAAAAATGCTAATAGTGCTGGCTAATGAAGATTTGCCTGGATGCCCGAGCCACCGGTGCCACAGATCGCTTGTGGTGATGGAGAAAGCGCGACTGCCGGTGGAGTTATTGCTGAAAATAGGGTAAAGGTCGCCGGAGCTACTGGACGTCATGAGTACCGTCTGAGTGCGAAGATCCTTCACAGAAAAGCCATAGGGAGTAAAGGTTACAGAAACATTGTTATCAATAGTGAATTGTCGAACGAATATGAGATTAGGAACAATGGAAGGAGATGCTAGAACATTATACAGGGGAAATTTGGTGGGGGGAAGGGAAACAGAACCGGTGGCCACAATTGGTAGGTGCAGCCCATTGCCAACTATTATACTTGAAAATCAGGCCTTGGAAGAGAAGGGGACGAGAGGATACCTCGGTTCCCCGTTACGTGAGACGAGGCGCGGGTGTCCATATACCACTCGTTGGAGGGGAAGTCCGGCTGATTGGCAGCGTGATTGAAGAGAGCAGCATGATCGCATGAGGGCGCAGGCAGGTGGAACTGCATCTGTCCGGCCGGCGCGGAGTATGGCGGCGAAGGCCCAGAGAGCATGACAGGATAGGCTTGCGAGTGGACGCCTGGGCGAG
This sequence comes from Aegilops tauschii subsp. strangulata, assembly GCF_002575655.3. Classification (NCBI taxonomy): domain Eukaryota; kingdom Viridiplantae; phylum Streptophyta; class Magnoliopsida; order Poales; family Poaceae; genus Aegilops; species Aegilops tauschii. The sequence continues at coordinate 597,973,549 of NC_053037.3, forward strand.
GACCGAGCACGCCCGCGGCGTTGGGTGCAGACCAGCCGGGGCAGGGAGACGGCAGTGCCATGCCGTACGGAGCGAAGTAGCCCGTGAACGAGGCGGGGGACGCCGGTGGAGCGCGGCGACCGGACGAGTCAGCGCGCCCGCGGCCACGGCCACGGCCTCGGCCATGGCCGCGCTCATCGTTGTAGCCACCAAGGGAGCTGCCGCCACGCCCATGAGCGCCGTCGGGACCGGCGCGATCGCCAGGAGGAGGGCGTGAGCCGCCGCGGTCACCGGAGCCACCGGAGCCGCCAGAGCCACCGGGACCACCGGGGCCACCCGATCCGCCGGAGCCGCCGTGGGTGATGGAAAGAGCGGTGGCGCCATCAGTGGCCGTGCGCAGGGAGATATTGTACTCTGCCAGCTCGAGGCACGAGCGGACGACGCCGAAGGGCGGGAGCGGGTTGGTGTCGCCCAGCACGATGCAGATCATCTCGAAGCGAGGGGCGAGGCCGTGAAGAAGTTGCATGGTGAGGTCGTTGTCGCTGACGGCACGCCCACGTCCGCCAGGGCCTTGAGGCGGCAGGCATACTCGACAATGGGAAGATCATCTTGCTGCAGGTTCCGGTACCGGTGAGTGAGATGGAGGATCTGGGCGCCCTGGTTGGCCAGAAAGTAATCAGCGATGCGCTGCCAGGCAGTGTAGGCGTCAAGAACACGGCCGGAGATGAGCTCCAGAAGGGGATCGTCCAGCGTGAAGAGCATCCAAAGGACGAGGCGCTGGTCGACCGCGAGCCAGTCGGCGTCGGCATTACGCGAAGGAGGGCGGTCGACATGATCCTGGACGCGGTACTGAAGGAGGACGATGCGGAAAAAGGTGCGCCACTTGGAAAATTTGTTTTCGGCTGGATCCAACTTGAACTTGATGTAGTAGGAGATGTGGTCATTGTGGATGTTGAGGGAAGACTGGCCAGAGGAGGGAGCAGTGGTGGTGGAGGGGGCAGCGGTGGTGGAGAGAGCAGCGGTGATGGCAGAGGAAGTAGCCGGAGCGGTGGGGGAAGTCCCAGAGGAGAGGGCAGCTAAGGAGGAGGAGTGGGTCGCCGGAGAGGAAGGGGAGCCGAAGATATCCTCGAAGGCTATGGCTAGCGACTGATACCAAGTTATGGGATTACTTTCACACTATATTAGCTCAGAGATTGAAGTTACATATAATGGGGAGAACCCCAACGGGCTCCCTGGAGGTTAGGCACGACCTGCCTAGGCGTGCGGGACTAGTGCATCTAGATCCTACAGAATAGGGAGGAGAAGATTACAACGAGTCCATGTCATACAAGGGTTGTTACAACAGAATAATATACAACACGCTAACATGAAGTTCGGGGTTGAGTTTTAAAGCACATGGTTAGTTTAGGGTTGTAATGTGGACTTTTCTCAATACAATAATGCATGTTGCTGCTGGCAGTTGGCAAGAGAACTAACACTAAATAACCACGTGAGCTATACTGAGTTCTTATGTATTTAGTTTTCTTGATTTATCATTCCTCTAAGTAAAATTATGCATTTGTATACAAGGACTAACCAATTAATGAGTGACCATATTCCTGCAGGAAGCTAAACCTATTGCTATCAAGGGGAGAGAAGGCATGCTTCGGACATTTAACAGTGTTGCTCTCATGTTTTTTATCACTTTTTTTAGAAGACAGGCTTTTTTCACCCTAATATCACTTTGATTGCAGTTACTTCGGCTAAATTTATAGCATTCAAGCAGTGGATCATGGCGGGTTGTTCTAGTGGACTCATCTATGTGTACAGTTACAGTCCGGTAAACAAGAATCCAATGAAGAAAATCCGAGTGCTGCAACGACCCTCAAAACCTGTCCATTCTTTGGCTGTTCATGCAACTGAACCTTCATCAAAATCTGTCAATTCTTTGGCTGTTCATGCAACTGAGCCTTACGTGCTGTCAGCATTCCAAGATGGCAAAATTTTGATCTGGAATTATGAGAATGACTGGGAGCTAATTAAAACAGTTAATGCCAAAAGCCTTCCTGTAGAGCTTGTCGAGTTTAACGACTATGGAGAGTTAATGAAAATATTTCATGCCAAAAGCCTTTCTGTGGGGCAAGTCGCGTTTAGCCCAGAGGACACTGATATGTTTGCTAGTGCCCAGGAAAATACAATAAAGGTTTGTTTAGGTCTCATCTACATGTGTTGGATAAACGAACATTCCAATCAATATCAGTTTTCCTGATACATGTATTTGTTTGAAACTGCAGATTTGGAACCTGCATTCCGGTGAATGTAAGGACATATTGTCTGGGCATTCTGGTTTGGTGGTGTGTTTGGATTACTTCCATCTGGGTGATAAGCTACACTTGATCACTGGTTCACAAGACAGAACTGCCAAGGTATGGCATTTCCACTGAAGAATAGGCTAGCCCTTTGTCATACGTACAGAATATTTGTTCAATCATGATTTTTTTTTCTCTTGTGGAGTTAGATCTGGGACTGCGAGACTGGAAGGTGTGTTCAGACCTTGAAAGGGCATATGGATGTTGTTAAGAGTGCTTGTTGCCATCCGGATCTTTCAATACTAATTACAGGTTCAGGGGACGGGTCAGTTCGTCTGTGGGACTCCAACACTTTCCGGTAATTATTAACTACCTTGTAGCATTACAAGTCTGGACACGTGCACGATGCATGATCTTATTCACCCACAACTTAAATATGAGGTGTATGCATGCTAGTTACCATTTCATTATTCCCTCTACGGTCATTTTACAATGTTACTGTATCCTATTTGAATTTGGAATATAGATTGATTGAAATCTAAATTTGTCAATATTCTTAATTCGTAACCCAATTTGAACTGCCAAAAAGGCAAGAATATTATGGTTTGACCTCTATTGATGTTGTGATAGTTCCCATGAAAATGCATGCTCTTTGGGAGGCACTAATATCAAAATTCAGCTTTAGCTGTTTAGAAGTCAAAATCTTGGCAGGCTCTGATCTTTGTTATATGTCGAAGGTTCCATTATGTCAATTTTAGCTCTTATCCTTACATTTTGCTTTCTTAAAAATATTTAACACCTGATCTGGAAAATGCCTTTTCTTTGGGAGGCACTAATATCCAAATTCAGCTTTAGCTGTTTAGAATTTAATATCTTGACAAGCTCCGATCTTTGTTTGGATGGCCAAGGTTCCATTATGCCAATTTCAGCTCTTATCCTTACATTTTGCAATCTTAAAAATATTTAGCACCTGACCGGGTTACAGTTAGGGCCAACGAAAACTTAAAGATTTGAACTAAATTAGGGTTGTAAAACACTACAATCAAAGTAATTGTTGGACCAATACCTTACACATAAAGTTCTAACTAGCTAATAAAGGAACACATCGGACCCAATCTACCTAAGTATTGTTTAATAAATAACTACTCCCTCTGAACCAAAATAAGTATTGTGGTTTTAGTTCAAAGGGAGAACATTATTCCACAAGACATTTTGACCAGTTTGGCATTTTGTGGTAGTTGATCATCTTTAAGGTAAAGTCTACAACAGATGTTTTAACAATGTGCATCACATTCTTCCAGACATGAGCGTACACTCAGCCTTGACCTCGGAGAAGTGTATGCCATAGCAAGTTTGAAGGGAACACCAAGGTACATGATCAAAAGTATCATGTTTTCTATACTTATATTTGGTTACAAAGAAAGTTGTTTTCCTACTACTGCATAATTTTTAAGTAAACTAGAGGATACTCCTTGTGTTGCTGCGTGAATTGGTTAATAAGATAAGAACCAAAATTAAACATACATACGACTTATTATATTTGATTATGTATAGTTGTAAAATATTTTTTGAATATAAGTAGAATAATTTAATGGAAAATCTTAATCCATGCATGATTGCATCTTAAGGTGGGCCCTATCACATTCATAATTGTATGGTGATGTGACATACTTGTATGTTGAGATAAATTAGTCAGTGAAGATGACTCTCTTAGGTATATAATATTACATATAAGTACCAAAACTGGACTAGGGTTGCTACAGTAAAGGATTGGTATTTTTTTTTTTTTGCAAATCGCTGCTACTTCTCGGGTCTGGCATTGCAGATAGCACTGACTCTAGCTTGATGACACTTTGACAATGTTTTTGACTCGTGGGGGCCATCTATTTGTTGTGATGTGGCATCACAAGTGGAGAACTCGATGACGTGGACATAGACCCACTCTCATCTCCATCCTTACATCTCTCCCGCCTTACTCTCTCACTCTCGATCTCTCAATCCATCGGTAGCTATTGTCGACCTTATCGCCCCTCCGCCGATCTCGACGGTAACGAGCGTGGTGCTGCAACTGCAAGTGTTATTCATCGACGAAAAGTAGTGCATTGGCTAGGAAACTGATGGAGCAGGAACAAGAAGAAGTAGAACTAGCGGGGAGCACTAGTGGAGCATCAACCTCGGGACCCAAAGGACCAGCAACGACTAGCAGTGGAAGCGATGTTAGGGGACGACAATGGTAAGCCACTGCACTTCATGGTGTCATCCTCCCATCCTTCATTTGCTAGAGCAGTGACTTCATCAACGACAACGACACCGACGCTGACAGTGAGTCGATCTTGGGTGCTAAGTTGGCCGGCTAGAACTTTGAGCTTGCCACCAACACTGAGCCTGCCACCAATGACCCCTAGTTCATTTGCACCGTGTGGAAGCCCCTGTCTTGATGACAAGCATGTCGGCTTCGGCCAGGTCATCAATGTCCACCCTGCTAATCTCAGGCTGCCTACCGGGAACCCATCCGATGAATGTCGTCAAAGAACTAAAAATAGAATATACATCGCCCTCACCTTAGAGCATAGCTTTACCTGTACCTACACCTATTGTTATTGTGGTATACATGAGTCACTGAGACTCAGCAATAACATTACCAAGGATATCAAGACGAAGAATATTTAATGGTTTGGATATGGTTAAGTGGTGAGGTTGCAGCAAGCACTAAGCATTGGTAAACCAACTATTCCTATGAGTACTAGAACAAGCAGAGTAAGTTCTACACATAAAGGGGGACAACAAGTAGTATGACCAAGAAAGTGATCTTGAACGCCTACTTACATGTCATTCATAACCCCATTGTGTTCTCTTCTTAATCCCAATCTCACAAGAAGAGGCAATCACAGTTATACATGTGGTTGGCAAATTTTTGTTAATTTTAGTTTGAAGGTCTCTACAAACGAAGGTGATAAATTTCCAAGTCGGCCTTCACCACGGACACGACTTTCCAAAAGATTTAACCATCCAGGGGTGCTCCAACTCATTATAAATTATCAGATGCATACATTGGAAACCTCATCAACATGTTGCCACGAAGCATCGTAGGAGTTCGGTGTAACATGTACTTGACCTAATGTAAAAAAAGTCCAAAGAGACCTCCCCGTGTGTCGACCCTGCTCCAGAGCCAAACACACTCTTCCCTGAACGGCACCGGATGGGCAAAGGATACAATAGCCAAAACCTCGAGTTCCCCGCGGTAGCACCGCATCCCGCCTTGTTTTGGACCAAACACCCTTGGCGCTAGCCCACCTGCTTATGTTGTATCCAAAATCCACAAGGGGGCAACCCTCTATGCATTAATTATTATTACAGTTTTATGTTGGCAAATTTAGAACCAATGTTGAGGTCTCTCTGGAAAATTTCAATGGTAGACCAAGTGAACAAGGGGGCCCAAAGACCCTGCACATGTTAGGAGCGCTCATCAAGGACCATAACTCCAGTATTATGGAAACAAGGATGGCAAGAGTGGAACAAAACATCAAAAAAAATGCCAAGCTGTCCACCCGTTACTAAGTATGTAGATGGATTAATTAAATATGCATGATATAATGATATCCCAATATATCCATGTCCCAAACATGGAATAACCTGCACCTGTAACTAGCAAAACTATAAGAGGGGTTGAGCAAGCTGTAACATAGCCAAGCAAATGTTTGCATAGGAGGTGGATGTTAGGGACTTTATCATGGAAATTGGGAGGCTTTCAAACAAGTGGTAGGTAGCGAAACCAAACTCTAGCATCGAGACATCTAGGAAAGTAAAGCTACCAATTGTATCCATGGTAATGATCATCCTTGCTTGAAATCCTGCTTTGAATAAGATTGAATCCATGAAGCGTAGTTGAACGAATCCTCGCACTCTGCGGGAACCATCAAGAAGAAGAGAAACCGGAAAGAAAAAAATGATACAACAAACAAACATAAGATGTCCATGGCATTATGCACAGTCAAGCATGGCGCATGTCAATTTAAAGATGTATGGCATGGCAAGGTGCAACAAGCAAACACTACACATTGCATATTGATGAAACTCCACATTCAATTATTTAGTTTAATCTTCTTTATGTACTTAAGAAGTTTAAATGTTGTTAACATGGCAATAGGTTAAGCCTAACTAAACTACCTATGTAGGCAATTTAAATGAGGCCGGAAATAACATATATAGACTTTCCGGAATGACCCCATATGCAATTTACGTATTTTCTATTGTTCTTCCCTAAATCAATTTTATTGTTGTCAAGGAAAATTGGGTGCAACATCGTATTTTATGCCCTTTTCTAGTCCATTTACATATATACTCCTTCCACTTTCTAAATATAAGCCCGTAAGAGATTTCAATATGGACTACATATGGATGTATATAGACTATTTTAGAGTGTAGATTCGCTCATTTTGCTCTGTATCTAGTCCGCATGGAAATCTTTAGAAGGTCTTATATTTAGAAACGGAGGGAGTAGTTCATTTAATTCGGAGTTACAGTTAATTAGTTATGAATTAAACCATTTTAGAAAGTTATTAGAGCAAATTAACGCAAACAACAAGCTAAACATTTTTAAAATGAGTGAGTTGCATATTATGAATGTACACGAAATTTTAAGAATTTCTCATATATAATTTGTTTTAATCCAATGCAATGGTAAGAAGTTATTATATGCTTCAAGTTTAGGGTGTTTTATGTAAATCTATAGTTCCTGGACAAATAGCTAAGTCCGCAGAACCCGAAAAAAACATATACATGCGAATCGGCTGGAACTGGGCTACATAGAGTGGGCACTGGACAACAATGCGATGCACATGGCACGAGATGGATGGGGCTTCTCACCTTGGGCCTTGGGCGATTCGGTGGATAGGTGGGCCGATTGGGATATTCGCAAGCAAGGCCCATGGCGAGGTTGCGGGGACCAAGCGCGGAGGCGGGAGGCGGTCTATGCGGGTGCTTACTCCTCTCCTCGTGCAGGAGACCAACGCAGAGGAGGCAGGACACGATGGCACCGGTCAACGGTGATGGCATGCAGTGCTTGAAGTAACGACGATGCCGAGGATGGATGGATATCGTCATGGGGTGGCCGATCTGGCGGCGGGCGATGGTGACAGAGCTCGGGTCGCGGCTCCATCTAGATAGGCGACGTCGGTTCCCTTTGGTGACCATGGCGGTGCGAGTACCTGAGAGTGATAGAGAGGAGGAAGATGATAGTAATGGGGGGCAGGGGAAACGGAAGGAGGAGAAGGAAGGCAAGGGCGGTGGCACTCGGGTCGTCGGAGATGGTGGAGGTGCTCGGGAGGAGCTCGTGTGGCGATGGGCTCCTCCTGTATCGAGGGTACTCGATCCTTTGGTCTACAGGGAGGCTCGGGAGGCTTTCTGCGCGTGAGCTATTGGATGGCCGATTTGATGGCCCAGATCGCTGCGGGCTGGCTAGATTTCAGAGGGAGCTAGAGGTTGCTGGTTGGGGGTGGCGGTGGATCCCGAGGGAACTGGTCTTGGGCTGTTACACTGTGGCCATAGTCGGCAGAGCCACCAACGACGGAGACACGATTGTTGCTCTCAAGGCAGCCCATGACACATTCAACCGCCCGCCGTGGCACCCTTCCACGGCGCCCAAACTCTTCAATAGTGCAACACTGTTGGCCATGTCACCTAGCTCGTCCTCGAGGGCCTCAACCTCATGAGCGCCCTGGCAGCACTCCTGCTCGCGCTGAAGGCGCATGCTCAGCTTCCAATCGAACGTGCTCATGGGCCCGTCCCTGCCGGCCTTCCTGCTATACTCCCCAACCTTAAGCTGCTCTACCTCATCAACAACCCCCACTCCGGTGAGTTGTTGGGGCAGCGAGCCCAGATGTCCCGCTCAACGCAGTGCTCCTTCACATGAACCTTCTGACGGGACCCGTCCCGCCGCTGCCGCCACCCACACTATGGTTGTTTGACGGCTCTGAGAACCGTATGTCTAGTCAAATCCCGGTGGTGCTCGTCGCACCGTTTTCCACCGCCGCTAGGAACGACTCATTGGTTGTGCCAGCTCCGGCATTGAATAGGTTGAGCGAAGCCACCGCACCAAGATGATTTTGTCCTTGTTACCACGAGTGGCGTGTGCCTCATGTGCCCTGTCAGTAGCGACTAACGGGCCCCACCAATTATTATTTCTGTTGGAACGTGGTCAAGCGGCTATCAATGCGATATGTAATGCCATGCTCAGGAAGCGGTAGTGATTTGATAAGAAAACGATGCGGTACCAATCCATTACGCTAGCCCCGATTGTGGTAGTTTTGTGTAATGTACTCCATAATCTTTTAAGTGTGTAGCTTCCACTTTTCAATATATTTAATTCTGGATTTTGCTCCTCTGAATGCCGCTTGTAATAGTCCTTTGAAGGCTTGCAATCTTTTGATGCTGGTGGAGTTCTAACATTATTAGACTTATTGTTTGCATGAATAGTCATTTAATTATTACACATATATTTATATGTATGACCTCTGCGTAACAATATGGGTCGTTTATGATAATAACTTGATCTTTATTGTACCAATGTGTTTTCAAGAAAATAAGTGTATAGTAGGAAAGTATGTTAAAAAATGGAATAAAATTGATTTGGTGGTGTAGATGTTTATTATAGTTCTACACTCATGGGAGTATGTACTCCCGCTCCTCATATCCACACAGCTACAATTGTTTCTAATATGCTTCATTAATAATTACTAGATATCCCAAAATGAGTTTTATGATAAATTCTATTCGGGTCCCTATATTTTATATTACTTTTCATATAAACTACTCTTTTGTAAAACAAAAAGGGGGTAAATTCCATTTGAGTCACTATATACTCATGGTCAAACCTAAAAATCGGTGTTTTGGAAACCATCTGAAAAGATAGTTTAATGTGCACAATCGTTAGTTCTCTGTTTGGCCCTGTTTATTTCAATGTCGAAAAAACATATTTTAGAAAATGTGAGTTCTCTATTAAGCCTCTGCATCAGTTATCTCCAGTATAAAACTCCAAGTAATGTGCAACATGTTAATTTATTGTAGGATCGTGATTGGAAATGAAAAAGCTTTAGTACTGGTAGATATAGACCTGGAAGGCAGGAAATATGGTGGTGTGCAGAGCACCAAAGGATTAGCACGGCTAGAAATAGACCTGGAGGACAAGGATCGCAGTGCGGAGAACACCGTCGCGGTCATGGATTCCACGAAAGACACATGTCAAATGAGCGAAGAGGTGAGTTCTCTAATAACTAAATAAAGTCTATTAAATTTATTTTTCAATAAAAAGTCGGTTATATAAATTTGAAGAGAAGAGTATGAACCAGATAAGAGGGGCCAATTGGCCAGACAGACTTAAGTTTTTTTACAAACTACTCCCCCAATTCTCCAAGTGTTTTTACAAACTACTCCCCTTAATTCTCCAGAAGTTGTTGTTTTGGACATGTACACAGTCTGCTAAGTGTATTTTCTTATTTTTAATCTCCTAGAAAACCTATACTTATTGTGTTTGTGTAACTGATATAAATAATTAAAAAGAGACTCGTAGTAAAAGTTTGACTAGGCCTATGTCCAAAACAACTGCTTTTAGGACACCCACACCATTAGATGTTTATGGATGGATGCTTGAAGTATAAGAGTGTACAGACATCATTAAGCAAACTATGTTGGAGAAGATGACTATCACGAGGCCTGTTCAAGAAGCTGGCCATGATTTCTTTTTCTTTTTGTTTCTGTATGCCAATTTTGGTCGGTATCTATGCTTGGCTTTGCTTGACATTGGTTAATAATTAATAATATATGGTTGTGTGCATCAATTGATGCACAGGGCAGGTTTTTTTTTTATTCTACAAAAAAGTTTGATCTACTAGAATGCAATTATCTTTTTGGGCTATGTACATCAGCACCTCTTAAGCAGCCGTACTAAAAGGTAAGCATCCATGATATCTATCTATGAAAGGAAAAACGAACCTGTGTAAAGCTAAGCACCACCCCATACACCTAGATGCTCTTAGGGAACTAGAAGGGAGAAAAAATTATTTAGATTAACTGAATGTATAGCTGGCGCTCAAGTATAGAATCGACATATATTGCGTAGCAAATGCAACTTTTCCTTGGGGCTTAAATCATTTTGATACAACAGAAGAATGCGCTATGCACTATAGATGTTTCTTAGTGTCATCTCTAGTAAGTGATACTTGAATGCATCTACGAATATGTGGTAATTAAAACTTAATAGGCACTATAGCAGAGTGAGCATCTATTGGCGGCCCGCAAACACCCTTCACTAACGCGTTTTGGCTCCTGTCGTTACTTGCATGTCAGTGGTGCTAAAAGAGCCCACTCACTGGTGTTAGTACAACACAAGAAACTAGAAAAACATGGGCTGGCGCGCCGGCGGCAGGGAGAAGCACCGCCGACTGCCGGCGATCTGGTGTGGCACCCTCGATCAGGTGTGGCACCCTCTGTTAGATGATGCCTCTAGCTGACCCCACCGACATTGAAGCTCCTCCTGCTCCCTGCCACGTTCGTCTCGGATGCGCCACGCCGGTCCTGGGCGGCGCCTTGTCCAGTTGCGCTTTGGTGTGCCTGCGCAAGAAACTGTTCGTGGTTGCCCCATGATGCAGCTCTTGCCAAAGTTGAATCCAATCCAACAGTACGGATCACATGATCTAGGAGATGACGGAATGGGTCTGGGAGAAAAGGAAAGAATAGAGCAAGGAGAGGAAGGGAATAGGGAAGGGTAGATCGTTTAAATGGTCAATGCTATCAGTTTTCTGTGCCCTTGATTTAGTGGTCAGAGTTACATTTTGCTGAGCCTTGAAAGCTGGCATTAATAAATGTTGTGATAATGGTCAGAGTTCCATTTTTTTCATTGATGAGGTAAACATGTTGGAACTAAATAATGATGTACATTAAGCCGAAGTTCTTCAATTGCATGTCTATCCTGCTCCCACTAATTGAGTACTTACTTATCGATTTGTTTTAGATAAGCTCATCGACTGTCCCAAGTGAGCTGATCAAGGTTGACCCCATCCAGTTGCGCTTCTCCGTTGCACGAATCGTGTCAAGTACATTGAAGATATGCAACGTTACTGATTACCATGTGGCTTTCAGTATAAATTCAAATAACAATAATACAGCAAAGTGCACCATATTGCCGAGCAAAGGAGTTCTGTCATCACAGTCAACGCTAGATCTTCTCGTAACTTATTCTTTTCCAAAAAAACCCGCAAAAGCTTAGAACCCAAGGTGCTCACTGTGAAGAGCACCGTCGTAGAGGAGAGTTTTATGACCAGAGATATCATACATGATTTGTTCAAAACAAAGAGGGGCCGAAATGTGCATCGCATGGAGCTGGCCATAGTGTTTGTAGCCTTCAAGGTGGGTGCAACCTTTGCCTTTTTTTCCCTTTTTGCGGGAACTTTGCTCTGTTTTCATTTGTATCAACCTACGCCCAACCAATTCTGAAATGTTTCTGACCATCTCTATCCGGTGTTTGTGAATAGACCATATCCAAAGTAAAGTCAGTGTCGACAATAGACGTGCATCCAACAGATCCATGGTGAGTGGATACATTTCTCGTGCTGGTGCAGAAATTGAGTTCTCTGTTTGCACTATGATTGCATTAATTAAGAAAAGTTCTTCTCTTGTGATACAGGATGGTCATTACTCAAGGAGACAAGTTTTTCCAAATGAACTACCATGCAAAGGCAAGTGAACGAACTCACTTGAGAATTTTCTACGAGCAATACAAAATTTTCAGTATATAAGAACAGAAACAAATGTTGTACTCAGGAAATTTTGATGCATTTTTATACATTAGGTCCTCGGACTACTTAGCCACCTGACCTTGTTTTCTTGTATCCTCTTGATGCAACATTATGAGTCAATAAAAGCGTGTTTTATCAAAGTAGAAAACTTAGCCGGCTGACCTTCAAAACCGATTATTTCATCCCCAACCTCTACTATATTGTTCAAGCAATCTTTAGCTGCTTGTTCAGGAAGGTGGTTTTGCCCACTTACCGTATGGCGCATCTTGCTGAATCAGTTTTGGCTACGCAGATTACGAAGTCACCGGAATACCAAGAGTATGTGGGAGTTATTGGAGTGTGTACCCCAACACTCTAGTTTTTTTCCCGTTACTCTTGTTGTCTTACATGTGTCCTCACTCGTTAACCTCCCTGATGAAACCTTGACCAGCACCACAAACCAGGGTTTTTTTTCAATGCGGGAGAGCTGCGTGTATATTCATTAAGAAGAAGTTTATACAACGCAAAAGAAAGGCATGACCACATACAAGTGACACGACACAAACTAAAACAACAGAAGGATCACTAACCCAAGACTTGGCGATCCACGACCTGAAGACGGCCAAACCAAACCCAGCCTAGTTTAGAACAGTAGTACGCCACACGGCAAGAAAGCAAGAATCATCCACCGCAAGAGCCAACGCGACCTCAACTCAACTACCATGACGATAACAACGGTAGCAACTGAAGCACAAGCATCGAAGGGACGAATCCACCATCAGCCTTGAGATGGCACCACATGCATGAGACTAGGCGTAACATCGCCGAGCACCAAGACCACCAGACCAATTAGCTGGAGGGGATGACCATGAGGGGACGAGCACCAACCTAGGGGAATAGGAGGTTGCATGCAGGCATTGGGGACAAAGCCCACCAGGACCAATGTTGAGGCGAAGTAGGCACAACACGGAACGAAGCCAACAGAGGCCCATGCCCCTCACGACCAGATGACCTCCAAGGCTCCAACCAAAAATAACCAATGAAAGTCTCCTGCTGGTTGGAGACGAACCGACGGGAGGCATCTCGGCCAGATCCGGTAGAGCTACCGTCAGATCTGGGCAGCTGGCCGAGGACGACCAACTGGGGGGGGGGGGGGGGGGGGGGGGGGCGGCACGGGGGGGACCGTTAGATCCTAACACATTATAATCTGTTAACGAGCGCTCACGAGCTTAACGAGCTTCAAACAAACCGAGCCGAGCAGGTTTTTCTGCTTGTTAACCTTAACGAGCCGAGCTGCTCGTTAATCCACCCCTAGCATAATGATTGGGGGACTGGGTATAATATCCCAAACCAACTTTCCCCTCCAGCTTTGGCGACCATCCACGCCACCTCTTGTTGTCATCGCAGTAGAACGAAACACGTCATTTTATAATTGAGTTAAATGTATACCCCCCCCCCCCCTCCCCCCCCCCCCCCCCCCCTAAACTTTCATATTTCGGCCACATTACCCCCTCAACACAAAAACCGGTTACTTAATCCCCTCAGCTTTCCAATATCGGGCAAAACAACCCCTGAGAGGCCACCAAGCTGGTTTTGCGGGTTACTTCAGCCACGTGGCACACTGACCATACTTTCTTCTTTGACTCATCCTAGGACCCACATGTAAGTCTAATAAACCAGGACGCTATAAGGAGACACAGACCCTTCTTCTTCCTCGCTTTTCTAGGATCCCAATGTGGCGACAGACACGGGGAACCCAAGCGCCAAGGCAGTAAGGTCTGGGAGTATGGGAAGGTGGTCGTGGCTGCGCCCAACAGCTCCGGGAGCAAGGCGGCGGTTGCGTCTTGCTCTGGTTCACACCTCGCCGCTCCCATCGTCGATGAGTCGGGGCAGCGCTACATCGACGCCATCAGTTGTGTATCCACCAAGGCCGTCGCGGTCATGCGCCAAAAGGACAGTATCCCCATGGATGGTCATCTGCGCATAACTCCGAGGCCTCCAAACAAGTCGCCGGTGTAGAAGGTTGCCTCTTATGCATAGTCACTGCAGGTCTGTAGCCTCATGTTACCTCTTATCAGTACTGCCCGTTATGCACCGTCACAGCAGCTTCAAGTTGCTTCTTATGTGTCACACCAGCTGCCTAATGTTCCTTCTTACACATCGCAAATGTCATCAAACCCACTTTACCAAAGCAAATTGCATACTTGCAATGTTCAGTTAAACGCAGATTACTCACATGAACTGGACTAGGTGAGAGTATCCATTGAGGGGCGTGTGAAGCGTTGTACTAGAAGTGTCCACTGCCCATCATTCAGCATCCCGAAAAGGGACTCATTTGCTGCAGATAATTACAGATTCTATATAGATATAGAGCCTCAACAAGTTCGCTACATCAGTGCTGCTCCTTTCCTTTCCCATACCGCTGATGCTTAAGTGGGTTTGCTGATAGGAAAACACCATGCAGAACGCGGTGGCGAGGGACACAGTGTTTGCTGAATGCACACACCTAGACGACGAGGGGCGGGGGCGCAGACATGGGCACCGACCACTTGCTGCTCGTGCTCATGCATTGAAGTTGTTGTACTCGAGCAAAGATATAGGGTTGGAGCTGTGTGCGCGTCCTCCATCTGGTAATACGAAAACGGTGTTTGCACAAGCGCGGAAGCGTTGATCAACATGTACGTGGATGCTGGCCTCCATGCACATGAAGCGTTTGATGGAATGCCCGGCATAGTGGCGTTTTCCCACCTTGCCTCGCCAACACGTCAAAGTTAGGGGGATTAAGTAACTGGTTTTTGAGGTGAGGGGGTAACGTGACCGAAATCTTTGGGGGGGTGGGGGGTGGGGGTGTTTTGACTGGTATTGCATGGTTAGGGGGATTAAGTAACCGGTGGGGTATATATTTAATCCTTGCGTAATTGTTGCCTCTAAGAAGTCAGACGCACTCACTACCCCATGCTACCAGATATAGCTCAATGCCGGGGAGGCTATTTCCCGCTGGGCCAAGCGACCATGAGCGTGGTATTGTTTGCGTGACCAGACCTTTTTGCACAAGTTTAATCCTGGTGGATCCCTTGAAGGCCATAGTGGTTAATTTGGAGCTTCTCCTAAGGAACCAGGCATGGCATCAATGATACGTTTAGCCCGGTAACCATACTGCCTACCATTGGGACCAAGCTCTCCCTCGTACTGTCTTTCAGATGGATTGTTCATTAGATCAAACATGAATAACACCTTCACACATGAATTCTTGCTGATGAGGTGAGAACGTTGGGGACTGAAGGCGTCTAAGTTGGAGAAGGCCTATTAACTCCAGGTCTTGATGGGCGGCGCACGGTCATGAGCGTGGTGACCTCAGAGTCCATCAATCTGGTGTGGCAACCACTTGGCATGGTGATGTCGTGGTAATCTTGTGCATATATATCAACCATATGTGTAGATTTTTGCTGGTGTACATGTACAAATCAACAAATCATTAAACTGGTATTACTACTACTCATACGGTACTGCTAATATGTTGATTTCGAGTAGCACTTCGTTCGATCTTGGCTACTCCAGCTAACCATCTCAGTTTTGCTCAGTTGCCATGCTTAATTTTCTTGTATGTAAGAAGTAATTGACTTCTGTGCATATATCTACCTGCAGGAAGTGGAATTGGTTGAGTTGAAGGGGGGAGAAGGCATGCTTCTGACTTCCAGCACGTTGATCTAATGTTTTTCTTTTTGTCATCGCACATTTCGGCAATATAACATTAGATATCTATTCCATTGCAGTTAGTTTGGCTAAATTTATAGCCCGCGAGCAATGGATTTTGGCTGGTTTTACTAGTGGACTCCTCTGCGTGTACAGTTGTGATTCACAAAATAGACTCCATGTTCTACATGAACACTCAACATCTATCAAGTCTTTAGCTATCCATGCAACTAAGCCATATGTGCTGTCAGCATCCCGTGATGGTAAAATTTTGCTGTGGGACTATGGAAAGGACCGGCAATTGATAAAAACATTTGATGCCAATAGTTGGCTTGATAAAGGCGAAATTGTGGAGCAAGTTGCATTTCACCCCAAGGACAACGATTTGTTTGCCAGTGCCCAAGGCAATACAGTAAAGGTTTATTTAGATTTCCTATGCATGCATTCGTTAAACATCATTTTGGACGTTCCAAGTTTTCGTGATACATGTATTTGCTTGAAATTGCAGTTTTGGAATCTGCATTCGGGTGAATGTAAGCACATACTGTCTGGCCATTCAGATTCAGTGGTGTGTTTGGATTACTTCAATCTAGGTCACAAGCTATACTGGATCACCGGTTCACAAGACAGAACTGCCAAGGTATGGCATTTCCACCAAAGAATAGACTAGCCCTTTATCATACTTACAGAATATTTATGCAATCATGAGTTTTGCTTCTTGTGGGGTCAGATCTGGGACTGCGAGACATGGAGGTGTGTTCATTCACTGAAAGGGCACATGGATGTTGTTAACATTGCATGTTGCCATCCGGACCTTCCAGTACTCATTACAGGTTCATGGGACGGGTCAGTTCGTCTATGGGACTCCACCACCTTTCAATAACTATTAATCATTAACACCCATGATGCTTCAATATGAATCAATACAGGACTCTGAACACCCGGGTGCCCCTGCACCCTCCATGAACAGTAAATTCAAAAAAAATTGGAAACAAAATAAAAAAAATTCTGAAACTTTGGGACATCAAATATGATCAAACATTGATGTTCTTGCCAAGTTTCAGCCACAAATAACATTCAAGGAGCCCTCAACAAAAAAGCAAAATCACTGTTCAAAGTTTATATGCACTTTTGAGCAGTGATTTTGTTTTTTTGGTGAGGGTTCCTAGAATGTTATTTGTGGCTGAAACTTTGCAAAAACGTCAAATGTTTAATCATGTTTAATTTGGTGCCTCAAAATTTTAGATTTTTTTATTTTTTCATTTTGTTTTGAATTTACTGTTCATGAGAGTGTAGGGGCACCCGGGAGCTGTCACACCTTAGAGAATCAATGAAAATCCTCCTTTATCCAAAAATTCTTAACACCTCGGTAGCATAATCTGGACATTTGCATAGTGCACGAACTTATTCACCCACAAATTAAAGATGTTTGTTTAGATGACTAAGTTTTCATATATACATATAATTCATTAACCCCATTAAGCTTTGATCCGTATGCAATCCTGAAAAAATTGACACTAGGTGGGGCTTCACAATTTCTAGTTCACTACCATTAGCCATATATGATGTTGACACAGGATTGACAAATGTATAAAGGATTTAACAGATTTAAAAGAGAGAGAAATAAAGGATTGGACTAAATTAGTATGTGGACTGTTGAGTCGAGGGGAGAGACATACCTCGCAGCTCTCTCTCTCTCTCTCCCCCTCTCTCTCCCTCTCTCTCTCTATCTATCTATCTATCTATCTATCTATCTATCTCTCTATCTATCTCTCTATCTATCTATCTATCTATCTATCTATACCTATCTTATGGTCGCTTCAGGACATGGGTGGACTCGATGCGCCTCTTCTAGGGCTTGGGCCCTAAGAGACATACTAAGATGTGTTCAGGCTAATACCGGTTCAACACTCCCTTTCAAGATGGGTGGTAGATATCTATCATTCCCATCTTGTCACATGCCAAGTTACAATCATTTGTTCTCGGTCACTTGGTCAAGCAATCTGCAACCTGCTGTTCAAAGATAACATGAGTGAGGCTAATAATCCCATCATCAAGTTTCTCCTTAATGAAGAAACGATCAATTTCCACATGTTTAGTCATGTCATGTTGAAGTGGGTTATTACCAATGCTTATAACCGATTGATTGCCTCACCACACCCTTAAGGGTCCCTTTCTCAGAAGTTTAACTTCGCTCAGAAGGTGCTTCATCCAAAGCATCTCACTCAACCGCTGAGATAAGGCTCTATACTTAGCTTCTGCTGTTGATCTAGACACAATTGTTTGTTTCTTGCTTCTCCATGACATCAAATTTCCTTCCACAAACACGCAATAGTCAGAAGTTTGATTGTCTATCATCTTGACAACTGGCCCAATCAGATTCACTATAGCCATCTAACTCAATCAGACATCCAAAGTATATTTCCGTTGACATAAAGATATTCCCTTCTCTGTTTGATCCACTTCAATGCCAAGGAAGTATTTTAGGTTGCCCAAATCCTTTACCTCAAATTCCCTGCTCAGACACCACTTCAATCTCTCTATTTCCTCCTTATCATCTATAGTGATAATGATGCCATCCACGTAGACAACAATAATGGTGATCTTCTGACCATAGTACTTGTAGAACATCGTGTGATCACCGTTACATTGACCATACTCCATACCATAGATAGCTCGTCTAATCCTATCAAACCATGCCCTCGGCGATTGCTTCAGTCCATACAAGGATTTCTTCCTGCAACTCACCATGCAGGAAGGCATTCTTGACATCTAATTGATGCAACTTACACCCAAAATTTATAGCACTTTGCCACTGGAGCAAAAGTCTCATCATAGTCAATTCCATAAGTTTGACTATATCCTCTGGCGACCTATCTGGCCTTACACCCTTCCACCTTCCCTTTGGGGTTCTGCTTCATAGTATAAATCCACTTGCAACTCACTGCTTTATTTTTTGCCGGCAATGTGGTTAGCACCCATGTCTTTTTTATCCTCGGTGCTTCCAACTGCTCTATCATTGCTTCACGCCACTTTGGATCTTGCTTGGCTGCCTTCCTATCCTTTGGGATTGATACAGTTTGAAGGAGGCAATGACGAACACTCAATACGAAGGTGATAAAGGCTCATAAGACATACAAATTCAAATGTCATGATCACAAAAAACCTCTGATGGTAAAGCCCTTTGTGCTGCTTCACGTGTCCCCTTTTGCAACATAATAGGAAGTTCCACTGTGTCAGATGATCTTGCTTCAATGCCTTGCTGCTCCCCTTGCACCGACTGCCCCCCTGCACTCGCTGCTCCTTCTGCACATGTGGCCCCCGTCGAGACTGTACCAAACATGTGTTAGATGAGGCATGCACTTATGGTTGTCGTCAAGGGTACACTAGGGTAATATTATGCCACCGATCTACAGGGAGCTGGAGATTACCAATATGAATGGAACCCACTGTTGGTTGGACCTGAACCTGCACATTACCAACTAGAATTGTACCCACAATTGGTTGGACTTGAACCTGCACATCATCATCAGTGTTAGTATTAGCAAAATAATATTGAGTGTGAGATACAGCCTTATCCCCATCTTGACCATCCTGCACAGAGTGGAGGTGGTCCAGCTCTTGAAACAACACGATTAGATCTATTGGCTCACCATATAATGGCTCAGATTCCCTGAAGGTTACATCCATACTGACAAACCTGCGTTTCTCAAAGGGACAACAAAATTTATACCCATGCTAACTACTCCCTCTGTAATGAACTGCCAAAACATCTTATATTTAAGAATGGAGGGAGTAGAAGAACAACCCAGAAGAATACATTTCACTGCTCGTGGATGAAGTTTCTCAACAAAAGGTCGGTTATCTTGAACAAAACAAGTACTGCCAAACGACTTTGGGGGAACTTAGTTTCACCATATATCAACTAACGTGGAGATTCCATGCCTGGTATTCATGATGGTGCCTGCTCGATCAGGTATGTGGCTGCCATAAGTGCTTCACTCCACAAGAACTTGGGCACATTCATCATATACATCATCGGTCGAGCAACCTCAACAGTATGTCGATTCTTCCTTTTTGCCACTCCATTCTAAGAAGGGGTGTCTGGGCATGAGGTTTGATGAAGAATACCTTGATAAGACAAGAAGTCCCCAAAGGTGTTGTTCACATACTCTGTCCCATCATTAGTCTTGATCACCTACACCTGAAACTCATTCTTCACCACATGAAAATTCTGAAAACAGCTAAACACCTCATCTTTGTGATGCATCAAATAACTCCATGTCATACAAGAATAGAAATTGATAAATTTTACGAAGTACTTCATTTCATTCATTTACACAACTGGGCAAGTCCATACATCTTAATGAATCAACATAAAGGGGATATGCTTCTAAGCCCCTTACTCGCATATGAGGCTCATGTGTGTTTGGCATATTCGCAAGCATCACATGTCAACTTGCCATTGCCTGTCCCAACATAACATCCAGAAAGGTTCTACTCATCTTATGAAAAGATAAATGTATCATCCTACAGTGATGGATCATCGCCTTCCTTTCCTTGTTCTCCATGATCACAGCACACACCAAGTCCGGTTGCACCTCCTGGTCCATGTACCAAAGCCCTCACGCCTAGTGCCAGTTCCAAGTGTTTGCCTTGTCCGTCGCTCATGGGTCACACAACCGAATTTCTGTTTGATCAATTAGAGCACTGAAACTAAAAGAGATCAAATTGAAGGAAAACTTGTCACATGTAAAACTGAGGATAGGGAGATGGTCGGAGTGCATTTTACTGTGCCAACTCCCATGACAAGCTGTTTTGTGCCATCAACAGTTTGTATAGTGTTGTGTGAGAAGAAGGATGCTTACTATAAGACACGAACGCACATGATTTACTAGCAACGTGCTTAGATGCTCCAAAGTTAAGAACTCACTCCGGAGCACTCTCATTAGTAGTAAGAGATGCCTTGTCTGGGTTACCTTCATCAGTGGAGGCCTAGTGAGTAGAAGTCTCCATAGTCAATATCATCTACATCTTTACCTTTTGATTTCCTAGTGTCTCCTGGAACTGCCATGTGAGCTCTGTCACCCCTTGGTTTTCCAGAGTAGCCACCTCTATCCCTAGGAGCCTGACCCCGTGAGGTCCCTGGGTATCTACCTCTACCTCTGGCACTCCTGCCTCTGCCAGTCCCCCCTATGTTGTATCCCCTACCTTTGCCAGTCCCCCCTATGTTGTATCCCCTACCTTTGCCAGTCCCCCCTCTGTTGTATCCCCTGTCTCTGCCATGAGTTGGGCAGTCCCAGCTCGAGAGACCTACCTACCTACAAATATGATAGTTGTTGGGGTCTCTGTTGGGATCTGTCCACTTTGTGCACTTAGTGACTGCAAATGTTGAAGTCGGCACAACCTTCATGTATGCATGCTCTAGAGATAGCCGCACCTCCTCTTGAGATGTTGCTGCAATAGCCACATCAATAGTAGGCAGAAAAGGTTGGTGTAACAGGGATGCCCCTGCCATGAAAGAAACCTTGGAGCCCCTCCAACAGTTTTGGCACACGCCTGCGTGCAATCCACTTGTTCCCTGACTAGATGGAAGCCACATCATAGAGTTTCAGAGGATCGCATTTATCTTTCTCTGCCCACAAAGTTTGCAACTTTGCCACATATGCCATCACTGTCATGACGTCACCTTGGCGCAATAGACTGATCTTTCCCTCAATCTGAGCAATTAGCATGACATTGCCCTTGCTTGAGTACAGGGTGGACAGAGTCGTCCATATCGCAGCGGATGTGGATAGCCCATCCATAGAGCATACAATGAAGGGCACCATTGTGTTCAACAACCAGCCAATGAGCACAGAGTTTATGACCTACCACATATTTTCCTCCGATGTAGTCTTGTCTCGCGCTTCCTCAATAGCACCCAACAAGTGTCCATCAAACTATAGGAGATATGCCCTAGAGGCAATAATAAATGTTATTGATTATCTCCCTGTTCATAATTATGTTTATGTTCCATGCTATAACTGTTGTGGTTCCCGAGCCCGTATATCCATAAAGGCTCTGGGGAGAACCCATATGCACGTGTGGAATAATAAACGGTAAAATGTATTCCTAGTCGTGCCTCTAAGACTAGCTCAAGTGTTGCATGATGGTTATGTTTTCCCAATCATGGGCATGTCTATGCCAAGCAACTTTGAGGGCACAATGTCAGGAAGGACATTTGTGTTGAATCGACCCGAATTGATGTTATGCTATGAGATACATTCATCACAAGTTAATGGTTTATAACACAGAGATAGTTAATGTTTGCATAATTCCTAAGACCATGAGAGTATCGAGTTTCTTCATGCTTGCTTCATGAACTTTGGGGTTTGTTAAACGTCATCCGTAACTGGATGGCTATTACGGCGGCTTACGGGTTCATGGGAAAGTATGTTAAGTGACTTGATAGCTCAAGATTGGGATTTGCTCCTCCGACGATGGAGAGATATACTCGGGCCCTCTCGGTGTTACGGTGTCCATCATCGTCTGGCCAGACACTTTGTGATTTGATCACGGGGATGCCGGAACACGAAACGAGAAAAGAGAACAAAACCGGTAACGAGGTAACTTGCATAGTGGACAAAGTGTTGGCCCACGGGGATGCAATAAATCTCACCTCAGGTGTTTGTGATATATCGTGAAGCAACAGGAATAGCTCACCGCAACTGGAGGTTCACTCGAATATTCATTCGTGTGGGTAGAGGGGTCAATATGGGTGTCCACGGCTCCGATGTTGATCATTGATCGGAAGGGGTTCCAGGTCATGTCTATACTTCACCGAACCTATAGGGTCACACGCTTAAGGGTCATCTATCTGCTGAATACTAGACAGGGAGTCTGAGAGAAAATCACCGAAAAAAGTTTCGGACACCGGAAAAGTTTCAGACAGCGGAAAAGTTCCGCAGAGAGAGGTCACCGGATGAGTTTCGGTGAAACTGAAAAGTTGTTTCAGGGGATACCATAAAGTCAAATTGGTTTTGGCACATGCTTGATAATTCTTGGAGAATGCCAGAATCATTCTGGAAGCTTTCTGGAATTTTTCGGGATAATAACCGGATATGCTCCGGACCTGCCGGAACCACTTCAGATGCTTTTCGCAGATGAAAATCACTAAACCGGAATTGTTTTAGAACACGTTGAATATAATTTTGGTGGGTACTGGAAATGTTCTAAGCCCACACAAATATTTTCAGTTCGAACGGACGCTGAAAAATGTCATTGTGAATAGTGAAAATCAGCTTTATGGTTACTTTATGGAAAGCCACCTTTTGGGGCTTTGCTCCAAAAGATCTTGGGGATGACATGGATGGATAGGAGCCATTTTTTGGGCCCCTCATGGGGGTGTGGCCGGCCACATGGGGTATCCCCCCTTGGGGACCCTCTTGTTCATTGGTTTCACTCCTAGGTCCTTGTGGAAGGACTTCTTTCATGTGCATTTTGGGTTTTTGTGTGAAACTACCCTACCCCTTGGGATTTCCTATAAATAGAGGTGGAGGGGCAGCCCTCCACACTCATCCCTTCTCACATACAAGTGCCATGCATGATCTGGCTTCTCTCTCCCTCCCAGCGAAATAGTTTCGTAGAGCCGAAAGGATGTCTGGGTTCTGGTGGGAAGTAGTTCTGGACGGCGAAGCCCTGCCGGATAGATGACACCGTATGTGTGCAACTCTGTAGAGAGATCGTAGTTTCGGTCTTAGTTCGTGAGTGCCTCCCGAAGGGCTGTCCGTGTGACCGTCCGAGTTTCGGAGGTCCTCCCGAAGGGCTGTCCGAGTGACCGTTCGAGTTTCGAAGGTCCTCCCGAAGGGCTGTCCGCGACACCGTCCGGGGGACTATTCGACCGTCTCCCGGAGGGCTGTCTGAGGAGCAGATGAGGGTATACATCCTCGCGGTTGGGAGGTTGTAAATCCTAGCTGCGGGGATCTGCACCGCCGATCGTCATCGACTCTACTTCCCGCTGCGCTACGAGTCGGTAACGAAAAAGATCAAACCATGTATGCAGTCTCCATAGTGGTCCTGGGCTGGTGCGTAGGTCGGAAATTTTTTGTTTTCTGCTGCGTTACCCTTCAGTGGCATCATGAGCCGTGCTATGCGTAGATGCAGGTTGCGATCTAGAATACATGAGATGTATGGGTGTTGCACAATATAATTAGGTAGCAGATGAGTTCTATTACTGAAAATTATTCGTGCGGGTAGCAGATGAAATATGTTACCCGATGTTCTTGTTGCTTCCCTGGAATTTGCATATTTCTGATCTTGATAACAGTATGGTGGAGTTTCAATGTTCTGGCAATCCGCGATCCTGATTGATCAACGAAGTGCTAACAGTTCATTGAATTCCACCGTAGTTAAAAAGAAAGATGAAATTTCGCAAACGAAAGGGCAATGCAGATATGATCTGCACGGGGGTCATGCGTATGACGAAGTTTAGTATGGGGCTCAAGATTTTATTATCTCGTGTTTCAAACACCCTGGAACGTTAATCTAGCGACTTGAATTATCATACTTGATGATGAACGTTGGTCGCTGCGGTTTAAGTCAAAACCTTAGAAGCCACGTAAAATAAATTTTGCACAAAACCGATTAGAGGCGTCTAACTTGGTTTTGCAGGATGTGCATGTGATGTGGTATAGCAGTGCTCATACTAATTCGATTATGTATGAGATGACTATATGATGTAATTTGATTAACATGACCTGCGTGTCATGATTTGGCATGATGGCTGGAGCCATATGATTGCACTTTAATGACCTGCGTGTCAACCTTAAGTAATGCATTAATTTTATACGCTATGGAGATAGCAATATTATCTGGTGCATCGACAAGGTGGTGGAAATCTTCGCGAAGGTGAACACCAACACGAATGCCAAAGACGAAGAAATGAAATACTTCTCCGTCAGAAAGGGCTATACCATATCATGCTATTATGAATTGCGTGAGATGTTTATCCCTTATGATGCACCCTTCTTGATTGCGCGGTACTCGCTTTTTATTAGGGCGATCTCTCACAAAAATACCAAGTAGTTAGTGTTCTCCCAAGTGTAGCACCATCACGGCACCTATCTTTTCGGGGTGCGCCGTGTCACACGGGTACGAACGATTAGAGAAGTGTGAGGCGGGTGAGTTGAGACCTCGCAGCGAGATCACTTGGTTATCTTGACGTTCAGGCATGACCGTCATGAGCTCGGAACACACGCATCAAAAGATGAACAAGAGTCACATAGAGATGTGATTGGCATGTTGGCCTACCGGTTGAGATTTTTCGTCATCAGTGGTGTTACACCAATGGCGAACAATTTAAATGTGGGTCTTGTATCACTCACAATCAATTTTGAGAGATATTGATTTGAGTGGGAGCGCACTGTTGAATTAACATGTTTAATTCTTAGTGCAATTAATTATGAACATTGTCTAAGTGTTATATGCAAAATAGTTGTAGAATAATGGCTCGCGTTTCCACCTTCCCTATTAAAATTGAATAGCTGTTAAATATCTGGTTAAAACTTTACGATTGGTAACGTAATATGAGGATTGTCCTCAAAAGTGCCGAGAAGGACTTTGTCCTATCGCATGCTTTCCGTATCCTCCCGCTAATGCTATGGATCATGTGACTCTCGTCCTTCGATCCAAAAGCTAGAATTCTGTTACGGTCAAGTGGAATATGTTTGCTTCCATGAAACCCAAACTTCGAAAGTTGGGATAGTTATATGATATTCATGGAACTGAAAATTATTTTCAGATACAAACAAAGCAATGTTTGTTTGCAAGTATTAGTAAAAGTGTTTACTATGCATTTGACTGTTGGGAAAGGGATCCAGAAGAACGCCTGTCATATAATGAAAGGTGAATAAAACAACAACTTAAAGAGAAAGGAAGTGTCCAAAGGGTGTTAGTATGACTTACACGCCTAGGAAGTCCGGGGCTAATGCCACTCTTAAGTTGGGTGCTTCTTCTGAGAGTAGGAGAAATACTAAAAGTTAAACTGTTAGAAGTATAAAGGCAAAAGGAAAGAAGACTGGAATATCCAGCTCATGTATGAATGTCATACAAGTTTTTGATGTATAGAAGGCTGGTCAAAGATATAGTTCTTGCGAATTATGGTTAAACATGTTAATCACTAATTCTTGGGTATTGTGAGTTCATCACAAAAATGCCCGCTCGATTGCATTCTGTTGCAACTCGATGTAAGAACTACTATGGCCTGAAAGACTAGCTAGAAATGAGGTTAAGGTATACACATGGAACATAGTAAATGTTACTATACCTTCCATCGGTGTATTGCCGTCTGTATTTATTTTCATAATTCATTTAGAGTTTTACAAACTCTATCCCATTGCATAAGGTATCTTGCAAGAAGGTTGTTCATAAGAGAACTTTTTATGTTCGATGTTATGAATAACACAAGGGCCATACTTTCATTATGAATGAGATGTATGTTATGAATATTGATAATAATACAATACCTCTGGGTTTACTTTCATAATTCATTATAGAGTTTCATACACTCTAACCCATTGCACAATGTTTGTTGCAAAAGAGTTGTTCATAAAAACAACAATTGTTGTTAAGTATTATGAATAACATAAGGGCCATACTTCCATCATCGATGGGACGTATCTTATGAATATTGATGGTAATATGATACATCCATAACACTGACGCTAAATGTCGCAAGACTAAAAGAATACCACACAAGTGTGGCACTACATTTGGTCACATTGGAGAACCCGCATGGAAAATTCCATTATGATGGATTTTGAAGTCTTTTTGATTTTGAATCATCTGACACTTGCAACTTTCCTCCAAAAAGTGAAGTGACTAAAATACCGTTCACAGGCCATAAGGAATGAACAACAAACTTATTAGTGATCATACATTTGATGTGTGTAGTCCGATAAGTGTTGTTAGTGGTGGATTTATTTATCTTCAGAAACGACTCAAGTAGATATATGGATATTTATTTGATGAGACGTAAGTCTTGATCTTTTGAAATCATTCAAAAGGTTCTCAAAAATGAAGTAGAAGTTATTATAACAAGAAAATTATGTTTCTGCAATTTGATTGCACAAACGAATATTTGAGTTACATGTTTAGCGAATGTCTGATGAGTTGTGAAAGGGGTTTCATAACTTGCACCTCCCGGAACACCACTGCAAGTGGAAAGTCCGTGGAGATGTAATCAAACCATTTATGACATGGTAAGGTCAAAGATGACATAAATAAATTTTCCATTATCCCTTTTAAAGTGATGCTTTAGAGACTGCGGCTTTTACACTGAAAAGAGCTATATCGGGTCTGTTGAAATGAAGCCATGGTATGGTATGCCCAACCATGTTATATCTTTTCTTAACATTTGGAATATGGGGCTTGTGTAAAAGGTTACAAACCTATTCCAAATCAGACAAGTGCTACTCTGTAGGTTATACCAAAATGTTGGGTATTCCTCCCTCACTATACCGAGGCAAATAGTTTTGCCGCGAAACGGTGTGCTTTTAAAGAGAATGGTTCTTTCAAAAAGGTGAGTGGGAGAATAGTGCAACTCGACGAGATAAACAGTATCTTCGTCATCAGATTAAAGGAAAGAGACCTTGGAAGTAATTCCAGAGTTTCCTACTGCGACTGATACGGAAGTCTCTACAATAAAATGTATGAACTTCGGTCGAACTTGTAGCTGAACCACGTAGGCAAGGCTCGTGCAAACCTCTCAGGTGCGCAAACGAGATATTGTTGTTAGACAACATTATACCTACGATACACAAGGAAGCGTTGATGGGCCCTGACTCCGAATTGGCTAAATGCCAATACAACCCGAGTTAGTTTCCATATAAGTGATTCAAGATTAAAACCTTGATACACCTTTCGGAAGACTTAGAGTCTAACGAATATTTATGGAACTTAAAACTGATATGGATAAAAATGTTTTATCCATAAAGCTCGACTTGTTGAAATAACAAGTTCAACAGTTGACTACGATGAGGTTGTTTTCATCGTAGCGATGCTTAAAGTCGGTTCGGGTTGAACTAGCAATTAATACATATTTCAATCATGAGATATGAAACATGGATGACAATAGGATTTCCATCTGATGGAAATGAAACCAAGGACTTGCATGTGTTACAGTCCAAGGCATTTTGTCTATCCAGAGGATGCTAGTAAGGGTGCAAACTTCAGAGTTCCAGCGATGTACAGAAGAGAGCAAAATGGAGTTGGAATCTTCATGCTTTGATGAAATGGTCAAAGGGGTTTGACTTCATCAATGGGTAACGAAGATGCTTGTAATTCAAGAAAGTAAGTGGGAGCGTAATAATATTTCTAAAAATCTTATGTGCTTGGCACATTGGTAATTGGAAATAAATTTCTTGACACGAATTAGGACTTCATTTGAAAATAGTTTTTCGATGAAGTGCTTAGGCTAAATAGCCTCAATATTAGGCATGATGATCTATGGAGATAGATTTACCTAATGGGGCTAAGCAATGAATACATATTGACAAGATGCTAAAACCTTTTAGCATTTAAAACGCCAAGGAGTGATTCTTGCCAAAGTCACATGGAAAGAGTTTTTGGAAGACTCGGTGTCCCAAAACACTGATGAGTAAAATACATGATGCAGATTCCACACACTTTTGTGTTTGGATTAATCAAATACATGGTATGTAAAACAACCAGATATGTCCGATACTCCCAAGGTGTTGCGAGTATGGATACCAAAGTGATCAAATTACTGATCATGGGACAACAGTGAAAGATGTCACAGAGTACTAGAGTAAGTACTGATGACATGGTTTTCTCGCAAGCAGAGATCATGAAGAGTTCGTTGTAAAATGTTACATCGATACAGTCTTCATCTTTTCTCCATGCGATTTTCGATTTAAATTAAGGGTTTTGTGTAACACACAATGTGGTGGCACAGTTAGTTGGAATTTGTTCAAACTAGTTACTGTGGCGAATTCTATAACAAGGCTAAGTATGTTGACGCTTTAGAAGCGACAAAGAAGATGTTGAATCATATAGTTCATTCATGAACTTAGTATAGTTCCAAGATGGCTTTTGACAATGGGACACTACTGCAGGTAGTTGCTCCATAACTCAGTCTGAGGAATCCAGGTTCGACCTGTGATTCACATACATACAAAGCCAAGTCCACACAAAATATGAATTTTGTGAAAACGTGAAAACGCGAGGACATGCAAAGATACACACGGAACTGAAGTCGTCAAATCCGTTGGACATCAGGCTATATCACAAGCGAAGCATATTTACACCGGTGTGCCACAGGTGTGAAGTGCATTAGCATAAGCTAGATTATTGTCTCTAGTGCAAGTGGGAGTCTGTAGGAGATATGCCCTAGAGGCAATAATAAATGTTATTGATTATCTCCCTATTCATAATTATGTTTATGTTCCATGCTATAACTGTTGTGGTTCCCGAGCCCGTATATCCATAAAGGCTCTGGGGAGAACCCATATGCACGTGTGGAATAATAAACGGTAAAATGTATTCCTAGTCGTGCCTCTAAGACTAGCTCAAGTGTTGCATGATGATTATGTTTTCCCAATCATGGGCATGTCTATGCCAAGCAACTTTGAGGGCACAATGTCAGGAAGGACATTTGTGTTGAATCGACCCGAATTGATGTTATGCTATGAGATACATTCATCACAAGTTAATGGTTTATAACACAGAGATAGTTAATGTTTGCATAATTCCTAAGACCATGAGAGTATCGAGTTTCTTCATGATTGCTTCATGAACTTTGGGGTTTGTTAAACGTCATCCGTAACTGGATGGCTATTACGACGGCTTACGGGTTCATGGGAAAGTATGTTAAGTGACTTGATAGCTCGAGATTGGGATTTGCTCCTCCGACGATGGAGAGATATACTCAGGCCCTCTCGGTGTTACGGTGTCCATCATCGTCTGGCCAGACACTTTGTGATTTGATCACGGGGATGCCGGAACACGAAACGAGAAAAGAGAACAAAACCGGTAACGAGGTAACTTGCATAGTGGACAAAGTGTTGGCCCACGGGGATGCAATAAATCTCACCTCAGGTGTTTGTGATATATCGTGAAGCAACAGGAATAGCTCACCGCAACTGGAGGTTCACTCGAATATTCATTCGTGTGGGTATAGGGGTCAATATGGGTGTCCACGGCTCCGATGTTGATCATTGATCGGAAGGGGTTCCAGGTCATGTCTATACTTCACCGAACCTATAGGGTCACATGCTTAAGGGTCATCTATCTGCTGAATACTAGACAGGGAGTCTGAGAGAAAATCACCGAAAAAAGTTTCGGACACCGGAAAAGTTTCGGACAGCGGAAAAGTTCCGCAGAGAGAGGTCACCGGATGAGTTCCGGTGAAACTGAAAAGTTGTTTCAGGGGATACCATAAAGTCAAATTGGTTTTGGCACATGCCTGATAATTCTTGGAGGATGCCAGAATCATTCTGGAAGCTTTCTGGAATTTTTTGGGATAATAACCGAATATGCTCCGGAGCTGCCGGAACCACTTCAGATGCTTTTCGCAGATGAAAATCACTAAACCGGAATTGTTTCAGAACACGTTGAATATAATTTTGGTGGGTACTGGAAATGTTCTAAGCCCACACAAATATTTTCAGTTCGAACGGACGCTGAAAAATGTCGTTGTGAATAGTGAAAATCAGCTTTATGGTTACTTTATGGAAAGCCACCTTTTGGGGCTTTGCTCCAAAAGATCTTGGGGATGACATGGATGGATAGGAGCCATTTTTTGGGCCCCTCATGGGGGTGTGGCCGGCCACATGGGGTATCCCCCCTTGGGGACCCTCTTGTTCATTGGTTTCACTCCTAGGTCCTTGTGGAAGGACTTCTTTCATGTGCATTTTGGGTTTTTGTGTGAAACTACCCTACCCCTTGGGATTTCCTATAAATAGAGGTGGAGGGGCAGCCCTCCACACTCATCCCTTCTCACATACAAGTGCCATGCATGATCTGGCTTCTCTCTCCCTCCCAGCGAAATAGTTTCATAGAGCCGAAAGGATGTCTGGGTTCCGGTGGGAACTAGTTCTGGACGGCGAAGCCCTGCCGGATAGATGACACCGTATGTGTGCAACTCTGTAGAGAGATCGTAGTTTCGGTCTTAGTTCGTGAGTGCCTCCCGAAGGGCTGTCCGTGTGACCGTCCGAGTTTCGAAGGTCCTCCCGAAGGGCTGTCCGCGACACCGTCCGGGGGACTGTTCGACCGCCTCCCGGAGGGCTGTCTGAGGAGCAGATGAGGGTATACATCCTCGCGGTTGGGAGGTTGTAAATCCTAGCTGCGGGGATCTGCACAGCCGATCGTCATCGACTCTACTTCCCGCTGCGCTACGAGTCGGTAACGAAAAAGATCAAACCATGTATGCAGTCTCCATAGTGGTCCTGGGCAGGTGCGTAGGTCGGAAATTTTTTGTTTTCTGCTGCGTTACCCTTCACAAACTTCTTCTACTCCACAGCCAGCAATGACCTCCGGGACCTGCTTAGATAATTTTTGGGCCCATCTAGCTTCATGTCCATGGGCGATAGTTCAATCTTCTAAGCCACTTCCTGCCGAGGAGTGATGGCCCCAGTGTTCGACTCTGTGAGGATCTTGGCGAGCTTCTCAAAAACTTCAGCAAGGCCTTGTTGTTCACCCATCTTAGGCAGCAACAGCATACAACTCTCCTCTCTTTCAGCAGCAGCCGCAGAACACAACAACACCTCCTCTACAGCAGCAAGCAGAAATAGTCAGCCGAGCACACATCAACACAAAACCTCTAGCAATAGCAGCGGCTCCACAGCAATAGCACACTCCTATTCTTTCTCCCCCTCAGCAGCAGCTACTGCGACCTTCTCCTTGGGCATACAGCAGCAACAACCGCTCCAGATGGATCTGCCCTTCTTCCTCCTCAAAAAACACAGCAGAACAGAGAGGGAGAAGAGGTTCGGGGCAGCAAGGAACCAGCCTCAGCCGTCGCCCGCGTAACCTGTGCATGCTTGATGCTCGCTCAGATCCGCCCCGCCACCTCGCCGGCTATCGCCATTGTCACCTCAGGCCCCGCCGTCCCAGGCCTCTGATACCATGTTGGGTCGAGGGGAGAGACGTTCACAGCTCTCTCTTGTGTGGCGGGTCAGGGGCACGGGTGGACACGTGCATGCAGTTCTTATAGGTCAACCCTCCACACGGGCTTGGGCCCGAAGAGACATACTAAGATGGGCTTGGGCCCATACCGGTTAAACATGGACTAATGTAAAATTTGTTCAACTTTTATATCAAAGTAATTGTTGGACCAATACTTAAGAGTTAGAGCTCTAACCCAATAGCAGAACACACCAGACCCAATCCCAGCAATGTATTCTTTTCAGTAAATAAATACATTATTATTCCTTAGAGCGAGGATAATAAATTCAGTATAGTTTGCGGAATATTTTACTAGTTGACATTTTTTGGTATTTGACAATCTTTAAGGTAAAGTCTACTGCAGATTTATAAGTGCTAACAATGTGCAACACATTCTTCCAGACATGAGCTCAACCCTGACCTCGGAGAAGTGCATGTTATAGCAAGTTTGAGGAGATCAACAAGGTATATGATCAAAAGTACCCTGTCTTCCATACTCATATTTGGTTATTAGAAAATTCTTTTGCTACAACTGCATAATCTTGCAAGTGCAAATGAAAATGAACTAGACTGCAAATATAGTAGTGTGTAGCTTTCATTATGTTTAATTCTGATGTTTTTCCTTGAGTTAAATACATCAAAGGTTCCTAAACTTGTCCTATGCGGTCAGTTTGGTGCCTAAAGTTGTAAAATACACGAAACTGATGCTTAAACTTGTCCGATCGTGCAAATACGGTGCCTTCATCCGTATTCCAACGTATGCGTTGTCCGCGTGGCGGGCTAGCGCGGCAGTGGCCCATGTGCCCGCTCGTGAGGAATTATTTTACAGAAACCAACCTTGAGTTTTATTTAATCATGTAGGAAAGTCCTGAAGTGTAGGGTAAGCTAGATAGAAATAAAATGAAAAAAAAACACAGAGGAGTTTGGAACGAGGCGCCTCCTGGTCAACTACCGGCACGATCCAGCCATGCAGCTGAACTTTGCTTTCCATAAGAATGTTAGCAAGAAAGCTATTGTAGACTAATTGACGCGTTTATCCATCATTTTTTTATTACCATTGTTTATTTTTTCTTTTTTCCAAGTTCATGTTTAGTTTTATGACACACAAAATTTCCCATATAAAAATACAATAATTACCAATATTAAATTACTTTGTATTTTCAAATATTTCTTCTTCTTTTGTTATTGTGTACTTTGAAGAGGTAAAATGAACTTTTTCAAAATTTTATGTCGATTTAAATAGTTCAACCCATATTCAATACTATTGTGTAAATTCATATATCTTCATTCTGCACCAGAAGCACACACAATTATTGTGTATCTTCACTCTATTTGTAGAATACCCAATTATTAAAAAATTGACAACTTTGTATTTTGTAAACTATTCAACATGTATTAAAAATTATTTTATAATATTATTAAATTCTAAAAATGTATCCAAACATGTCAACCATGTTTGTACAAATATAAGGATATTTAAAACAATTTTAATAAGCATTGAACATTTTCTATAAAACATGTTGAGCCTTTTGCAAAATGCACATTGTCATTTTTAATGCATGACAAAGATTTTTCAAACACATAAATTTGTTAATACACGTGAAATATTTTCCAAAACATGTTGAACATTTTTCAAATGCACTAAAACTTTCTTCTAAGTTGTTTGTAAAAAAATTCTAACATTTATTTTTTCAAATATTAAAAAAAACTATAAACACGAACTTGAAGAAGTAAAAATAAAACTTGTGCAGACCCATAGGAGCGCCATATAGAAACAAAATCGCTTGAAGAGGTACATAGCGACCACAACGGATTTTTGGAGCACGGTGGCTACTGAGCACTTTTTTTTAAAGGGTAAAAACCGTCACTTAAAAGTTACCATTTATTTATTTATTGACAAAAAAACATATGCATGTGCTATAAGTGACTGTCAAATCTCGTCTGAAATGATGTTATATTATACCCTACAATAAAGACAAAAATCCGGCGAAAAAAAGAGCTGATTTTTGCATGTATTTGTCTTTTTGTATCTCTCACATACAAGCACAGATTTTGATGAAAATTCACACGATATATTACACTTCTATATGTGCACATATAAAAAAGTTGGAATTTCTTTGCGCTGTAAAAGTCCGTTTCTTTGAAGTTCAAAAGACGGGCACAATATGCCCGTGCTGCAAAGTTACAAAAAAGGCGAGACCAGAGAGGCAAGTGCCCCCAGTATATTTTTATAGAAGAATTACCTTTTGCATAACAACGCAATATGTACAGTTCGACTTCATGATTGTCTATTCAGCAGAGTTTGTCGTGGTGGACTCACACATTTTATTTAGTTTTTGTCTGTCATATGCTTATACTGACATAGTTTTTCCTACGTGATTAAATTAAATATGAGGGGCTTCCTACAAAAACAATCTCAAGCGCAGGCCACCCAGCACCTTCCCCGCTCTCTGCCACTGACATGTGGGGTTGTCACGCCACGTGGGCAGAGCATACGCCCAGATACGGAAGGAGGCACCGTATTTGCACAGCCGGACAAGTTCAAGCACCAATTTCGTATATTTTGCAACTTTAGGCACCAAACTGACCATGCAGAACAAGTTGAGGCACCCCTAGTGTATTTAACTCTTTTTCCTTGTTATGCCAGTTGCCATAGTTGTTTCAAGGCTTGCAGTTCTTTGATGCTGATAGAGTTCTAAACTTATTTATTACTTATTAGACTTGTTTACATGAATAGTCATTCAATTATTACACATCGACCCGGCCTACGCTCCGGCCGCCCATCGACCCAACCGGCGGACGCTCTAGTTATCCTAAGCGCGCACTAGAATCTACCGTAACGACCTTACGATCAGCGGCGTGTGCGCACTCTTAAACAGGCACGCGTTCCTCTGCGGAAAAACACTAGTAACGAGTTACTATCACCATGCTACATACAGGCCTGGTTTTACTAGGTTTACCATGGGTCTCATTAGTAATTATTTTCATTACCATCGACTCCATCATAATGCCGTAATTCGTTACTACTTGTGCGCCTCGTTGGTAATTATCTTTTCACTACCATCTATTACCATCGGCTCCATTATAGCGTAGTAATTAGTTACTACTTCTGCACTTGGTGGATAATTATTTTTTCATTACCATCGACTCCATCATAGTGTAGTAATTCGCTACTACCTTTACGCCCGGTTGGTCATTATTTTTTCTTTACCATCTACTGCATCATAGTGTAGTAATTCATTTACTACTTGTGCGCCTAATTGATAATCATTTTTTCGTTACCGTCTATTATCATCGACTCCGTTGGGAATTCGTTACTAGTTGTTAGCAAAGTTTTATTACATTTACACAAAAACCATGTAAGAATCATTGCCTCCTAAACAATCTTCATCCATTACCATCCCTACCATCCCGTTACTGCCAATAAATAATGACTGCAGCGCGTCTATTACCGTCTCTATAATCGCGTCCATTATCATCTCTAGATCCTCATTGCTGCTAATAAATAGTGACAGCAGAATCACGGTACACGGGCGACACATGGTAAAAAGATTAAATGCGTTACTTTTTTTTTACAAAGGCCGTTACCCTCGACCCAATTAGAGGTGGTAGACGTCAGGCTTCTCAGCCCGCGACCCGTCCGCCTAATTAGCACCGGCGGAGCGCACGATACACAATTATGCACGCTCGCATAGAATAGCGCCACCGTGTGTGTGTCTATATATAACAAGATAGGTCGCTCATGACAGTAGCATGATCTCAATCATACCAGTTTGTTTTCAACAAAAATAAGTCAAATCCGATAATTCCTGCATACAGTAGGCTCATGCCCTGTGTCAGATGAATGCAAATACAGGAAAACTAAGCCTAGTGGGAGTA
The DNA here is from genome assembly GCF_002575655.3 of Aegilops tauschii subsp. strangulata. Lineage (NCBI taxonomy): Eukaryota > Viridiplantae > Streptophyta > Magnoliopsida > Poales > Poaceae > Aegilops > Aegilops tauschii. The sequence continues at coordinate 598,009,322 of NC_053037.3, forward strand.
AGCGAAACCCGTGACTGCAGGGTATAATTTGCATTTGCAGTAGCTTGACATCAACAGTTAAGTTCAGATAAGAGAGGCATAACACGGCCTGGGAAACCTCCGGGGACTCCTCATCAACGTCACAGTGGTGCACCCTCTCGGACCACCGCCGTTGGGGTTAGATCCCTGATTTCTTGCTCGTCGCCAGCCGCAGCTTTCCCTCTCTCCCCAACACTCGCCATGATCAAGCTAGGGTTAGGTTGGAGAGGAGTGCTAGAGCAAGCAAGAATAGGAGATACTACTTTTTAGCGGAAGTATGGTAGATACTGGAATGAGCGAGTGAAGTGAACTGGCTTCCAGCTGACCGGCCTCGCCCTTATAAACCTCTCCTTAAATTCTGTATTCCTACAATAAAATAAGGGAAAAGATCCCCATCATCCGGCTGATTTCACGGCCGCATCCGCCGCTCCCTCGCTTGACACGTGGCCCATTGGACCACCCACGTCTCTCTCCCTCATATTATCTCTTTCCAACCTCTCTCTCCCGCATACAGGCATACATCTCGGCGGTGAGGAGGATGGTGATGAGGCAAGCTGGTCGGACCTCTGGCGCTCGTTGACGACGTCGCGATGGCGGGAACGGGTGGCGCTGCTCGCCCTCACCACCGCCCGGCGGGAGCTCGTGGCGAACGACAATGGTTTTTTTTTTGCAACATCCGATCTGTTGCAAGGGAGATTTCGGCAACATAAGTCATGTTGCAAAATTTTCTTCTATAACATCGTATAAAGGAGAAGACAAAGAAAAAAACTACAACATCACCTCAGTTGCAAAGTTTTCTGCAACAATACCTCTGTTGCAAAAAAAACTGAAGACCGGAAAAATAAGTTCCGCAACACGACCTATGTTGCAAAAAAATCCGCAACACAACCCATGTTGCAAAAGAAAATCCATCAGACAATCTCTATTACAAGTGTTTCCGCGACAAAGATCTCTGTTGCGAAGTAGTGAAAGACATTCAGCCACTCGCAGATTCGCCGGCTCGCGAGGCGGTGGATCTTTTAAAAAGATCCGTCGGCCGATGCGGAGCAGCCGGGAAATAATTCCCCTCGACCTGCTGATTTCTTGCCTCCCTCTGCCACCTTGCTCGCACAACACATGTCCCACGTGACGTGCCCCTCGCTGTTGACAATTTATTTTGCAACTTCTGCAACATCACCAATGTTGCAGAAGTTTCTCCCGCAACATCAGCTATGTTACAAAAAAGTGAAGACAAAAAAATTCTGCAACAAAGCCTTTGTTGCAAAAAGAAAGTACAACAAAACCTCAATTGCAAAAAATTCTGCAACAAGATCACCGTTCCAGAAATTTTCTACAACAAGACCTATGTTGCAATGATAGAAGACGCTGATGTGTCAGATCTAACGGCCTGCGAGCCGGCCGATCTTATAGAAAAGATCAGCCGGCGGACGCGTAGCACGTCCCATAAAATAATGGGATGGGTCAACTAGATTGCCTACCTTCAGGTAATTAAAAACAGTTGCGCTGATGCACATCGGCTTATTCACTCATGAATATTAACGTAGCTACATGCTAGTAAGCTTAATGCAAAGTGTAATTCGTCACAATGCTTTAAAAGTTGATTGCATACAGATTCATTCTACCACTAACATGTCTCCCATGAGATTTCTGAAAAATGGTTGGTTGGGCATTTTTGTGATGTTGAACCATCTTTATGGTTAATCCTCACCATTTTTATGTACAAGTGTTAATTATGATCGTCATTTTTTTCCCAGGCTTGTGCGTGTGCTGAAGTTTAAACTCGGAAAAGTGAATTCTATAGCATGTTTGAAGGGGTCAACGAGGTATATAGTGAAAAGTGCCTTGCTATATTTTATATCTGATTAATAGAAAAATATACGCTTCCTGCCCGTGCTCATCCTTGAAAAGCAAATGATAAGAAATTACAATGCAAATATACCAATTTTGACAGTATGGAGTTTGCTCATCCTAATTGCGTTTATTGTTGTGGCATTCAAGGCATGCACTTTTCAGTACGAAATAGTTCAGGCCTCTTTTGGTTCATAGGATAGAAATATCATAGTTATAGAAAAATCGTAGTAATGACATGTATCTCAATTCCTATAGGGAAAGAGATGTCATTTGATGCATAGGATAGGAATTTTTTCATCTGAGTCTAGGCTAATGGTTTTTTTATTTGAAATGTGAGGACCGATTCCTATCCTACATAGGAATAGGAATTCGTTCCTAGAAACCAAAGGGTCCAAAGGAATTTTTCCAACAAAATTCCTGTAAACCAAAGGAGGCCTTAGTGAGGCCTTAGTGTTTGCATACACAAAGTCATACTTTTTTTTTGGCCTTGTTGCCTCCAATGTATAATGCATGATGCGTTAACTGATGCAGCATAGCGATTGGGCATGAGAAAGGATTAGTGCTGGCAGACATAAGGCCCCGAGAAGGTGGTTTGAGCAACTGAACGAAAACCAAAAGGTTAATGCGAGCCACTGGAGTAAATCAAGATGGTTGAAGAAGGCTAAAGAACTGTGATATTCTTGTGAATCTGATTGGGTTGATTCAATTCGAAACGGCAAATGGACTAAAGAATAGTGATCCATGCATTTAATATTCCCCTTTTCTTTCTAAACATGTTTGTTATTGGCATGTCTTTAAGCACATTTGATTCGCTGGAGGAATCGGACATCCTTCTTTTATTCATGGCATGTCGTTTGTGTACTCCATGTTAGCTTCACTTTGCAAATTACCTACCCAATTCTCTCTTCACCCACCTTCGTGTGGTAGGGGGTGGCAGTGTGTTCATGCAAGAGCTGACCCACTAGCATATCCAGCGAGTTGGGTTCATGGTCAAGCTTGGTTCTCTACTCCCTAGTTTGTTTGTGACGGGCCTAGAATCAAGGTTTGCCAGGAGAACGAACGACGACAGATCTCGATTCCACTAGTCACTGGGCAAGGGAGGTAGCCTGATTGCATGCAGCCAGAGTGGTAGTTCGGCCACATGGGACTGACCCGGTGGAGGATGGCAAAGGGAATCGCATCGCCTAATGAACATGCATCTAATCCAGCGGCAGAGAAGACGAAGAGCCTAGTGAAGGCTGTGTTATGTCAGCAATGCAATGATCCATCTCATTCGGCTAAAGATTGCAAGACTGTTATCGTCTTATAAAAAGTTGAAGAGGGAGTATTTGTCAAACCACAACACTCGGTGGTATAAGTGGCTTTCCCACATACTCCCTCCGTTCCGATTTACTCGTCGTGGCACGACGAGTAAATCGGAACGGAGGGAGTATGTGGGAAAGCCACTTATACCACCGAGTGTTGTGGTTTGACAAATACTCCCTCTTCAACTTTTTATAAGACGATTTTAGAGTCCATGGCAGTGTCAAAAAGCATCTTACATTATGTTACGGACGGAGTAAAACCGAAGCCTGTTCTGAAGGCTGTAGATTTTGCTGCAAAGGGACTCGGCTGCTTACTTGCTCGCTCAGTGTGTGAAGAAAGTGAATCAGAGTAATGCTGTCAATGTGTTGGCAAATGGTTCTTCCGATCAACGGATGGAAAGCTAGTGGACACAGTTTGGAACAGTTTTTTGCTTGTATTTCAGCATTGGGGTGTGGTGAATTTGTAATGGAGTGCTAAGGCCATTGTTGAGGACAGATTCCTGATGAAATTCCAAAACATTGAGAAGGTAGAAGAGAAGCAGATCTTCTCTGAATTCAACATCAGAGCCAGAGGAACTGACACCCATGTTGAGATTGCACACTGCACATTCGCTGCTAGAGCCTAGAGCCAACACAAAACACCAGTCTATCTGGCATTCCCCAAGAGTTGTTCCACCACAAGAGAGTGCGAGGCAGCATCTTCTAGCCTGGGTGTTGTTCAGGAGGTGGACATGGAGATTTTGGAGAAATTTTGGCATTGGCTAGAGCTAGAGTTTGTGTGAGACCTAACGTTTCCCTGGTGCCTCAAACTACAGAGACTGTCAGCAGTCCTTTTATCTTTGAAATCCAGATTGATGTTGAGTCGGTGTTCGAAATGGGTGGGCCTATGGGAGATGGACGTGTTATTGCTAGTAACTTTTGCTGAACCCTGCTAGTACTAGTACTGATGCTGATCCTTTGCCTGGTCCAAGTGTTCCTCCTGCTGCTCCTGCTGTTCAAGAGAATCTTGCTTCCCACACTGACACAGATGGCAGGAGTACTAGACTCTAACGCTGATGCTAGTATCAAGGGCAAGGAAGTTAAGTTGTGAGGAGTGCCTTTCTGTCGACAAAAGTTCTGAGGAGTGCCTATGTGTTGGAAATGGTTCAGATCAAGAAAGGGGAAACTAGTGTAGAGATTGTGAACAGAATGATGCTAATCTTTCAGCTTTGGGGGTGGCACCATTTCTGAGGACAGATGAAAGTCCCAAGGAGTAAAATGCCCCCGCAACAATTGAACTCGTCTGCAGTCGACCCCCCCCCCCCCCCCCCTCTATGTATTCTGGTGACATGGCACGGTGTCCTTTGTGAACTCTGTTCAGAAGCTACATCCTCCGTGTTATGTCATGATGTATGGGAAGGTGGGTGCACCAATTTACCAGATCGCTGCAACAATTGAAGCTCAAAAAGAGAAGACAATAAGAAAGCATGTCATTGCTACTGCAGGTACGCAGAATGACTTGCGTCTGCTTTAGGAAATGGTTTCTGGCCTGCACGAAAGACCAAAGCGCAGTTGGACCAACCAAGCATCTGAAGATTTGTGTTCTGACGCCCATCAAGTGTGAAGGCCGAACAGCACCCACCGGCATCCTACAACAAGAAATGGAGGGGGGAAACGGCATGGAAAAAGCATGTCCCGTTTTCTACCAAATATACGCACGTCGTGCAAACTTCTCATGGAAAAAGCACAACCGCCGGAAAAGAGGAGTAATTGGGTGAAAAAAATACTCTGTTATACTATGATAGGGATCCCTCGACCCTTTTTAGGTCAATGAAATGAACTAAATTTCTAAAATGATCTCACTTCTGAAAATTTAATTCGCTTCAGCGAACTTAGGAGGGTTGAAGCGCGTGCACTAGTTTAAAGTATAAACTTTTTTTTGAAGGGTGCATTGGTATTAAAAAAAGTATAATTCAGCTAGCAACGAGCACCCACAGCGCCTTGACGCTCTCGGCCGTCGGATCGCTCAAACGTACAATCCATATCAGCTCTGGTCGTCCCAAGTCGCTCACGTGCTGCAAACAACGTCTCACGGGCCGCTGCTCTGCAGAACGACCTCGTGTTTCTCTCTATAACTGGGTTGTCGAAGGCCCACATTCTATTCCGGCGCCCCCCAAGTTGAGGGGAGGTTCTATCTGCCACTCTCTGCGGCAGAATGTCGACCGCACACACATGCGGTCTTCCGACTAGGCCAGCCCATGTGGCTAGGGACAATGTGAAATGGAGCGCTCGAAAAAAAAGACTACGCTAAGCAGGGTTCGAAACTGAGACCAGGCGCTTCAAAGAAGTACAGCTTGACAATTGACCGACAGAGTTACCTGGTTTATCACGCATCGCAAAATTTTAGGAACCAGAACGAGCGCACATCCAAACGTTTTTTAATTTCTATATGCAAAACGTTATTTTGAGAAAAAAAATAACGTGAAGGTTGTATGAAACAGCGAACGCTTTTAGAAATTGTGAATAAAATTTGAAATAACTTAAAATTTCGAAAAATGCAAACAATTTTTTAAAATCCCCCAAATGTAGAAAACATGAACTTTTTTTGGAAAACCGGAACAATTTTCAAATTCCAAAAGAAATGGATATGCGAACAATTTTTGGAACTCCCGAACAATACTTGAAAACATGAACAGTTTTAAACTTGCATACATTTTTTGAAACTCCCGAACAAAAATTGAAACACGGATATTATTTGGAATTTGCAAACAATTCTTTGAATGGAAACATTTTTTAAAACTCCGAACAAAATTTGAAAACGTGAATATTTCTTTTAGAAATTGGCGAACAAATTTTGAAAATAGCAGATTTTTTGAAGCTCCCAAACACAATTTTGAAAAGTTGAACATTTTTTAATGTTTTGGATTTGCATTTGAAAAGTGAACATTTTTTATAATATGCGAACATTGTTTAGAAATTAAGAACATTTTTCGAATATGTGAACAAATATTAAGAACAAGAACATCTTTTGAACTTATGAAAAAATTTCGAATTTTAGGAAAGAATTTGAAATTCTGAAGAACAAAAATAAAATAAAACAAGAAGAAAAAGGAATTGAAAAATGAAATAAAAAGACAGAAAAACGAATAAACAAAAAGAAACAGAAAACCCAGTAAAAAACGATTCAAGAACCTTCTAGAAGGTTCCTAAAACTGGTCAGTAACCTTCCAGAAGGTGTTCCCAAAACCGGAAACTGTAACGCGTGCGCTATCTCGTAATTGCCGGCCCGTCTTGAGCGCTAGGTAGCAGCGACAACTTGAGTACTTGACACAAGGAGCGGAATATGCTATTTGACGCTCTCTGCGTCAAACTGCCGGCGCTTCGCACAGGGAGCGACCAACCAGCGAAGCCATGGGCCAGGCCAGTTTTTGCGTAGAAACACAGCGCAGTACCCAGCCGGTTTTGGAAACCTTCTAGAAGGTTCCCTGAACCGGGTTTTCTCTATTACCGGTTTTCTGTTTTTTTTTTCTGTTTCTGTTTCCTTTCCTTTTTTTCTTTTCCTTTTTTCGTTTTATGTTCCTTTTCTCTTTTTTTGCTTTTCAAGGTTACTTTATCTTTTTAAACTAAGTTCAAGTTCGAAATTTTTTCTTTCATTTCGAAAAAAGATATTGCTTTTATAAAATGTTCGAAATTGAAAAATGGTCGTTTTCAAAAAATTGTTCATAAATACAAAAAAAACGTGATTTTAAAAAAATATTATTTTGTAATACAATGTTTGCGAATGCTTTTGTTCAAATTTTTCACAAGTTTTCATAAAATGTTCGGGTGTTAAAAAAATGTTCCTATTTTTACAAAATTGTTCACCAATTTCAAAAAATGTTCGTGTTTTCACAAAGTGTTTGCTTTTGAAAAATTATGGATTTATAGAAAAATGTTCAGGTTTTCAATTATGTTCTCTTTTCGAAAAAATTGTTCGCAAATACGAAAATTGTTCTGGTTTTCAATTAATTTGTTCTTTTTAAAAAAATTGTTCTAAATTCCGAAAATGTTCTAATTTTAAAATATTTTTTCACAAATTTTGAAGTGTTCACATTTTTTAAAAAATTGTTCGCAATTTCATTGTTCCTTTTTTATTCCAAAAAAGTTCGTGTTTTCATACAATGTTCTAGTTTTAAATTTTTCGTCCACAAATTATAAAATGATTGTGTTTCAAAAAATATTTTCTTTTTGCAAAAGGGAAGTCACGTTTGAATTTTTTTTTGTCAAACACGGTCTTTCTCGTGGCTTATGGTTCATATATGCCGGGCTACCTTTTGTGACACGAAATCTTAGGAAATATAGTGGCTACCTACTTGTGTTGACTGCTGTGAGGTGCCGTGTTCGATCCCTCACTCACACCTTGGTTCATCGTAATTCTACGAATTCATATTTTAAGTTTTGTCGCTACTGTTAGTTTCTTTAGGTTCGCGCTGTCGTTTTAGCATAAGAACTAGCTAGCTGTGGTGGTTAGCTCATCACGTTCATCAGTAGGAAGTCCATTCTTGTGGCACTCCTTTTTCCTTTTCGCGATTTTTAACCTTGAGGATGTGGCGCACCCGCAACATGGGCCGGCCCAGGCGAGCTGCTTCTGTGCGAAATGCCGACTGCTTGCCGCAGCTAGCGGTATATAGGAGGTCCCGCAAGGAGCGTCCGTTATGAAATTCCTAGGTAGAGCGCTATCCCAAAAAAAGCGGGTGCTCCTGTTGGGCGCTTCGGGCGCCAGGAAGCTCCCTGGCGCCCACGCAAGATTCAATCGCATTTTATTTTCTCTGGGTTTGCTCGATCGCATTTGAAAAACATAACAAAAAATTCATAAAAAATGAAAAAAATCGTGATTTCAAAAATGATCATGGATTTTAAAACAGTTCATCAAAAATGAAAAATGTTCATGGATTTTGGAAAAAGTTCATCCAAAATGAAAAATGCTCATCGAAATGAAAATGTTCGTGGGTTTGAAAATAAAACTCATTGAATTTTAAAAAACTTCATCGAATTTCAAACAACATTGATTTTGAAAAATGTTCAACAGAATTGTAAAAAAGTTCATTGTATTTTTAAAAAAAATCATCTAGTTTGAAAAAGTTTATCAAATTTGAAAAAAATCACTCATTTTGAAAAAAGTTCGTTCAATCTGGAAAAGTTCATTGAATTTCAAAAATAGTTTAATTACTTGAAGAAAGGGTTCATGTATTTACAAACAACTCATCGAACCAGGAAGAAAAAGAAGAAAAAACAGAAAGCATGAAACGAAAAAGGAAAAAAGGAAGAATAAATAAAACAAGGAAAAGGTTGTAACGTACCAGATCTTGCTGGGTGACGGGGTGGTTACACCAGCCTACCTTGACGAGGTAGGTTGCTGGTTTAAATCACAACCAGCGCGCATTTTTTGTCAGATTAAAAACACAGAAAAAAACGAGGCCGGTCCAGCCACGGGGTTGCTCCAAACGGGCGCCAAATAGGAATTGCCAAAAAAGCTTCCCTCCCTCTACTATAGAAATTGCATTACCATGTGAAACTAGAGAAGATCCTCCAAAGTCTGAACATCTGAAGATGCCTTTTGAAGACATGAAGAAGGCCGGGTAGGTGGCGAATGTCGTTAGAGGGGACGCTGAGTTGACCAACTGGAGCAGGTCAGGCAGGTTGACATAATTTTTCTTTAATGAAGAAGTTGATTTCTTTCTAACAATACATATATATTCTCGTCTGAACTTGTACATGTGATGTGTTGGTCTGCCCCACTGACGACTTTACAGGTGAATCGAACGCATAAAGCGAGCACATCTGGAACAAAGGAATTTTTATCCGGAATTGTATCGAACAAACGGACAAATTCAGTCTCGACGAGAAAAAACAAAATCCTAGGACCGTACAAAGGAAAGCTGCAGAAGGAGCAAAATTTGCGAACTTGAAAGGAAAAAAAAAGGAGCAAAATTTGCAGCACATTTTGGTGACGTAGTCAAATGAAATAGTAGCCGTGAAGTTCACCAGCCATGTCATCAGCCACGGAAAAACATATAGAACTGTGAAGATACTGTATGCATCAACCACTCCGGCGGCATCCTCCATCACGGGTTGAGATCCTCTGCAGTACTGTACGGTGCAGTACAGCGGATGACATGTGGGGCCGGGTCCTACATGGCTCCTAACCCCTCCACCACGTATGCGTCACTTGCACGTCCCAAGCAGTTCTGCCGTTGATTAGCCTAACAAAGATAAAACTATAGTAATCTAAGATATTTTTTCTTGATTCTGGAAAAACCTCTGCAGATCAATAATTAAGTATCCATGCTTCAGTGACAAATTGACAGCAAGACTAAAAAGAATACAGCGTTGTTAAGTGAAGTGTCTGGTGTTGCCTCAAAAGTCAGGGTGGTTTGGGTATGCAGGATCTCTCAACCCCCCGGAAACAAAGGGACTCCCATGTTTGGGTTGGGCTGATGAAAGAAATATTTTTTGAATTTAGCTATTTCATAGTCAGGGATGGCTTCCAGAGTTAGATTTTGACATGATACTTGGCTCAAAGCCACCCTTCGCGGAGTGCCAATTACCTGTAATGGGCGCAGGCCGCAGTCGATCTCGCTCGCTCGGGCGTTCAATTTTTGTGGTCGCCTCGGCCTCGGTCGCTCCCAAGCCGAGAGTCCTGGCCTGGGTGAATCAATTTTTGTGAGCACGTCAAAATCCTGAATCAGGCGATGTTCAGCACCCAATCCCACGCAATTCCTCTTCCATTGCTCTCATTTGGATTCTGACATGCAGGAGACGGCTACCTCGCCCTCCCCGGCATGGGGAATTTCGACCTCCTTGGCTAGCATGTGCACATGTACACACGTTGACATACTGGAGCAGCCACGTTCCTCTGCTGCCTGACGACTCACACGTATCAGTGGAGTGCCTACCTAGGCAGATATTTTGATTCTTCCGGTTCATGTTCACGATATGCTTTTATTTTGAATGAAAAGGTTGGTGTGAGTTCATACGAATCATACAATGATTGCATAAGTTGGTGCAAAATTTAATCGGGAACTTTGGTAATACAAATCTCCCTCCGCTACCTCTGTTCTTAGTCATTTTGGCCATGATATTTACGTGATGCAAAATGCTTTGGACCCACCATCTATCTCAAATCTTTTATTTGTTCTTCTTTTTGGGATACCTGATTATGGCCTTAAGATGTTTGAAGAAACGGTTAGTCGGCGGTATCTTTGGCTAGATGATTCAACTGTCTTCTATGATTCGAAACTTTTGTACCGCCCATGCCTCCTTATCTGTCTTCTCCATGTGCAACAGCTGGAAGAGAATTTGAGGAAGAGACTAACTGAAAGTCTATTTTCTCCTTTTGTACCACCTGGAAGATAATTTGAAGAAGAGACTAAAAGGCAGATTAACGAGTATTCTGATTCTGGGTCCGAGAACATTGCTTCTTGTATGTGTCTTGGATGACAGAGAGTATGTCAACTTTGACTAGTACTTCTGCACTGTCAAACCTTCTTTTTTGAGTTGGACTGTCAAACCACCTGGAAATGCTGACAGAGATGAAAAATATTTAGGAGGCTGCTGACGGTATTGAGCGTGACTTACTTTTGGTGCTACTAAGACAGGCTCCAGAAATTGGTATGCTTTTTATGAGAAGGTTACGTTTTCTACTCTACTTCATTTTATTCAAATGCAAGCTAATAAATATTAAATATTTATATTTCGTTTCGCACATGTGCATGCATTTATATAAAGGTACTAGAATGTATTGAAAAGCTTAAACAAGAAGGAATTTAGATGTGTGTGTGCTGATGGTGACAAAAATGGACAACTGTCAATATTGGGCTACTGTCAATATTCGCGTGGAAAGGATTTTCTTGGTAGAACTGGTTTCTACAAGTTGCGGCTAGCTATTTCTTTTTCCAATTCATGTGCTTATTCAGCTTAGACAATGAATTATGCCGATAATGATCTGTCACGCCCAAGATGCAACCCTATCCTAAAGGAACACGAAGGACCTACCAAGGATAGAAGCGCATCTTGAAGACGCTTTTGCAAGGTGGATATCATTACATCGACAATACATAATATTTGGGGATACATACAAGGCATACAAATGCCGCAAGAATACATCAATACATAAGATCAACATCCGACTACGGATGAAACATAAACAGAAACTCAAACGACATCCACCCTGCTAGCCCAGGCTGCCGACCTGGAACCTATCCCTTGATCGAAGAAGAAGCAGAAGAAGAACTCCAAACAAGCAAACATCGCTCTCGCGTCATGATCATCGCAAAACCTGTACCTGCAACTGGTGGTGTAGTAATCTGTGAGCCACGAGGACTCAGCAATCCCATTATCATGGGTATCAAGACTAGCAAAGCTTAAAGGGAAAGGAGAGGATAAGGTGGTGAGGTTGCAGCAGCGGCTAAGCAATGTATGGTGGCTAACTTACGCACATAAGAGCGAGAAGAGAAGCAATGGAACGGCCGTGAAACTAGCAATGATCAAGAAGTGATCCTGAACTCCTACTTACGTCAAACATAACACAGAAACCGTGTTCACTTCCCGGACTCCGCCGAGAAGAGACCATCACGGCTACACACGCGGTTGATGCGTTTTAATTAAGGTCAAGTGTCAAGTTATCTACTACCGGATAGTAACAAATTCCCATCTGCCACATAACCGCGGGCACGGCTTCCGAAAGATAATACCCTGCAGGGGTGTCCCAACTTAGCCCATGATAAGCTCTCACGGTCAACGAAGGATATTCCTTCTCCCGGGAAGACCCGATCAGTCTCGGAATCCCGGTTACAAGACATTTCGACAATGGTAAAACAAAACCAGCAAAGCCGCCCGATGCGCCGACATCCCGATAGGAGCTGCACATATCTCGTTCTCAGGGCAACACCGGATGAGCAATCCGTACAACTAAAACCATACCTCAAGTTTCCCCGAGGTGGCGCTGCAAGGGGCTCTAGTTCGGACCAACACTTAGACAAGCATTGGCCCGGGGGGGGGGGGGCTAAATAAAGATGACCCTCGAGAGAGCGACTCCCAAGGGAAAAGAAATAGGCTAGGCAAATGGTAAAACCAAGGTTGGGCCTTGCTGGAAGAGTTTTATTCAAAGCGAACTGTCAAGGGGGTCCCATAAATCACCCAACCGTGTAAGGAACGCAAAATCCGGGAACATAACACCGGTATGACGGAAACTAGGGCGGCAAGAGTGGAACAAAACACCAGGCATAAGGCCGAGCCTTCCACCCTTTACCAAGTATATAGATGCATTAATAATATAAGAGATATTGTGATAACCCAACATAAACATAATCCAACATGGAGCAATCTTCATCTTCACCTGCAGCTAGCAACGCTATAAGAGGGGCTGAGCAAAGCGGTAACATAGCCAAACAATGGTTTGCTAGGAAGGGTGACAAAGGTTAGAGGTTCATGGCAATTTGGGAGGCTTGAAGAGCAAGAGAATAGGTAGCGCAGCATAGCGATAGAACGAAGCAACTAGCATAGCAATGATAGTAATGAGATCCAAGGTGACGGTCATCTTGCCTGAAATCCCGCTAGGAAGAAGAACGAATCCATGAAGAAGATGAAGCCATGAAGACGAACGAATCCTCACGAACGCAACGACACGGGAACTATCGAGAAGAAGCACACAACAAGGTAAACACACCACACATGAACAAGGCATGATGCTCAATCAAGAATGATGCATGACAAGGCAATATGAGGCTACTCATGACAAGAGATGATGCATACGAGAACAACACATCAAGGCAAGTTTAAATGAGGCCGGAAACAACATATAACAATTCCGGTAAGTCCTCATATGCATATTTCGAAATTGGTCCAGAACTGAATAAGCATTAAGTTGAAGTTGTTAAACAGCAATTTAGAGAGCACCATGATGATCTACACGAAATTCTAGTCAAGTTACATCTAAAGTTCATTCGATTCGGAGCTATGGTCTAGAAGATATGAGCAAAACAAGATAAGCATGGCATTGATGCAAAATGCATACAACATCAAGCAAACACCTCAACACAAGGATGCAATATGATAATATGAAACTACATGCAAAACTAAGCAAGTTTCATATAGAGCATGCTCAAAACGGAGCAACGGTGCAACACATACACTCCAAACAAGACATAGCAACAATCTGACCAAAACAGCAACTAGGCATATAGCAATCATCAAAACAATATGCTACAGCAGCTCAACATGAGAACAAAAGGCATGGACATGATGTGCAGGTAAAGCACAACAAAACATGAACACTGAGCTATCTCCAGAAATCACTAGAACATGCTCAAAAGGACATGGCAAGATTACAAAATAATAACAGGTTCACAGACTTGGTGAAATTACTGGACATGACAGAAATAACATCAGGTAGCAATGTTCAGAGCATGATATCAACATGCTACAGGAACTTAACATGGCAGAACAAGGCATGGCATGAATCTACTCAAAGCATATAACAAATGTCCCTTACTGACCATAATCCAAAAAGGACCAGAAGATATGATGGCAAGCATGTAAACATAGCAAGTTTCGTTATCAGGTTTCAGACTTAGCAGAAAACAGAGCATGGCAGAAATAATAATATGAAGGCCTCTTTGTGAGCTTGATGCACTCACTACAAAGCAATGCATGGCAAGACAAGCATACCTACAGCAAGATGGCATGTATATGAAGCTAACCATGGCAAGAACAATAGCATAGCATGAAGGGAACAACTACAATAAGCTTGGCAAAATTGCATATCATGTTAAGAATCTGCCAGAAATATTTTATAGCAAAAGTAGAGCAAGCTTGAGTCATGCTATGGCTCCCCATAATTGCAAACAAGGACAGGAATCGATCAATTACAACAATAGCTACAAAACATCCTTACTGAACATCTCCAAAATATGCATGGATCTCTCTGTAGCATCAAGTTTACATGGCAACAAAATTACAGCAGACAAGGATTTAGAGAAATCACCAAGTCCCTGAAATCAGAAATATTACGGGACCTACTTTGCATGCTTGTGCTAGTCACCACAGAGATCACAAAAATACATGGACTACACCACTGGAAAGATGGCATGGCATACTTCAAAACACATGTAGAGCTCATGCTCAAAGGATGCACAGGTTAAAAGATACAAAAATGACAAATCTCCAAGTTCTGATAAGAACCAGAGAATAACAGCAACTAGCCCTCTTCCAACAGAGATTTGGGCATCAAGATGACCTCTAATGAACATGGTGCAATTGAACAAAATGAAGACATCACGAGACGAACAATTTGACATATTACACGCGCGAATCGGAGCTACATGCAGAAAGTTACACACAGTTGAACATGCACACATATTAACAAAAACTGGGGACTTCGTGAAAACTCACCTCCGCGAAAAGTCAACGCGGGACGGCGGGAACCGGGACGGGGCGCGGGCGCGTTTGGTTCGCCGGACCGGTGGATCTCATCCAACCGGCCGGATCCGGCGATGGGGCGGTGGCTGGCGCCGGCGGAGGCGGCGGCCAGCGGCGGGGTGAGGACAGGTGGCGGGCGGCGCTCCGACGAGGGGAGGCGCCGGCGGCGGAGGTCGGAGGGACGGAGCTCGGGCGGCGCTCGGCGGAACGGGCGGCGGAGGGAGAGGCGCGGCCGGGCGGCGGCCATGGGCGGCGGAGGCGCGGGCCGTCGCGGGCGGCGGCGGAGGTCGCAAGGCGGCGGGGCGAAGTCCGGCGGCGGCGGGGACCGAGCTCGGGCAGCGGGGCGAGCGGGAGCCAGGCGCGGCGACGGCGACTCGGGCCCGCGCGGGCCCCGTATGGGCTCCGCGGGCCGCGGCGGCGGTGGGACGGCAGCGGACAGGTGTCGCGCCCGGATTCGTCGCGGGGGCGGTGGCGGACATGTCCGGTGGGAGGAGAAAGCGTCCGGCGGCGCGAGGGGAAGGAGGCTAGGGTTCATCTGCGTTCGTAATTCGGGAGAGATGAGTATATATAGGTAGAGGGAGCTAGGAGAGTCCAAACGGGGAGCGGTTTTCGCCCACGCGATCGTGATCGAACGACCGAGAGCATGGCGGAGACTTAGAGGGGTTTAGAGACTGTTTGGAGGGGGTTTTGCTGGACACTCAAACGGACTTTGCGGATGCCCGGTTAACCGTTGGAGTACCAAACGACCTCCAAATGGAACGAAACTTGACCGGTGGTCTCCGGGTGGTATACCAGGGCCACTTGACAAGCCTCGGTCCATTCCGAGAAAGTTTGACACCCGCACACGAAAGACAACAAGAGGGGTGCACCGGAGGAGATAGGAGCGCCGGATTGCAAAACGGACAACGGGGAAAATGCTCGGACGCAAGAGACGAACACGTATGCAAATGCAATGCACATGATGACAAGATAAAAAATGCAGATGATGACATGGCAAAATGCAACACGCAAACAAATGACATGGCAACGACAGCGAATAACTGGCAGACACCTGGCGCATCGGATCCGGGGCGTTACATGATCACACCGGTTTATTTTCATCCACCTCCCCTCACCCCTTCCACTGGTTTGTTTTCGCCTCACCTCTTATACAATGGGAAAAATCTAAACGGACCAGTGTTGGGAACATAGCATGCAATTTTAAAATTTTCCTACGATCACGCAAGATCTATCTAGGAAATGCATAGCAACGAGAGGGGGAGAGTGTGTCCACGCACCCTCGTAGACCGAAATCGGAAGCGTTAGGTTAATGCGGTTGATGTAGTCAAACGTCTTCACAATCCAACCGATCTAGTACCGAACATACAGCACCTCCGAGTTCAGCACGCGTTCAGCTCAATGACGTCTCTCGAACTCTTGATCCAGCAGAGGGTCGAGGCAGAGTTTCGTCAGCACGACGGCGTGGTGACAGTGATGGTGATGTGATCCACGCAGGGCTTCGCCTAAGCACTATGACGCTATGAACGGAGGAGTAAACTGTGGAGGGGGGCACCGCACACGGCTAAGAGAATAATTGTTGTGCTTTGGGGTGCCCCCCTCCCCCCGCCCCCGTATATAAAGGAGGGGAGCAGGAGGCCGACCACCAAGGGGCGCGCCAGGGGGAGTCCTACTAGGACTCCACTCCTAGTAGGATTCCCCCCCTTTTTCCTTTCTCACAGAGGGGAAAGAGGGAAGGAGATGGAGGTTGAGAGGGAAAGAGGAAGGGGGCAGCGCCCCCCTCCCCCTTGTCCAATCCGGACTCCCTTGGGGGGCGCGCGCCACCCTGCGGGCTCCCCTCTCTTTCTCCCCTATGACCCATGAAGGCGCATTACTTCCCCGGGGGGTTCCGGTAACCCCTCGGTACCCCGATAAATATCTGAAACATCCCGAACCATTCCGTAGTCCGAATACCTTCGTCCAATATATCAATCTTTACCTCTCGACTATTTCGAGACTCCTCATCATGTCCGTGATCTCATTCGGGACTCCGAACAATCTTCGGTCACCAAAACACATAACTCATAATACAAATCGTCATTGAACGTTAAGCGTGCGGACCCTACGGGTTCGAGAACTATGTAGACATGATCGAGACACATCTCCGATCAATAACTAACAGCGGAACCTGGATGCTCATATTGGTTCCTACATATTCTACGAAGATCTTTATCGGTCAAACCACAATAACAACATACAGTATTCCTTTTGTTATCGGTATGTTACTTGCCCGAGATTCGATCGTCGGTATCCCCATACCTAGTTCAATCTCGTTACCGGCAAGTCTCTTTACTCGTTCTGTGATGCATCATCCCGTAACTAACTCATTAGTCACATTGCTTGCAAGGCTTATAGTGATGTGCATTACCGAGAGGGCCCAGAGATACCTCTTCGATACTCGGAGTGACAAATCCTAATCTTGATCTATGCCAACCCAACAAACACCTTCGGAGACACCGGTAGAGCATCTTTATAATCACCCAGTTATGATGTGACGTTTGATAGCACACAAGGTGTTCCTTCGTTATTCGGGAGTTGCATAATCTCATAGTCAGAGGAATATGTATAAGTCATGAAGAAAGCAATAGCAATAAAACTTAACGATCATTATGCTAAGCTAACGGATGGGTCTTGTCCATCACATCATTCTCCTAATGATGTGATCATGTTCATCAAATGACAACACATGTCTATGGTCAGGAAACTTAACCATCTTTGATTAACGAGCTAGTCAAGTAGAGGCACACTAGGGACACTTTGTTTTGTCTTATGTATTCACACATGTATCAAGTTTCCGGTTAATACAATTCTAGCGTGAATAATAAACATTTATCATTATATAAGGAAATATAAATAACAACTTTATTATTGCCTCTAGGGAATATTTCCTTCAGTCTCCCACTTGCACTAGAGTCAATAATCTAGATTATATTGTAATGATTCTAACACCAATGGAGTCTTGGTGCTGATCATGTTTTGCTCGTGGAAGAGGCTTAGTCAACGGGTCTGCAACATTCAGATCCGTATGTATTTACCAAATCTCTATGTCTCCCTCATTGACTTGATTGTGGATGGAGTTGAAGCGTCTCTTGATGTGTTTGGTTCTCTTGTGAAATCTGGATTCCTTCGCAGGCAATTGCTCCAGTATTGTCACAAAAGATTTTTATTGGACCCAATGCACTAGGTATTACACCTAGATTGGATATGAACTCCTTCATCCAGACTCCTTCATTTGCTGCTTCTGAAGCAGCTATGTACTCCGCTTCACACGTAAATCCCGCCACGACGCTCTGCTTGGAACTGCGCCAAATGACAGCTCCACCATTCAATATAAATATGTATCCGGTTTGCGATTTAGAGTCATCCGGATCAGTGTCAAAGCTAGCATCGACGTAACCATTTACGACAATCTCTTTGTCACCTCCATAAACGAGAAACATATCCTTTGTCCTTTTCAGGTATTTTAGGATGTTCTTGACCGCTGTCCGGTGATCCACTCCTGGATTACTTTGGTACCTCCCTGCTAAACTTATAGAAAGGCACACATCAGGTCTGGTACATAGCATTGCATACATGATAGAACCTATGGCTGAGGCATAGGGAATGACTTTCATTTTCTCTCTATCTGCTGCAGTGGTCGGGCATTGAGTCTGACTCAACTTCACACCTTGTAACACATGCAAGAACCCTTTCTTTGACTGATCCATTTTGAACTTTTTCAAAACTTTATCAAGGTATGTGCTTTGTGAAAGTCCAATTAAGCTTCTTGATCTATCTCTATAGATCTTGATGCCCAATATATAAGCAGCTTCACCGAAGTCTTTCATTGAAAAATTCTTATTCAAGTATCCTTTTATGCTATCCAGAAATTCTATATCATTTCCAATCAACAATATGTCATGCACATATAATATTAGAAATGCTACAGAGCTCCCACTCACTTTCTTGTAAATACAGGCTTCTCCAAAAGTCTCTATAAAACCATATGCTTTGATCAGACTATCAAAGCGTATATTCCAACTCCGAGAGGCTTGCACCAGTCCATAAATGGATCGCTGGAGCTTGCACACTTTGTTAGCACCTTTAGGGTCGACAAAACCTTCTGGTTGCATCATATACAACTCTTCTTTAAGAAATACATTAAGGAATGCAGTTTTGACATCCATTTGCCAAATTTCATAATCATAAAATGCGGCAATTGCTAACATGATTCGGACAGACTTACGCATCGCTAAGGGTGAGAAGGTCTCATCGTAGTCAACTCCTTGAACTTGTCAAAAACCTTTCGCAACAAGTCGAGCTTTGTAGACAGTAACATTACCGTCAGCGTCAATCTTCTTCTTGAAGATCCATTTATTTTCCATGGCTTTCCGATCATCGGGAAAGTCCACCAAAGTCCACACTTTGTTCTCATACATGGATCCCATCTCAGATTTCATGGCCTCAAGCCATTTCGCGGAATCTGGGCTCATCATCGCTTCCTCATAGTTTGTAGGTTCGTCGTGGTCTAGTAACATGACTTCCAGAACAGGATTACCGTACCACTCTGGTGCGGAACTTACTATGGTTGACCTACGAGGTTCGGTAGTAACTTGATCTGAAGTTTCATGATCATCATCATTAGCTTCCTCACTAATTGGTGTAGGCATCACTGGAACTGATTTCTGTAATGAACTACTTTCCAATTCAAGAGAAGGTACAACTACCTCATCAAGTTCTACTTTCCTCCCACTCACTTCTTTCGAGAGAAACTCCTTCTCTAGAAAGGATCCATTCTTAGCAACAAAGATCTTGCCTTCAGATCTGTGATAGAAGGTGTACCCAATAGTTTTTTTGGGTACCCTATGAAGACGCACTTCTCCGATTTGGGTTCGAGCTTATCAGGTTGAAGCTTTTTCACCTAAGCATCGCAGCCCCAAACTTTAAGAAACGACATCTTAGGTTTCTTGCCAAACCACAGTTCATATGGTGTCGTCTCAACGGATTTAGATGGTGCCCTATTTAACGTGAATGCAGCTGTCTCTAAAGCATAACCCCAACACGATAGTGGTAAATCAGTAAGAGACATCATAGATCGCACCATATCTAATAAAGTACGGTTACGACATTTGGACACACCATTACACTGTGGTGTTCCAGGTGGCGTGAGTTGCGAAACTATTCCACATTGTTTCAAATGAAGACCAAACTCGTAACTCAAATATTCGCCTCCGCGATCAGATCGTAGAAACTTTCTTTTCTTGTTACGATGATTTTCCACTTCACTATGAAATTCTATGAACTTTTCAAATGTTTCAGACTTATGTTTCATTAAGTAGATATACCCATATCTGCTCAAATCATCTGTGAAGGTCAGAAAATAACAATACCCCCCGCGAGCCTCAACACTCATTGGACCGCATACATCAGTATGTATTATTTCCAATAAGTCAGTGGCTCGCTCCATTGTTCCGGAGAACGAAGTCTTAGTCATCTTGCCCATGAGGCATGGTTCGCAAACATCAAGTATTCATAATCAAGTGATTCCAAAAGCCCATCAGCATGGAGTTTCTTCATGCGCTTTACACCAATATGAACTAAACGGCAGTGCCACAAATAAGTTGCACTATCATTATTAGCTTTGCATCTTTTGTGTTCAATATTATGAATATGTGTATCACTACGATCAAGATTCAACAAAAATAGAACACTCATCAAGGGTGCATGACCATAAAATATATTAATGATATAAATAGAACAACCATTATTCTCTGATTTAAATGAATAACCGTCTCGCATCAAACAAGATTCAGATATAATGTTTGTGCTCAACGCTGGCACCAAATAACAATTATTCAGGTCTAAAACTAATCCCGAAGGTAGATGTAGAGGTAGCATGCCGACGGCGATCACATCGACCTTGGAACCATTTCCGATGCGCATCATCACCTCGTCCTTAGCCAATCTTCGTTTAATCCGTAGCCCCCGTTTCGAGTTGCAAATATGAGCAACAAAACCAGTATAAAACACCCAGGCGCTACTACGAGCATTAGTAAGGTACACATCAATAACATGTATATCAAATATACCTTTCACTTTGCCATCCTCCGTATCCGCCAAATACTTGGGGCAGTTCCACTTCCAGTGACCAGTCCCTTTGCAGTAGAAGCACTCAGTTTCAAGCTTAGGTCGAGACTTGGGCTTCTTCCCGGGAGCAGCAACTTGCTTGATATTCTTCTTGAAGTTCCCCTTCTTTCCTTTGCCCTTTTTCTTGAAACTAGTGGTCTTATTAACCATCAACACTTGATGCTCCTTTTTGATTTCTACCTCCGCAGCCTTAAGCATTGCGAAGAGCTCGGGAATTGTCTTTTCCATCCCTTGCATATTATATTTCATCATGAAGCCTTTATAGCTTGGTGGCAGTGATTGAAGAAGTCTGTCAATAACACTATCATCTGGAAGATTAACTCCCAGCTGAGTCAAATGGTTATGGTACCCAGACATTCTGAGTATGTGTTCACTGACAAAACTGTTGTCCTCCATCTTGCAGTTATAGAACTTGTTGGAGAATTCATATCTCTCAACTCGGTCATTTGCTTGAAATATTAACTTCAACTCCTGGAACATCTCATATGCTCCATGATGTTCAAAACGTTTTTGAAGTCCCGATTCTAAGCCGTAAAGCATGGCACACTGAACTATCGAGTAGTCATCAGATTTAGCTAGCCAGACGTTCATAACGTCTGGAGTTGCTCCTGCAGCAGGCCTTGCACCTAGCGGTGCTTCCAGGACGTAATTCTTCTGTGCAGCAATGAGGATAATCCTCAAGTTATGGACCCAGTCTGTGTAGTTGCTACCATCATCTTTCAACTTAGCTTTCTCTAGGAACACATTAAAATTCAAGGGAATGGTAGCATGATACGTCCATTTTGCATCATGATTTTATATCGATATTTATTGCATTATGGGTTGTTATTACACATTATGTCACAATACTTATGTCTATTCTCTCTTATTTTACAAGGGTTACATGAAGAGGGAGAATGCCGGCAGCTGGGATTCTGGACTGGAAAAGGAGCAAATATTAGAGACCTATTCTGCACAACTCCAAAAGTCCTGAAACTCCACGGGAATTATTTTTGGAATATATTAAAAATATTGGGCGAAGAAAGTACCAGAGGGGGGCCACCCACTATCCATGAGGGTGGGGGCGCGCCCCCTGCCTCGTGGGCCCCCTGGCTGGCCTCCGGTGCCCATCTCCTGCTATATGAGGTCTTTTACCGTGGAAAAAATCATAAGCAAGCTTACGGGACGAAACTCCGCCGTCACGAGGCGGAACCTTGGCGAAACCAATCTCGGGCTCCGGTAGAGCTGTTCTGCCGGGGAAACATCCCTCCGGGAGGGGGAAATCATCGCCATCGTCATCACCATCGATCCTCCCAGCGGGAGAGGGTCAATCTCCATCAACATCTTCACCAGCACCATCTCCTCTCAAACCCTAGTTCATCTCTTGTATCCAATCTTTGTCTCATAGTCTCAGATTGGTACCTGTAGGTTGCTAGTAGTGTTGATTACTCCTTGTAGTTGATGCTAGTTGGTTTATTTGGTGGAAGATCATATGTTCAGATCCATTATGCACATTAATACCCCTCTGATTATGAACATGAATATGATTTGTGAGTAGTTACATTTGTTCCTGAGGACATGGGAGAAGTCTTGCTACTAGTAGTCATGTGAATTTGGTATTCGTTCGATATTTTGATGAGATGTATGTTGTCTTCCTCTAGTGGTGTTATGTGAACGTCGACTACATGACACTTCACCATTGTTTGGGCCTAGAGGAAGGCATTCGGAAGTAATAAGTAGATGATGGGTTGCTAGAGTGACAGAAGCTTAAACCCTAGTTTATGCGTTGCTTCGTAAGGGGCCGATTTGGATCCATATGTTTCATGCTATGGTTAGGTTTACCTTAATACTTCTTTTGTAGTTGCGGATGCTTGCAAGAGTAGTTAATCATAAGTGTGATGCTTGTCCAAGGAAGGGCGGCACCCAAGCACCGGTCCACCCACATATCAAATTATCAAAGTAACGAACGCGAATCATATGAGCGTGATGAAAACTAGCTTGACGATAATTCCCATGTGTCCTCGGGAGCGTTTTCCTTCATATAAGAATTGGTCCAGGCTTGTCCTTTGCTACAAAAAGGATTGGGCCACCTTGCTGCACTTTATTTACACTTGTTACTTGTTACCCGTTACAAATTATCTTATCACAAAACTATCTGTTACCGATAATTTCAGTGCTTGCAGAGAATACCTTACTGAAAACCGCTTGTCATTTCCTTCTGCTCCTCGTTGGGTTCGACACTCTTACTTATCAAAAGGACTACGATAGATCCCCTATATACTTGTGGGTCATCAAGACTCTTTTCTGGCGCCGTTGCCGGGGAGTGAAGTGCCTTTGGTAAGTGGAATTTGGTAAGGAATTATTTATATAGTGTGCTGAAATTTATTGTCACAAGATTACTATGGAAAGTAATCCTTTGAGGGGTCTGTTCGGGGTATCTTCACCCCGACCAGTGGAGCAAAGAGTTGCTCCTCAACCTGTTGAACCTACTGAAAATGAAAATGAAAATGTTTACTTTGAAATTCCTTCTGGTATGATAGAGAAACTGCTAGCTAATCCCTTTGCAGGAGACGGAACACTACATCCCGATGAACACCTAATATATGTGGATGAAGTTTGTGGATTATTTAAGCTTGCAGGTATGCCCGGAGATGTTATGAAGAAGAAGGTTTTCCCTTTATCTTTGAAAGGAAAGGCATTGACATGGTATAGGCTATGTGATGATATGGGATCATGGAACTACAACCGATTGAAATTGGAATGTCATCAGAAGTTTTATCCTATGCATCTTGTTCATCGTGATCGCTATTATATATATAATTTTTGGCCTCGCGAAGGAGAAAGCATCGCTCAAACTTGGGGGAGGCTTAAGTCAATGTTATATTCATGCCCCAATCATGAGCTCTCAAGAGAAATGATTATTCAAAAATTTTATGCTCGGCTTTCTCTCAATAATCGCTCCATGCTCGATACTTCTTGTTCTGGTTCTTATATGATGAAGACTATTGAATTCAAATGGGATTTATTGGAAATAATTAAACGCAACTCTGAAGATTGGGACCTCGACGAAGGTAAGGAGTCAGGTATAACACCTAAGTTTGATTGTGTTAAATCTTTTATGGATACCGATGTTTTCCGTGAATTTAGCACTAAATATAGACTTGACTCTGAGATAGTAGCTTCTTTATGTGAATCCTTTGCTACTCATGTTGATCTCCCTAAGGAGAAGTGGTTTAAATATAATCCTCCCATTGAAGTAAAAGTAGTTGCACCTGTTAAAGTTCAAGAAAAGACTATCACTTATAATGATCCTATTGTTACTATTGCTTATGTTGAAAAACCACCTTTCCCTGTTAGAATAAAGGATCATGCTAAAGCTTCAACTGTGGTCGTAAGGGTAATGCTAAAACATCCACACCCCCTGAACAAATTAAAGTTGAATCTAATATTGCTATGGTTAAAGACCACTTGGTCGATAATATTGATGGGCATGTTATTTACTTCTGTAATGAAGCTGCTAGAATTGCTAGGCCTGATGCTAAAGATAAATATAGACATGTAGTTGGCATGCCTGTTGTTTCTGTTAAAATAGGAGATCATTGTTATCATGGCTTATGTGATATGGGTGCTAGTGCAAGTGCAATACCTTATTCTTTATACAAAGAAATTATGCATGACATTGCACCTGCTGAGATAGAAGATATTGATGTTACTATTAAGCTTGCCAATAGGGATACTATTTCACCAGTTGGGATTGTTAGAGATGTTGAAGTCTTGTGTGGGAAAGTTAAATACCCTGCTGATTTCCTTGTTCTTGGTTCCCCACAAGATGACTTTTGTCCCATTATATTTGGTAGACCCTTCTTGAACACTGTTAATGCTAGGATAAATTGCGAAAAAGATATCATCACTATTGGTTTAGGGGATATGTCTCATGATTTTAACTTTGCTAAATTCCGTAGACAACCCCACGATAAAGAATTGCCTAGTGAAGATGAAATTATTGGTCTTGCTTCTATTGCTGTACCTCCTAATGATCCTTTAGAACAATATTTGCTAGACCATGAAAATGACATGTTTATGAATGAAAGAAGGGAAATAGATGAAGTATTCCTTAAACGGGGACCCATATTGAAACACAATTTTCCTGTTGAAACACTAGGGGATCCTCCTCCACCCAAGGGAGATCCCATGTTTGTGCTTAAACCATTACCTGCTACACTTAAATATGCTTATCTTGATGAAAAGAAGATATATCCTGTTATTATTAGTGCTAACCTTTCAGAGCAAGAAGAAGAGAGATTATTGAAAACTCTGAAGAAGCACCGTGCCGCTATTCGATATACTCTTGATGATCTTAAAGGCATTAGTCCCACTCTTTGTCAACACAAAATAAAACTGGAGAAAGATTCTAAACCAGTTGCTGATCATCAACAACGGTTAAATCCTAAGATGAAAGAAGTGGTAAAGAATGAAATACTAAAGCTTCTAGAGGTAGGTATAATTTATTCTGTTGCTGATAGTCAGTGGGCAAGTCCTGTACATTGTGTCCCTAAGAAGGGAGGTATTACTGTTGTTCCTAATGATAAAGACGAATTGATCCCACAAAGAATTGTTACTGGTTATAGAATGGTAATTGATTTCCGCAAATTAAATAAAGCTACTAGAAAAGATCATTACCCTTTACCTTTTATTGATCAAATGCTAGAAAGATTATCCAAACATACACATTTTTGCTTTCTAGATGGTTATTCTGGTTTCTCTCAAATACCTGTGTCAAAAGAGGATCAGGATAAGACCACTTTTACTTGCCCTTTCGGTACTTTTGCTTACAGACGTATGCCTTTTGTTTTATGTAATGCACCTGCTACCTTTTAAAGATGCATGATGGCTATATTCTCTGATTTTTGTGAAAAGATTGTTGAGGTTTTCATGGATGATTTCTCCGTATACGGAACTTCTTTTGATGATTGCTTGAGCAACCTTGATCGAGTTTTGCAAAGAGATGTGAAGAAACTAACCTTGTCTTGAATTGGGAGAAGTGCCACTTTATGGTTAATGAAGGTATTGTCTTGGGGCATAAAATTTCGGAAAGAGGTATTGAAGTTGATAAAGCTAAAGTTGATGCTATTGAAAAGATGTCGTGTCCCAAGGACATCAAAGGTATAAGAGGTTTCCTTGGTCATGCCGGTTTTTATAGGAGGTTCATTAAGGACTTCTCAAAAATCTCTCGGCCTCTGACTAATCTCTTACAAAAAGATGTTCCTTTTGTTTTTTATGATGATTGTGTAGAAGCATTTGAAATACTTAAGAAAGCATTAGTTTCTGCACCCATTGTTCAGCCACCTGATTGGAATTTACCCTTTGAAATTATGTGTGATGCTAGTGATTATGCTGTAGGTGCTGTTCTAGGACAAAGAGTTGATAAGAAATTAAATGTTATTCAATATGCTAGTAAAACTCTAGACAGTGCCCAGAGAAATTATGCTACTACCGAAAAAGAATTCTTAGCAGTTGTATTTGCTCGTGATAAGTTCAGACCATACATTGTTGATTCTAAGGTAACTGTTCACACCGATCATGCTGCTATTAAATATCTTATGGAAAAGAAAGATGCTAAACCTAGACTTATAAGATGGGTTCTCTTGTTACAAGAATTTGATTTGCATATTATTGATAGAAAGGGAGCTGAGAACCCCGTTGCAGACAACTTGTCTAGGCTAGAGAATGTTCTTGATGACCCACTACCTATTGATGATAGCTTTCCTGATGAACAATTAGCTGCATAAATGCTTCTCGTACTGCTCCATGGTATGCTGATTATGCTAATTACATTGTTGCTAAATTTATACCACCTAGCTTCACATACCAACAAAATAAAAAGTTTTTCTATGATTTAAGACATTACTTCTGGGATGACCCACACCTTTATAAAGAAAGAGTAGATGGTGTTATTAGACGTTGGGTACCTGAGCATGAACAGGAACAGATCCTACGCAAGTGTCACTCCGAGGCTTATGGAGGACACCACGCTGGAGATAGAACTACACATAAGGTATTGCAATCTGGTTTTTATTGGCCTACTCTCTTCAAAGATGCCCGTAAGTTTGTCTTGTCTTGTGATGAATGTGAAAGAATTGGTAATATTAGTAGACGTCAAGAAATTCCTATGAATTATTCACTTGTTCTTGAACCATTTGATGTTTGGGGCTTTGATTATATGGGACCCTTTCCTTCCTCTAATGGGTATACACATATTTTAGTTGTTGTTGGTTACGTTACTAAGTGGGTAGAAGCTATTCCAACTAGTAATGGTGATCATAACACCTCTATTAAGATGCTTAAAGAAGTTATTTTTCTGAGGTTTGGAGTCCCTAGATATTTAATGACTGATGGTGGTTCACATTTTATTCATGGTGCTTTTCGTAAAATGCTTGCTAAGTATGACGTTAATCATAGAATTGCATCTCCATACCATCCTCAGTCTAGTGGTCGAGTAGAATTGAGCAATAGAGAGCTTAAATTAATTTTGCAAAAGACTGTTAATAGATCTAGAAAGAATTGGTCCAAGAAACTTGAGGATGCATTATGGGCCTATAGAACTGCATATAAAAATCCTATGGGTATGTCTCCATATAAAATGGTTATGGAAAAGCATGTCATTTACCTGTTGAACTAGAACATAAGGCATATTGGGCTATTAAAGAGCTCAACTATGATTTCAAACTTGCCGGTGAGAAGAGGTTATTTGACATTAGCTCACTTGATGAATGGAGAACCCAAGCCTATGAGAATGCCAAATTGTTTAAAGAAAAAGTTAAAAGATGGCATGACAAAAGGATACAAAAGCGTGAGTTCAATGTAGGAGATTATGTTTTGTTATACAAATCTCGGTTAAGATTTTTTGCAGGAAAACTTCTCTCTAAATGGGAAGGTCCTTACATAATCGAGGAGGTCTATCGTTCCGGTGCCATAAAAATCAACAACTTCGAAGGCACAAATCCGAAGGTGGTGAACGGCCAAAGAATCAAACATTATATCTCAGGTAATCCCATAAATGTTGAAACCAATGTTATTGAAACCGTAACCCCGGAGGAATACATAAGGGACACTTTCCAGAATGTTTCAGACTCCGAAAAGGAATAGGTACGTGGTACGGTAAGTAAACCGACTCCAAAACAATTCTAATGGCAATTTTTCTCCGTTTTGGAATATTTAAGAAAATAGGAAAATAATATGTAGTCCGGGAAGGACACGGGGCATCCACGAGGGTGGAGGGCGCGCCCCCTGCCTCGTGGACACCCCGTGCGCTCTCCGGACTCCGTTTTCTTGCACAATACTTCTTTTGGTCGGTAAAAATTCATTATATAATCTCCCGAAGGTTTTGACCACCGTATGACGCAAATCTCCTCTGTTGTTGTTTCGAGCTGTTTTTCTGACAGATTTAGATCGCTATGACATCTCCAAGCGCCCACAAGGACAAGTTCTTCGAGAAGGTCATCAACCCCTACCTCGCGGAGGTGCTGCAACACTCTCAATCCATTGAGATCCGGGAGGGGGTGCTGCACATCTGCGATGTTGAGGGGCCAAGAGGTGCCGGAGGCGTGGAGACGAGGCTCGGAGCAGTAGAGCAACAAGTTTTCAAGTGCCAGGAGATGGTGGAACGTGGGCTCGACGCCAACCATCTAATGATCACGGAGTTCACCAACAACCACAAGCTGGATGCCAAGGACATCGGGGAGGCCATCTTCAAGCTTCACGAGAAAATTGAGCACCTCCAAGCCCAGATCTATGACCTGCAAAACCAAAACTATGAGTATGAATATAGATTCAAGAGGATGAGTTTGGCTGCAGATCTGAGGATTCCGGAGACTCGATCGTCTTTCTATGATGGTGAGCCTATGCCTTGGAAGAGGGACGACATGCCTACATCATCAACAACACTTCCATCTTCTTCACCAGCAAAGGAGAACTGAACATCTGGTATGGGCACTCCCCTTGGCAACTGCCAAGCTTGGGGGAGGTGCCCTGGTATCGTATCACCATCACACTCCTATCTTTACCGTTTTTCATAGTTCGATCCTTTTGTTAATATCTTGATCTAGTAGAATAAAGTTTTAGTATGATCTAGTTTTAAGTTTTGCTTTATGATCCTTCTATGTAATCGAGTCCGTGAGCTATATATAATAAAGATTAGTGTTGAGTCGAGGGCTTGATTATTTTGCTATGATCTTGAGGGAATAACAAATAAAAGAAAGAATAAAAATAAATTAAGAGATCATATTGATCTTGTGGAGAGTAATGACTTCACATATAAAGGATATGATGAATAAAAGTTGTTGAGAGTTGACAAACATAGTTTTGGTCATCGTTGCAATTAATAGGAAGTGATAAAGGAAGAGAGGTTCTCATATAAATATACTATCTTGGACATATTTTATGATTGTGAGCACTCATTAAAATATGACATGCTAAAGAGTTGATGTTGGACAAGGAAGACAACGTAATGGGTTATGTTTTCCTATATCCGAAATAAAGTATATTGTCATGGATCATCCAACATGTTGAGCTTGCCTTTCGCCCTCTTGCTAGCCAATTCTTTGCACTATGTAGAGATACTACTTGTGCTTCCAAACATCCCTTAAACCTGTTTTGCCACGAGAGTCCACCATATCTGCCTATGGATTGAGTAAGATCCTTCAAGTAAGTTGTCATTGTTGCAAATTGCTCTCTAAATATGTATGACTTATTAGTGTGGAGAAAATAAGCTTTATACGATCTTGTGATATGGAAGTAATAAAAGCGACGGACTGCGTAATAAAGGTCCCTCACAAGTGGCAATATAAAGTGATGTTCTTTTGCATTAAGATTTTGTGCATCCAACCATAAAAGCACATGACAACCTCTGCTTCCCTCTGCGAAGGGCCTATCTTTTATTCTTGTCTTATACCTTATGCAAGAGTCAAGGTGATCTTCACCTTTCCTTTTTACATTTTATCCTTTGGCAAGCACAGTGTGTTGGAAAGATCCTGATATATATATATCCAATTGGATGTAAGGCATCATGAACTATTATTGTTGACATTACCCTTGAGGTAAAAAGGTTGGGAGGCGAAACTATAAGCCCCTATCTTTCTCTGTGTCCAATTAAAACTTCATACCCATAAGTATTGCGTGAGTGTTAGCAATTGTGAAAGACTAAATGATAGTTGAGATATGTGGACTTGCTGAAAAGCTCTTGCATTGACTCTTTCCGATGTTATGATAAATTGCAATTGCCTCAATGACCGAGATTATAGTTTGTTAGTTTTCAATGAAGTTTCTGATTCATGCTTTATATTATGAATAGATTGTTACTTGAACATAAGAAGTCATATGATAATATATACATATGTTGCTATTCTAATAATGATCATGCTACCCTCATGTCCGTATTTTATTTTATCGACACCTCTATCTTTAAACATGTGGACATATTTTTCGATATCGGCTTCCGCTTGAGGACAAGCAAGGTCTAAACTTGGGGGAGTTGATACGTCCATTTTGCATCATGATTTTATATCGATATTTATTGCATTATGGGTTGTTATTACACATTATGTCACAATACTTATGTCTATTCTCTCTTATTTTACAAGGGTTACATGAAGAGTGAGAATCCCGGCAGCTGGGATTCTGGACTGGAAAAGGAGCAAATATGAGAGACCTATTCTGCACAACTCCAAAAGTCCTGAAACCCCACGGGAATTATTTTTGTAATATATTAAAAATATTGGGCGAAGAAAGTACCAGAGGGGGCCACCCACCATCCACGAGGGTGGGGGGCGCGCCCTACCCCCCCGGGCGCGCCCCCCTACCTCGTGGGCCCCCTGGCTGGCCTTCGGTTCCCATCTTCTGCTATATGGGGTCTTTTACCCTGGAAAAAATCATAAGCAAGCTTACAGGACGAAACTCCGCCGCCACGAGGCGAAACCTTGGCGGAACCAATCTAGGGCTCCGGCGGAGCTGTTCTGCCGGGGAAACATCCCTCCGGGAGGGGGAAATCATCGCCATCGTCATCACCATCGATCCTCCCAGCGGGAGAGGGTCAATCTCCATCAACATCTTCACCAGCACCATCTCCTCTCAAACCCTAGTTCAGCTCTTGTATCCAATCTTTGTCTCATAGTCTCAGATTGGTACCTGTAGGTTGCTAGTAGTGTTGATTACTCCTTGTAGTTGATGCTAGTTGGTTTATTTGGTGGAAGATCATATGTTCAGATCCATTATGCACATTAATACCCCTCTGATTATGAACATGAATATGATTTGTGAGTAGTTACGTTTGTTCCTGAGGACATGGGAGAAGTCTTGCTACTAGTAGTCATGTGAATTTGGTATTCGTTCGATATTTTGATGAGATGTATGTTGTCTTCCTCTAGTGGTGTTATGTGAACGTCGACTACATGACACTTCACCATTGATTGGGCCTAGAGGAAGGCATTGGGAAGTAATAAGTAGATGATGGGTTGCTAGAGTGACAGAAGCTTAAACCCTATTTTATGCGTTGCTTCGTAATTAAGGGGCTGATTTGGATCCATATGTTTCATGCTATGGTTAGGTTTACCTTAATACTTCTTTTGTAGTTGCGGATGCTTGCAAGAGTAGTTAATCATAAGTGGGATGCTTGTCCAAGGAAGGGCAGCACCCAAGCACCGGTCCACCCACATATCAAATTATCAAAGTAATGAACGCGAATCATATGAGCGTGATGAAAACTAGCTTGACGATAATTCCCATGTGTCCTCGGGAGCGTTTTCCTTCATATAAGAATTGGTTCAGGCTTGTCCTTTGCTACAAAAAGGATTGGGCCACCTTGCTGCACTTTATTTACACTTGTTACTTGTTACCCGTTACAAATTATCTTATCACAAAACTATCTGTTACCGATAATTTCAGTGCTTGCAGAGAATACCTTACTGAAAACCGCTTGTCATTTCCTTCTGCTCCTCATTGGGTTCGACACTCTTACTTATCGAAAGGACTACAATAGATCCCCTATACTTGTGGGTCATCATAGCACGGTCCATTGACCTACAACAACATAGATATGCAAAAACTATCAGGACTAAGTTCATGATAAATTAAAGTTCAATTAATCATATTACTTAAGAACTCCCACTTAGATAGACATCCCTCTAGTCATCTAAATGATCACGTGATCCATATCAACTAAACCATGTCCGATCATCACGTGAGATGGAGTAGTTTTCAATGGTGAACATCTCTATGTTGATCATATCTACTATATGATTCACGTTTGACCTTTCGGTCTCAGTGTTCCGAGGCCATATCTGCATATGCTAGGCTTGTCAAGTTTAACCTAAGTATTATGCACGTGCAAAACTGTCTTGTACCCGTTGTATGTGAATGTAGAGCTTATCTAACCCAATCATCACGTGGTGTGTCGGCACGACGAACTGTAGTAACGGTGCATACTCAGGGAGAACACTTATACCTTGAAATTTAGTGACGGATCATCTTATAATGCTACCGCCATACTAAGCAAAATAAGATGCATAAAAGATAAACATCACATGGAATCAAAATATGTGACATGATATGGCCATCATCATCTTGTGCCTTTGATCATGGCTGGGCGTTCGGTTCCACCGAACCGTTCCGGTCGGTCCTTCGGTCTATTTAAGATTTCGGTTTTGTCAAAATACTTTCCGATCGGTCCAGAGGAAATTAGCTAACCAAAGATTCTGTGTACCTAAATTTCGGTTCGGTCGTCGGTTCTACCGAACAGCACCGAGATATCCTCCGGAATCGCTACTCCCTTTTACCCGTACTAGTAGCAGCAAATGCTACTTTATTCTGAGTGTACAGGGCGTGTAGCTCTGCCTACTATAGCTAGCTACTAAGGCCTAGTCTCCTTTGTTACTCCGTCTTAATTTATTACTCTGTGCAATTAGCGGTGGCGGCTCACTAGATAAAGTACTCCATGTAGCAACAAATTTAAGCAGAGGTAGTACTACTACTACTCCCTCCAGTCCGGTGTGTTAGGCTCACTAGCAATTTCTATTTGTTCCGCTTTACCCTCCCTTACAACTTCTCCACGGTAGGAGTATTTATCTTTTTTTATAGAGCAGCGGTTCATTGGGGCAGGTTCGCCTCTTCCCGATGTGGCTGTGGGGCTCGTGCACTTGGCAGATAGCGGAGTACTAAAAATAGTGTCCATGTTCACATTTATGAGTAGAGCGCTTGAGTAGCCAGCAACTAGCGCGTAGGTCCTGACCTCTGTTTACTTGGTTTTCAGTCTGCTCGGGTACCTGAGGCATAAACCTGATTCACTGAACTTAGTTCGGTTTTCAACATATGCAAACCGAACATACCACTGAAGTACTCAGTTTCGGTGTATTCGGCTTCGGTGGCGGTTATTTCGGTTCGGGACATCGGTTTTCGGGTTATATGCCCAGCCCTATCTTTGATCTCCATCTCCAAAGCACCGTCATGATCTCCATCGTCACCGGCTTGACACCTTGATCTCCATGGTAGCCTCGTTATCGTCTCGCCAACTATTGCTTCTCTACGACTATCGCTACCGCATAGTGATAAAGTAAAGCAATTACATGGCGATTGCATTTCATACAATAAAGCGACAACCATAAGGCTCCTGCCAGTTGCCGATAACTTTTACAAAACATGATCATCTCATACAATAACTTATATCACATCATGTCTTGACCATATCACATCACAACATGCCCTACAAAAACAAGTTAGACGTCCTCTACTTTGTTGTTGCAAGTTTTATGTGGCTGCTATGGGCTTCTAGCAAGAACCGTTCTGACCTACGCATCAAAACCACAAAGATTTTTTTGTCAAGTGTGTTGTTTTAACCTTCAACAAGGACCGGCCGTAGTCAAATTCGATTCAACTAAAGTTGGAGAAACAGACACCCGCCAGCCACCTTTATGCGAAACAAGTTGCATGTCTGTCGATGGAACCAGTCTCATGAACGTGGTCATGTAAGGTTGGTCCGGGCCGCTTCATCCAACAATACCGCCGAATCAAAATAAGACGTTGGTGGTAAGCAGTATGACTATTATCGCCCATAACTCTTTGTGTTCTACTCGTGCATATCATCTACGCATAGACCTGGCTCGGATGCCACTGTTGGGAACATAACATGCAATTTCAAAAATTTCCTATGACCACGCAAGATCTATCTAGGATATGCATAGCAACGAGAGGGGGAGAGTGTGTCCACGTACCCTCCACTAGTAGAAAAAGGCCCATTTGTCCCGGTTCATAAGGCCCATTTGTCCCGGTTCGGGAGCTGGGACTAAAGGGTCGGTACAAAAGCCCAGTACCATTAGTCCCGGTTCTTATACAAACCGGGACAGATGGGCCTCCACGTGGCCGCCGCGGCGAGCCCAGGCAGGGGGCCTTTGGTCCCGGTTGGTAGCACCAACCGGGACCAAAAGTCTTCCACGCGTCAGCAGCTGGTAGGAGCTGAGGTTTTTGTTTTTTTTGAAAGGGAGTGGGTTTAGGGGGGTTTGGGGGGTTAATTTAGGGTGTTAGCTAGCTAATACAGAGAAGTGTCCTCTCTTATCTCCGTGCTTGGTTTACCAGCGCTACTGCTATGCCTAAAAATGGCTTAGATTGAAGTGAAGGCAACATGTGGTGCACGTCGAAAGTAATACTAATCCTAACTTGATCAAGTTTGGATTAGTACTACTTTCGACATGCACCACATGTTGCCTTCACTTCAATCTAATCCATGTTCATTTCACCTACTGATATATAATAACTCTTCATGCTCGCATCGTGCATCATCATAATAACAAGTCCTACTAATCATCATCATAGAACTTCTACTCGTTATTAATAACAAGTCATACGATCATCATCCTCATAGTCATCAAACCAACCCTACTTAATTGTTCTTAGCACATGATCATGAGTATTAGGTAGGACCTAAATACCCTCTTTAAGGTAAAATAGCATAAAACAATATAGGCCCTGACTCTCCATTATGGAGAATGGAGATCATCATGTCTCCAATTCTTGCACTTCGCTTCCGTTTGCTTCCAAGTACCTCCGTACATTTGACCATACATTTTGCCCAATCTTTGATTGTCATGTGTTGATCGGTTTTTGAAATCCGGTATGGACAGCTGTGATGCGTAGGATGATCACCTGGCTGTAGGTTCATAACATCAACGCGACCTTTCGGAAACATCATCAGATGAGGCACACAATCATTTGGGATTATCTATTCAAAAATATAGTAATAACTTTGTAGTTAGCAATGTATAGTTGACTTATAGAAGAATTTATGCAAAAGAAGCACGGGGATGTCTCGTAATAGTAAAAAAATCTTACCATTTTATCTCCATGGATGTTACCGTAGTTCAACACGTGCACTAGTGGCACGTATTGACCATAATATTGAGGAGTTTGATAGTAGATATTGTAATTCTCAAGATCAGTACAAAATGCGATCAGATGATTTTGCTCCTGATAAGTTAATTCTGAGCCATCGGTGTAGTAGGTTCTGTCTACCATATTCCGCACATTCTTTGAACAATGAAAATAAGCTGTCCACTATTTTGAAATAAACAATATAAATTACTTAATAACTATGTTTGAGAAACTCACATAGGGGAGAACTGGAAGCGTATCAACAAGGACCCAAATGTCCAAATTGTCTTCGGCGGTGTCAGGATCACCAAGATCCATGGTGACAACCATACCCTCATAAAAACCATACATCTTGCAAAGTGATTCCCAATTCTTGCAACCAAAATGGGTTACGCTTTCAGAATTGTACAGATTTACTTCAAAATCCATACCATGACGGGTTACGACAAAAACTGGATGCACTTCGCGTACAAAACGGACAGTCTCTTTCGAAGTATCAGGGTTTCCTACGGAAACTCATCTGTTACAAAGGGATTTCATTTTTTTTGAACTTATTTGAACTCCAGACTCTTTGTGTGTTCAAAATGCACCATTCAAAGCCACATCATCAATTTTCAACCCTTTCTGATTTTATTTGTTATTTTTCATGCATTTACTGATTTTTTTGAGCTATAAGACCCTGAAACCGAAAAGCACTACAAAATGAACTCTGAAAAGGTTGAAAGTTGGCATGGTATCATCATTTCACCCACATAGCATGTGCACAAAAGTAGAGAGGGTTACGGCAAAAACTGGATGCACTTCGTGTACAAAACGGGCAGTCTCTTTCGAAGTATCAGGGTTTCATACGGAAACTAATCTGTTACAAAGGGATTTTCTTTTTTTGAACTTATTTAAAATCCAGACTCTTTTTGTGTTCAAAATGCACCATTCAAAGCCACATCATAAATTTTCAACCCTTTCTGACTTCATTTGTTATTTTTCATGCATTTACTGATTTCTTTTAGCTATAAGACCCTGAAATTGAAAAGCACTGCAAAACGAACTCTGAAAAGGTTGAAAGTTGGCATGGTATCATCATTTCACCCACATAGCATGTGCACAAAAGTAGAAAGGGTTACAGCAAAAACTGGATGCACTTCGTGTACAAAACGGACAATCTCTTTCGAAGTATCAGAGTTTCATACGGAAACTCATCTGTTACAAAGGGATTTCATTTTTTTGAACTTATTTGAACTCCAGACTTTTTCTGTGTTAAAAATGAACCATTCAAAGCCACATCATCAATTTTCAACCCTTTCTGACTTCATTTGTTATTTTTCATGCATTTACTTATTTTTTTGAGCTATAAAACCCTGAAATTGAAAAAAAAAATTCAAATGAACTCCGAAAAGGTTGAACGTTGGCATGGTTTTATCATTTCACCCACATAGCATGTGCACAAAAGTAGAGAGGGTTACGGCAAAAACTGGATGCACTTCGTGTACAAAACGGACAGTCTCTTTCGAAGTATCAAGGTTTCATACGGAAACTCATCTGTTACAAAGGGTTCTCCTTTTTTGAACTTATTTGAACTCCAGACTCTTTGTGTGTTCAAAATGCACCATTCAAAGCCACATCATCAATTTTCAACCTTTCTGACTTCATTTGTTATTTTTCATGCATTTACTGATTTTTTTGAGCTATAAGACCCTGAAATTGAAAAGCACTGCAAACTGAACTCTGAAAAGGTTGAAAGTTGGCATGGTATCATCATTTCACCCACATAGCATGTGCACAAAAGTAGAAAGGGTTACGGCTAAAACTGGATGCACTTCGTGTACAAAACGGACAATCTCTTTCAAAGTATCAGAGTTTCATACGAAAACTCATCTGTTACAAAGGGATTTCATTTTTTTGAACTTATTTGAACTCCAGACTTTTTCTGTGTTCAAAATGCACCATTCAAAGCCACATCATAAATTTTCAACCCTTTCTGACTTCATTTGTTATTTTTCATGCATTTACTGATTTTTTTTGAGCTATAAAACCCTGAAATTGAAAAGCATTTCAAATGAACTCTGAAAAGGTTGAAAGTTGGCATGGTATCATCATTTCACCCACATAGCATGCGCACAAAAGTAGAGAGGGTTATGGCAAAAACTGGATGCACTTCATGTACAAAACAGACAGTCTCTTTCGAAGTATCAGGGTTTCATACGGAAACTCATCTGTTACAAAGGGATTTCATTTTTTTGAACTTATTTGAACTCCAGACTCTATGTGTGTTCAAAATGCACCATTCATAGCCACATCGTCAATTTTCAACTAGGGGTTTCTAAAATCTTTTGATTTGACTCTTTAAGCTGTTGAATTTTTTATAGTTTTGTTTTAGTTGATCATAACAAAAAAATGATTCTTTTTAGTTGCATAAATTTTATATAATTTAAGTCGCATAAATTTTATCATCTATTGATTATTTTTTGATTTTTATTAAAGTTTTTTAGTTGATTCTTTTTGATATTGTAGAATATTACAGTTTTGCTTGAGGATTTTAAAAATAACACATTGGTCCCGGTTCCAGACACCAACCGAGACTAAAGGTGGTTGGCCAGGAGCGAGGACCATTGGTCCCGGTTCGTGCATGGAACCGGGACAAATGGGTCCCCACGAACCGGGACCAATGCCCCACGAGGCCCGGCCGGGCCCCTGGGCTCACGAACCGGGACGTATGCTTCCATTGGTCCCGGTTCATGGCAGAACCGGGCTAGCCAGGCCTGAATGAAAGCCCCTTTTTCTACTAGTGCTCATAGACCAAAAGCGAAAGTGTTAAGCTAACGCGGTTGATGTAGTCGAACGTCTTCACGATCCAATCGATCTAGTACAGAATGACATCCCTCGAACTCTTGATCCAGCAGAGTGTCGAGGGAGAGTTTCTTCAGCAGGACGGTGTGGTGACGGTGATGGTGATGTGATCCGCGCAGGGCTTCGCCTAAGCACTACGACGCTATGACCGGCGGAGTAAACTGTGGAGGGGGGCACCGCACACGGCTAAGAGAATAACTGTTGTGCTTTGGGGTGCCCCCTGCCCCCGTATATAAAGGAGGGGAGGAGGAGGCCAGCCACCAAGGGGCGCGCCAAGGGGGGAGTCCTACTAGGACTCCACTCCTAGTAGGATTCACCCCACTTTTTTTCCTTTCTCATGGAGGGGAAAGAGGGAAGGAGAGGGAGAGGGGGAGGGAAAGAGGAAAGGGGGCCGCGCCCCCTCCCCCTTGTCCAATTCGGATGCCCTTGGGGGACGCGTGCCACCCTGTGGGCTCCCCTCTCTTTCTCCCCTATGGCCCATGAAGGCCCATTACTTCCCCGGGGGGTTCCGGTAACCCCTCGGTACCCCGATAAATATCCGAAACGTCCCGAAACCATTCCGGTGTCCGAATACCTTCGTCCAATATATTAATCTTTACCTCTCGACTATTTCGAGACTCCTCGTCTTGTCCGTGATCTCATTTGGGACTCCGAACAATATTCGGTCACCAAAACACATAACTCATAATACAAATCGTCATTGAACGTTAAGCGTGCGGACCCTACGGGTTCGAGAACTATGTAGACATGATCGAGACACATCTCGATCAATAACCAATAGCGGAACCTGGATGCTCTATTGGTTCCTATCTACGAAGATCTTTATCGGTCAAACTGCAATAATAACATACGTTATTCCCTTTGTAATCGGTATGTTACTTGCCCGAGATTCGATCGTCGGTATCCCCGTACCCAGTTCAATCTCGTTACCGGCAAGTCTCTTTACTCGTTTCGTAATGCATCATCCCGTAACTAACTCATTAGTCACATTGCTTGCAAGGCTTATAGTGATGTGCATTACCGAGAGGGCCCAGAGATACCTCTCTGATACTTGGAGTGACAAATCTTAATCTTGATCTATGCCAACCCAACAAACACCTTCGGAGACACCTGTAGAGCATCTTCATAATCACCTAGTTACGTTGTGACGTTTGATAGCACACAAGGTGTTCCCATTGCCCTACGAACAATCCCCATTACTTGGCCTTTCGTGGTCTGGGGGCTTGACATGGTCGGACCCCTTAAAGGGGGAAGCCATAAGAAGAAATATTTACTGGTTATGGTGGATAAATTCACTAAGTGGATAGAGGCTAAACCAGTAAAAACCGCTAAAGCCGGACCAGTGATAGACTTTATATCCGGTGTCGTACACCGTTATGGTGTCCCACACAACATTATTACTGACAACGGCTCTAACTTCACGGCCGATGAGGTGAAAACTTGGTGTGCTAAACTGGGCATTAAGCTCGATTACGCCTCTGTATATCACCCTCAAACAAACTGTCAGGTCAAATGGGCTAACGGCCTGATAATGAGCGGCATTAAACCCAGACTAGTGCGATCCCTACGGGAATCAGACAAGCACTGGGTTGAGGAACTCGATTCCATACTCTGGGGGCTGCGGACCACGCCCAATCGCACAACCGGACACACACCCTTTTTTCATGGTGTACGGCGTAGAGGCAGTCCTGCCCTGTGATATTATTCATGACTCACCTCGAGTGCACATGTATGAAGAGAGAGAAGCCGAGCTTGATCGGCAGGACGATCTAGACGGCCTGGAGGAGGAGCGCGATGTTGCAAAGGCATGTTCCGCATTCTACCAACAACAAGCTCGAAGATATCAGAGCAGAGAGGTACGGGCAAAGACTTATAATGTCAGAGAGCTCGTCCTGCGCCTACCAGAGAAGAAAAAGGACAAGCTCAAGCCCAAATGGGAGGGTCCCTTCATTATAGATGAAGTTCTCACTGGAGGAGCCTACCGCCTTCGCAATGCATCAGATAATCGCTAAGAGCCGCACCCATGGAACACCGCTCGACTCTGAAGATTCTACCCCTAAGTCCGGACATTTATCCTTTTTTGTTCCTTTTTCTCCTTTTCAATTCTTTTTTTCTTTTTGTCGTTTGTATACGATTTTTAGCTTATGTTCGGGTAAGCCGCACACTCAAGGGGTATACATCTTTAAATGTACATACCCCACTATACCTGGGGGCTTCTTTCAAAGAAGCTTATTATTTTTCAAGCTCATTATATATATGTGTTGTCTACTCATATATGTCCTTTCTCTGCCATTATATGCACCTCTATGACTTAAGTTTTGGCCAAGCTGGGTTGCCTGGCTCCTATGTTTATGCGCTACGTTCCCGCTTGTTCGGCTAGGGCATAAAGGGAGTACCCCTGCGATTGTTACAACCGGGTTATCCGGAAATGTACCTCAGATGGGTGAAGCCGAAAGCTAGCATTCTTAAGAGAATAAGTGGTCCGCAGACAAATGACGCACTGCACTCGCTGCAATATAATCCCCCAAAATATATAGTTCAATGTGATTTTTTAGCATCGCACCTTAGGCACACACTAACGTGCATGCAAACCCAGTGAGAGGAACCCTTAATGGTACTATTCTCCCTGGAAGATGTTTCTTACGATACAAAGTAATATAACATAACTCCCCGAATACAACTTGTCTGTTCAAGAAACTATGACCGGACTGCCTGGTTTCCAAACATACTTTGGTGTTTTACCATCGGTATAGTATTCGGAAACGCCCCAGCCATTGGGTTTCGGCGGCTAAAGCAGAAAGGTCTGCCATGACAATTGTTTTACAATTCGGCAGGAGATAAGTTCGGTGACAAAAGTACAGTATTACATGGAGCCAATGTTTATTCTTCCTTTATGCCGTCTAACAGACTGTCTAGTTTACAATCCTGTTGTGAAAATTTGGTGGCTATCTTTACTTGGTCGTAAACCAAGCTAACCGGAATTTCTTGTCCGTTGGGTCCCCGAGGTCCGACACAGGCCATATGATTCGGATCAAGTCCAGTGTATCAGGTTTTCACCATGGCCAAGGCTTCCCGCGCACCTTCTCGGCATGCTGATACCTTCCATAGTCCAAAACGGCGACGAGCTCCCTTGAACAGATTCATGAGCCCCTCCATACTTCCTAGAGGAGAATCAGCTGGCCATAAAGCCTTCTCCATGCTTCTCATTGCTTGCCGAGCCTACTCGTGCACTCTGGACACCTCTTGCAGCAAATCGCCTTGAAATCCGGACACTTCTCCTTTAGGCCGCCCAGTCAACAAACCTATAGGTACAATCTTGTTAAACTTTCCATCAGGGGAAAATATGAAGGTTAGGCTAAAAAGACATACTAAATATGCCGCCTTTCAGCTTTATGTTCTCCTTCAAGGCATCCGACAGTTGGGCTCTTACGTCCTTCAGTTCTTCGGCCTGCCTGATATTTGCATCATGTAGTTTGTTTTTCTCCTCAATGGTCTGTGTTAATACACATTGACCAGCGGCTTCTTGCCCTTCGGCGTGACATTTGTCCGCCTCAGCAGCCTTTAGCTTCTCCTCCAACTGATCTGCTGATCCTGCTGCTGTAAACCAAACAATGCATATTTAAAATCATTGTTGCCGCAGAATCATACTTTCCGGACACGGTTGGGCTTAATTACCTTCAGATGCCTTCCTGGATTTCTTTAAATTTTCCAGTTCAGCGGTGACATCAACTATCTTGGTTCGATATTTTTCAAGCTCCTTGCCCAGCACATTGTTCTTCTCCGTGAGTACCTAATGATATAACGATCCTTAAATCAGTTGGGCCAACTGCTTCAAGTCTCAGAGGCTACTGGCATATGATTATTAAATCTGTACACAGTTTTTACCCACATATCCTTCAAAAGCTGGTGAGTGGCTCCGGCAAGTCCATCCCACGCAGCTCTGATGTATGCATCTGCAGAATTGAGGGTGTTAAATGCCTCCTCGGTAAAGTTTGGGTCGCGCATGGCCTGTTTTCGCCGCCGATGATTCATCGCACTCTCCACTTCGGAATTGGTGACAGATACATTATACGAATCCTCTTGGAGAGGACAACCCGGCGTTGCGCCCGTATTGACCCTAGTCCTTGCGGCAGAGTCCGGGGCCGGATTAGTCAATGCATGGCCGGCAAGGTCTCCGGATACAGTCCGGTGTATGTTCCTCCTGAAAATATGGCATAGTAGAAAATGTCACATTCCGATCTATTCACCTAGGGCATGTTCTTGAACTATACCTCTTTGATGAAGGTGGTCCGGCAGCATCGCCGCTTGCTTTCCTTTTGAAAGGCTCACCTTGCGCGGGCGTCCTCTCCTTAGAGGATGCCTTATTTACAGCTCGGTGAGATGAGCGCCGCCCCTTTGCAGCATGGGACAGTGCGATGGGTGAGGCGCAAGGGTAGGACTCTTTTGGAGGAGATGTCTCCTGGGTACTTACATGGGAGGAGGGGAGTGGCCACTTCCGTGCCGTCATAGCTCGCTTGGTAAAAGACCCCCTCCTTAAGTTCTATAAATATATCCGGATCTTCTTCGAATCCGGGATCCAGGTCCCTATTATGGTCCTCTGGCTGCGGAGCGAGGCTATAGATCCCCTCGACGACCTTTCTCCACTCCTCTTAAAAGTAGTCGGATTAAAATTCGGCTAGCATAACATAGGAAAAAGACTGAGTGAGGTCAATAATCAAAGCAAGACTCACCCAATCGACGGGATTGTACATGGAAAAATCTTCCCGACATTTCAAGCGAGTGAAGCTTTGCTTCTCCCCTTTGTAAAGGTCGGCTAGAATAGCGGCCAAAGCAGT
Organism: Aegilops tauschii subsp. strangulata; assembly: GCF_002575655.3. Taxonomy (NCBI): domain Eukaryota; kingdom Viridiplantae; phylum Streptophyta; class Magnoliopsida; order Poales; family Poaceae; genus Aegilops; species Aegilops tauschii. Next base: position 598,052,163 of record NC_053037.3, read on the forward strand.
AAAATTATCTGAACCCTTGCGCAAACAACGGGATGCATCTTCCTCCCCGTTGTAGTGCCACATGGGAAAACCTCTGGATTGGAGTGGCTGAACGCATCGCGTTATTGAAATTGCCATTACTTCAATTATGGACAGTCCGGAGTGGGCAAGTACTCCGATTTTGCTTGTTAGCTTCTTGACCTCCGCACTGTCTTCTTCCTTGAGGCTCCGGGGACGCCAGCTGGCGCGCTTCTTTAAAGGAGCACTGGAAAAATCAGGAAGGCCGCGCCGGATTGGGTCTAGGAGAATGACGTCTTCAATATAAAACCATTCCGAGGGCCACTCTTCGGATGCCTTCTTCGGAGTGTCGGGCAGGTAACCTGTCCCGGCTATGCTCCATACTTTGGTGCCACCCACCTCGAATATGGATCCCTATTGAGAGCGGGGGACAAGGCTGAAAAATTTGCGCCATAGCTCAAAATGGGGCTCGCAGCCTAGGAATAACTCACAAAGAGCAACAAAACCCGCGATGTGTAGGATGGAGCTCGGCGTGAGATTATGCAGTTGGAGACCATAATACTCCAGAAGACCTCTGAGGAAGGGATGAATGGGGAATCCTATGCCTCTCAAAAGGACGGAAACAAAACACACCCATTCCCCTTCATTAGGATTGGGGAAATTCTCTGCCAGGGCTTCACCATTGATAGAGGCTAATCCCGCCCGAACGGGTACTAGATCCGTAGGAGGAAGATATCCCTGCGTTTGGACCTTGATTAGTTGGGCATGGGATACCGAGCAACTCTCCCAATCGCCTTTTTGAGGGCCATGGGGGCACGAGGAAGAACTGGGAGCGCCAGCCATGCTTGAATAGTTTCTGTGGCAAGCTCTAAGGATTTTTGCCTGGTGTGGAATGGGATATGAGATCTAATCTCCTTAAATAGATGCCTTCCCTACATGGTCAGGGTGTTATTTGTAAAAATATCTAGACCTTTCATATTCGTCTGACATGTGGAAGCCAAGGCGACGGTGGTGCAGAAGCTGAAGGGTATAATATTCAATGTAAAGTCGAACTATTCAAGGTACAATGGAGAACCCCCCATGCAAAGCCGAAGACATAAAGCCGGATACTAGATCGTCATTGAAGGCAAGTTCAGGGGCTACTGAGGGAGTCCTGGATTATGGGGTCCTGTGGTGTCCGGGCTATGTGACATGGGCCGGGCTGATGGGCCGTAAAGATACAAGGCAGAAGGCTTTCCTACGTGTTCGGATGGGACTCTCCTCTGCGTGGATGGCAAGATTGGCGTCCCGGCGTATAGTTTCCTTCCTGTGTAAACCGACTTTGTACAACCCTAGCCCCCTCCGGCGTTTATATAAACCGCAGGGTTTACTCCGTAGAGGCCATCAGAATTCATACAGGCTAGACATCTAGGGTTTAGCCTTTACGATCTCGAGGTAGATCAACTCTTGTAACCCCTATACTCATCAAAGTCAATCAATCAGGAAGTAGGGTATTACCTCCATTAAGAGTGCCCGAACCTGGGTAAACATCGTGTCCCCCGCCTCCTATTACCTTCGATCCTCAGACGCACAGTTCGGGACCCCCTACCCGAGATCGGCCGGTTTTGACACCGACAGCCATCTGCAAGTAGTGCCATGTGATGTTATGAGAATTGTCAAGCGGACTCCTATTTTCATTCGTCCCCTGTGACAATGTGAGAATTATACCGCAGTCTCTTTGGATAGTTTATAATTTCACTCATGTTGAGTTTTCTAATAGGTGTCTATTGTTTGTGCACACCTTGTCAGGAGCTTGTGCTTGCGACATCAAGCTATGGACTTCGAAGAAGATACAGAGGAGTGTTTGGTGCTTATATAAGGGCCTAGAAGATGAATATCTGTGTCTGCTCAATACATTTTTTTCTATATTTATAAACATAGAAATGTACTACCATAGTGGGTCAGTTTGTTTATCTGAGTGCCTGCACTTGAATCATTTTAATGTCAGGATTATAAAGATGTTGTTTTTGTTGGACTGGCGATGTGAAGGACATCATGAGAGAGTGGTGGTTCTGTCTGGGATCTAAGTACACAATTGCTGAAGGGCTATGACATATTCAGAATTTCAAGCATTCAACTTCCAAGGTAGAATGAATTTGGGAAGTGCGCTCTATAAATTGGAGCAGCAAAAACCATTTTAAAATATTGACTGCTTATTGTCGGCACTCAACAACTTTTTTAAAAACATTTTTGTTTTTTACCAGAAGGTAACTGTGAAAGCACATGAGGTGACTATGTTTGAAAGTTGGATCTTTCTCCGAATGCTCTGTTGTAAGGATTCTGATTGTGCATTGGGTACCTTGTCCAAAATTTCCAGTGCAATCTGGTCCAAATAGAAGTTCAATGGAATGTCTATTTTGTGAGAGGTTTGCAGTACATGATTACTGCAAGTCTAAATCTTACGGGTTCGAAGGCACCTCCAAACATCACTAAAATGGCAGAGTAGGTTGAACTGGAGAATTGGCAGAAAGAAAGGCTTGTTGAGGATAAAAAGGAGTTAAAAGACTTATTTGTCATACAAAGTTGGGAAGTGAGAAAATATATGTGCCCCCGCTGCAACACACGGGCATTGTCCTAGAAGGAGGGGGTGTGTCTGTCTTACAGGAAGAAGACGGCAATGATCATGGAATTTTAGAAGATGGGGAAGGAATAGAGGATGGACAGGAGCAACGGTGAACCTACGGGAAGTCGGCTCGGGCAGCGCGGCACTGGTCGCGACGAAAGGGTGGATAGGGGGTAACGATGGATCGAGGCAGAAGGCGGCTCGGGCAGGGCAACACACGACATCAGCACTGGTCGCGACGAAAGGGTGGATAGGGGGTAACGGTGGATCGAGGGAGAAGGCAGCTCGGTCAGGGCAGCACACGACATCGACATCGACATCGACCGTGACCGGTGTCGGAGGATGGACTCTGGGGCAGAAGGAGGATGATCATGCTCTCATAGTATCTGTTAAAGTAATTGATAAAAGGTGATATATACATCGAAGGACTTCACTCGTGTCACTTAGTCATCGATTTGATTCATTTTCTTGTATTTTGCCCATAGCAACGAACACGCATTCTACTAGTATGTATAGATTGTCCAGGTCCTGGGCCAAGCCGAACTGACATCTCTTTCCGTGTAGATTTATAGCTTGGTCTCAAAACTTGGAATGAATTGCTTCCACATTTGGAGCCTATCAACCATGGTCGGAGCTATACATTATTTTGTTGGAGTAATTAGCAATTTTCTGATTAATCTAGTCCATAAATAAATCATAAACATGGCACTAATAGTATTAAACTCATACTGATATCTGGAAGAGGGATAAACACGTACTACGCATATAGCAAAAACATCTACATAGATAGCTAGTATAGACGACAGAAAAATAAACAGGAGATGGATAAACAAATTATACACTCCATTCGATGAAGTCATAGCCACCGCAGTGGCGTCCTTCTTCTCGGCTTCGATGGACATGGTGATGTCGAAGGAGACGAGGACGCAGACGAACAACAGTGCGCAGTCGCCTAGGAGATGCTCTCTAAAAACCTAATCACTCTTCTCCCGATGAAGGATCACGAAAGGTTGGGTTCTAGAGGCATGCTCTCCCGTACAGCCGTGCATGTCGTGGATGGGATGAGATCGCCAGTGCTAAAACGTGATAGGTCATATTTATGAAAGTTTTCTTGCTGGCCACGTGGAGCATCTGGGTGGAACGCAATAACAAACATTTCAGAGGGATTACACCGTCTAGAAGATCTTGGCTATCTAGATTCAAGGAAGATTTTACTCTCCTCACTTATAGGGTGAAGAAGAAACAAAAAAAATCTTATTTCTTCTTTGCTTACTTCTCTCTCCTAGCTATCATCCCCCTCAACTCCAAAGTAGGATGGGTTTGTAAATTCTCTATGTACAGTTACCTCTTCATTCTATTAATTTAATTATAGTAGGAGCTTCTCCTACTGTTCAAGGTTAAAAAACAGCGAGATAGGTTTGAGCTTAATTCAATCATGAAACATGACATGCACGGCATGACGAGGTGTGCGGCAGAGGAGGAGCGCGCGGGGACCACTCTTTTTCTCACAGTTGTTGATGTATATATGTGTTGCCTAGTCTCTTGCATCAGATCAGTTTTTTGGTTGCATTGGTTAGAGCATGCACTTCTACATGGTATCAGAGCCAAGAGGTCTTGAGTTCAAGACCCGGCTGGCGCAGTTAAATTGCAACCCACTTTCGGTCCACGTTTAGGCCTGAGGGAGCCACACGTGAGGGGGAGTGTTTATGTATATATGTGTTGCCTAGTCTCTTCCATCAGATCGATCTTTTGGTTGCATTAACTAGAGCATGCACTTCTACAGCAGCTCCAATTCCTCCACACATGAACGCATATGGAGAATATCCCAAACAAGATAAGGTTCTTGCCTTAGTGCAATTCTAGTAGAATCGCCATATTCGTAGACTATATAACGCATATGGAGTACGCTCCATATGCATTTGGAGGCTGAGGCTATGCGCAAATACAGAGTCGTCATACTATCGCCTCCATATTTTTAATCCAAGTAGGATCTACCTGTCACTGGGTCATAGGTTCTTCCCCAATAATTCAAAATTCAGAACACATTTGATTGAAATCGATTCATTCCTAATAATTTGGGCAGAAAATTAGTCGCACTATGACTTACATTGATTGAGCAACTAATGATTAGTTAAACTTAATACTAAGCAGGTAACTAGTTGCAGCCACATCTAGCGCCACTGTCGGTGTAGAATGCGGCAATGTACGCCACCATGGCCCAAAAAATGCACCTTGACGACCTCATCGCAGGTCAGCCATACGTCGGAAGTGGCAGGGGCGGGCGTGCGGTCCCAAATCCACCGCTCCCTTTTCCGCGTCCTGATTCACACACTCCTCCAGGGTAGATTCCACCAGGTCCCGGGGGGGTCGACAGGATCCTATGGCTTCTCTTCCTCATCATCCTCAAAGCTGAAGATGAGGGGGAGCTCGTTCTTTAGCAAAATCGACAAGGATGCGGTGGATTAGAGGTGAGGTGAGAGGGGATTGGGAGGCACCAAAGAGTGGAAAGGGTAAGGAAGAGAGGGCAGAACACATACCTTTTATAGTCTGTCGTAGCTAGACAACATTAAGGGGGGACATGGGGATGCGACCGCCAAGGGGTGCGCTTCCCAGTGATAAAAGTTTTCTGCGCTCACATACCTGCCAGCTACTCACACCACTAGTAGAAAAAGGGCCATTTGTCCCGGTTCGTAAGGCCCATTTGCCCCGGTTGTGGAACCGGGACTAAAGGGTCGTTACTAAAGCCCTATACCTTTAGTCCCGGTTCTTACACGAACCGGGACAGATGGGCCTCCACGTGGCCGCTGTGGCGAGCCCAGGCAGGAGGGCCTTTGGTCTCGGTTGGTAGCACCAACCAGGACCAATAAGCGTCCACGCGTTAGCATTTCAGGGGCTGGGGGTTTTGTTTTTTTTGAAAGGGGGGTTAGGGGGTTTTGGGGGGGGGGGGTTAATTTAGGTGTTTCATACATTGTGTTAGCTAGCTAATTAATAGAGAGAAGTGTCCTCTCTTATCTTCGTGCTTGGTCGACGCTACGTACTATACATATAGAGAGGACTCGACACGCTAGCTAGTAAGCAAATGAAGGAAACAGAATATCGTCATGAACATATGCATACAGAGAGAAGTGATATCGACCTCTCCTTCTCCGAGAGATTGGTCGAATAACAAGTTTTCGTATATCTATCCGACGCTACTGGCTACATATATATTTACAACATAAGATCTCTTACAATATAATCCCCTAATTATATATGAACTCAGGGTCCACATGGTATTCTCCGTCTTTATGGATCACGTGGTCAAGAAAGAATGCCGCCAATTCCTCTTGAATTGCTCGCATGCGATCTGGTGCTAGGAGTTCATCCCGCATCCGAAACATCAAAATTTGAAGAAGGGGGTCAATACATATATATGAATGAATGTGTAACGCCCGGATAATCATGCTACAGTAATCTCACGCTAATCTTGCCACGTCACCTCCGTTACTGTTGCTAACCTCGCAGCATTTCGAAACGGAGTCAAATTCAAATTTAAAATTAAATCAAACGATAAAAGTTTTCAAACATCAAAACAAAAATGTTCGGTGGGTGCCAAATAATACACTGGTAATTATTGTGGAGAAAACTCCTTTTTAGAAAATGCCTAAGTATTTTAAAATGGATTAAAAGGTGAAAGAAAATAAATAAAAGAAAATGCAAAACAAAACAGAAAACAAAAAAAGGAAACAAAAGCCCCCCCCCACTGGACCTGGCCCAACTGGGCCAAACCCTAGCCGCCCGAATGGGCCGGCCCACCCCTCTCCCCTTATCTACCCCCACCCCCACCGACACCCCCACCCCCGAAATATCCCCCCCTCCTCTGCCTCCCCCGATCTGGATCGAGGAGGCGCTCGACCCCGCCGCCACTGGAGGCCGTCGCCGTCGCGCTCGACCCCGCGCCGCCTCGCCCTCGCCGGAGCACGCCCCCGCCGGCCTGCTTCCCCCTTCTCCGCCTCGCCCGTCGTCCCCGTCATCCTCCCCGCGCCCCGCTGCCAGACCCCCTACGGCCACAGTGAGCACCGCCGCGCCTCGCCCCTCCTCTCTCTCCCTCGCCCCCTCTCCTCTCGGTCACCGCCGCCCCGCTCGCGCTCCGGCGCGCCCAAACGCGCCCCCGCCGCACCTGGCCACGCACCGCGCTCGGCCGCGCGCGCCCCGACCGCGCGCCCGCGTCGACCTCGCGCCGCAAGCCCCCCCTTTCCCCCGTGCGCCCCGCGCCCGAGCTCCGGACGGGCTCGCGTTCGCCGCGCTCCTCTCCGTGCCGCCCTGCCCGCGGGCTGTGCCGCCGCCGTCCCGCTCCGGCCACTCCGGCCCCGACGCCCTTCCCTCCTTCGGCGACCCCGCCCGCACGCCCGCAGCCTCGCCTCCGCCGTTCGCCTCTGCTCTGCCCGCGCTGCTCCGCCGCCGCTCCGGTGGCTCGTCGGAGCCCCGCCTCCCCTGGCCCTGGCCGCCGGCGCCGGCGTGCGCCGTGCGCGCCCAGCGCCCCGCCCCGTTGCTCGCCCGTAACCCGCAGTGCCCCCTGGGCCACTGCCAGTGGGCCTCGCCCCATCTGGGCCACTGCCAGGTGGGCCTCGCCCCACCTGAGCCACTGCCCACTAGGCCCGACCCCCCTGGCCCAATGACAAACGGGCCCCAGCGCCCCAGAACGTTTACAAAAAAATAAAAATAATAATAATAATAAATAATAAAAATAAAATAAAAATAAAAATAAATAAATAAATAAATAAAAAGAATAAATTAATTAATAAAAATTAATAAATAAATAAAGAATATAAAAATAAAACTAATTTTAATTAATTAATTAATTAATTAACTAAACTAATTAAGTTAATTAATCCTGTTTAAATTAATTAAATAGTAATTATTTAGCTAAACACTAATTAACCTAAACAGAGAATGACAGGTGGGTCCCACTGGACCCACATGTCAGTTTGACTTAGTCAACCCCTGTTGACTGCTGATGTCAGCATGACATCATGCTGATGTCATAAATCTAAATTTTGAATTAAATTAAATAATTAATTAAATTCCAGAAATTAATAAAATCTTTAGAAAATCATATCTTTTAATCCGTAACTCGGATTAAAATGTTTTCAACATGAAAGTTGCTCAGAACGACAAGATGAATCCGAATACGGAGTCCGTTCGTCCACCACACCTCCCTAACCTATCGAACTAGCAACTTTCCCCCTCCGGTCCGTTTGTCCGAAAACGCGAAACATCGGGAATACATCCCGGATGTTCCCCCCCCTTCGCCGGTACCACCTACTGTCGCGTTAGGACACACCTAGCACCGCTCATTGTCATGTCACGCATCGTCATGCTTATGTTTGCATTGTATTTACTGTTTCTTCCCCCCTCTTCCCTCCGGTAGACTACGAGACCGACACTGCTGCTGCCCAGTTCGACTACGGAGTCGACGACCCCTCCTACTTGCCAGAGCAACCAGGCAAGCCCCCCCCCCCCTTGATCACCAGATATCGCCTATTCTTCTCTATACTGCTTGCATTAGAGTAGTGTAGCATGTTACTGCTTTTCGATATCCTATCCTGATGCATAGCCTATCCTTGCTACTACTGTTGATACCTTTACCTGCAATCCTACATGCTTAGTATAGGATGCTAGATTTCCATCAGTGGCCCTACATTCTTGTCCGTCTGCTGTGCTATACTATCGGGCCGTGATCACCTGGGCGGTGATCACGGGTATATACTTATATACTACATACATGACACATGTGATGACTAAAGTCGGGTCGGCTCGTAGGAGTACCCGCAAGTGGATCTTTGTGGCGGAGCGACAGGGCAGGTTGAGACCGCCTAGGTGAGAGGTGGGCCTGGCCCTGGTCGGCGTTCGCGGATACTTAACACGCTTAACGAGATCTTGGTATTTGATCTGAGTCTGGCCATTTGGTCTATACGCACTAACCATCTACGCGGGAGTAGTTATGGGTATCCCGGCGTCGTGGTATCAGCCGAAGCCTTCTTGACGTCAGCGACTGAGTGGCGCGCGCCGGATTGGACTGGAACGCCACTAGGCTAGGTCTGCTTCCGGCCGCGTACGCAACGTGCAGGTGTGCATAGGGCGATGGGCCCAGACCCCTGCGCGCTTAGGATTAGACCGGCGTGCTGACCGCTCTGTTGTGCTTAGGTGGGGCTGCGACGCGTTGATCTTACGAGGCCGGGCATGACCCAGAAAAGTGTGTCCGGCCAAATGGGATCGAGCGTGTTGGGTTATGTGGTGCACCCCTGCAGGGAAGTTTATCTATTCGAATAGCCGTGTCCCTCGGTAAAAGGACGACCCGGAGTTGTACCTTGACCTTATGACAACTAGAACTGGTTACTGAATAAAATACACCCTTCCAAGTGCCAGATACAACCCGGTGATCGCTCTCTAACAGGGCGACGAGGAGGGGATCGCTGGGTAGGATTATGCTATGCGATGCTACTTGGAGGACTTCAATCTACTCTCTTCTACATGCTGCCAGATGGAGATGTCCAGAAGCGTAGTCTTCGACAGGACTAGCTATCCCCCTTTTATTCTGGCATTCTGCAGTTCAATCCACTGATATGCCCCTTTCCACATATACCCATGCATATGTAGTGTAGCTCCTTGCTTGCGAGTACTTTGGATGAGTACTCACGGTTGCTTCTCTCCCTCTTTGCCCCCTTTCCTTTCTATCTGGTTGTCACAACCAGATGCTGGAGTCCCGGAGCCAGACGCCACCGTCGACGAAGACACCTACGACACTGGAGGTGCCTACTACTACGTGCAGCCCACTGACGACGATCAGGAGTAGTTAGGAGGATCCCAGGCAGGAGGCCTGCGCCTCGTTCGATCTGTATCCCAGTTTGTGCTAGCCTTCTTAAGGCAAACTTGTTTAACTTATGTCTGTACTCAGATATTGTTGCTTCCGCTGACTCGTCTGTGATCGAGCACTTGTATTCGAGCCCTCGAGGCCCCTGGCTTGTATTATGATGCTTGTATGACTTATTAGAGTTGTGTTGTGATATCTTCCCGTGAGTCCCTGATCTTGATCGTACACATTTGCGTGCATGATTAGTGTACGGTCAAATCGGGGGCGTCACAAGTTGGTATCAGAGCCGACTGCCTGTAGGAATCCCCCTTTCCACACTCCTTGGCCGAAGTCGAGTCTAGACATTACAAAACTTTTACTAACATGGCTGTGTGTCTTACGGGCCCACGTCGCCATTGGGTGGTACTAGGATCTTTTACTCCTCGACTTTTACTCTGGGACTCTGAACTCTCTTCTACTCGGGTTAAACGAATTTACTAACTCTAACACTAGGATCCCGTGACCGCATTCACCCCAAAGTTGGATAAACCATAGTTGTTTCTTAGAGTAGTATTTTGAACAATTCACACACTGTCATTTGACTCCTTTGAAACGTCTTTGCTTTCAGATGGAACCCACGAGGCAGGTCGTTCGCCACACGACGGCCATTGGTGCCTCGGGATCACCTGCTGTGCTAGCTGAGATGATGACCTATCTGGGTTATCGCTGGCACCCTGAGTACACCGTCTACGAGGAGTACCAGGACTTTAACCAGGAGCAGTACCGTGCCATCATCCACCTCTACTCTCGGGAGTATGACTCCACTACTGTGCTGCACACCGCACATGGTGTTGGTGTGACCATCGATATGGCTGTCCACGATGCTGCCTATGCTGCTCTGACACGTCTTCGTGGAGAGTATCGGGAGTTGGACACCTCCCCTTTCAGGCACATTGCTATCGCATCCAATGATGGTGCGGAGGGATACTATACTGCCGCCTACTCCACGGTCACCCGAGAGCCCTTCTAACATCAGAACCTGGTTCTGCATGCTGATGGTCTGGATCGAGCTAACCGAGCTCTTCGCCACGAGATGTACACCACCCGTCAGCACCTTTACCGTGCTCTGACGCTGCTGCACCCCTTTGTCCGATCTGGACAGGTACCGCGTACTGCGATCTACCCAGCTAGGACCGTGATGCCCCACGGTGTCGGTTGGCCAGAGGTGGGAGGCTACTCTCCCGCACTTGGTCCTCTTCTGCCACCTGAGCGTCGGGCTCTGCACCTGAGTATCCGCGGCCCCCAGTCTGCTGACGTGGAGGGCTATCCGTTGCCTCACTACCAGCTGTCGGGCTACGATTACCTCCACAGTACCTCTTGGGACTGATGTAGGCTTGCTTGTAGTGTTAGATGCATTCGCCGCGAGCCTGTGTGCCGCCTATGTTGTTTTAGTCTAGGTACTGAACTCTGTGTACTGAACTCTATGCATGCCCACTTTTGTAAGTTATGCCGACTACTATGTAGTAGCTATCGTGCTCCTTTCATTATGCATGTTTCATCATGAATGATTCTTGTCTTTGCAAATATTTCTCAATGCTGAACTACCCCTATTATATATTAGCAGGATGGTTAGACCAGGTGGTCGTGGTCGTGGTGGCGATGCCCCACCACCACCTGAGTACATGGCTGGTATGATCCAACAGTTTGAACTGAACCGCCAGTTCATGGAAAATATGATGGCTCAGTTTCCTCGCCCCAATATGAACCAGCAGCCAGCCCAAGTGACTCTTCAAGATTTCATACGCCTCAACCCCACCATCTACCGCAGCTCAACTCAGCCTCTGGATGCTGATGACTGGCTCCGTGACATCACCTATGAGATGGAGTCTGCTGATGTAGCCCCTGCCAGCTATGTCACCTTTGCTTCCTTCTTCTTGAAGGGACCCGCAACTCAATGGTGGGACAGCCACAGGCGTACTCTGCCAGCTGGAACAATCATCACATGGCCAGACTTCCAAGCTGCTTTCCGTGCCCGCTTCATTCCTCAGGGAGTCATGGACCGGAAGAAGCGTGAGTTCCGCAACCTCACCCAAGGCAACAAAACTGTCGAAGCTTATCAGCGGGAGTTTCTGGACTTGTCTCGCTATGCTGAAGAGGACATTGCAACTGATGCACGCTGACAGGAGAAGTTCCGTGATGGCCTTCAAGCTGACATCAAGCTCGCACTTCTAGTGCACGACTTTGCTGATTTCGCCACCTTGGTGAACAAGGCCATCAATGTCGAAACTGGTCTGCAGGAATACCAGAGCTCTCACAGGCGCAACCGTGACACGGGCTCATCTTCGGGCTCGCCCGCACAGAAGCGTAAGATATGGATCCCGAACAGCATGTACCGTCCAAATGCATCTACCCCAAGGCAGACCTATGCTGCACCTCGTCTGCCTCCACCACCATCTAGGCAGTCAAGACTTCCAGCTCCACCATCCCAAGCTCCTGTTCCCACTCCGAATAATGGCTTGTGCTTCAGGTGTGGTCAACCAGGACACCGTGCTAGAGAATGCAACCAGAACCAGAATCAACTGGCCCTTCCAGCAACTGGCCGTGGTAACAATCAGCCCCGCAACAACAATGCTAAGTCTTATGGTCGTGCTCATGCCAACCACGTTGATCTCAACGAAGCTCAAGACCAGCCTGCTACTGTGATGTGTACACTCCTCGTAAATTCAGTACCAGCATCCGTTTTATTTGATACAGGTGCATCGCATTCATTCATGTCAGAAGATTTTGCATACAAGCACGACGTTAAATGTGAGGAGATGAACACCTCTGTATTGGTCAAAACCCCCGTGGGACAGTGTCAAACCTCCTTGGTTGGCATCGATGTCCCCGTGGAAATCGAAGGTCTGGAATTCTATGCCTCTCCCATTATCCTGAAGTCGTCTAACATCGACCTCATTTTGGGTATGGATTGGCTGAAAGCGCATACTGCTTCTATAGTTTGCGCCACTAAAACCGTCCATCTGCTACACCCTTCAGATGAAATAGTTGCTTACCAAACTAATCTGGTGCAAAATGCCGAGGCAAGGCTCTATGCATTGAATGCATTGAACGCTGCACCACTCGAGGGCATTGAAAACATTCCCGTCGTGCGTGAATTCCTCGACGTCTTCCCTGAAGAACTTCCAGGGATTCCCCCTGCTAGAGCTGTCGAATTCGTCATCGACTTGAAACCAGGCACCACTCCTATAGCCAAGCGACCCTACAAAATGCCGCCGCATGAACTCCTTGAGCTTAAGGAGGAAATCGACAAATCTCTTCGCAAAGGATTCATTCGCCCTAGTTGCTCTCCTTGGGGAGCACCTTCTCTCTTTGTCAAGAAGAAGGATGGGACTAACCGATTGGTTCAAGACTACCGTCCTATAAACCAAGCTACCATTCAGAATAAATACCCCCTTCCTCGGATCAATGATCTGTATGATCAACTGGCGGGTTCGTCAGTGTTCTCTAAGCTCGACTTAAGGTTGGGCTACCACCAGATCCGTGTTCGCGAGGAGGATATCCCAAAGACCGCCTTCGTGACTCGCTATGGTTCATACGAGTACACCGTCATGTCTTTCGGTTTAACCAATGCTCCAGCCACCTTCTCTCGTCTGATGAACTATATATTCATGGATTACCTCGACAAGTTCGTCGTGGTTTATCTGGATGATATCCTGGTATTTTCCAAGAACGAAGAAGAACATGCTGAACATCTTCGACTTGTGCTGGAAAAGCTACGAGAGCATCAACTATATGCCAAGTTCTCCAAATGTGAATTCTGGCTACCGGAAGTAACCTATCTTGGGCATGTCATCTCTAAGGATGGTATTGCCGTCAACCCCGAGCGAGTTCAGGCTATTCTTGATTGGACTCCCCCCAAGAACGTTAAGCAAGTCAGAAGTTTTCTCGGTCTCGCCAGCTATTGCCGTCGATTCGTCGAGAACTTCTCCAAGATCGCCAGGCCTCTGACTAACCTGTTGCATAAGGGCGTCAAGTTCCAATGGACAGACAAATGTCAGGAAAGTTTCCAGGCACTCAAAGACAAGTTGACTTCTGCTCCAGTTCTAGCTCCACCTGATACTAAGAAGGACTTTGTCATTTACTGCGACGCTTCCCGTCAAGGATTAGGCTGTGTCCTAATGCAAGACCGCAAAGTGATTGCTTATGCCTCTCGGCAATTGCGACCTCACGAAGAGAACTACCCAGTTCACGACCTCGAACTTGCTGCTGTCATTCATGCGCTGAAGCAGTGGCGACATTACCTTCTCGGTAATCGTTGCGAGATCTTCACTGACCACCAAAGTCTGAAGTATCTGTTTACTCAGCCAGATCTGAACCTCCGTCAACAGAGATGGATGGAGCTTGTTGCAGACTTTTACTTGGGTATTTCCTATACGCCAGGCAAGGCTAATGTAATGGCTGATGCCTTGAGCCGCAAGTCTTACTGCAACCACCTCCAGGTTCATAAAGTTCAGCCCTCGCTTGTTGAAGAATTCAGGAAGCTGAACCTCCATATTGTTCCTCCGGGTGCACTCGCTCCCCCTCCTAAGGAGTTTGGCAAGGTGAACCTCCACGTTGTTACCCAGGGTTCCCTCAATACCCTAGTTGCTAAACCAGATCTCGTGGATAGCATCAAAAGGCTACAGAGGTATGACTCTGAAGCCCACAAGATTAAGCGCTACCTCGCAGAAGGAAAGCCCTCATTCTTCACCATTGCTGAAGATGGCACCCTATACTTCAAGGGCCGCCTAGTGGTGCCATGTGCAGAGAAAAACCTGGATATGCCTCAGGAAGTTATGAAAGAAGCTCATGATACGCCTCTATGTATCCATCCTGGTAGTACAAAGATGTACCAAGACATCCGTCAGAGATTCTGGTGGTCTAATATGAAGCAAGAAATTGCTCGATATGTTGCTGAGTGTGACATTTGCCGTCGTATCAAAGCAGAACATCAAAGGCCTGCTGGAACTCTGCAACCTATCTCTATTCCTGAATGGAAATGGGACCATGTTGAGATGGACTTCGTCACTGGATTTCCCAAGTCACAGAAAGGTAATGATGCTATTCTTGTCGTCATTGACCGGCTTTCCAAAGTTGCACATTTTCTGGCGGTCAAAGAAACGATCACTGCTAGTCAGTTGGCAACGCTCTATATGTCCAGGATTGTTTCACTCCACGGTATTCCATTGGTTATCAGCTCAGACCGTGGCAGCTTATTCACTTCAAGATTCTGGGCAAGTTTCCAAGAAGCTATGGGAACTCATCTGTCATTCAGTACCGCGTTTCATCCTCAATCGCAAGGGCAAGTTGAACGCGTCAACCAAGTTCTCGAAGACATGCTTCGAGCTTGTGTTATTTCCTTCGGCAAGAAATGGGAGGAATCTCTCCCGTATGCTGAGTTCTCTTATAATAATAGCTATCAAGCTAGTCTGAAGATGGCCCCCTTCGAAGTGTTATATGGACGAAAGTGCCGAACCCCTCTGAACTGGTCAGAAACTGGGGAACGTCCACTCTTTGGTCCGGATATTATCCAAGATGCCGAAGAACAAGTCCGCATTATCCGTGAGAATCTCAAGACTGCTCAGTCACGTCAAAAGAGTCAGTATGACCGTCATCATAAAGACATGGTCTATCAACCTGGCGAAAAGGCTTATCTTCGAGTCACACCTATGAAGGGTGCTCACCGCTTCGGGATCAAGGGCAAACTAGCTCCTCGCTATATTGGCTCATTCACTATTCTCGAAAGGCGTGGAAAAGTGGCATACCAACTGGAGCTACCGCCGAACCTTTCTCAGGTTCACGATGTGTTCCATGTGTCACAGCTCCGCCGTTGCTTCAAGGACCCAATCCGAGCTGTGGATCACGAAGTGCTCGAATTGCAGCAAGACCTCTCCTATAAGGAGCATCCGGTCCGCATTCTCGACCAAGCTGAACGCCGCACACGTCAGAAGGCGATCAAGTTTCTCAAAGTCCAGTGGTCGCACCATTCTGAAGATGAGGCCACTTGGGAACGAGAGGATCGTCTGCGCGAAGAATACCCCGCACTGTTTCCTTCTACCTCCTAAATCTCGGGACGAGATTTCTTGTAGTGGAGGAGATTTGTAACGCCCGGATAATCATGCTACAGTAATCTCATGCTAATCTTGCCACGTCACCTCCGTTACTGTTGCTAACCTCGCAGCATTTCGAAACGGAGTCAAATTCAAATTTAAAATTAAATCAAACGATAAAAGTTTTCAAACATCAAAACAAAAATGTTCGGTGGGTGCCAAATAATACACTTGTAATTATTGTGGAGAAAACTCCTTTTTGGAAAATGCCTAAGTATTTTAAAATGGATTAAAAGGTGAAAGAAAATAAATAAAAGAAAATGCAAAACAAAACAGAAAACAAAAAAAGGAAACAAAAGCCCCCCCCACTGGACCTGGCCCAACTGGGCCAAACCCCAGCCGCCCGAATGGGCCGGCCCACCCCTCTCCCCTTATCTACCCCCACCCCCGCCGACACCCCCACCCCCGAAATATCCCCCCCTCCTCTGCCTCCCCCGATCTGGATCGAGGAGGCGCTCGACCCCGCCGCCACTGGAGGCCGTCGCCGTCGCGCTCGACCCGGCGCCGCCTCGCCCTCGCCGGAGCACGCCCCCGCCGGCCTGCTTCCCCCTTCTCCGCCTCGCCCGTCATCCCCGTCACCCTCCCCGCGCCCCGCTGCCAGACCCCCTACGGCCACAGTGAGCACCGCCGCGCCTCGCCCCTCCTCTCTCTCCCTCGCCCCCTCTCCTCTTGGTCACCGCCGCCCCGCTCGCGCTCCGGTGCGCCCAGACGCGCCCCCGCCACGCCTGGCCACGCACCGCGCTTGCCCCGACCGCGCGCCCGCGACGACCTCGCGCCGCAAGCCCCCCCTTTCCCCCGTGCGCCCCGCGCCCGAGCTCCGGACGGGCTCGCGTTCGCCGCGCTCCTCTCCGTGCCGCCCTGCCCGCGGGCTGTGCCGCCGCCGTCCCGCTCCAGCCACTCCGGCCCCGACGCCCTTCCCTCCTTCGGCGACCCCGCCCGCACGCCCGCAGCCTCGCCTCCGCCGTTCGCCTCTGCTCTGCCCGCGCTGCTCCGCCGCTCCGGTGGCTCGTCGGAGTCCCGCCTCCCCTGGCCCTGGCCGCTGGCGCCGGCGTGCGCCGTGCGCGCCCAGCGCCCCGCCCCGTTGCTCGCCCGTAACCCGCAGTGCCCCCTGGGCCACTGCCAGTGGGCCTCGCCCCCTCTGGGCCACTGCCAGGTGGGCCTCGCCCCACCTGAGCCACTGCCCACTGGGCCTGACCCCCCTGGCCCAATGACAAACGGGCCCCAGCGCCCCAGAACGTTTACAAAATAATAATAATAATAATAATAATAATAATAATAAATAATAAAATAAAAATAAAAATAAATAAATAATAATAATAATAAATAAATTAATAAAAATTAATAAATAAAGAATATAAAAATAAAACTAATTTTAATTAATTAATTAATTAATTAACTAAACTAATTAAGTTAATTAATCCTGTTTAAATTAATTAAACAGTAATTATTTAGCTAAACACTAATTAACCTAAACAGAGAATGACAGGTGGGTCCCACTGGACCCACATGTCAGTTTGACTTAGTCAACCCCTGTTGACTGCTGATGTAAGCATGACATCATGCTGATGTCATAAATCCAAATTTCGAATTAAATTAAATAATTAATTAAATTCCAGAAATTAATAAAATCTTTAGAAAATCATATCTTTTAATCCGTAACTCGGATTAAAATGTTTTCAACATGAAAGTTGCTCAGAACGACGAGATGAATCCGAATACGGAGTCCGTTCGTCCACCACACCTCCCTAACCTATCGAACTAGCAACTTTCCCCCTTCGGTCCGTCTGTCCGAAAACGCGAAACATCGGGAATACTTCCCGGATGTCCCCCCCCCCTTCGCCGGTACCACCTACTGTCGCGTTAGGACACACCTAGCACCGCTCATTGTCATGTCACGCATCGCATGCTTATGTTTGCATTGTATTTACTGTTTCTTCCCCCTCTTCCCTCCGGTAGACTACGAGACCGACACTGCTGCTGCCCAGTTCGACTACGGAGTCGACGACCCCTCCTACTTGCCAGAGCAACCAGGCAAGCCCCCCCCCCTTGATCACCAGATATCGCCTATTCTTCTCTATACTGCTTGCATTAGAGTAGTGAAGCATGTTACTGCTTTTCGATATCCTATCCTGATGCATAGCCTATCCTTGCTACTACTGTTGATACCTTTACCTGCAATCCTACATGCTTAGTATAGGATGCTAGATTTCCATCAGTGGCCCTACATTCTTGTCCGTCTGCTGTGCTATACTATCGGGCCGTGATCACCTGGGCGGTGATCACGGGTATATACTTATATACTACATACATGACACATGTGATGACTAAAGTCGGGTCGGCTCGTAGGAGTACCCGCAAGTGGATCTTTGTGGTGGAGCGACAGGGCAGGTTGAGACCGCCTAGGTGAGAGGTGGGCCTGGCCCTGGTCGGCGTTCGCGGATACTTAACACGCTTAACGAGATCTTGGTATTTGATCTGAGTCTGCCCATTTGGTCTATACGCACTAACCATCTACGCGGGAGTAGTTATGGGTATCCCGGCGTCGTGGTATCAGCCGAAGCCTTCTTGACGTCAGCGACTGAGTGGCGTGCGCCGGATTGGACTGGAACGCCACTAGGCTAGGTCTGCTTCCGGCCGCGTACGCAACGTGCAGGTGTGCATAGGGCGATGGGCCCAGACCCCTGCGCGCTTAGGATTAGACCGGCGTGCTGACCGCTCTGTTGTGCTTAGGTGGGGCTGCGACACGTTGATCTTACGAGGCCGGGCATGACCCAGAAAAGTGTGTCCGGCCAAATGGGATCGAGCGTGTTGGGTTATGTGGTGCACCCCTGCAGGGAAGTTTATCTATTCGAATAGCCGTGTCCCTCGGTAAAAGGACGACCCGGAGTTGTACCTTGACCTTATGACAACTAGAACTGGATACTGAATAAAATACACCCTTCCAAGTGCCAGATACAACCCGGTGATCGCTCTCTAACAGGGCGACGAGGAGGGGATCGCCGGGTAGGATTATGCTATGCGATGCTACTTGGAGGACTTCAATCTACTCTCTTCTACATGCTGCCAGATGGAGATGTCCAGAAGCGTAGTCTTCGACAGGACTAGCTATCCCCCTTTTATTCTGGCATTCTGCAGTTCAGTCCACTGATATGCCCCTTTACACATATACCCATGCATATGTAGTGTAGCTCCTTGCTTGTGAGTACTTTGGATGAGTACGCTCCTTGCTTGCGAGTACTTTGGATGAGTACTCACGGTTGCTTCTCTCCCTCTTTGCCCCCTTTCCTTTCTATCTGGTTGTCACAACCAGATGCTGGAGTCCCGGAGCCAGACGCCACCGTCGACGAAGACACCTACGACACTAGAGGTGCCTACTACTACGTGCAGCCCGCTGACGACGATCAGGAGTAGTTAGGAGGATCCCAGGCAGGAGGCCTGCGCCTCGTTCGATCTGTATCCCAGTTTGTGCTAGCCTTCTTAAGGCAAACTTGTTTAACTTATGTCTGTACTCAGATATTGTTGCTTCCGCTGACTCGTCTGTGATCGAGCACTTGTATTCGAGCCCTCGAGGCCCCTGGCTTGTATTATGATGCTTGTATGACTTATTTATGCATTAGAGTTGTGTTGTGATATCTTCCCGTGAGTCCCTGATCTTGATCGTACACATTTGCGTGCATGATTAGTGTACGGTCAAATTGGGGGCATCACAGAATGAAACTCAACATAAATGATGGTAATAAAATAAAATTGTGAATATTATTGCTTACGCACTTCATATTGTTTGTTAGAGTAGCCCCGCTCACAGGTCGTGTGGTGGATGGACTCGCAAACGTAGTATCCACAGTAACTATTCCCGGCTTCCTGCCACAACCACTTTACAAGAAATAAAGGTCAATCAAACTGATAAGCAAGCATGCTAAATGGTATTGGTGAAACTAGCGCTTGAATCACTAGGAGATGCGCGGAACTAGCTAGTAGTACTTACTTTCGGGTGTGTAAATTGCAGCTTCTTCGGCAGTCCCGGAGCTTTTGAGGTGAATTTTTTCCAAACCCTGCCAGAAAAAAAAACAATTACTTGATATCAGGAAATGAACAAAGTTGCCAATATGGTGCGAGAATGATCGATTTAACTTACTTCTCGAGCACTTCAGTCATGTCCGCATACTCCTGGGGATCTTTTCGTCTCGAGTCTAAGACGGTTACTAGTCCCTGCTCAAGCTTAATCTCTAGGAGAATATAGTGGAACCTGCACACGCGTGCATAACTCATCAATTACATTACTATAACCTCGACTAATAAGGGAAACCGAATATGCAAAAGACAGTAACACTCACTTGAAGTTGTAAGGAAAGAGTATTATAGCTTTGTTTTGATTTAATACCAACGATCGTAGCAAGTTGGCCTCGGTTTCTTTGGCATGAAATTCAATCGTATATGCATCTATGAGATTTGTGTTCATGAACCCAATATCACCGATTTGTCTTTTCTTCAATTCGGCGATCTTCAACCTACATAATATAGTGAGGATAATTATATATACATGCAATGAAAGAGCTGACCTATATATAGAGACTTAATGACAGAAGTAGTACTTACAGACAGTAGCAAGTGACCGTTAATTTTCCGAGGGCCTTTTGATTGAAAAACTGGAAGAACTCCTCAAATGGAACAGACAATAGTTCAATTCCAACGAGGTCATGCTCCTCTCTAACTCTCAGCGTCAAAGTATTCGTCCCCCCAGACTCTCTGCAGGTTTTCATGTACCAATCATGGAATCTTCGCATCATCGTTGTTAGAGATCTTTCATCTTTGACAAGAGGCTTCCCGTAATGGTATTTGTGTTCGTCCACCTCCAAGAAATCATAATGTACATCGTCGGGCATGTAATCTCCAAGATTGGTATTGGGCAAAATATTCGGATGATTAGCGACGATATTGCTGGACACCTTGAGCGGGGGGCACGATTGGTTCGCTTGTTCGCCAAGCTGGGCAATTTTTTCCCAGCTCGTCGTTCTGCTACCTTCGATCACTGATAGTACTTCCCGACAGCTCCGCTTCGATATATGACCTTTCAATAATGCGATCATAGTTGTTTTTCGGCAGAGACAGTGGTGGTTTCTTCAGGGCATCGATAGTGCACTTTGCTTTGACCAGATCTATCTTCTCCTCCGGAGGTGGATGTTTCTTTGCTTTCAACCCTTCAAAGAAGTCCCTCACTTCT
This sequence comes from Aegilops tauschii subsp. strangulata, assembly GCF_002575655.3. NCBI lineage: Eukaryota > Viridiplantae > Streptophyta > Magnoliopsida > Poales > Poaceae > Aegilops > Aegilops tauschii. Next base: position 598,072,964 of record NC_053037.3, read on the forward strand.
TTTTCCACGATCTTCGCGTTTTCCTCCACGGTCCTCTCGTATGGTAACTTCTCTAGAGGCTTGAGAGATGGACCGAATCTGTATTGCCTCCCGCCTCTGGCTGTACTGCTAGATGCCGGAGCAGACGGAGCGGCTGGGGCTGTCTTCTTTCGTGCTTGCTTACGAGGCGGAGGCGAAGGACTACGACGCACCGGAGCAGCCGGAGCGGCGGCGAGTCTCTTCCGCCCTTGCTGCCAAGGCGAAGAAGGAGGAGGCTGGCTGCTCGGGCGCGCCTGGAGCTCCACCTTTAGTCCCGGTTGGTGTCCCGGTTGGTAACACCAACCGGGACTAAAGGACATTTTTTGAAATTTTTTTGAATTTTTTCCGATTTATAAATTTTTGAATTTTTTTACAATTTAATCTCTAATCACCCCTCATCCTTCCTCAATTTAACTTCTAATCTCTAATCACCCCTCATCATTTCAAATCATCTAACTTCCCGGCCGGTCACCCATCCTCTCACTACCCTAGCCTGAGCACGCTTAACTTTCGGGTTCTATTCTCTCTCGTTTCCAAGTCTGCGCTTGTTGTTTTCCTGACAATAGTAAGATGTCAATCCTATTAACCCTCAGGAGTTTAGCTTGAGCATTAAGTCACACATTTCACTGTTTGAGTTCGGAACTATTATTCTAAAAAACAATAATTATTTAGTAACACTAATATTTTTTGAATAAGTAGTTTGACCATGATTTGACCACAGTTTGACCAGATTTGACCAAAATTCAAAAAAAATGAAATAATTATTTAGTAACACTAATATTCTTGAATAATTATTTAGTAACACTAATACTTCTTGAATAAGTAGTTTGATCATAGTTTGACCAGATTTAACCAAAATTCAAAAAAAACTGAAATTTGAGCATAACTTTTTTTCCTTTTAGACTTTGAGGATTCTAAAAATTTGCAAACAGGCCTACGGCGGTCGACATTGGATGCGGATTTTCGTGCTGAACATTTTGATATATTATACATTTTTGTCGAGATTGTATGCAAAAGTTATAGGCGTTTTACTTTTTCATAACACTTTTTTGCAAAACATGTCCAAATTTATGTTTTTTAATTTTCCTAACTAGTAGATGTAGTAACATAACTACATCTCGAAGAATTTTAATTTTTGAAGTTTTTATCATTTTCTTTTGTTTTTTTCAAAACTGAAATGGCAATACACAGGGGGGTAGAATTTGAAAATTGCACCATTAGTACCGGTTCGTGGCACCAACCGGTACTAAAGGTTAGACCTTTAGTACCGGTTGGTGCCACGAACCCGTACTAATGCCTCAACCCCATTAGTCCCGGTTGGTGGCTCGAACCGGTACTAAAGGTTAGAACCGGTACTAATGGGCATCGCACCCTTTAGTCCCGGTTCGTGGCACCAACCGGGACTAAAGGTCCCATTTGAACCGGGACTAATGCCTGTAAGGTGCCCTAGCCGCTCGAACCGAGACTAATGCTCACATTAGTCCCGATTCGTAATGCAACCGGGATTAATGCTCTTTCCTGGCCGAACCAAAGCCCTGTTTTCTACTAGTGTTCCGCCATAGGCATGGAGTCTTCAGAGAAGAACCCAGCCGAGTCTCCCCTTCACCCGTAGGGTGGTCAAGCTCGAGGTCCTCAAATCCATCCGTTATTTCATCCACCATCACCCTAGCATATCCTTCTGGAATCGGCCAGCAGTGAAAAGTTGCGCCAGGTTCAGGAGGTGCAACAGAGCCAACAGCCGCCTTGACTTTCAATTTGAGCCATTGCGTCATAAGGTGGCAATGTTGAGACTCCGTGATAGCATCCACGGGGTAGCTAGCAGGAGCCGTGAAGACAGGCTCCTGAAGCAGCTCGGTGGAAGCCACGCTGCTTCTCCGCTGAGATGGCGGGGTAGCTTCGGGGGTAGTTTCGGCAGGTCGCTTGCTGCGAACTGTGTCTCGTTCCTCTGGCGCTTGTACCCTTGCGTGCAGCGCCTGTAGTTGGGTCAACTCCACTTTCTTCTTCCTCTCCCGGTGTTTGTAACCGCCTGCGCCGGGAAACCCAGCCTTCCACTAAATGGAGCCTGGCGTGCCTCGTGCCCATCCGGGGTGCTCAGGATTCCCGAGGGCCTCTGTGAGCTCGTCGTTCTCTCTGTCCGGAACGAGCGTCCCTTCCTGCGTTTTTTCGATATACTCCTGAAGCTTCGTGATGGGTGTATTCAGCTGCTCGTCCGTCCAAACGCACTTCCCTGTTACAGGGTCCAATGTTCCCCCAACCCCGAAGAACCAAGTCCTGCAACGGTCTGGCCAGCACAATGTCTCTGGTTCGATCCCTTTATCAAGCAGGTCATTCTCAGCCTTGTCCCACAACGGTCGGGCTTTCAGGTAGCCACCTGACCCCGTGCGATGGTGATGCTTCTTCTTTGCAGCATTTATCTTGTTTGTCGCTGACATCTTCTTGGCCTTCTCAGGTTTCTTTTGGGTGACAAATGCGTCCCAGTGATCTTTGATCTTCTCAAATCGGCCGATGAATTCTGGAGTCTTGTCATGCTCGACAAACGTTGATTTCAGCTCATTCTTCCTCCTCCTGAATAGCTCAGCCATCTTCTTAAGAGCATAAGCCTTGATCAATGGCTCTTTAACTGGCTTCTCCGGATCCTCCTCTGGCGGTAGGCTGAAATTTGCCTTCAGCGCGGTCCAAAGATCAGCTTTCTACCTATCGTTGACATAAGACACCTCAGAGTCTTCGTCCTTAGGCTTAAACCATTGCTCGATGCTGATCGGGATCATGTCCCTAACAAGAACCCCGCACTGAGCAGTAAATGATTGCTTGGTCCGGAGGGGTTCAATTGGTTGGCCAGCGCGATCGATTTCGGTGATCGTGTACCTTTCATCCGAGCGCAACTTCCTCTTCGGGCCTCGTCTCGTTACCGAAGTGTTGCTCGATCTGGAGGGCTAGAAAAGAAGAAAGAAGAGAGTTAATATGTTTACATACCAAAAACAATTAATGCATCAATTAGCTATAGTCAGCACATGCTTAATTAATATATATACCTGGCCGGACTCCGTTCGGTCACCGGAGCCGTCTTCACGGTGTCCTTCTTCCACCGGCATTCGGTCACCGGAGCTGTCATCACGGTGTCCTTCTTTCACCGGCATTCGGTCACCGGAGCCATCATAATCATGTCCTTCCTCCTCCATTGTTCGATCACCGTAGCCTGCTTCTTCACCCTGTCCTTCCAGACCATCGGTGTCGTTCAGAAACGACAGGACGGCATCACTTCCGGCTGCGATTATCACCCCCAACACCGCTTCTGTTGCTTCGTCTCGGGGGTGCTCCATAGTTTCTGCAAATATTTACAACATGGCAATTATTATTCAAACATGACAGATGGATATATTAGTGGCAAATGTAGAACTAGCTAGCTAATCACAATAAGGAATCATATTAGTGGCCTCGACACTTCTCTAGGGTTTGGGGTGGCCTCTGCAACGCTTCAAGGTTTTGGGGTGGCCTCGACAACGCTTCAAGGGTTTGGGGTGGCCTCGACGACAACGCTCTTTTAACTTGGTAAATTTGGGTGGCCTCTGATACGTCTCCAACGTATCTATAATTTTTGATTGTTCCATGCTATTATATTATCTGTTTTGGATGTTTAATGGGCTTATTTATACACTTTTATATTATTTTTGGGACTAACCTATTAACCGGAGGCCCAGCCCAAATTGCTGTTTTTTTGCCTATTTCAGTGTTTCACAGAAAAGGAATATCAAACGGAGTCCAAATGGAATGAAACCTCCGGGAGCATGATTTTTGGAACAAACGTGATCCAGGGGACTTGGAGTGGACGTCAAGGAACGAACGAGGGAGCCACGAGGCAGGGAGGCATGCCCCAGGGGGGTGGGCGCGCCCCCCACCCTCGTGGGCCCCTCGTTCCTCTCCTGATTGACTTCCTTCGCCTATATATACTCATATACCCTGAAAACATCCAGGAGCACCACGAAACCCTATTTCCACCGCCACAACCTTCTGTACCCGTGAGATCCCATCTTGGGGCCTTTTCCGGCGCTCCGCCGGAGGGGGAATCGATCACGGAGGGCTTCTACATCAACACCATAGCCTCTCTGATGATGTGTGAGTACTTTACCTCAGACATTCGGGTCCATAGTTATTAGCTAGATGGCTTCTTCTCTCTCTTTGGATCTCAATACAAAGTTCTCCTCGATTCTCTTGGAGATCTATTCGATGTAATCTTCTTTTGCGGTGTGTTTGTCGAGATCCGATGAATTGTGGGTTTATGATCAAGTTTATCTATGAACAATATTTGAATCTTCTCTGAATTCTTTTATGTATGATTGGTTATCTTTGCAAGTCTCTTCAAATTATCAGTTCGGTTTGGCCTACTAGATTGATCTTTCTTGCAATGGGAGAAGTGCTTAGCTTTGGGTTCAATCTTGCGGTGTCCTTTCCCAATGACAGCAGGGGCAGCAAGGCACGTATTGTATTGTTGTCATCGAGGATAAAAATATGGGGTTTATATCATATTGCTTGAGTTTATCCCTCTACATCATGTCATCTTGCCTAATGCGTTACTCTGTTCTTATGAACTTAATACTCTAGATGCATGCTGGATAGTGGTCGATGTGTGGAGTAATAGTAGTAGATGCAGAATCGTTTCGGTCTACTTGTTGCAGATGTGATGCCTATATACATGATCATCCCTAGATATTCTCATAAGTATTCGCTTTTCTATCAATTGCTCGACAGTAATTTGTTCACCCACCGTAATACTTATGCTATCTTGAGAGAAGCCGCTAGTGAAACATATGGCCCCCAGGTCTATTTTCCATCATATAAGTTTCCGATCTACTTTTATTTTGCAATCTTTACTATCAATCTATATCATAAAAATACCAAAAATATTTATATTATCTCTATCAGATCTCACTCTTGCAAGTGTCCGTGAAGGGATTGACAACCCCTTTATCGCGTTGGTTGCAAGGTTCTTATTTGTTTGTGTAGGTACGAGGCGACTTGCGTGTGGTCTCCTACTATATTGATACCTTGGTTCTCAAAAACTGAGGGAAATACTTATGCTACTATGCTGCATCACCCTTTCCTCTTCAAGGGAAAAACCCAACGCAAGCTCAAGAGGTAGCAGCCTCAAGAGAGTTTGTCGGGTAGGGGCGCGGCGGGAGGAGGGTAGGAGACCGACATCGTTATCGGGGAGGGGGTTATATATATCGACCGCCCCTCATGTTGAAGTTATCGGGGAGGGGGTTATATCGGCAACGACGACATACATACATGGGAAAATGATGTTATCGAGGAGGGGGTATATCGACCCCCCCCTCATGTTGAAGTTATCGGGAGGGGCTATATCGACAACGACATACCCGATAAAAAATAAGAAGACGAAGAAGAAATAAAAAGAGGAGAAGAAGAAAGGAATAGAGGCTTTCTTCTCCTCTATTCCTTTCTTCTTCTCCTCTTCTTTTTCTTCTTTTTTCCTCTTCTTATTTATTTCTCCTCTTCTTCCTCTCCTCTTCTTCTCCTTTCTTCCTCTTCTTATTTCCCTTTTTCCTCTCCTTCTTTTCTTCTTCTTCCTTCTTCCTAGCTAGATATATAAAACTTTTCTAAAAATGTAACTTTTGCATATATAAAACTTTTTCTTCTTCTTCCTTCTTCCTTCTCTTCCTTCTTTTCCTAAATATATAGAACTTTTCTAAAAAATGAAACTAACCTAAAATGTACTAAATCAGAGAACATATATAGATAAAACTTTTCTAAAAATCTAACTTTTGCATATATGAACATACACAGAGAACATACATACATATATACATTTTTATAAAAAAGCAAAAAAAACAAATCATCATATATATGAACAAAAAATCTGAAAAAAACAGGACATATAATCATATATACACACATACATATAATCACACATATGCACATAATCTGAAGAAAAAAAACAGAGAGGAAGGCCGGCGGCCGGACCGAACGTGGCGGCGGCGTGTGGTCAGGGCAGAGAGCGTGGTCGGGGCAGGCCGGGGGCGTGGGGCGGCGTCAGTGCAGGGGCAGGGCCGCGGGCTCGGGGCAGGGGCGCGGGCGACGGCGACGGCGACGAGAGCGACGGCGACGGTGGGGGCGGGCCGGGGCAGGGGCGCGAGCGGGCGATGGCGACGGCAACGAGAGCGACGGCGATGGCGGGGGCGGGCCGGGGCAGGGGCGCGGGCGACGAGAGCGACGGCGACGGCGGGGGCGGCGGACAGCGTCGGGGAAGCCTAGCGGCGTCGATGTGCTCGGCGTCGTCGGGGGCAACTGGTGATGAACTCTACAAAATTCTGAAGTGCCACTTATATACCAAGAGCATTGGTCCCGGTTGGTGGCATCAACTGGGACTAATGCACCCTTTAGTCCCGGTTGGTGCCACCAACCGGGACCAAAGGTCTCTTTTCAGCAGCCCAAAGGGCGGGAAGCAGAGGCTTTTGGTCCCGATTGGTGGCACCAACCGGGACTAAAGAGGGGGTATTGGTCCCGGTTGCTTCCACGAACTGGGACCAAAGCACCCGTTTAGCCCCGGTTGGTGCTACCAACCGGGACCAAAGGCCTTGTGCTGCCCCGCGTCAAAAGTTTAGTACCACCTCGCTAGCTGAGAGAGCTCGACAGTGGTTTATAAGCGCTGCTGCGCCCACCCTCTTGAGCTCCTCTCAATTGCAGGCTTTCGGGCCTAACGTACACTGTGTGCTTGTGGGCCTACAGGGCCTGTTGCGGGCATGCATCCTGGCCCATGATTGGGTTTCTAGTCGTATTCAGGCCGTGGTGGCCCAGTAGGTGGCACTTTTTTTTTGTTTTCCTTGTTGCTTTATTTATTTTGTTTTGTTTTCCACTTATTTATTAAACTTTATTTTGTTTCTACTTATTTATTTTATTTTGTTTCTACTTATTTATTTTATTTTGTTTCCACTTATTTATTAAAGTTGATTTTGTTTCTACTTATTTATTTTATTTTGTTTCTACTTATTTATTTTATTTTGTTTCTACTTATTTATTTTATTTTCTTTTTTGCTTATAATGTTTTGAACAGAAAATACTTTGATAATTTTAGTTTCATAAATTTTATTTATGTTATGAAAGTTATTTTTATTTTATTTTTTTCTACATATATATTTTATTAAAGTTTATTTTATTTTGTTTCTACTTACTTATTTTATTTTGTTTCTACTTATTTATTTCATTTTATGATAATTCTTTTTGCTATTAAAGTTTCTAACAAAAAAGTTCTTTATGAAAATTCTTTTTGCTTTTAATGATTTTGAACAGAAAATACTTTGATAATTTTAGTTGCATAAATTTTATATAATTTTAGTTTCAATAATACTAGAGGTTTATAAAAGCTTTTTAGTTGATTCCTTGTGCTATTAGTGTTTTATAAAAGTTTTTTAGTTGATTTTATTTTTGCTATTAAAGAATATTATAGTTTTGTTTTAGTTGATCATAACAGAATATTTTAATTGATTATTTTTGAGCTAAATGATGTGGCTTTTTAGTTGATCAGGGTTTCGGACGAAAACTCATCTGTTACAAAGAGATTTCATTTCTTTGAACTTATTTGAACTCCAGACTTTTTGTGTGTTCAAAATGCACCATTCAAAGCCACATCATCAATTTTCAACTCTTTCTGACTTCATTTGTTATTTTTCATGCATTTACTGATCTTTTTTGAGCTATAAGACTTTGAAATTCAAAAGCATTTCAAATGAACTCTGAAAAGGTTGAAAGTTGGCATGGTATCATCATTTCACCCACATAGCATGTGCTAAAAAGTTGAGAGGGTTAGGGCATGGACAACACATAAAACCGTTCTGCTTGTTTGCCTCAGCCACTTCGAGAAACATAATTATGTGTGTCTGTCACTGTACATCCATTGTCGGTTCATCTGCGTGCATTATATATAATTATGTGTGCCAAAAACCGTTACAGATTCACACGGATAGGTAAGTGACCAAATTAATAGTAGTTCATCATCATATTAAAACCAAAGTATATACATAGTTCAAATTGAACAGCATATAGCTCTCCAGAGCATCTAGTTAAACCATACATTGAAACTATGTAAAACCTTTCAATGCAACAACAAATGCGATCATAATCACAACCAAGGTAACAATTGATCCAACGGCATAATGATACCAAGCCTCGATATGAATGGCATATTTTCTAATCTTTCTAATCTTCAACCGCATTGCATCCATCTTGATCTTGTGATCATCGACGACATCCGCAACATGCAACTCCAAATATCATCTTCTCCTCCTCAATTTTTTTTATTTTTTCCTTCAAGTAATTGTTTTCTTCTTCAACTAAATTTAACCTCTCGGCAATAGGGTCGGTTGGAATTTTCGGTTCAACCACCTCCTAGATAAATAAAATCTATGTCACGTTGGTCGGCATAATTTTCGTAAACAATAAATGAACCAAATAGTTATAAAAAGATAATACATACCACATTCGAATCATAGACAGGACGAGGGCCGACGGGGGCGGAGACCAAAACCATCGCACTATATAATAACAAGGAACAATAAAAGTAAGAAAATTAGACAAGTATCTATCTGGAGTAAGAATTTTTTTTCTTTCAGAAAGAAGATAAGAACAAGAGGCTCACCACGGTAGTGCTGGCGACGAGATCGGCGCGGGCGATCGACGGCGGTGAAGATGGGGACGGGACGTGACGGACCGCTAAACCTAAAAAAATCTCGGGGAAAATGGAGCTCGGAGTTCGAGTTTCGAGAGGAGAAAGATTAACTAGTGTGGCTCGGACATTTCATCGAACACCACATGTTCATAGGAGGTGAGCTAGAGCACCCAAATGCCCTTCCCTCGTCGGCCAGAAAAAATAGAGCACTATGGAGTGCTCTGCTGCGGCGATGGGGTATATATATGCAACTCATTTGTCCCGGTTCGTGGCTGGAACCGGGACTAAAGCTACCCCTTCTGTCCCGGTTCTATGCACGAACCGGGACCAATGTATGTGGGCCAGGAGCGAGGACCATTGGTCCCGGTTCGTGCCTAGAACCGGGACAAATGGGTCCAGACGAACCGGGACCAATGCCCCACGAGGCCCGGCCGGCCCCCTGGGCTCACGAACCGGGACGAATGCCCCCCATGGGTCCCGGTTCGTGAATGAACCGGGACTAATGGTCTGACCAGGCCCGAACCAAAGCCCTGTTTTCTACTAGTGCACCCAAGCTAGGACGTGTTGGCACCTGGCGGCCATTCGATGGGCCACCACGAGAATTTGATGGAGCGGTCACACCATAATGGTCAGGTGGTTGCTTCGCCGGTGGTGTGTGGAGGCCCCATTACTTCAAATCACACTTGTAGGACGAGTAGGAAGAAGCCGAAACTTGCATCATGTGGTGACAGTTTGGTTTGAAGGCTCCTAATTTGAAGTCTAGGAGACTAGATAAGTAGGGAGCTCCAAAAAATATGGCAATTGAGGGGGTGAATGGCGACTCTAGCAGAGTGGTTTTTAAAACTCCTAAGGCTATATTGAAAGTCATTATGTAGTTTGAGACGGTGTTGGCGACTCTGTTAGAGTTGCTCTTAAGAATCACATGCTACAACTCTTTCATACCCGCAAATACGTAGCCTCGATAAGGGAGATTGGGGGAGACATAACTATCATTACAGTGGCCATTTCTCGTGGATGACATTCAAACCGCCCATGACAGCCATTGCAATCACTAGGTAAAGCTTTGCCACACCATTGTACGAGAACATATCTTGTGATCTTCTCCTGTCATGCATAACAAGTAAGTTTATAGGAGAAGTACATATTAATAACATACATAAAACCGAATTGCATAGGTTTGAGCTACATTAAATTAATCAGGAAATAAATCTTGAAGAAGGCGTGTTTGTTGTCATGAACAGAACTGAAGCCGACGATGATAGTAAGTTTTCTCGGGAAGGTCGGTGGAAAACGCAAAGGCCGCAACACCAAAGTGTAAGGTTAAAAGATTTGATCCACCGCTCAGGGAACATTAAAAAGATAGAATGGGGCGGTGAACATCGGCAAGGCAAAACACTCGCTGTCTGCTGTGTGTCTGAGACTCTGGACCATATACTATCCCCTCCGTCGCATGCTAACTTGAAAAATGTTGTTATATTATGGCACGGCACGGCACGGCGACGGGCGTAGAAGAGACCTTTTTGGGGTGACGTCCTGCTGAGGCAGAGCAGAGGCCAAGTCGGACCCGTGAGCAGAGCGCACGGCACAGGCTGCTCCTCTTTGTTTCCCACTCACCAGATGTCGCGTGGGCCAGGGTTGACGAGAGACCGGGCCCCAGCCGTCAGCCACATCCGTCCGGACCCGGCCACCCACCCTCCACCAACCCACCCGCGGCGGCCTGGTGCGCGCGCGCTTGGAAGCCGCCAGCGCCGGGCCCACCCGTCGGCCAACGGCGACGAAAGAACGGGGGCGGCTATCTCCACGGACGCTATTCTATTTAACCGGGCGCGAGGGGGGTCGAGGAGGGGTAGGTGGTCGCTCTCGCATCCGCATCGCACCGCAATTGTCTTCCTTCCTCGACGGACGCACGCACGCAGATCTCATCCAAGGCAGGCAGGTCGTCTCTCCCCCTCCCTCTCCCCCCCGAATCTCCTCCCGTCGTTTGCCCCCGCCGCGAGCCCGCCGGCCCGCCCGGGCGAGGCGGCTACCGGCGGGGCGGAGGAACCGACCGAGGCGACGCCGTCGGCGAGGCAGGCAGTGGCTAGATATTCTATTCTACCTGGGCGGGCGGGCCGCCGGATTTCCTGCTCTCCGGGCCGGCGCTGCGCATTCCCAGATAGTCAGATCCATGGGTGGGCTGGGGCTTGTGAAGGGAGGGCGCGATAGTTGACTCACTCATCATGCCATGCCACCGACCGACTACTGGACGGGCCGGCCAAGCTACATATACTAGATTATAGAAGCGGCCACGGTAGTCGAATTTGGCCCCCAAGTACGCGTGCCGGCTGATCCGATTCGATTCTTGCCGGACTGACACACAGCCAACGCCGACCACCTGTCCTGCGCAGCTGCGCTTCTGCTGTATTGTTATCATCCTCTGTTTGCAGTGCTACTCGCAGCAGCTCTAGTCCAAGACGCAGGGTGGCCTCTTCATCTATCTTCTTTTCTGTTTGTTTTTCTTTCTATACATACATGGTCGATGAAGCTGGAGCCATGCCGTCTGATGCTGGATGGTGATTGCCTTTGTGTTCCTGTGCATGTTGCTAGTACTAGCAGCACTATGGTCCTGAGCAGCTACCCAGCATAGGATAGGATCTGTGCCTGCGCCTGTGCTCTGCTTCTTCTTGTGTCTAGTTCATAGCATGATTATTTGTTCTTTAAAGGCTGGCTTTTAACCTTTTTCAGTCAGATATGCATAAATTACTTTGATATTTGTTATGTACATGACATTTTTGGTGCATTCCTTCTCAGGTACAAGATGGCTCTCACCAGAATTGGTCTTGCTGGCCTCGCCGTCATGGGGCAGAACCTTGCCCTCAACATTGCAGAGAAAGGCTTCCCCATCTCTGTCTACAACAGGACCACCTCCAAGGTCGATGAGACTGTCCAGCGCGCCAAGCTAGAAGGAAACCTTCCCCTGTACGGTTTCCATGACCCTGCATCCTTCGTCAACTCCATTCAGAAGCCACGCGTCGTCATCATGCTTGTCAAGGCTGGCGCACCAGTTGACCAGACCATCGCCACGCTCGCAGCACACCTGGAGCAGGGCGACTGCATCGTTGATGGAGGAAACGAGTGGTATGAGAACACAGAAAGGAGGGAGAAGGCGATGGAGGAGCGTGGACTCCTCTACCTCGGGATGGGTGTTTCCGGAGGAGAGGAGGGTGCCCGCCATGGCCCCTCCATGATGCCTGGAGGCTCGCTGGAGGCGTACCAGTACATTGAAGACATTCTTCTCAAGGTGTCTGCTCAGGTCCCTGACAGCGGCCCGTGTGTCACATACATTGGGAAGGGTGGATCCGGAAACTTTGTCAAGATGGTTCACAATGGTATTGAGTACGGTGACATGCAGCTGATCGCTGAGGCGTATGACGTTCTCAAGTCGGTTGGCAAGCTCACAAACGGTGAGCTGCAGCAGGTTTTCACCGAGTGGAACAAGGGTGAGCTCCTCAGTTTCTTGGTCGAGATCACTGCTGATATATTCAGCATCAAGGATGACCAGGGTGAAGGCTACTTGGTCGACAAGGTCCTGGACAAGACCGGGATGAAGGGAACTGGGAAGTGGACAGTGCAGCAGGCTGCTGAGCTCTCTGTGGCTGCTCCTACCATTGAGGCGTCCTTGGATTCCAGGTTCCTCAGCGGGCTGAAGGATGAGCGTGTCGCGGCTTCCAAGATCTTCCAGGGTGACTACTCCAGTGGTGAAACTGTCGACAAGGCACAGCTGATCGAGGATGTGAGGAAAGCCCTCTACGCCTCCAAGATCTGCAGCTACGCCCAGGGCATGAACATCATCAAGGCCAAGAGCACGGAGAAGGGATGGGGCCTCAACCTCGGCGAGCTGGCCAGGATCTGGAAGGGCGGGTGCATCATCCGCGCCAGCTTCCTCGACCGCATCAAGAAGGCCTATGACAGGAACGGTGAGCTCGCCAACCTCCTCATCGACCCCGAGTTCGCGCAGGAGATCATGGACAGGCAAGCCGCATGGAGGAGGGTCGTCTGCCTCGCCATCAACAACGGCGTCAGCACCCCTGGCATGTCCGCGAGTCTGGCCTACTTTGACTCCTACCGGAGGGACAGGCTTCCTGCAAACCTTGTCCAGGCCCAGAGGGACTACTTCGGGGCGCACACCTACGAGAGGGTTGACATGCCCGGCTCCTTCCACACCGAGTGGTACAAGATCGCCAACTCGAAGATCTAAGATGCTGCTGCTGCTCTACCAAGAGACGGCCCATCACGTTTCGTCTTCTTGGTATCCTTTGTTGCTGCCAGTCATGAGTCCTTTTCCTGTAGGGGAGGAACCGCTGTTTAATTTTTATCATTTGAGTAACGAGTCCTGTATTTATTTTCTACAAGGAGATCACATATTCTCTCCAGTCTCCACTACTTCCATGTGATTGATGAACCCTGGTGGGAAGACATTGCCATTCTGAATTAGTTTGAATAAAATGTGTTTTTACCTACCTGTGTTTGATAGCCAATGGTCCTGCTTTCTCAAGTTTGCTTTATGAGCAGAACCACTGCTTGTTGCTTGTTTGTTGTGTCATGATTCTCACAAAAATTTGTTGCACTTTAGTCCTTTTTTGTTGCACAAAAATTTGTTGCACTTTAGTCCTTTTTTGTTGTGTCATGATTCTCACAAAACTTATGAACTGTTCTGTCCCAACTGCACCTCGTGCATAACCCGGAGGGTCATCCTGAAGAAGAGGAAAAGGACAGTAAGAACAACACCCACCGATGAACCGTCAAAGAGACCGTATATTGAAGGACAGGTGTCTCCTGTTACTTTGCCTGATAGGGTTGAGGAAGAATCACCGGACGTATTCAGATGTTTGTCATGCTTCTCCTTCTTCATTCCAACAGGTATCAGTAACATTCCTAATTCAGTTTTATTGCTTTAATATTTTGTTGCAAATGGGACTGCCTTAACTTTATATTGTTCTTGTCACCAGGATGCAGTTTCAACATGTTCCGCATATTTGGGAGGAGAGGTGGACGGACAACCTGATGTTCTGCCTCCTCCTGCATCAGAGGACACGCCTCCTCGCTCTGAAAATTGCACAAGCTGGCTTCTGTCTTGTTTCCAGACAGGAGATAGCCCATACCAACCTCATCCTGCTGGTATGCTTGTAACCTACTCCCTCCGTTCCAAAATAGATGACTCAACTTTATACTAACCTTAATACAAAATTAGTACAAAGTTGGGTCATCTATTTTGGAACGGAGGGAGTACCTATGTTCTGCAGACCAACTTAAAGGAAGAAATATGCATAGATATTCCACTTCATCAGCTGAACAATTCAACATATTGCAGATCCAATGACGGTGCCACTGCTGCCCGGGAACACAACCACAGTAACTGAATCTCAATCTAGCACATCACATGTTTATCATAGTCAAGGCACAGTTGTAAAACCAGAGCATCCGACAGTCGAATCACCTTCGGAGAACCAAGCTGATCCTGCAGGTATGTAACGTGTGTTGAAAAATATTATGCATCTCCGTTGATGAGCTTGCAATTGATGCTTAACGTGAGTTGAACGTTGAACATATTGCAGATTCACCAAGGACTCCATCGTTACCTGGTATGGCGACTCCCGGTGGTGTAACCACAACGACAACTGAAACCAACGAATCACATGTTCAGCATAGTCATGGCACACAGCAGTTGACAGTTGACTCATCTTCCCAACATCAGAAAACCACCACTACAGTTGAAGACAACGAGACTACAACTACAGTCACATCAGAAAAGAATACCACATCTTCTAAAACCACAACAGGAGCACCTAGCGCATCACCTCAAACATCATCCTCTACAGGTACTACCGGGAATCATATTTATATTTGCAACTTAGTGATCATCAGTTAGCAAGACCATAAAACAACAGTTTTTTTTTTTGAAATAATGGCGAAGGCACCACATTCGTTTGACATCTGTACTTGCAAATTCTGAAATTTTGTTGAAACACTAAATATGCCAAAAAATTGCTAGTATATAGTTTCATAGAGTATAGCAACCAGGTAAGAGATCAGAAAGCTATACACATAACTTACCCATACTTTAACTACTGCATCATATTTTATTTAGGATCAGTATGCCAAAGTATTGGACTAGAGTAACAGACAATAGAAACATCACATGCAGAATATTTCAGGCAAGACGTATCAGAAGTGGTGACCGGTAAAATGCCTTCTGGTGGAGCTATCATGGATCCAACTCACCCCCAAATTAGCTACAAAGGTATGTCTGATTAAGTGATCAGCATGCGTGCATGAGCTATGTACTGTTTATTCAGAGGTGCAGCCTGACAGTAGTAACTTCATTTCCTCAGATACTCACGGAACTTCAGAGAATGGCTCATTTCCCAGCTATGCAATTCACACACCAGACTTCAAGTTCGATAGCCCCATTGCGACAAATATCACACAAGGTGTGGGGTATTTTCCTTTTAGATTTGTAATTATCCCACACTGCCTATCATCATAACGTTACGTACTGAACAAACAAATCTCTGAGAGCAACCAACTCTGCGAAACTTGCTGCCTCTCTTTTGTATCTGACCGCCAAGTTGTTTCCCCCTGTACCAGGTTTCACCCCGAGGGGCGATATACCAACTTCGTCGAATCCTCAACCAGCAAACCCATATCATGTTGTGGTGCCAGTCTTGGGAGGTGTGAATCAGGTTGCTCCTAGACAGCAACAGAGGGATGATTGGGATATACTGAAAGCGATAGTGTATGGAGGCTTAGTGGAGTCAGTCACCAGCCTCTCCGTTGTTTCGGCAGCAGCGTCAAGCGGCGCCAAAACATGTCAGTTACTATCCTCTTGCTACCACATGCTTGCTTGTATTAATTAATGACACTATTTTTACACTGATATGTTACATTGTTTCATCAAATGAAATTATGTTCTTCTCTTGCCTGCAGTGGACATATTCATCCTGGGAATAGCCAACCTTATTGGAGGCCTTCCTCTCATTTTCCACAATGTAACAAGTTCTCTCTCTGGCTGAATTTCACTCTGTTCTTACTGATCACTACAGAAAAAGACTTGACACACCGAGCTTCATCGAAATGCTAACATGTCCTTGATTTGCTCGACGATAATAACAGATCACTGATCTGAGAGACATCCGAGACGTGGACGGGAACGACGAGCAGGTCGGCCACTACTGGCTGCAGCTCGGGAAGCGGTCGAAAGCCCGGCTCCACATGGTCATGGCCCTGCTCTCATACATGGTGTTCGGGCTGCTCCCGCCGGTCCTCTACGGGTTGTCGTTCCGCGAGAGCAACGACCAGGAGAACAAGATGATGGCGGTCGCCGGTGCTTCGCTAGCCTGCATCGCTCTGCTGGCGCTCGGAAAGGCACACGTCCACACCAGGACCTACTTCAAGACCCTCATGTACTACCTGATGATCGCCGTGAGCTCATCGGGTCTGTCGTACGTCGCCGGCGTGCTGATCACGCGGCTACTGGTGCAGTACGGAATCATTGAGCAAGGCGGCTCGGCTCGTTCTCCTCCCGGGCTGTCGTTGCGGTTCGCTTATGCTGCTGGTGCAGAGTCGTCTGCATGGGCCTCATTCTGAAAAGTCTGAAGTTCCTTGGAGCACGTCCTGGTGGTATAAAAAGGGAAGAAATGAGCGAGCTCGAGAGAAAGTGCCTGCAACTGCACGAAGAAACATCTGAAGGCTCTTTGAGTTGCTGCTACCTGCTAGCTGTTTTGTTGTAGTTTTGGTGTACACTTGAAGCTTTGATGCTTCTCATGGTACTCTGGTGATCTTTGTCAGCATGTTTTTGAGCAGGAAGAAGAAGAAGTTCAGTGTCACATACTCTGAAAATATGCCATGTTGTAACTCACCTGTTCTTGATGAAGCAGAATATGCCATGTTTTCAGGAGTTATAATTATACTTTGGGTACATGAACTTGCACGGTGGTACAGATAGCATATTCATACATAAAGTAGAAAATGACACAAACGGTCACTGAAAAATACACCGCACCAGTTAAAATCGGGGTTTTTGATACATTTTCCGTCAAAACTAATGGGTTGGTAACTTTGTTGCTACTTGCTGTTGGTATCATTCGGAATTTCGGATGATGGGCTCTACTCCTGCTACAGGTGCTTAGAAACGGGTCGATCGAGTCCTCGCTAGTCAGAGATAAACACAACTGTCCGTTGTTGTGCTTTCGCTGCTGCAGTGTGAGCAGGTTGAACAAGGGACAGACAGACATGGCTGCTACACTTACCAAGTGCTATAAAAAACCAATAACAACAGAAGGCGAATTCAGATGTCGATACGCGAATTAATCCAAACCAAATTTACCAAGTTCAAGTTCAAGTTCAGTCTTTGCCCTCTCTTGTGCACCTACTCTGAATGAAGTACGTACTACATAGACACACAGCTCACTGGCAAATACTAGTACATATTACTAGTATGCTTACAGTTGTTTGTTTCCTAAGACATACTACTAATGTAAGAGAGAGCAGAGTCACCTGCGTGTCCGTTCGATCTGCGCCGCGATTGGTGCCAATTGCATAGGCTGGCTAGGGGGTTCTCTGCTTCAGCCTTCCTTCCAGTTCGTGCCCGGAGCAGAGGAGTCGAAAGTGCGGAGACCACAAATGCTGCGGGAGAGGCGAATGATTCCGCCGGCGGTGGCACGCCTCGATCGGAGGCTGCCAGCCGCGCTGGCGTCGGCATCCTGTGTCAGCAGGCAGAGTTGCTGTCATGTCGGCTTGATCCGTAAGTGCTCGTGCTCTGTTCTGTAACTAGCCCAGGGGTTTCAGGTTTCTCATGTTTCTGAATTCGTTTTTAGGAGGAGTTCATTACACTTTTTGGTGCATGAACTTGCACGGTGGTCACTGAACTAGGATTTCAGCTACATTTTGATGAGTTTTCCGTCAACAGTCAAAACTAATGGGTTGGCAACTTGTTGCTACTTGCTGTTGGTTTCATTCGGACGATGGACTCTTGTTACTCCTTGCTAGTTACTTCTTTTCCTGTCTAGCCATGCAAGGGAAGCGCCTCACACAACAACTGATAATTTTTCCAAGCGCAAGTGGCCTCATATTTCGTGACAAATGGACAGAGTACATACTACTATTATCATAAGACTACCCACACTGAGTAACATAGGTGGTAACATCACACTTATCTAGGCAAAATAGATGATGTGGCATGTAATTAATGAAGAAAGAGAGGCATGTGGTAACATAGCTAGTTACTGTAACATCACACATATCAAGAAAAGATGAGTCTACAATGTAATAAATGAAGTGATGCATGACACAACACATATGTTACTACCCATTGTGGAGGTAGTAACATTGACTAGTAACATATGCATGTTACTAGTCTAAGTTACTACCCATTGTGACTAGTCTAAAGCATAGCACGTGCATGGTGTGTTAGAACTCAAACATAGAGATGATCAGGGAGCTTGGGCTCGGCGACAAGCTGCAGCGGGTGACCGATACATCGGACCTTTCTTGGCCCATATCCCCCTAGCCCTTACTCCCTTGTTTCGGTGGTTGGTCTCTACCTTTTTCTGTCTCTTGGCTAGTTTGTCTTCCTCTTCTTTTTGACGGTAACGTAGTAAAAATCCTTTATTTCAGGGGATTTCCCTTTTCTTTCCAAATGAATTTATGCTTAGTCTAAAATTGATAAATACCAAATAATATATATATATATATATTATTATTATTATTATTATTATTATTATTATTATTATTTGAAATATGTACCAGTTTCCTGAAACTAACAAATAGAGTTATAGCTTTGATTGACTTACTAGCTTACGGGAACGCTTTGAATCTCAACTTACTTTGAACGAGTGCTTCCCACATAGATTGCTGGAAAGAGGAGTGAGCCGGGGCAGAAGTGCTCAGATCATCTTTCCTCACCCCCTCCGGCAGTCTCCAGGTGAACCCGTGCAGCAGGTTCGCCAAGCTCAGGTGCACCACCTTCAGCCCGAGGTTGTAGCCGGGGCACATCCGTCTACCGGTCCCAAACGGCAGCAGCTCAAGATCCTGCCCTATCACACCCATCTTGCTCCCCAGGAACCTCTCCGGCATGAAGTCCTCCGGTGCGTCCCACAGCTCCGGGTCCCGGCCCATGGCCCACACGTTGATGAGCACACGCGCACCCTTGGGGACGTCGTAGCCATCAATGGTGGCGTCCTCTCGGGCCATGCGCGGGATGAGGAGCGGCACGATGGGGTGCATGCGCATGGATTCTTTCACGATTGCCTCAATGTAGGGCAGGTTCGGCATGTCCTTCTCAGTCACCCAACGGGCACGACCAACAACGCGGTCGAGCTCCTCGGTGGCTGCATCGAAGGCGGCGGGCCTCCTCATGAGCTCTGACATGGCCCATTCCACGGTGACGGCGGAGCTCTCGGTGCCCCCTGCGATGAGGTCCTGCGTGAAGGCCTTCACACCGATACGGCCGTACTTGACCTCGAGGGTGGGGTCATCGGCGATGTCCATGAGCACGTCCACCATGTCCCTCGCCGCCTCGCCTTCATGGCGGCGCTGCTTGCCTAGGATGTGCTCATCGAGTATGTGTTCCATGAATGTGTCGAACACCTTCCCCACCTTTTTCATCCGCCGCACGTAACCCTGGAGGTCCATCCAGTCCAGCCACGGTATCCAGTCGCCGATGTTGAGGACGCCATTGAGCAGGAAGAGCTCATCCAACATCCGCCGGAACACCTCCATCGACGGCATCGGCCCCTCGGACGCGCCGTCGGCGAACAACCGCTTCCCCATCACCATCCGCGTGATCACGTTCAAGCTCAGCGTCCACATGTGGTCCCTACCGAGATGCACAACACGCATGGGCCCAGAGGCCGCATATATGCCCCGCACCAGCGCGCCCACCTCGTCAGCACGGATGTGCTCCATCGATGCGAGGCGGCGTGTGCTGAAGAGTTGGGCGAGGCAGATGCGGCGCGCCTGGCGCCAGTAGGCTCCATAAGGGGACCACGTCATGTCACGGTAGTTGTAGGTTGTGTGCTTGCCGGAGGCTGTCTTGGGGCGGTCGACGTAGAGGATGGCCTGGGTCTTGAGGAAGAACCTGGCCATGTCGACCGAGGAGCCGACGATGACGGGGAAGGAGCCAAAGCGGAAGTGCATGAGCGGGCCGCGCGCCGATGAGGTCGAAGTTGCCGATGATGGGCCAAGGTTTCGGACCTGGCGGGAGGTTGTAGTGTTTGTGGCCACACCAGGAGGTGGCTCCGAGGAAAAGGAAGAGGGCGGCGATCACCATTGTAGGGACGATGGCGGCCTCCATTTTGAATGGCTAAGGAAGGGTAGCTAGTGATGGAGGAAGGGCTAGTTTCAGTGACTGGGCATTTGGAGATGGATGCAATGTTATGCAACTGAATGTGTATACTTATACGAGGAGAAGGAGATAATGACTGTATCAAGTCAAGTATGACTCGAGGCATTGGGCTGGATTGTATTGCTGCATGATTGCTGTATGTAACTTAATTAATTACCGGGGTCTCTTTAACAAGTATCAAGTCAAATCTGTCTTGACAACTCCCTATGTATTTCTCTCTCTCCTGCAGGCTTATGGGGTACATTATTTTGTGTCCTCAGATCTCAGTCAGGTCATCGCACCGAAAGACGGGAACGTCAACTTAGCAGATTTCTTAGGGTTCGGGCCATGTCAACATCGATCTACTGCATCTCTAGCTTCTTCCTGATTTGTTTTACGAAAATGATCAGATGATCTACATCTGTAGCTTCTTCCAAATTTTCTTGACACGTCGCTAGCGTCACGATACATACAGACAAAATATTTCTTGTGCGAAAATGATCCAAATCTATTATTAAAGTTCATATGAAGTCCAAAGCATCTCAAACATAATACTTTGATATTAGCTCACTACGCATACACATTGTTAGTTGGAAATGCAGTGCAAGTGAATAATGGATATATATACGTTTACTTATAGGAGGATACACGCAGGATTATTGTGCGTGTTCAGGCTTCAGTGACATCATTGCACGCCGACGCAATTTCTGCATGGATGTTTCGTATGTGACTTCATCACTTCAAGTCTTCAACTAAATTAGCAAGCCAAGTCTTCCGTATTTTCCTCAAGTTGTTAATTTTACCGCGGCTGAGCCCCATTTCCCAGCCATGTCTTCGCTATGTCTGGCAGGCCAACTCATCCGACAGCCGTGAGCCCCGGAGGTGAGGGGAAGAGTGGCTCCGGCCTCGCGAAGCACGAATCAGGATTGGTTTTCGAACGAGGGAAGACGGTGAGGCTGGTTTCCGCCCACGCGAACTGGGCAAGTCACCGGCTGCGTGACACGGCGACGCGGTGGTGGTGGCCTTCATGGGACCCAAGTGGCGATGGCCTCCCATGGTCTACTTTTCCTTACCGTCGGTGGCTTCAGCACATGTGCCGGCCGCCTCGTTCTAGTAGTTGGTCTCTCCCATATCCCCGTTCCAGCGATCATTCAGTACCCTCTCTGTATTAGTAAGCGGACCCACACCTTACTTCTGGAAGGGAATAGAATGGAACACTGGATCAAAGAAAGGGGGTGAGTTTGCACCCACCTTCTCTCACGGAGTAGCGGTCAGAATGACAAATTAGCCTGGTCAGACAGGCTTGCTTGACGACTTTCTCTCTCGCTATCTTTCTTGGGAGTAAATTGCATAAAACCACCATTTTGAAGGCTAGGTTTGTGAAAAACACTACAATACATTTTTTTTTTGCAAAAAACATCACGTCTACGGTAATCTTTTTGCAAAAAACACTGATCGGTGGATCGGGCTCAGTTAAGTGCGTTTATGACAGACGGGGCCCGCCAGTCAGGCTGACGTGGCACAAATTTCTCACAGCTAGACATGGGACCCGCTTGTCAGCGTCACACTCCTCTCTTCAACATTGGGGTCGAGCAGCTTCTGTGAGTTGCAGCGGGGGCGAGGCGCGACCGGTGACGAGGAACGCGCAGGCGAAGCCGAGCAGCGCGGCCGCTGTCCTGGTGCGGGATTCCTGCCCGAGTTGGAGCTGCTGCTGCGGTCGCCGGCCGGTGGCATTCGCAGGTTGGGCGGCGGCGCCGCGATGCGTCTCTTGCACCAGGCCCTCGTGCGGGGTCGTGAGGATAACAAGAGTAGGAGGCAGATTTTTTTTCTTTTTTTCTTTGGATGACAGGTGGATCCCCATAGGCCCCCACATGAGAATAACGTTATCAAACATCGCCGTTATATCTGAGAGGTTAAGTGGTGCCACGTAAGCCTGACTGGCGGGCCCCGTCTGTCATAAACGCACTTAACCGAGGCAAAGCTGCGATCAGTGTTTTTTGCAAAAAGATTACCGTAGACGTTGTGTTTTCTAGAAAAATATATATATTATAGTGTTTTTCGCAAACCTAGCCTTCAAAGTGGTGGTTTTGTGCAATTTACTCCTTTCTTGGATAGTTCAGGGTTTCCTTCCCCATTCACCAATCTATCATTGCCAGGCCAACTTCTAAGTGTGGTTTCGTTTCCACAATCTTAAACCGTGCAGTGCCGCTAATAGCACACTATAACGTTCTAAACTATTCTTGCTAAATTAATTAGTGTAAAATGTCTCGTTAATAGCACACTATAGCTCGATATAGCATGTTAATCGGACGCGGCTAATCTGCACCCGAGCTCAAATGAGCTCGGGTGAACAATAAAATCGAAAAAAATTCAAAAAATTCAAATTTTTTTGAGAGAAACATTGACAAAAGTTCGAAGTGCCTGCAAAAATTCGTCATGAAATCACATTCCTAGAAGGCGTGGCAAAAAAAAAAACAGTACTTTGAAAAAAGCTACTTTCAAACGCATTTTGAAGCACTGAATTTGTTTTTTTTGTCACGCCTTACAGGAATGTGATTTCATGATGAATTTTTGCAGGCACTTAGAACTTTTGTCAATGTTTCTCTAAAAAAAATGAATTTTTTTTTGATTTTTTTTCGATTTTACTGTTCATGCGGGAGCATATGAGCTCGGGTGCAGAATGGACTTTTCGATGTTAATCGCATATTTTAAGGGCCATGCTATTTTATCATAGCATGCTATTTTTTTTTCAATTGGCTAGTACCCCTGCATTATCTAATTTTTTTTCAATTGGCTAGTACCCCTGCATTATCTTCTGGCGAACCATGTCTGCTACTAACTAGACTTGTATAAAGATGTTCGTAAGATCCAATTTTCTTTGGAAAAAACAGATAAGAAGCATAAATATCAGCTGACTGTTTGTCAAGAACATAACAACTCACACGAACAACAACATGCAGATGATGATGTGTATCAAGTTACAACAGGCAATATGCCTAGGAGGATTCAAGACATTTCCCCAACATGCTTCACAAACTCAATGCAAGCGAAAGCCAGGACAGCAATTTCTGCGCCACCAGATTATCTGCTCTTTACTTATAGCACCTGAAACCGACCTGTGCTGGTACTCGTAGCTACAAGCAGATTGAATCACCTCATTTGGTTGTTATTTCTGTCTCTGTGCTTTTGTTGCTATAGGAACCAGAATCTGCTAATTGCATGTCAATTATAGGGTTGCTCGGATGATTGCTAACTACGCCAATCATCGAGACATACTCCAGATCAGCAGCTGCACCCCTAAATTTTGTGAATATCTCTCTAAGGCCTGGCATATAATCGATGTTGATTAATGCCGTACTATGTGCATATGTTTTCCACTGTTGGTCCAGTGGGGGGATGGCGTCGAAAACCAGCTTGAGCTTCCAGAGACTAGGCATTGCATCCGCCTCAAATTTTACCCAAGCTATACCCCGCATGAACGTAAGCTTGAAGTACTTGAGAACTGAGAAACCGGCCTTGTCAAAGATGATCTTGTCATCAGGCGGCGTCTCCACGTACAGCGACAGGGCAGCGAGTGCCGGCAATCCTCTGAGAATATCAGCACAATGTGCTGGCAGTCCCTTCACAGCAATCTTCAAAATGCATAGGTAGCCAACTTTTCCAACCCACGAAGGTACCTGTGAGAATATGCAGCTGCTGTGGGGCGAGAATTCAAATCTCTGGAGAAGGGGGGGAGGTTCCATGCAATCCCATGAAATGTATGTTTTCGAAGCCGCGGTATTTTTAACTGATGAGGCCTGAGCCACTGCTATAGTTTTCAGGTTGCCATGACCTCCGATTAAAGAACCCAGAGCTTCCATGTTTTTCGCCACATGCTGGAAAGTAGACAGTGAAGAAAAGGTAAGATGAAGCTCCTGCAAGTGGTTTAGCTTGCCAAGGCTCATTAAACTGGGGGGCCTTGTTCTGTCTATCCAATCCAGCAGATCTCTCTCGACAGGAAGACTAAGGTGCAAGTGCAGCAAGCGTGGGAAATTCACATCCCATGGAACAGGAGCAAATCTTGCATCGGTAATATCCAATGTACCCAGGCACTGTAGTACATGGTCCGGCAGTTTGATGCAGACATCGCTTGCAATCTTCAAATATCTCAGCTGAAACATTTCTGAAATCCCAGTGAGGTCTGCCATATCATTATCACGGCGGCCTTGACCACTTAGTTGAAGGTTTAGGACACGAACAAGCTTGAACTCTGTAAGACAAGGCATAGACTCAAGCAATCCAGAGAATCTAACTGACCGAACTAGCGATTTTCGGATGTTTGCTGGTGTCTTGGCATATCTCGCATCACCAAATATGAGCGAGAGTCGACGGGCCTTATGAGAAAGTGACACATTCTTTTGACATCTGTAGTCTATTGCCACCATGAAATTCTCTTCTGCAGATTTGTGTGCAATAAGATCATGTACCATGTCATGCACTTGACAGGACAACACCTCATTGTAGTAGTTGACACACATCGGCTGGATGAAGCTTCTACCAATAAGCTGATATAAATAGCTTTCTGCAACTTTCTCAATGTCTTGCCCTTCTGTTGTATAAATCAGACCTTCAGCCACCCATTGCTTAACCAAATCACCCTTTAAGAATGTGTAGCCCTCTGGATACATATTAAGGTAGAGCAGGCATGTCTTCAAATAACGAGGAAGATTATTGTAGCTCAGATTCAGTGCTTGTCTAGTTCTTTCAGAAGTAGGCACTGCAGAGAAACAAGAGATTAACGACTGATGGATGTATGTGAAGAAGTCATTTGACATGGCAGGCTGGCATAGTAGAAGACTAGCTATGCTGATTGTGGCAAGCGGCAAACCATCACATATTTCAGCAATTTCATCACAAACTTGTTTCAATTCATCAGGACACTCACTTTCAGAGCCAAAGAGTCTGTTAAAAAATAGCTTTCTTGAGTGTTCATCATCCAGAGGTTTCATTTCAAAGACATGCCCTGACTGATAACAGCTACATGCTACTGCAACGTCTTCGATCTGTGTAGTTGTTACTATTGTGCTGCCTCGACTACCCTCAGGAAAAGCATGACTAATAATATCCCATACTGATGTTTCCCATAGATCGTCAATAATAATCAGATACCTGCAGCATGCCAAAATTAAGGTTGCATATTAATTAGGGTTTTATGGCGACATTTTGTATGAAGAAAAACAGTTGTACCTTTTGTTTCGTAGATATATCTTGATATTATCAATGAGGTCAGTCTCCTTAAAATCCTGTGGGGGGTCCGGATGCTGGAGTTGCGAGAGAATGTCACGGAAAATCCTCTTCATATCGGGTTTCTTGGACACCCGAATGAAAGCTCGACAATGGTATTGCTTCCCAATTCTACTGTACAACAGTTTGGCAAGTGTAGTTTTACCGAGACTTGAAGGTCCAAGAATAGCTATCACCTTGAGCTGCTGCTGCCGCTGCTGCTCTTGATCCTCCCCCAGTGAGTTGATAAACTCACTCATCCAACCATCGACTACAATGTGTGCCGCTTCTTCATCATACCGCACTGAAACTGGAACCGTAGGGCCAACGGGCACAAACCACCGCTTCAGTGTGCTGCAAGAATGGAGACTGTATCTCTGGTGCCGTTCAATCGCCTCCTGAACATACATCCTGAATTCTGATAGCGTTTCCGCAATACTAACAACCTGAGTCTTGGTAGTCTTGGCATGACTGAAGAATTTGAGGAAGAATCTGAATTTGAGGCCGGATCTGGTTGTCTTGATGTTGTTGGGAACAAGGGAGGGATGCTCAGGCTGCGCAAATATTAAGCTGTCAATATAATCCTCCATGTCGTAAGACAGGTTGCGCGCCTCATTCATCCAGCAATTGGCCGCCATGGGAGGGTCGTCCACCTCTGACAGTTGATCAAGGTAGGAGTCCATCTTTTCAACGTCATCTTTGAGGAGGCGCATCACCTCCATGAGCTTCTTGACCCTCTTGGAGTTGGAGCATCCTTGTAAAAGAGGAGCTTGCAGCAGCATATCCAGCTTCCCAACAAGGGGTCTCATGGCGCCCAGTGAAGCACTGATTGGGGACCCAATCTCTGTGCCTCGGATCGAAACATCTAAACACACACAAACAAAGGTAGAATTGATTAACAAACAATGCATGTTACAGCAAAAAAAATAATGAGCGACATCAGCTGTGGTCGAGAGACAGCATTGACCATCCTTAGATCAAGTAAAGACTCCATACAAGAAGGGGAGAGGTTAGAAGATGTGTCCTCGTTTTCATGGAAATGGTTGCCCAAATCGCGTTACAGATTAGAAAGGAAAACATAGTTTGCAGGATCTCGGGCTCACCTCTTCTGGTAGAAGGACCTGGATCGGAGAAGACATTGTTGGGCACTTGAGGAGATTCCTTGGCCTCCTCCGCATCATCAATAGGTGGAGATCGTACCTGCTGCTCGAGGAGAGGTACGATCTGCCCCTCCTCCTTGAACTCTCGCAGCATCAATCAATCAGGAACCTGCAGCCCCCTCTTCTCACCGCTAGCTCGTGATCCCTCTTCCACCCTGCATCAGATTAGCGCATGTGAGAGGCAGAGGGACAGAGTCCTGGGGAACTGAGTTGTAGTTAGGAGGTAATATTCTTGAGCTGAATAAACTATTCAAGTGACAAGTGATACCAAAGCTGGTAGATCGGTGTTTTTTTTTGTTAGCGCGGAGAAGTCTGACAGTGTGCTAAGAAAGTTTTGGTTATAGGGCTATTCAGGAGCTGCTCTGAGATGATAATGGGGATGTAGATATAGTTGTGTTAAGTGCTTAGCTTCTGTAAGTAGACCTAATTAGTTGTTTCCCCTGGTAGAAATAGACTCAAATCTATGTTTTGTATTGCTTTCGAAACAGTGGGCCACTTATTCTTTTTGTGCCCTGTTTCTAAATGTTTGTGTGGTTCAATTTCTGAAGTTTGCAACAAATGTTTGAAATTTGATGGTTGTTGGAGTACCATCGCCTTGCGGGTCCGATGCAGGAGGGGAGAGGGGAGGAGTCCAATAAGGCCAACATCTCTATGATTTATCTTATCCTAGCCTTTCCGGTCCCCTCGTCTCGATCTCCATTTTTTTTTCTGTCTTCCTCCATTGCGTGGCTCAAGTAAGTGTCGACACAGAATCTGCTTCCAGTATTGATTGTGGATCCTTGATAGCAAGCCCATAGGATCAACGCTCCGTTTCCCATCCATGGTTATACTTTTGAATGTTTTGAAATTAGGTGCAACCATAATTACCCTATGATGAGTCATGGCAGTTAAATCTGTTGCACTCTTTGCTACGTAATGCTTTTTCCAATCCTGTCACTCTAGAAATGAAATGTTCAAGCTGGATCAGCTTAAATAAACAAGGCTGAGATGCCACATTGGGAGTGCAGAAAAATAGCATCGGATGCGGCCGGCATCGTCAATCTTCACGTACCTTCATAAGATGCCTCTGTATTTCTTCTCCACTGCTACCGCGCGTGTCCATAGGTTTTTAAGCATCACGAAACACAATGTGGTGCCCAGCCACCTGGTGCTTGAATTGTTAAGCTTATCTCCCATCGATCCAAGCAGCTGGCGGTGCATTAGTTTACTTCAACTTTGCATTCACTCAAAGCAGACACTGGATGGACTAATGGACTCACATAAGTCTTACATGCTACACTTACCAAAACAACATTTTTACCGCAATCTTCAAGAAGAAGAAAAAAAATCATGCGCCCACAGATCAGGAGTGGAGGAGGATCATAAACAAGGGAGCTTGAAGGAGAAATAACAGCGCAGAAAACTGAACAACAGGCGACCCCCGAGGGCTTACGGACGGCATGCAAACTTAGAGTGATGCATGATCGTCGGATGCAAGCACCACTCCTCGTGTCAGCAGACAATATATAGTGACAGCGGAGGATATCTTGAGGAGTTGGTGGAACAAAAATTAAGAAATGTAACGTGAGCAATTATGTCGCTCTCAGTGTTTCTAAAAAGTGTAGAATTTGATCAATCTTGCAACATTTTTAGTATTGATGAAATGGATGCTCGAAAGTAACTAACTGTAACACAGTACGTGTATACGGACAAAAAACTAAAAACAGAATGGACTCCAAAATACAACAAGTACGACAAAATTTGAACAACATATTTTAAGCAGGCAAAGACTGAGATGGGACCTTGGGAATAGATTCAGATGCGGCTTAGAGTACTGTGTCGTGGTTAATTAACCTCTATATACTAACTAAAGCACTACAACAGTCCTCAATCTCCATACATTAACAAGACAAAGATGGCTCCACTGGCATGGTTCCGTAGGTGTTCAAGTATTTTAAATTTTAAGCAAGCATCGGGAAGTACACTCCATCGTAACCTAGTGCCTGCTCTGCGCATTGTTAAGCTTATATCTCCTCGTCTACAAAGCAGAGGACGGTGATTGACAGTATCGTGCGGGGTGTGGGTCGACTTTGCATTGACTCGAAAAGGGTAGTGTTACCGTTTGGATGTACTGGTACTCAGTTATATTTTCACACCACACCTACCAAAACAACATGTAAATGATTTTTTTTTTTGAAGGAGCACATGAATTTAGCTCTGTCTGTGAGTGCTCTTATGTAGGCCGGCCCAAGAAGATTTGAAAGGCTTGTATTCTGAAGTTTATTTTTACTTAATATTTTAAAGAAAACATATATAAAACCCATTTAAAGTGAAAAAATAGGGAGAAATAAAAAATAAACTTGTCCTATTCGTCAATGAACAGGTTCATATTAAAAAAATACTAGTCTCATATTTCTAAACGTTCATGTTTACAAAAAAAATAGAATAAAATGAACATGCTTGGCTACAATCATGTATATATTGCGACAATATGGTGATACGCCTGAAAAAATGTTGTCCTATGTTAAGATAGGTGTTCATGTGTTGAGATAAAAATGTTGTCCTATACTCCGATGTACTTTGAAAAAATGTTCACATTTAAATAAAATCATATTTACAATAAAAATAATTCAAATTTACAGAAAAGTTTAGTGGTTTCCAAAAAGGGTTCATGTGCGACTGATTTATGTTCATGCACTTTGTAAGAAAATTCACATATTTCCCAAAGAAAATGAAAGAACAAAACCAGGAAATGGAAAAGGAGAAAGGGGAAAACAAAAAAACACAAAGAAAAAGAAACCCGGAAGAAAAATTAAATGGGGAAAAAGGTACATGGGCCAACCCATATGCGTGCTCAGAAGCATGCAACGCCTATTCATCATGGGCAGAAGCTGGAAATAGAAGGGGGCCTCTGTCACACATTTAGTCACTGCAGCTGCTATGTAAGGATCTCAGCGGCATGACGATCCAGTCCTTGCCATTTCTTAAGGAGATCGCTCTCCATTATGGATTAGGCGACCAAAAAATAGGACTGGAAAGAAGCAGTAAAGAAGCACCCAAGAGGCCAAGGTGTTCAAGCTCTTGTTTGTCACCAAAGAAATGATAACCATTTGTACTACTAGGAAGTGAGCCCGCGAAGATATGTGTGGAATGCGGAAAAGTGAACTTGCGGAGAATTTTATTGTATTAAGAAGAAAATGCATAGAACTTTGAGAGCCCCAAAAGACCGATAGGACGTTATTCTGAAGGCCCAAGAGTCATGTAAGCAAGCTTGTATGTGCATCTTATCCTACTTTGGTAATTTCTTGGGGTGTGTTGAGCTTCAGCCTGGACGTGACGAGCAGGCTTCACGTTTTCAGTTAGTTCAGTTAGCACTTTGGTTTTTCGTCAGGTTAGGCTCGAACACTTTCCTTCTGTTAGCTAGTTTAGCTCGCGGGTCTAACTGCCTGGAGCCAGACTCGCGCCTCGTCGGTCTGCTCGTGGAACGGCACCAGTGTTGTGGATCACGACGCGACGACGCAAAGTCAGGGGCCACGAAGCCTTGTTTCCCGTTCTGTAAGTCTGACTAATAGAACAGAAAAGGTCTGAAGTTTGTGCAGCGCAAAACACCTGTATCTTCCTTTTTTTCTTCAGCAATCTCTCGTTCGCGTGGGTTCATTCCAAGGGCACCTCTGGTGCAGACAAACACGTCGGAGAACACACACACGTTGGTGTGCCCCGTCTTGTTCCCCATGAACTGGAAGTTGATCTCGTCATGATTGTCCCAATGTCTGAATTTGGCAATTAATTGATGCACATACAGTTAGAATTGCATGCAGTACAAGCTGATTAGCAATCTGAAACTGGAAGCGCCAATGTACATACCTCTTGAAAGCACTTACTTGACGCCGTCCTGCAGTACAAGCTGATTAGCAATCTGAAACTGGAAGCGCCGATGTGCTGACGGTAACGGTGCCGACGGGCGGCGGACTTCTCCAGGACGAACTTGATGTTGGCAGAGATGCTACCATAGATGAACTGCCTCTTCGTCTGCAGCAAGCAACCGGAGTAGTTGATCTTTAGGACAGGGCACGACACAGACCAACGCAGGCCTGCGCAAGGCACACACGCAGCTCACGTTCCCCCTCCATCGCTCGGTCCCTCGGTCCTGACCAAGCTTTCTCCTCGCCGGTCCGGTCCAGGGAAACAGGCCCGCTGGGCACTTCGGTCCGGTCCAAAGCACGGCTCGGTCAGGGACCGGACCGTGTCCACCCTGAGTTGAGCTACATATATATAAGCTCTCTCTTCACATAGGCATATGGCATTTTTTATTCTTTACTGTGCAGTACCGGTTGATATTTCTGAAATGGGAAGTGAGCTTGCTGCGGAAATCCCTATGGCACCAGCTAGTATATATACTCTCTTTAGAGATGGCAAGGGCAGTGGTTGCAAAAATCAATGTGGCGCTGGCTACTACTGATATAATACAACGTTGTCGGCGAACCACGACGGCTTTGCTAGTGCACAACAAGAATATGGTCTGATCACCAACATTCAAATTCTTTAAAAACAAGGTGGAAGGGGTGGCAGTTTGAGAGGATCAGCAGATGGATAGAGGTAATTTACACAAGCTAATAACTGTCTTATATTCCCGCAAAAAAAATTGTCTTACATTCTTCCAGTGCTCTCTTATTAGCATAATTAGTAGAACCGAGGTGAAGTTAGGAGGTAATATTCTTGAGGTGAATAAATCTATTCAAGTGATAAGTGATATGGTAGTTGGTAGATGAGTCATTTTTTGGGTCTAGCACGGAGAAGTCTGACAATGTGATACTGATTTTTTTATAAGGCTAATCAGGAGCTGCTCTGAGATGATAATGGGGATCTAGATAGTTGTGTTAAGTGTTCAGCTTCTGTAAGTAGTCCTACTTAGTTATGTTTCCCCTGTTAGAAGTAGAGCACTTATTCCTTTTGCACCCTGTTTCTGAATATTTGTCGAGTGTAACTAAGTAGTACACACCGAACATTCAGGTTGGTTCCTGTTTCTTTCAACCGTTTGTGTGGTTCAGTTTCTGAAGGTTACTGGAGATGTTGGAAATTTGATGTTCGTTGTACTTGCTTTAGTTTGGACCATCAGTAACCTGGTTTCATCAGTTTCCAATGATGAATTGGATCCTCTGCTGGTGCTGGGAATACAAAACCGACTGCTATATGGTCCTAGATTTTGGTGTGTCTGAATTTCACAGAACTTTTACCATGGCCCTTCATTCAGTTAAGAGGATGGTCTATTCGTATGCTCCTGACAATCCTATATGGCCCTAGATTTTGCAGAGTTTTTATTTTTCTTTTACTCCTACTATGCCCGTGGTCTGAAGAATGAACTCAGAATTTGCAGAGCAAGTGGATGTCTGTAAGAAAAATTATAATGCAGACTCCTCTGCTCCAGCAACCCAATCTTCCTCCTGAGCAGGGAGTGCTATGGCCTATGAGTACATCACGCTAAAAATTAAATGCCTGAACTATGCCGCTGTGCGCTGCTATCCTCTTGTGGGAGCATGGACTGCGCGGCATCAGACTACCCCTAATAAGGAACAAGCATCAGGAACCCTAGCTAGCTAGCTACAGATCCAAATCGAACACTTACAGATCAAGCCGCGGTGAGTGCCTCCACCCGAGCTAAGGGACAGGATGCCGCTGGCGCCGGCTACGGCTGAGGATGACCTCCGCGTCACCGGCCGCCAGCAGAAACACTGGCTCGCCGCCTCTCCGCCATTTTTCTCGCACGCCTCCTCTGCTCCGGAGAGACACCCCAGGCCGCCGTTCGGGTGAGGGGTGACTGACTGCTCCCGTAAATCCTTTTAGACGAAAAAAAGGGCTTCCCCCTTATAAAGCAATCAACACCACAAACATCTGAGCAAGCTGATACAAACACATACCACCACACATCTAAAATAAGATACAAAGGTGTCGGACACCGACACACCACCTCAACAACAACCAAGCTAACTAAAACTACTTGACGTGGATGGAGGCATCCACGGAGCGCAAGTCACCGTGAAGAAGTCAAACCGGACACGGACAAAGCATGGGGTCCTCGACCGTGCCTCCAAGAAGAGCACGGCACCAAGATCAAGTTTTCACCCAGAGCAACATGAAAAGGACGAGAAGCCGCAACGGAGCCTTCACGAAGGAAACCACACTCGCCGACACTGCCACCATCGGCCAGGCAAGTAATGAACTCCGGCACTCACATCCGTCCTCCATGCTCCACCGAACACCAACAACCATGCCACCCGCGTGACCATGATTGCCCGCCCGCACCCAAGACACTCTCTCCGCCCACAAGCAACGTGTCTCCCGCCGCCAAGGCCGCCACCCTACAACCAGACACCCCCGGACCCGCCAAAGGCTGCGGCTTTGGCCTGCCCAGCAGCCCGTGAGCGACGGAGCCGCCAGTAGTCACTCTGCCCCGCACAACGCCAAATCGACCTAGCCGCACTTCGGCGAGGAAGTAGGGAGAGCGGACGCATCCACGACAGGCACAACCCCGTGCCGGCAACGGGTGGCCCGACCACATCGGCACCTCCCATCCCTCTGCCAACCTTCTTACCCGACACACACCTTGTCTCGCCTCATCACGACAGCTCGAGCAGAGCGGCGCGAAGCCACCAAGAACCACACGCTCATCGACGGGGGACACCAAACCGACCGAAAACCACCAGCCAGGAACGCTCACCTGAGGGTCTTCCCGCGCCGCCTGCCATCATCCGGAAGCCGCAACCAGAGGGTCCGGAGCAGAACCAGACCAACACGCCCTACCAGCGTCGCCGCATGCACCACCACACCTGCACCGCCACCTCCGCCGGCCAGGATGGCCACGGCTGCGCCACCCACGGCCCTCGTCGCCTGGAGGGCCAGATCCGGCTGAGCCGCCACCACATCCCGCCCCCAGGCATGCCCCCCGCCCCTCTAGGCACGACGCCCGTCACGCCGCCATCATGCCGCTACACTGCTCCCGCACGTTGCCGTGCCCGTCGTCAAGCGCGGCGCCCAGATCCGGCCACCACATCCCACCCCAGGCACGCCCCCCGGCATGATGCCCGTCACGTCGCCGCCATGCCGCCGAAAGCACTGGTTCAGCGGGTCGCCGCGCTACCGCGCCCGTTATCAAGCACGACGCCCAGACCCGTCAGCCCCGGCCCGCCCCGAGATCGACGCGTGAGGGGACAAGGACTCCCCGCAGCCACCGGCGTCCATTAAGCTTCGCCTGGCCGCCCCCTCCGGCGGCGGCGAGGGAGGGAGGAGGAGAAGGAGGAGGGATCCGGCCGGATCAATTAAAGGGCCAGTTAATCGCTACTCATAGCGTGGCCGAATCGAATAACACCTATTCGTCGTGTTAACTTGTCAGGCCGATTAATTGGCCGGTTAAACCTATATTAATCAGTTGTCACGCCAATTAATCCATGCTGGCCTATTATCAAGTTTGCAAACAAAGCCCAAATTTTTGGCCCGTAACCTCTTCCAGCCCCTTTCCTGTTCCTTAATAGCTAGGTTTTAATAATTTTACCTCCTCTCTATGCTTTTCATATCTGTATGGCAACATATTTTGCTATGCTACATAGCTGGGAGCATGAGAGTATGGTACAATACATAAAAAGATATAGATATATGTTGGCAAGTTCCTATTCAATGTACCGATTATGGTCGAACGATTAATCCAGTTAATAGGCAGATTCACCGATTAATCGCTACTCCTAAACCGACCGAGCAGCTACCAGTTAACAATTTCTTAAACATTGACAAAAACCAAAAATATGTTGCTGCAATTTACGTACTTTTATTTCACTTTGCAATTTATCATTTTACCAACCGTCCGCCCCATCGACTGGTTAAAACCAAAAACCAAATTTTTTATTTTACCAGATTTAATCCTTGCAAGTAACAAGTTCAAGGCTCCTCGGCGAAGGAGGAGATCGTCTTCTCCTCTCGCGACGAGGAGGACCAACCGCCACGGCGGCCAGCGACACAGGACGCAGTTGAAGGAAATATGCCCTAGAGGCAATAATAAAGTTGTTATTTTATATTTCCTTATTCATGATAAATATCTATTATTCATGCTAGAATTGTATTAACCAGAAACTTGATACATGTGTGGATACATAGACAAAATACAATGTCCCTAGTAAGCCTCTACTAGACAAGCTCGTTAATCAAAGATGGTTAAGTTTCCTAACCATAGGCATGTGTTGTCATTTGATAAACGGGATCACATCATTCGAAGAATGATGTGATGGACAAGACCCATCCGTTAGCTTAGCATATTGATCGTTCAGTTTTATTGCTACTGCTTTCTTCATGTCTGAAAGTGCTAGTTATCAACTAGGGGGGGGGGGTGAATAGGCGATTTTTATGAAAGTCTTCAAAACACGAGGTCTTTGAAAACAAACAGTAGAAATGAACCTATTGATATGCAGCGGAAGGTAGACTACACTAGACAAGCCATAGTCAAGTAGGCAATGAAGCGAAAGCACGAAGACTATCAGCAGCTAGGTAATATGGATCAAGATGGAAGACAGTATGAAGCCAAATAGTAAATAGTCTTCACTTAGTGAAGTCAATCAGATCAGACAGACAGGCAATGACTTCACGAAGGCAAACTGTAAAGTAAAAGGGAAGTGGAGGATAGAACTAGTTGCTTGGTGAAGACAAGGATTTGGTAGACCAGTTCTAGTTGTTGTGACAACTGTACGTCTGGTTTGGGAGGCTAAGATTTAACTCAGAAGACCACGTCTTCACATTATTCCCCTTGAGCCAAGGACACCCAGTTCTCGCCCAATTACTCTGGTAAGTCTTCAAGGTAGACTTCCAAACCTTCACAGACTTCGTTCACCGGCAATCCACAATGGCTCTTGGATGCTTAGAACGCGACGCCTAACCGGCTAGAGGATTCACAGTCCTCAAGTGTAACAAGTCTTCAGGTCACGCGGACAAAAAGACTTCAGTGATGCCTAACACTCTTTGGCTCTGGGTGTTTTGGGCTTTGTCCTCGCAAAGATCTCTCTCTTTCTCTCTCTCTCTCTCTCTGTCTCAAATGCTTCGGAGGTGGGTTGCTCTCAAACGACAAAAGCCGTGCACTAATGATAACCCACAAGTATAGGGGATCGCAACAGTTTTCGAGGGTAGAGTATTCAACCCAAATTTATTGATTCAACACAAGGGGAGCCAAAGAATATTCTCAAGTATTAGTAGTTGAGTTGTCAATTCAACCACACCTGGATAACTTAATATCTGCAGCAAAGTATTTAGTAGCAAAGTAGTATGATAGTAGCGGTAACGGTGGCAAAAGTAACAGTGATAGTTTTGTAGTGATTGTAACAGTAGCAACGGAAAAGTAAATAAGCGAAGAACAATATGTGAAAAGCTCATAGGCATTGGATCGGTGATGGATAATTATGTTGGATGCGGTCATTCATGCAACAGTTATAACATAGGGTGACACATAACTAGCTCCAATTCATCAATGTAATGTAGGCATGTATTCCGGATATAGTCATACATGCTTATGGGAAAGAACTTGCATGACATCTTTTGTCCTACCCTCCCGTGGCAGCGGGGTCCTATTGGAAACTAAAGGATATTAAGGCCTCCTTTTAATAGAGTACCGGACCAAAGCATTAACACATAGTGAATACATGAACTCCTCAAATTATGGTCATCACCGGGAGTGGTCCCGATTATTGTCACTTCGGGGTTGCCGGATCATAACACATAGTAGGTGACTATTGACTTGCAAGATAGGATCAAGAACTCACATATATTCATGAAAACATAATAGGTTCAGATCTGAAATCATGGCACTCGGGCCCTAGTGACAAGCATTAAGCATAGCAAAGTCATAGCAACATCAATCTCAGAACATAGTGGATACTAGGGATCAAACCCTAACAAAACTAACTCGATTACGTGATAAATCTTATCCAACCCATCACCGTCCAGCAAGCCTACGATGGAATTACTCACGGACGGCCGTGAGCATCATGAAATTGGTGATGGAGGATGGTTGATGATGACGACAGCGACGGGGTCCCCTCTCCGGAGCCCCGAACGGACTCCAGATCAGCCCTCCCGAGAGAGATTAGGGCTTGGCGGCGGCTCCGTATCGTAAAACCCGATGAATCCCTCTTTCTGATTTTTTTCTCCCCGAACACGAATATATAGAGTTGGAGTTGAGGTCGGTGGAGCACCAGGGGGCCCATGAGGCAGGGGCGCGCGCCCAGGGGGTAGGCGCGCCCCCACCCTCATGGACAGGGTGTGGCCCCCCTGGCCTTGATTCTTTCGCCAGTATTTTTTATTATTTCCAAAAATA
This sequence comes from Aegilops tauschii subsp. strangulata, assembly GCF_002575655.3. NCBI lineage: Eukaryota > Viridiplantae > Streptophyta > Magnoliopsida > Poales > Poaceae > Aegilops > Aegilops tauschii. The sequence continues at coordinate 598,109,770 of NC_053037.3, forward strand.
ATCTCCGTGAAGTTTCAGGTCTGCACAAAAATAACACCATGGCAATTCTGCTGAAAACAGCGCCAGTCCGGGTTAGTTCCATTCAAATCATGCAAGTTAGAGTCCAAAACAAGGGAAAAGGTGTTTGGAAAAGTAGATACGACGAAGACGTATCAACTCCCCCAAGCTTAAACCTTTGCTTGTCCTTAAGCAATTCAGTTGATAAACTGAAAGTGATAAAGAAAAACTTCTACAAACTTGTTGTTGTAAATATGTAAAGCCAACATTCAAGTTTTCAGCAAAGATTATGACTAACCATATTCACAATAACACTTAGGTCTCATGTTTACTCATATCAATGGCATAATCAACTAGCGAGCAATAATAATAAATCTCGAATGACAACACTTTCTCAAAACAATCATAATATGATATAACAAGATAGTATCTCGCTAGTCCTTTCTGAGGCTGCAAAACATAAATGCAGAGCACCTTTAAAGATCAAGGACTGACTAAATATTGTAATTCATGGTAAAAAAGATCCAGTCATAGTCATACTCAATATAAATTAATAGTAATGGATGCAAATGACAACAGTGCTCTCCAACTGGTGCTTTTTAATAAGAGGGTGATGACTCAACATAAAAGTAAATGGATAGGCCCTTCGCAGAGGGAAGCAGGGATTTGTAGAGGTGCCAGAGCTCGATTTTTGAAATAGAGATAAATAATATTTTGAGTGGTATACTTTCATTGTCAACATAACAACCGAGAGATCTCGATATCTTCCATGCTACACACATTATAGACGGTTCCCAAATAGAATGGTAAAGTTTATACTCCCCCTCCACCAACAAACATCAGTCCATGGCTTGTCCGAAACAACGGGTGCCTCCAACTAACAACAATCCTGGGGGAGTTTTGTTTGCAATTATTTTTATTTGATTTGCTTAGAGCATGGGACTGGGCATCCCGGTGACCAGCCATTTTCTCGTGAGTGAGGAGCGGAGTCCACCCTTCTTGAGAATAACCCGCCTAACATGGAAGACACAGACAACCCTAATTGATACATGATCTATTCGATCATACAAAACATAATTTCATTTGAAGATTTAGAGTTTGGCACATACAAATTTACTTGGAACGGCAGGTAGATACCGCATATAGGAAGGTATGGTGGACTCATATGGAATAACTTTGGGGTTTAAGGGATTGGATGCACAAGTAGTATTCCCGCTTAGTACAAGTGAAGGCTAGAAAAAGACTGGGAAGCGACCAGCTAGAGAGCGACAACAATCATGAACATGCATTAAAATTAATAAACATTGAGTGCAAGCATGAGTAGGATATAATCCACCATGAACATAAATATCGTGGAGGCTATGTTGATTTTGTTTCAACTACATGTGTGAACATGTGCCAAGTCGAGTCACTCGAATCATTCAAAGGAGGATACCACCCTACCATACCACATCACAATTATTTTAATAGCATGTTGGCACGCAAGATAAACCATTATAAACTCCTAGCTAATTAAGCATGGCATAAGCAACTATAATCTCTAATTGTCATTGCAAATATGTTTATTCATAATAGGCTGAATCAGGAACGATGAACTAATCATATTTACAAAAACAAGAGAGGTCGAGTTCATACCAACTTCTCTCATCTCAATCAGTTCATCATATCTCGTCATTATTGCCTTTCACTTGCACGACCGAACGATGTGTATAATAATAGTAGTGCACGTGCATTGGACTAAGCTGGAATCTGCAGGCATTCAATTCAAGGGAGAAGACAAGGTAATATGGGCTCTTGGTTAAATCAACAATAATGCATATAAGAGCCACTTCAATATTTTCATTATGGTCTTCTCCTATCGACCCCCAAAGGAAAGAAAAGAAATAAAACTATTTACACGGGAAAGCTCCCAACAAACAAAAGAAGAACATGAAATCTTTTTGGGTTTTCTTTTAATTACTACTACTACAAGCAAGAAAGTAAACTAGCTAAAAGCTACAACTAATTTTTTTGGTTTTTCTTAAGGTTTTTCAAACACACAAGGAGAAAGCATAAAAAGGGAAAATAAACTACCATGGATAGTACAATGAAAAAGTATGAGCACCGACAACTAGCATGAGTGTGTGAACATGAATGTAATGTCGGTGAGAAATACGTACTCCCCAGGCTTTTGGCCGAAGTTGGTCTATTGCCACGGCTAGCCTGGCGGATATGTAAAGTTGTAATTGGGGTCATACTGAGAAGGAGCCTCGGGTTGCCACTGGTTGGCAACCTCCTCCGGATCCCACTGGTAAACAGACTGTCGTGAAAATCAAATTGTGGTTCCGGCTCTATAGCTGGTGTGGGGTTTTGGTAGGCGTGAATGACCTCCGGCGGAACAAGGTACTTGCCTATAGATAAGTCAAACAAAGAAGGAGCCGACAAAGTAATAATCTCAGGGGGAATTTTATCAAATATCAGTTTGTACTTAAGCGTCTTTTCCCTATTCTTAATGATAAAATCATGTGCTACCATACTCTTATAGTCTAGAAAAACTGGGGGCAACAACTTTTCTTCTTTCTCATAATGCCTAATAGGTATGTTAAAATGTGAAGCGAGGCGCGAGGCGAAAATACCTCCCAAGATGGGACCCTTCGTGCGGTTGAGATTTAACCGCTTCGCAACCATAGCGCCCATACTAAATGTGTCATCACGGAACAAGGCATGGCACAAAATGACAATATTAGGGGCACTAAGGTTGCCACAGCTCCTGCGACCAATTAAGCATCTACTAGAAAATATTGCAAAGTAACGTAGAACAGGAAAGTGTATGCTAGTAATTCTTGCGTCGGAAACCTTCCTCGTTTCCCCTACAGCAATTGTATCAATAAACCCCTCCACATCGTTACGATGTGGTTCCTCTACGCTGCCCGAAAAGGGCAACTTGCAAATCTCACAAAATTCATAGAGGGACATCTCCTTATACTCATCATATAAATAGAAATCCACCAAAGGTGGTGACCTCCTAGCATGGAAATGAAATTTTTGCACAAAAATATTAGTGAGTAGGAGATACTGTTTGCGTTGGTCGCGGAGGAAGTCGGTGAGGCCTGCATTCTCAGCCAACTCATAAAAATCATCATAAATCCCGGCTGCTCTCAAGAAATCATCACAAGGCCATTCACACGGCCGAACCTCCGTGGTGCGAGGGAGATTATATTTGGGCCTCTTGTCTTCTTCACTTTGCTTATCCTTCGAGCTTCGGCTCGAAGAGCCCCTCAAAAATTTCTTCATCATTTTCTGAAAATTTCTGAAGCTTTTAATAACTTCAAATAAAAGCGAACCAAACTCAACAAAATTGATAGCAACTACTCCCACAAGTGCCTGGAGACTATATCATGCATTAGAACTACTTGGGACCAAATAAATTTGACATGCAAGCTCAAGAACAGGGTCACCTAAGCAGCAAAAATTTGCAATAAATAAAGCACTAGAACAAAAACTAATTGGACCATTGGAGGAGTCACATACCATAGAACAATCCCCCAAAGCAGTTTTGTGAGTGGAGCTTTGGGCTAGGAGATCGAAGATGGTAGCAAGATGAGCTAGAACTCGTGCTTGAGCTGGCTGGTGATTTTTTGGGAGGAAGAAGAAGTGTGTGGGTGCAGGAATAAGTGGAGGGGGGCCACCAGGGGCCCACGAGGCAGGGGGCGCGCCCTGGACCCTCGTGGCCAGGTGCTTTCTCCCCCTGCTATGTTCTTAGTGCCAGATATTCTCAAATATTCCAAAAAAAATCATGTTCCACTTTCGGGGCATTTGGAGAACTTTTATTTTTGGGGTATTTTTTTATTGCACGGATAAATCAGAAAACTGATAGAATATACTATTTTTTCTTTACTTAATCTAAATAACAGAAAGTAAAAGGAGGGTACAGAAGGTTGTGCCTTCTAACTTCATCCATCTCATGCTCATCAAAAGGAATCCACTAACAAGGTTGATCAAGTCTTGTTAACAAACTCATTCCGAATAACATGGAACCGGAGAAATTTTGAAAACACTATGTTACCTCAACGGGGATATGCACATCCCCAACAATAAGAACATCATATCTCTTTTTGACAGTAGGAAGAGGAAATTCAAAACCTCCAATAGTAATAGTTGAAAATTTTCCAATAGAATTGATACTGTGGACTTGAGGTTGTTTCCTCGGAAAGTGTACCGTATGCTCATTACCATTGACATGAAAAGTGACATTGCCTTTGTTGCAATCGATAACAGCCCCTGTAGTATTCAAAAAGGGTCTTCCAAGAATAATAGACATACTATCGTCCTCGGGAATATCAAGAATAATAAAGTCCGTTAAAATGGTGACGTTTGCAACCACAACAGGCACGTCCTCACAAATACCGACATGTATAGCAGTTGATTTATCGGCCATTTGCAAAGAAATTTCAGTAGGTGTCAACTTATTTAAATCAAGTCTACGATACAAAGAGAGAGGCATAACACTAACACCGGCTCCAAGATCACATAAAGCAGTTCTAACATAGTTTCTTTTAATGGAGCATGGTATAGTTGGTACTCCTGGATCTCCAAGTTTCTTTGGTATTCCACCCTTAAAAGTATAATTAGCAAGCATGGTGGAAATTTCATCTTTCGGTATGTTTCTTTTATTTGTAACAATATCCTTCATATACTTGGCATAAGGATTCATTTTAAGCATATCAGTCAAACGCATACGCAAAAAGATAGGTCTAATCATTTCAGCAAAGCGCTCAAAATCCTCATCATCATTTTTCTTGGATGGTTTAGGAGGAAAAGGCACGGGTTTCCGAACCCATGGCTCTCTTTCTTTACCGTGCTTCCTAGCAACAAAGTCTCTCTTATCATAACGTTGATTCTTTGATTGTGGGTTATCAAGATCAACAACAGGTTCAATCTCTACATCATTATCATTGCTAGATTGAGCATCAACATGAACATCATCATTAACATTATCACTAGGTTCATGTTCATTACCAGATTGTGTTTCAGCATCAGAAATAGAAATATCATTGGGATTCTCAGGTGTGTCAACAACAGGTTCACTAGCAGCATGCAAAGTCCTATCATTTTTCTTTTTCTTCTTCTTAGAAGGACTAGGTGCATCTATATTAGTTCTCTGAGAATCTTGCTCAATTCTCTTAAGGTGGCCTTCAGGATACAAAGGTTCCTGAGTCATTTTACCCCCTCTAGTCATAATTCTAACAGCATTATCATTTTTCTTACTATTTAATTCATTGAGCAAATCATTCTGAGCTTTAAGTACTTGTTCTACTTGAGTGGTAACCATAGAAGCATGTTTACTAATGAGTTTAAGTTCACCTTTAGCTCTAGACATATAATCACTCAAGTGTTCAATCATATAAGCATTGTGTTTCAGTTGTCTACCAAATAAGCATTAAAATCTTCTTGCTTAACCATAAAATTATCAAACTCATCTAAGCATTGGCTAGCAAACTTAGTAGGAGGGATTTCAGCTTTATCATATCTATAGAGAGAATTTACCTTTACTACCCGTGTCGGGTTATCAACACCATGTATTTCTTCAACAGGCGGTAAATTAAGACCATGTATTTCTTCAACAGGAGGTAAATTCTTAACATCTTCAACTTTTATACCTTTTTCTTTCATATATTTCTTTGCCTCTTGCATATCTTCAGGACTGAGAAATAGAACACCCCTTTTCTTCCGAGTTGGCTTAGGAGTTGGTTCCGGAAGTGTCCAACTATTTTCATTAGTCAACATATTATTCAATAGCAATTCAGCCTGATCGACAGTTCTTTCCCTGAAAACACAACCAGCACAACTGTCCAGGTGGTCTCTGGAAGCATCGGTTAGTCCATTATAAAAGATATCAAGTATTTCATTTTTCTTGAGAGGATGATCAGGCAAAGCATTAAGTAATTGGAGAAGCCTCCCCCAAGCTTGTGGGAGACTCTCTTCTTCAATTTGCACAAAATTATATATTTCCCTTAAAGCAGCTTGTTTCTTCTGAGCGGGGAAATATTTAGCAGAGAAGTAATAAATCATATCCTGGGGACTAAGCACACAACCGGGATCAAGAGAATTAAACCATGTCTTAGCATCACCCTTTAATGAGAACGGAAATAATTTAAGGATATAGTAGTAACGAGTTTTCTCATCATTAGTGAATAGGGTGGCTATATCATTTAATTTAGTAAGATGTGCCACAATAGTTTTAGATTCATAGCCATAGAAAGGATCAGATTCAACCAAAGTAATTATCTCAGGATCGACAGAGAAATCATAATCCTTATCGGTAACAAAGATAGGTGAAGTAGCATAAGCAGAATCATATTTCATTCTAGCATTCAGAGATTTTTCTTTCAGCTTAGCTAATAATTTCTTAAGATCGCTCCTATCATTGCAAGCAAGAAAGTCTCTAGCAGTTTCTTCATCCATAACATAACCCTCAGGCACAACAGGCAATTCAAATCTAGGAGGAGAATCTTCATCATCACTTTCATCAATATTATCAGTTTCAATAATTTCATTCTCTCTAGCCCTAGCAAGTTGTTCATCCAGAAATTCACCTAGTGGCACAGTAGTATCAAGCATAGAAGTAGTTTCATCATAAGTATCATGCATAGCAGAAGTGGCATCATCAATAACATGCGACATATTAGAATTAATAACAGAAGCATGTTTAGGTGTCGCAAGCTTACTCAAAACAGAAGGTGAATCAAGTGCAAAGCTAGATGGCAGTTCGTTACCTCCCCTCGTAGTTGAGGGATAAATTTTGGTTTTCTCGTCTTTCCAGTTCCTCATAGTGATCAGCAGATATAAATCCCAAGTGACTCAAAGAATAGAGCTATGCTCCCCGGCAACGGTGCCAGAAAATAGTCTTGATAACCCACAAGTATAGGGGATCGCAACAGTTTTCAAGGGTAGAGTATTCAACCCAAATTTATTGATTCGACACAAGGGGAGCCAAAGAATATTCTCAAGTATTAGCAGTTGAGTTGTCAATTCAACCACACCTGGATAACTTAATATCTGCAACAAAGTATTTAGTAGCAAAGTAGTATGATAGTAGCGGTAACGGTGGCAAAAGTAACAGTGATAGTTTTGTAGTGATTGTAACAGTAGCAACGGAAAAGTAAATAAGCGAAGAACAATATGTGAAAAGCTCATATGCATTGGATCGGTGATGGATAATTATGTCGGATGCGATCATTCATGCAACAGTTATAACATAGGGTGACACAGAACTAGCTCCAATTCATCAATGTAATGTAGGCATGTATTCCGAATATAGTCATACGTGCTTATGGGAAAGAACTTGCATGACATCTTTTGTCCTACCCTCCCGTGGCAGCGGGGTCCTATTGGAAACTAAGGGATATTAAGGCCTCCTTGATACGTCTCCAACGTATCTATAATTTTTGATTGTTCCATGCTATATTATATTCTGTTTTGGACATTATTTGGCTTTATTATACACTTTTATATTATTTTTGGGACTAACCTATTAACCGGAGGCCCAACCCATAATTGCTGTTTTTTGCCTATTTCCGAGTTTCGCAGAAAAAGAATATTAAACGGAGTCCAAACGGAATGAAACCTTCGGGAACGTGATTTTCGGAACGAACGTGATCCAGAGGACTTGGACCCTACGTCAAGACATCAACCAGGAGGGCACGAGGTAGGGGGGCGCGCCTACCCCCCAGGCGCGCCCTCCACCCTCATGGGCCCCACGTTGCTCCACCGACGTACTCCTTCCTCCTATATATACCTATGTACCCCCAAACTACCAGATACGGAGCCAAAAACCTAATTCCACCACCGCAACCTTCTGTACACGTGAGATCCCATCTTGGGGCCTTTTCCGGAGCTCCGCCGGAGGGGGCATCGATCACGGAGGGCTTCTACATCAACACAATAGCCTCTCCGATGATGTGTGAGTAGTTTACCTCAGACCTTCGGGTCCATAGTTATTAGCTAGATGGCTTCTTCTCTCTTTATGGCAACCCAATTTTATTTTCAGTTTTTTGCTTTTTGCTTCTGTTTAGGAATAAATCTTTGATCTAGCCTCTGGTTAGATGTCTTTTTATGTTTTAATTAGTGTTTGTGCCAATTTGAACCTATAGGATCTTCTTGGATGATAGTTATTTGATCTTGCTGAAAATTCCAGAAACTTTCTGTTCACGAAAATAATTGTTAAAAATCACCAGAACGTGATAAAATATTGATTCCAATTGCTGCTGATCAATAAATAAATTGTCTAGGTCTTTCTATTTTGGTAGATTTTTTGGAGTTCCATAAGTTTGCGTTAGTTACAGATTACTACGGACTGTTCTGTTTTTGACAGATTCTGTTTTTCGTGTGTTGTTTGCTTATTTTGATGAATCTATGGCTAGTAAAAGAGTTTATAAACCATAGAGAAGTTGGAATACAGTAGGTTTAACACCAATATAAATAAATAATGAGTTCATTACAGTACTTTGAAGTGGTCTTTTGTTTTCTTTCGCTAACGGAGCTCACGAGATTTTCCGCTGAGTTTTGTGTTGTGAAGTTTTCAAGTTTTGGGTGAAAGATTTGATGAATTATGGAACAAGGAGTGGAAAGAGCCTAAGCTTGGGGATGCCCATGGCACCCCCAAGATAATCTAAGGATACCTAAAAGCCAAAGCTTGGGGATGCCCCGGAAGGCATCCCCTCTTTCGTCTACTTCCATCGGTAACTTTACTTGGAGCTATATTTTTATTCACCACATGATATGTGTTTTGCTTGGAGCGTCTTGTATGATTTGAGTCTTTGATTTTTAGTTTACCACAATCATCTTTGCTGTACACACCTTTTGAGAGAGACACACGTGATTCGGAAATTATTAGAATACTCTATGTGCTTCACTTATATCTTTTGAGTTATATAGTTTTTGCTCTAGTACTTCACTTATATCTTTTAGAGAACGGTGGTGGTTTTGTTCTATAGAAACTATTATTCTCTCATGCTTCACTTAGATTATTTTAAGAGTCTTGAACAGCATGGTAATTTGCTTAAATAATCCTAATATGCTAGGTATTCAAGACTAGTAAAAACTTTCTTATGAGTGTGTTGAATACTAAGAGAAGTTTGATGGTTGATGATTGTTTTGAGACATGGAGGTAGTGATATCAAAGTTGTGCTAGTTGAGTAGTTGTGAATTTGAGAAATACTTGTGTTGAAGTTTGCAAGTCCCGTAGCATGCACGTATGGTCAACGTTATGTAACAAATTTGAAACATGAGGTGTTCTTTGATTGTCCTCCTTATGAGTGGCGGTCGGGGACGGGCGATGGTCTTTTCCTACCAATCTATCCCCCTAGGAGCATGCGCGTAGTGCTTGGTTTTTGATGACTTGTAGATTTTTGCAATAAGTATGTGAGTTCTTTATGACTAATGTTGAGTCCATGGATTATACGCACTCTCACCTTTCCATCATTGCTAGCCTCTTCGGTACCGTGCATTGCCCTTTCTCACATTGAGAGTTGGTGCAAACTTCGCCGGTGCATACAAACCCCGTGATATGATACGCTCTTTCACACATAAACCTCCTTATATCTTCCTCAAAACAGCCACCATACCTACCTATTATGGCATTTCCATAGCCATTCCGAGATCCGTTTATCATGACACGTTCATCATTGTCATATTGCTTTGCATGATCATGTAGTTGACATAGTATTTGTGGCAAAGCCACCATTCATAATTCTTTCATACATGTCACTCTTGGTTCATTGCATATCCCGGTACACCGCCGGAGGCATTCATATAGATTCATACTTTGTTCTAGTATCGATTTGTAATCATTGAGTTGTAAATAAATAGAAGTGTGATGATCATCATTTTCTAGAGCATTGTCCCAAGTGAGGAAAAAAAAGAGAAAGGCCATAAAAAAAAGAAGAAGGCCCCAAAAAAAATGAGAGAAAAAGAGAGAAGGGACAATGTTACTATCCTTTTTTACCACACTTGTGCTTCAAAGTAGCACCATGATCTTCATGATAGAGAGTCTCTTGTTTTGTCACTTTCATATACTATTGGGAATTTTTCATTATAGAACTTGGCTTGTATATTCCAACAATGGGCTTCCTCAAGTACCCTAGGTCTTCGTGAGCAAGCAAGTTGGATGCACACCCACTTAGTTTCTTTTGTTGAGCTTTCATATATTTATAGCTCTAGTGCATCCGTTGCATGGCAATCCCTACTCCTTGCATTAACATCAATCGATGGGCATCTCCATAGCTCATTGATTAGCCTCATTGATGTGAGACTTTCTCCCTTTTTTTCTTCTCCACATAACCCCCATCATTATATTCTATTCCTTCCATAGTGCTATATCCATGGCTCACCCTCATGTATTGCGTGAAAGTTGAAAAGGTTTGAGATTACTAAAGTATGAAACAATTGCTTGGCTTGTCATCGGGGTTGTGCATGATGAGAGCATTCTTGTGTGATGAAAATGGAGCATGACTAAACTATATGATTTTGTAGGGATGAACTTTCTTTGGCCATGTTATTTTTAGAGGACATAATTGCTTATAGTATGCTTGAAGTATTATTATTTTTATGTCAATATTGAACTTTTATCTTGAATCTTTCGGATCTGAATATTGATACCCCAATTAAGAAGAATTACATTGAAATTATGCCAAGTAGCATTCACATCAAAAATTCTGTTTTTATCATTTACCTACTCGAGGACGAGCAAGAATTAAGCTTGGGGATGCTTGATACGTCTCCAACGTATCTATAATTTTTTATTGTTCCATGCTATATTATATTCTGTTTTGGACATTATTGGGCTTTATTATACACTTTTATATTATTTTTGGACTAACCTATTAACCGGAGGCCCAGCCCAGAATTGCTGTTTTTTTGCCTATTTCAGAGTTTCGTAGAAAAAGAATATCAAACGGAGTCCAAACAGAATGAAACCTTCGGGAACATGATTTTCGGAACGAACGTGATCCAGAGACTTGGACCCTACGTCAAGACATCAACCAGGAGGGCACGAGGTAGGGGGGCGCGCCTACCCCCCCCCAGGCGCGCCCTCCACCCTCGTGGGCCCCACGTTGCTCCACCAACGTACTCCTTCCTCCTATATATACCTACGTACCCCCAAACTACCAGATACGGAGCCAAAAACGTAATTCCACGTTCGCAACCTTCTGTACCCGTGAGATCCCATCTTGGGGCCTTTTCCGGAGCTCCGCTGGAGGGGGCATCGATCACGGAGGGCTTCTACATCAACACCATAGCCTCTCCGATGATGTGTGAGTAGTTTACCTCAGACCTTCGGGTCCATAATTATTAGCTAGATGGCTTCTTCTCTATTTTTGGATCTCAATACAATGTTCTCCCCCTCTCTCGTGGAGATCTAATCGATGTAACCTTCTTTTGCGGTGTGTTTGTTGAGACCGATGAATTGTGGGTTTATGATCAAGTTTATCTATGAACAATACTTGAATCTTCTCTGAATTCTTTTATGTATGATTGGTTATCTTTGCAAGTCTCTTTGAATTATTAGTTTGGTTTGGCCTACTAGATTGATCTTTCTTGCAATGGGAGAAGTGCTTAGCTTTGGGTTCAATCTTGCGGTGTCCTTTCCCAGTGACAGTAGGGGCAGCAAGGCACGTATTGTATTGTTGCCATCGAGGATAACAAGATGGGGTTTATATTATATTGCATGAGTTTACCCCTCTACATCATGTCATCTTGCTTAAAGCGTTACTCTGTTCTTATGAACTTAATACTCTAGATGCATGCTGGATAGCGGTCGATGTGTGGAGTAATAGTAGTAGATGCACGCAGGAGTCGGTCTACTTGTCTCGGACGTGATGCCTATATACATGATCATACCTAGATATTCTCATAACTATGCTCAATTCTATCAATTGCTCAACAGTAATTTGTTCACCCACCGTAATACTTATGCTCTTGAGAGAAGCCACTAGTGAAATCTATGGCCCCCGGGTCTATTTTCCATCATATTAATCTTCCAACACTTAGTTATTTTTATTGCTTTCTATTTTACTTTGCATCTTTATCATAAAAATACCAAAAATATTATCTTATCATATCTATCAGATCTCACTCTCGTAAGTGACCGTGTAGGGATTGACAACCCCTTATCGCGTTGGTTGCGAGGATTTATTTGTTTGTGTAGGTGCGAGGGACTCATGCGTGGCCTCCTACTGGATTGATACCTTGGTTCTCAAAAACTGAGGGAAATACTTACGCTGCTTTACTGCATCACCCTTTCCTCTTCAAGGGAAAACCAACGCAGTGCTCAAGAGGTAGCACTCCTTTTAATAGAGTACCGGACCAAAGCATTAACACATAGTGAATACTTGAAATCCTCAAACTATGGTGATCACCGGGAGTGGTCCCGGTTATTGTCACTTCGGGGTTGCCGGATCATAACACATAGTAGGTGACTATTGACTTGCAAGATAGGATCAAGAACCCACATATATTCATGAAAACATAATAGGTTCAGATCTGAAATCGTGGCACTCGGGCCCTAGTGACAAGCATTAAGCATAGCAAAGTCATAGCAACATCAATCTCAGAACATAGTGGATACTAGGGATCAAACCCTAACAAAACTAACTCGATTACATGATAAATCTCATCCAACCCATCACCGTCCAGCAAGCCTATGATGGAATTACTCACACACGGCGGTGAGCATCATGAAATTGGTGATGGAGGATGGTTGATGATGACGACGGCGACGGATTCCCCTCTCTGAAGCCCCGAATGGACTCCAGATCAGCCCTCCCGAGAGAGATTAGGGCTTGGCGGAGGCTCCGTATCGTAAAACGCGATGAATCCCTCTTTCTGATTTTTTCTCCCCGAATACGAATATATATAGTTGGAGTTGAGGTTGATGGAGCACTAGGGGGCCCACAAGGCAGGGGGCGCGCCCAGGGGGGTAGGCGCGCCCCCCACCCTCGTGGACAGGGTGTGGGCCCCCTGGCCTTGATTCTTTCGCCAGTATTTTTTATTATTTCCAAAAATAATCTCCGTGAAGTTTCAGGTCATTCCGAGAACGTTTGTTTCTGCACAAAAATAACACCATGGAAATTCTGCTGAAAACAGCGTCAGTCCGGGTTAGTTCCATTCAAATCATGCAAGTTAGAGTCAAAAACAAGGGCAAAAGTGTTTGGAAAAGTAGATACGACGGAGACGTATCAACTAACTCTGAGCAGCCACCAATTTATGGTGTAGGGGGTGGGCTATTTATAGCCAGGAGGCAACCCGTCCTGATTTGTCCGAAATGTCGCTGGGTCACTAAGGAACAGACGCGTGTCCAATGGTCGGATTTCAAACATAAGCGACAGCTTGACTTGGGGTACAACTAAAGCTGACTTATCCAACTCTGGATAAGATTTGCTCTCATTGTCTTCGCTCGAAGACATAAGATTTAGTTGAGCATCACTTCAGTCACTCTGACTTTGTTCACTTGGACCCCACTTAATAGTACGGTGGTTCCTATGACTCAACAAAGAAGAAAAGGAGACTACGAAACAACTATGTCTTTGCACTCCATAGTCTTCACATGAATGTCTTCTCATGTCATAATCTTCACTGTGAATGTCTTCATGAACTACCATTGTCTTCAATGTCTTCACACATTTTTAGGGGTCATCTCTGGTAGGTAAACTAAATCAATAAGGGACTACTACCTATGTTATCCTGCAATTCTCACAAACACATTAGTCCCTCAACCAAGTTTGTCGTCAATACTCCAAAACCAACTAGGGGTGGCACTAGATGCACTTACAATGTCAAATACATATTCCTCTGACTAGAGATTATGCAACTCCCGGATACCGGAGGAATGCCTTGTGTGCTATCAAACGTCACAATGTAACTGGGTGATTATAAAGATGCTCTACAGGTATCTCCGAAGGTGTTTGTTGGGTTGGCATAGATCAAGATTAGGATTTGTCCCTCCAAGTATCAGAGAGGTATCTCTGGGCCCTCTCGGTAATGCACATCATAAGAAGCCTTGCAAGCAATGTGACTAATGAGTTAGTTGCGGGATGATCCATTACGGAATGAGTAAAGAGACTTGCCGGTAATGAGATTGAAGTAGGTATGTAGATACCGACGATCAAATCTCGGTCAAGTAACATACCGATGACAAAGGGAATAACGTATGTTGTCATAACGGTTCGATCGATAAAGATCTTCGTAGAATATGTGGGAGCCAATATGAGCATCCAGGTTCCGCTATTGGTTATTGACCAGAGAGGTGTCTCGATCATGTCTACATAGTTCTCGAACCCGTAGGGTCCGCACGCTTAACGTTTTATGACGATTTGTATTATGAGTTATGTGATTTGGTGACCGAATGTTGTTCGGAGTCCCGGATGAGATCACGAACATGACATGGATCTCGAAATGGTCGAGAAGTAAAGATTGATATATTGGATGATAGTATTCGGACACCGGAAGTGTTCCGGAATGTATCGGGTACATATCGGAGTACCGAGGGGGTTACCAGAGATATGGGCCATATGGGCCATAGGAGGGAGGCAAACCAGCCCACTTAGGGGTGGCGCCCCCCCAAGGGAGGAGTCCGAATTGGATTAGGGGAGGGGGCGGCTCCCCCCTTCCTTCTCCCTCTCCTTCTCCTTCCCCCTTTCACCCTCCGATAAAAGGAAGGGGGGGGGGCGAATCCTACTAAGAGCCCAAGTGGGACTCCTCCCACTTGGGGCGCGCCTAGGGCCGGCCTCCTCCCCTCTCCCTCCTTTATTTACGGGGGTGGGTGCGCCTCGAATACACACAATTATTCTAAGCCGTGTGTGGCGCCCCCTCCATAGTCGTTTACGCCTCCGGTCGTATTCACATAGTGCTTAGGCGAAGCCCTGCGCAGATAACTTCACCATCACCGTCACCACGCCGTTGTGCTGACGGAACTCTCCTTCGACACTTTGCTGGATCAAGAGTTCGAGGGACGTCATCGAGCTGAACGTGTGCATTACTCGGAGGTGCCGTACGTTTGGTGCTTGATCGGTCGGAACGAGAAGAAGTTTGACTACATCAACCGCGTTAACAAACCCTTCCGCTTTCGGTCTACGAGGTTACGTGGACACACTCTCCCCCTCTCGTTGCTATGCATCTCCTAGATAGATCTTGCGTGATCGTAGGAATTTTTTTGAAATTGCATGCTATGTTCCCAATAGTGGCATCATGAGCTAGGTCTATGCGTAGATGATATGCACGAGTAGAACACAAAGAGTTGATTCGGCGGTATTGTGGGATGAAGCGGCCCGAACCAACCTTACATGACCACGTTCATGAGACCAGTTCCACCGATAGACATGCAACTAGTTTTGCGTAAAGGTGGCTGGCGGGTGTCTGTTTCTCCTATTTTAGTTGAATCGAATTTGACTGCGGCCGGTCCTTGTTGAAGGTTAAAACAACAAACTTGATGAAACCGTTGTGGTTTTGATGCGTAGGTAAGAAGGGTTCTTGCTAGAAGCCCATAGCAGCCACGTAAAACTTGCAACAACAAAGTAGAGGACGTCTAACTTGTTTTTGCAGGGCAAGTTGTGATGTGATATGGTCAAGACGTGATGAGTTATATGTTATTATATGAGATGATCATGTTTTGTAAGATATCTGACAACCGGCAGGAGCCTTATGGTTGTCTCTTTATTGTATGAAATGCAAACGCCATGCAATTGCTTTACTTTATCGCTATGAGTTAGCAATAGTTGTAGAAGCAATAGTTGGCCAGATGACCACGACGCTACGATGGGGATCAAGGTGTCAAGCCGGTGACGATGGAGATCATGACGATGCTTTGGAGATGGAGATCAAAAGCACAAGATGATGATGGCCATATCATGTCACATATTTTTATTTCATGTGATGTTTATCTTTTATGCATCTTATTTTGGTTAGTACGGCGGTACCATTATAAGATGATCCCTCACTAAAATTTCAAGGTATAAGTGTTCTCCCTGAGTATGCCCCATTGCGACAGTTCGTCGTGCTGAGACACCATGTGATGATCGGGTGTGATAAGCTCTACGTTCACATACAACGGGTGCAAGACAATTTTGCGCATGCGGAATACTCGGGTTAAACTTGACGAGCCTAGCATGTACAGCCATGGCCTCGGAACACTGGAGACCGAAAGGTCGAACGTGAATCATATAGTAGATATGATCAACATAGAGTTGTTCACCATTGAAGACTACTCCATCTCACGTGATGATCGAACATGGTTTAGTTGATATGGATCACGTATCATTTAGATGACTTGAGGGATGTCTATCTAAGTGGGAGTTCTTAAGTAATATGATTATTGAACTTAATTTATCATGAACTTAGTCCTGATAGTTTTTGCATATCTATGTTGTAGATCAATGGCCCGTGCTACCGTTCCCTTGAATTTTAATGCGTTCCTAGAGAAAGCTAAGTTGAAAGATGATGGTAGCAACTACACAAACTGGGTCTGTAACTTGAGGATTATCCTCATTGCTGCATAGAAGAATAATGTCCTTGATGCACCGCTAGGTGACAAGCCCCCTCCCGCTAATGTGGAGGCTTAGAACGTCTGGCAGACACGATATGATGACTACTCTATAGTTCAGTGTGCCATGCTTTACAGCTTAGAATCGGGACTTCAAAGACATTTTGCACGTCATGGAGCATATGAGATGTTCCAAGAGTTGAAGTTAATATTTCTAGCAAATGCCCGAGTTGAGAGATATGAAGTCTCCAACAAGTTCTATAGCTGCAAAGATGGAGAAGAATAGTTCTGTTAGTGAACACATACTCAGAATGTCTGGATATCATAATCACTTGACTCAGCTGGGAGTTAATCTTCCAGATGATAGTGTCATTGACAGAGTTCTCCAATCACTGCCACCTAGCTACAAAGGCTTCGTGATGAACTATAATATGCAAGGGATGGAGAAGACAATTCCCGAGCTCTTCAAAATGCTCAAAGCTATGGAGGTAGAAATGCAAAAGGAGCATCCAGTGTTGATGGTTAACAAGACCACTAGTTTCAAGAAAAAGGGAAAGGGAAGGAAGGGGAACTTCAAGAAGAATGGCAAGCAAGTTGCCACTCCCGGGAAGAAGCCCAAGTCTGGACCCAAGCCTGAAATGGGGTGCTTCTACTGCAAAAGGACTGGTCATTGGAAGTGGAACTGCCCCAAGTATTTGGCGGATAAAAAGGATGGCAAAGTGAACAAAGGTATATGTGATATACATGTTATTGATGTGTACCTTACTAATGCTCGTATTAGCGCCTGGGTATTTGATACTGGTTCGGTTGCTCATATTTGTAACTCGAAACAGGGGCTACGGATTAAAAGAAGATTAGCTAAGGACGAGGTGACGATGCGCGTGGGAAATGGTTGCAAAGTCGACGTGATCGCAGTCGGCACGCTACCTCTACATCTACCTTCGGGATTAGTTTTAGACCTGAATAATTGTTATTTGGTGCCAGCGTTGAGCATGAACATTATATCTGGATCTTGTTTAATGCGAGACGGTTATTCATTTAAATCAGAGAATAATGATTGTTCTGTTTATATGAGTAATATCTTTTATGGTCATGCACCCTTGAAGAGTGGTCTATTTTTTGTTGAATCTCGATTGTGGTGATACACATATTCATAATATTGATGCCCAAAGATGCAAAGTTGATAATGATAGTGCAACATATTTGTGGCACTGCCGTTTAGGTCATATTGGTGTAAAGCGCATGAAGAAACTCCATGCAGATGGGCTTTTGGAATCACTCCATACAGATGAGTGTTGAGGCTCGCGGGGGGTATTGTTATTTTCTGACCTTCACAGATGATTTGAGCAGATATGGGTATATCTACTTAATGAAACATAAGTCTGAAACATTTGAAAAGTTCATAGAATTTCATAGTGAAGTGGAAAATCATCGTAACAAGAAAAGAAAGTTTCTACGATCTGACCGCGGAGGCGAATATTTGAGTTACGAGTTTGGTCTTCATTTGAAACAATGTGGAATAGTTTCACAACTCACGCCACCTGGAACACCACAGTGTAATGGTGTGTCCAAATGTCGTAACCGTACTTTATTAGATATGGTGCGATCTATGATGTCTCTTACTGATTTACCACTATCGTGTTGGGGTTATGCTTTAGAGACAACTGCATTCACGTTAAATAGGGCACTGTCTAAATCTGTTGAGACGACACCGTATGAACTGTGGTTTGGCAAGAAACCTAAGATGTCGTTTCTTAAAGTTTGGGGTTGCGATGCTTATGTGAAAAAGCTTCAGCCTGATAAGTGTAGGGGAATGTAGTAATTTCAAAAAAATTCCTACGCACTGTTGGAAATATGCCCTAGAGGCAATAATAAAATGGTTATTATTGTATTTCCTTGTTCATGATAATTGTCTATTGTTCATGCTATAATTGTATTAACTAGAAACCGTAATACATGTGTGAATACATAGACCACAACATGTCCCTAGTAAGCCTCTAGTTGACTAGCTCATTGATCAATAGATGGTTATGGTTTCCTGACCATGGACATTGGATGTCATTGATAACGGGATCACATCATTAGGAGAATGATGTGATGGACAAGACCCAATCCTAAGCGTAGCACAAGATCGTGTAGTTCGTTTGCTAAGAGCTTTTCTAATGTCAAGTAACATTTCCATAGACCATGAGATTGTGCAACTCCCGGATACCGTAGGAATGCTTTGGGTGTACCAAACGTCACAACATAACTGGGTGACTATAAAGGTGCACTATAGGTATCTTCGAAAGTGTCTGTTGGGTTGGCACGAATCGAGACTGGGATTTGTCACTCCGTATGACGGAGAGGTATCTCTGGGCCCACTCGGCAATGCATCATCATAATGAGCTCAATGTGACTAAGGAGTTAGCCACGGGATCATGCGTTACGGTACGAGTAAAGTGACTTGTCGGTAACGAGATTGAACGAGGTATTGGGATACCGACGATCGAATCTCGGGCGAGTAACATACCGATGACAAAGGGAATTGTATACAAGATTGATTGAATCCTCGACATCGTGGTTCATCTGATGAGATCATCGAGGAGCATGTGGGAGCCAACATGGGTATCCAGATCCCGCTGTTGGTTATTGGCCGGAGAGTCGTCTCGGTCATGTCTACGTGTCTCCCGAACCCGTAGGGTCTACACACTTAAGGTTCGGTGACGCTAGGGTTGTAGAGATATTAGTATGCGGTAACCCGAAAGTTGTTCGGAGTCCCGGATGAGATCCCGGACGTCACGAAGAGTTCCGGAATGGTCCGGAGGTAAAGATTTATATATGGGAAGTCTTATTTTGGTCGCCGAAAAAGTTTCGCGCATTATCGGTATTGTACCGGGAGTGCCGAAAGGGGTCCGGGGGTCCACCAAGGGGGTCCACCTGCCCCGGGGGGCCACATGGGCTGTAGGGGTGTGCGCCTTGGCCTAATGGGCCAAGGGCACCAGCCCCAAGAGGCCCATGCGCCAAGAGATAAGGGAAAGGGAGAGTCCTAAAAGGGGAAGGCACCTCCTAGGTGCCTTGGGGAGGATGGACTCCTCCCTGGCCGCACCCTTCCTTGGAGGAAGGGCCAAGGCTGTGCCCCCCCTCTCCCTTGCCCCTATATATATGTGGGGGGGGGAAGCAATACCCCAAGCCCTAGCGCCTCCCTCTCCCTCCCGTGACACATCTCCCTCCTCCCGCAGCGCTTGGCGAAGCCCTGTTGGAATCCCGCTACTTCCACCACCACGCCGTCGTGCTGCTGGATCCCCATCAACCTCTCCTCCCCCCTTGCTGGATCAAGAAGGAGGAGACGTCGCTGCTCCGTACGTGTGTTGAACACGGAGGTGCCGTCCGTTCGGCGCTAGGATCATCGGTGATTTGGATCACGACGAGTACGACTCCATCAACCCCGTTCTCTTGAACGCTTCCGCTCGCGATCTACAAGGGTATGTAGATGCACTCTTTCCCTCTCGTTGCTAGTAAACTCCATAGATTGATCTTGGTGATGCGTAGAAAATTTTGAATTTCTGCTACGTTCCCCAACAGTGGCATCATGAGCCAGGTCTATGCGTAGATTCTATGCACGAGTAGAACACAAAGTAGTTGTGGGCGATGATTTGTTCAATTTGCTTGCCGTTACTAGTCTTATCTTGATTCGGCGGCATTGTGGGGTGAAGCGGCCCGGACCGACCTTACACGTACTCTTACGTGAGACAGGTTCCACCGACTGACATGCACTTAATGCATAAGGTGGCTAGCGGGTGTCTGTCTCTCCCACTTTAGTTGGATCAGATTCGATGAAAAGGGTCGTCATGAAGGGTAAATAGCAATTGGCATATCACCGTTGTGGCTTTTGCGTAGGTAAGAAACGTTCTTGCTAGAAACCCATAGCAGCCACGTAAAACATGCAACAACAATTAGAGGACGTCTAACTTGTTTTTGCAGGGTATGCTATGTGATGTGATATGGCCAAAAGGATGTGATGAATGATATATGTGATGTATGAGATTGATCATGTTCTTGTAATAGGAATCACGACTTGCATGTCGATGAGTATGACAACCGGCAGGAGCCATAGGAGTTGTCTTAATTTATTGTATGACCTGCGCGTCAATGAAAAACGCCATGTAATTACTTTACTTTATTGCTAACCGTTAGCCATAGTAGTAGAAGTAATAGTTGGCGAGAAAACTTCATGAAGACACGATGATGGAGATCATGATGATGGAGATCATGGTGTCATGCCGGTGACGAAGGTGATCATGCCGCGCCTCGAAGATGGAGATCAAAAGGCGCAAGATGATATTGGCCATATCATGTCACTTTATGATTTGCATGTGATGTTTGTCATGTTTACATCTTATTTGCTTAGAACGACGGTAGCATAAATAAGATGATCCCGCACTAAAATTTCAAGAGATGTGTTCCCCCTAACTGTGCACCGTTGCGAAGGTTCATTCTTTCGAAGCACCACGTGATGATCGGGTGTGATAGATTCTAACGTTCGCATACAACGGGTGTTGACGAGCCTAGCATGTACAGACATGGCCTCGGAACACAAGCAAAACACTTAGGTTGACTTGACGAGCCTAGCATGTACAGACATGGCCTCGGAACACAAGAGACCGAAAGGTCGAACATGAGTCGTATAGTAGATACGATCAACATGGAGATGTTCACCGATGATGACTAGTCCGTCTCACGTGATGATCGGACACGGCCTAGTCGATTCGGATCATGTATCACTTAGATGACTAGAGGGATGTCTATCTAAGTGGGAGTTCATTAAATAATCAGATGAACTTAATTATCATGAACATAGTCAAAAGGTCTTTGCAAATAATGTCGTAGCTTACGCTTTAGTTCTACTAAGATATGTTCCTAGAGAAAATTTAGTTGAAAGTTGATAGTAGCAATTATGCGGACTGCGTCCGTAAACTGAGGATTGTCCTCATTGCTGCATAGAAGGCTTATGTCCTTAATGCGACGCTCGGTGTGCTGAACCTCGAGTGTCGTCTGTAGATGTTACGAGACATCTGACATACACGTTTTGATGACTACGTGATAGTTCAGTGTGTGATGCTAACGGTTTAAAATTGTGGCACCAAAGACGGTTTTGAAACGTCGCAGAACATATGAGATGTTCCAAAGACTGAAATTGGGATTTCAGACTAATGCCCACGTCAAGAGGTATGAGACCTCTGACAAGTTTCTTAAGCCTGCAAACTAAGGGAGAAAAGCTCAATCGTTGAGCATGTGCTCAGATTGTCTGAGTACTACAATCACTTGAATCGAGTGGGAGTTAATCTTCCAGATGAGATAGTGATGGTTCTCCATAGTCACTACCACCAAGCTATTAGAGCTTCGTGATGAACTATAACATATCAGGGATAGACATGATGATCCTTGAGCAACTCGCGATGTTTGACACCGCGAAAGTAGAAATCAAGAAGGAGCGTCAATTGTTGATGGTTAGTAAAACCACTAGTTTCTAGAAGGGCAAGGGCAAGAAGGGATACTTCATGAAGCGGCAAATCAGTTGCTGCTCTAGTGAAGAAACCCAAGGTTGAACCCAAACCCGAGACTAAGTGCTTTTGAAATGAGGGGAACGGTCACTCAAGCAGAACTACCCTAGATACTTCGTAGATGAGAAGGCTGGCAAGGTCGACAGAAGTATATTGGATATACATTATATTAATATGTACTTTACTAGTACTCCTAGTAGCACCAGGGTATTAGATACCAGTTCGGTTGCTAAGTGTTAGTAACTCGAAATAAAAGCTGCGGAATAAACGGAGACTAGATAAAGATGAGATGACGATATGTGTTGGAAGTGTTTCCAAGGTTGATGTGATCAAGCATCGCATGCTCCCTCTACCATCGAGATTGGGGTTAAACCTGAATAATTATTATTTGGTGTTTGCGTTGAGCATAGACATGATTGGATTATGTTTATCGCAATACAGTTATTCATTAAAGGAGAATAATGGTTACTCTGTCTATTTGAATAATACCTTCAATGGTCTTGCACCTAAAATGAATGGTTTATTGAATCTCGATCGTAGTGATACACATGTTCATGCCAAAAGATATAAGATAGTAATGATAGTACCACATACTTGTGGCACTGCCACTTGAGTCATATTGGTATAAAACGCATGAAGAAGCTCCATGTTGATGGATCTTTGGACTCACTCGTTTTTGAAAAGATTGAGACATGCGAACCATGTCTATTAGTATATATGCATGAAGAAAGTCCATACAGATGGATCATTTGGACTCACTTGATTTTGAATCACTGGAGACATGCAAATCATACCACATGGGTAGGATGACTGAAAGGCCTCGTTTTCAGTATGATGGAACAAGAGAGAAACTTGTTGGAAGTAATACATTTGATGTGTGCAGTCCAATGAGTGCTGACGCACGTAGTGGATATCGTTATGTTCTTACTTCACAGATGATTTGAGTAGATGCTGAGAATATTTACTTGATGAAACACAAGTCTGAATTATTGAAAGGTTCAAGTAATTTCAGAGTGAAGTTGAAGATCGTCGTGACAAGAGGATAAAATGTCTGTGATATGATCATAGAGATGAATATCTGAGTTACGAGTTTGTCACACAATTAAGAAATTGTGGAAATTGTTTCACGACTAATACCGCCTGGAACACCATATTGTGATGGTGTGTCCGAACATCATAACTGCACCCTATTGGATATGGTGCATACCATGATGTCTCTTATCGAATTACAACTATCGTTTATGGGTTAGGCATTAGAGACAACCGCATTCACTTTAAATAGGGCACCACGCAATTCCGTCGAGACGACAGCGTATGAACTATGGTTTAGAGAAACCTAAGCTGTTGTTTCTTAAAAGTTTGGGGCTGCAACGCTTATGTGAAAAAGTTTCAGGCTGATAAGCTCGAACCCAAAGCGGATAAATGCATCTTCATAGAATACCCAAAACAGTTGGGTATACCTCCTATTTCAGATCTGGAAGCAAAAGTGATTGTTTCTAGAAACGGGTCCTTTCTCGAGGAAAAGTTTCTCTCGAAAGAATTGAGTGGGAGGATGGTGGAGACTTGATGAGGTTATTGAACCGTCACTTCAACTAGTGGGTAGCAGGGCACAGGAAGTTGTTCCTGTGGCACCTATACCAATTGAAGTGGAAGCTTATGATGGTGATCATGAAACTTCGGATCAAGTCACTACCAAACCTCGTAGGTCGACAAGGATGCGTACTACTTCAGAGTGGTACGTAATCCTGTCTTGGAAGTCATGTTGCTAGACGACGATGAACCTACGAGCTATGGAGAAGCGATGGTGGGCCCGGATTCCGACGAATGGCTCGAGGCCATAAAATCCGAGAGGATCCATGTATGAAAACAAAGTATAGACTTTGAAAGAACTACTTGATAGTCATAAGGCTGTTGGGTACAGATGGATTTTAAAGGGAATACAGACAATGATGGTAAGTGTCACCATTAAGAAAGCTCGACTTGTCGTTAAGATGTTTTCCGGCAAGTTCATGGAGTTGACTACGATGAGACTTTCTCACTCGTAGCGATGCTAAGAGTCTGTTGGAATTATATTAGCAGTTACTGCATTATTTATGAAATCTTGCAGATTGGATGTCAAAAGATTGTTTCCTCAACGATTTTCTTGAGGAAAGGTTGTATGTGATACAACCAGAAGGTTTTGTCAATCCTGAAAGAAGCTAACAAGTATGCAAAGCTCCAGCAATCCTTCTAAGGATTGGAGTAAGCATCTCGGAGTTGGAATGAACGCTTTGATGAGATGATCAAAGATTTTGGGTTTATACAAAGTTCATGAGAAACTTGTATTTCCAAAGAAGTGAGTGGGAGCAATATAGAATTTTTGATGAGTATATGTTGTTAACATATTGTTGATCAGAAATGATGTAGAATTTCTGGAAAGCATCCAGGGTTATTTGAAAAGTGTTTTTTTAATGGAAAACCTGGATTAAGCTACTTGAACATTGAGCATCAAGATCTATAAGGATAGATCAAAAATGCTTAATAGTACTTTCAAATGAATACATACCGCGACAAGATTTTGAAGGAGTTCAAAATAGATCAGCAAAGGAGTTCTTGGCTGTGTTACAAGGTGTGAGTATTGAGTAAGACTCAAGACCTGACCACGGTAGAAGGAAGAGAAAGGATGAAGGTCGTCCCCTATGCTTTAGACGTAGGCTCTACAATATGCTATGCTGTGTACCGCACCTAAAGTGTGCCTTGCCATGAGTTAGTCAAGGGGTACAAGAGTGATCCAGGAATGGATCACATGACAGCGGTCGAACTTATCCTTAGTAACTAGTGGACTAAGGAATTTTCTCGATTATGGAGGTGGTAAAAGAGTTCGTCGTAAAGGGTTACGTCGATGCAAACTTTGACACTAATCCGGATGACTCTGAGTAGTAAACTGGATTCGTATAGTAGAGCAGTTATTTGGAATAGCTCCAAGTAGCGCGTGGTAGCTGCATCTACAAGATGACATAGAGATTTGTAAAGCACACACGGATCTGAAAGGTTCAGACCCGTTGACTAAAAACCTCTCTCGTAAGCATAACATGATCAAACTTTAGAACTCACTGAGTGTGAATCACATGGTGATGTGAACTAGATTATTGACTCTAGTAAACTCTTGGGTATTAGTCACATGGTGATGTGAACTTTGAGTATTAATCACATGGTGATGTGAACTAGATTATTGACTCTAGTGCAAGTGGGAGACTGTTGGAAATATGCCCTAGAGGCAATAATAAAATGGTTATTATTGTATTTCCTTGTTCATGATAATTGTCTATTGTTCATGCTATAATTGTATTAACTGGAAACCGTAATACATGTGTGAATACATAGACCACAACATGTCCCTAGTAAGCCTCTAGTTGACTAGCTCGTTGATCAATAAATGGTTATGGTTTCCTGACCATGGACATTGGATGTCATTGATAACGGGATCACATCATTAGGAGAATGATGTGATGGACAAGACCCAATCCTAAGCATAGCACAAGATCGTGTAGTTCGTTTGCTAAGAGCTTTTCTAATGTCAAGTATCATTTCCTTAGACCATGAGATTGTGCAACTCCCGGATATCGTAGGAATGCTTTGGGTGTACCAAACGTCACAACGTAACTGGGTGACTATAAAGGTGCACTACAGGTATCTCTGAAAGTGTCTGTTGGGTTGGCACGAATCGAGACTGGGATTTGTCACTCCGTATGACGGAGAGGTATCTCTGGGCCCACTCGGAAATGCATCATCATAATGAGCTCAATGTGACTAAGGAGTTAGCCACAGGATCATGCGTTACGGTACGAGTAAAGTGACTTGTCGGTAACGAGATTGAACGAGGTATTGGGATACCGACGATCGAATCTCGGGCGAGTAACATACCGATGACAAGGGGAATTGTATACGGGATTGATTGAATCCTCGACATCGTGGTTCATCCGATGAGATCATCGAGGAGCATGTGGGAGCCAACATGGGTATCCCGATCCCGCTGTTGGTTATTGGCCGGAAAGTCGTCTCGGTCATGTCTACGTGTCTCCCGAACCCGTAGGGTCTACACACTTAAGGTTCGGTGACGCTAGGGTTGTAGAGATATTAGTTTGCGGTAACCTGAAAGTTGTTCGGAGTCCCGGATGAGATCTCGGACGTCACGAGGAGTTCCGGAATGGTCCGGAGGTAAATATTTATATATGGGAAGTCTTATTTTGGTCGCTGGAAAAGTTTCGCGCATTATCGGTATTGTACCGGGAGTGCCGAAAGGGGTCCGGGGGTCCACCGGCCCCGGGGGGCCACATGGGCTGTAGGGGTGTGCGTCTTGGCCTAATGGGCCAAGGGCACCAGCCCCAAGAGGCCCATGCGCCAAGAGATAAGGGAAAGGGAGAGTCCTAAAAGGGAAAGGCACCTCCTAGGTGCCTTGGGGAGGATGGACTCCTCCCTGGCCGCACCCTTCCTTGGAGGAAGGGCCAAGGCTGCGCCCCCCCTCTCCCTTGCCCTATATATGTGGGGGGGGGGAGTGCAGCAATACCCCAAGCCCTGGCGCCTCCCTCTCCCTCCCGTGACACATCTCCCTCCTCCCGCAGCGCTTGGCGAAGCCCTGTTGGAATCCCGCTACTTCCACCACCACGCCGTCGTGCTGCTGGATCTCCATCAACCTCTCCTCCCCCCTTGCTGGATCAAGAAGGAGGAGACGTCGCTGCTCCATACGTGTGTTGAACGCGGAGGTGCCGTCCATTCGGCGCTAGGATCATCGGTGATTTGGATCACGACGAGTACGACTCCATCAACCCCGTTCTCTTGAACGCTTCCGCTCGCGATCTACAAGGGTATGTAGATGCACTCCTTCCCTCTCGTTGCTAGTAAACTCCATAGATTGATCTTGGTGATGCGTAGAAAATTTTGAATTTCTGCTACGTTCCCCAACACGCACATGCAAGATTATGGTGATGCATAGCAATGAGAGGGGAGAGTGTTGTCCACGTACCCTCGTAGACCGTAAGCGGAAGCGTTATGACAACGTGGTTGATGTAGTCGTACGTCTTCATGACCGACCGATCCTAGCACCGAAAGTACGGCACCTCCACGATCTGCACACGTTCAGCTCGGTGACGTCCCACGAACTCACAATCCAGCAGAGTGTCGAGGGAGAGCTTCGTCAGCACGACGGTGATGATGAAGCTACCGGCGCAGGGCTTCGCCTAAGCACTGCAATGATATGGCCGAGCTGGATTATGGTGGAGGGGGACACCGCATATGGCTAAGTGATCAATTATCAACTTGTGTGTCTATGGGGTGCCCCCTGGCCACGTATATAAAGGAGCAAGGGGAGGGGGCCGGCGGCCTTATAGGGTGCGCCCCAAGGGGGGAATCCTACTCCTACTAGGAGTAGGTTCCCCCTTTCCTAGTCCAACTAGGAGGGGAAGGAAATAGGAGGAGGGGAGAAGGAAAGAGGGGGCCAGCCCCCAAAGCCCTAAACCAATTCGGTTTGGGCCTGGGGGGGGGGGGGGCGCACCCCGCACTTCCTTGCTGCCCTCTATTTCCACTAAGGCCCATGAAGGCCCATTGACCCTCCCGGCGAATTCCCGTAACTCTTCGGTACTACGAAAAATACCCGAATCACTCGGAACCTTTCCGTTCGCCTTTTTCTCGCTCGCTTCTTGTTTGCTCGTGTGTTGGATTGCTTGCTTGTCACGATGGCTCAAGATAATACTAAATTGTGTGACTTTACCAATACCAACAACAATGATTTTCTTAGCACTCCGATTGCTCCTCTTACCGATGCTGAATCTTGTGAAATTAATGCTGCTTTGTTGAATCTTGTCATGAAAGATCAATTCGCCAGCCTTCCTAGTGAAGATGCCGCTACCCATATAAATAGCTTCGTTGACTTGTGTGATATGCAGAAGAAGAAAGATGTGGACAATGATATTGTTAAGTTAAAACTATTTCCGTTTTCACTTAGAGATCGTGCTAAAACTTGGTTTTGTCTTTGCCTAAAAAAAGTATTGATTCATGGAATAAGTGCAAAGATGCTTTTATCTCTAAGTATTTTCCTCCCGCTAAAATCATCTCTCTTAGAAATGATATCATGAATTTTAAGCAACTTGATCATGAACATGTTGCACAAGCTTGGGAGAGAATGAAATTAATGATACGTAATTGCCCTACTCATGGTTTGAATTTGTGGATGATTATACAAAAAATTTATGCCGGATTGAATCTTGCTTCTAGAAATCTTTTAGATTCGGCCGCAGGAGGCACTTTTATGGAAATCACTTTAGGAGAAGCTACTAAACTCCTAGATAATATTATGGTTAATTATTCTCAATGGCACACCGAAAGATCTACTAGTAAAAAGTTGCATGCGATAGAAGAAATTAATGTTTTGAGTGGAAAGAAGGATGAACTTACGAAATTATTTGCTAATAAGAGTGTTTCTTCTGATCCTAATGATATGCCTTTCTCTACTTTGATTGAGAATAATAATGAATCTATGGATGTGAATTTGGTTGGTAGGAATAATTTGAGTTACGATTTTGGCATTCATTTAAAACAATGTGGAATAGTTTCACAACTCACGCCACCTGGAACACCACAGCGTAATGGTGTGTCCGAACGTCGTAACCGTACTTTATTAGATATGGTGCGATCTATGATGTCTCTTACCGATTTACCACTATCGTTTTGGGGTTATGCATTAGAGACAGCTGCATTCACGTTAAATAGGGCACCGTCTAAATCCGTTGAGACGACACCGTATGAACTGTGGTTTGGCAAGAAACCTAAGATGTTGTTTCTTAAAGTTTGGGGTTGCGATGCTTATGTGAAAAAGCTTCAGCCTGATAAGTGTAGGGGAACATAGTAATTTCGAAAAAATTCCTACCCACACGCAAGATTATGGTGATGCATAGCAACGAGAGGGGAGAGTGTTGTCCACGTACCCTCGTAGACCGTAAGCGGAAGCATTATGACAACGCGGTTGATGTAGTCGTACATCTTCACGATCGACCCATCCTAGCACTGAAAGTACGACACCTCCGCAATCTGCACACGTTCATCTCGGTGACGTCCCACGAACTCATGATCCAGCAGAGTGTCGAGGGAGGGCTTCGTCAGCACGACGGTGTGATGACGGTGATGATGAAGCTACCGGCACAAGGCTTCGCCTAAGCACTGCAACGATATGACCGAGGTGGGTTATGGTGGAGGGTGGCACCGCACACGTCTAAGAGATCAGTGATCAACTTGTGTGTCTATGGGGTGCCCCCTGGCCACGTATATAAAGGAGCAAGGGGAGGGGGTCAGCGGCCCATAGGGTGCGCCCCAAGGGGGGAATCCTACTCCTACTAGGAGTAGGTTCCCCCTTTCCTAGTCCAACTAGGAGGGGAAGGAAAGAGGAGGAGGGGAGAAGGAAAGAGGGGGCCAGCCCCCAAAGCCCTAAACCAATTCGGTTTGGGCCTAGGGGGGGCGCACCCCACACTTCCTTTCCGCCCTCCATTTCCACTAAGGCCCATGAAGGCCCATTGACCCTCCCGGCGAATTCCTGTAACTCTCCGGTACTCCGAAAAATACCCGAATCACTCGGAATTTTTCGATGTCCGATTACGTCTAGGCCATTTCAAGACTCCTCGTCATGTCCGTGATCTCATTCGGGACTCCGAACAACCTTCGGTACATTAAATCACATAACTCGTAATACAAATCATCATCGAATGTTAAGCGTGCGGACCCTACGGGTTCGAGAACTATGTAGACATAACTGAGACTCATCTCCGGTCAATAACCAATAGCGGAACCTGGATGCTCATATTGGCTCCCACCTATTCTACGAAGATCTTTATCGGTCAAACCGCATAACAACATACGTTGTTCCCTTTGTCATCGGTATGTTACTTGCCCAAGATTCGATCGTTGGTATCATCATACCTAGTTCAATCTCGTTACTGGCAAGTCTCTTTACTCGTTCCGTAATGCATCATCCCGCAACTAACTCATTAGTCACATTGCTTGCAAGGCTTATAGTGATGTGCATTACCGAGAGGGCCCAGAGATACCTCTCCGATACACGGAGTGACAAATCCTAATCTCAATCCATGCCAATCCAACAAACACCTTCGGAGACACCTGTAGAGCATCTTTATAATCACCCAGTTACGTTGTGACGTTTGATAGCACACAAGGTGTTCCTCCGGTATTCGGGATTTGCATAATCTCATAGTCTGAGGAACATGTATAAGTCATGAAGAAAGTCGTAGCAATGAAACTGAAACGATCATAATGCTAAGCTAACGAATGGGTCTTGTCCATCACATCATTCTCTAATGATGTGATCCCGTTCATCAAATGACAACACATGTCTATGGCTAGGAAACTTAACCATCTTTGATTAACGAGCTAGTCAAGTAGAGGCCTACTAGGGACACTCTGTTTTGTCTATGTATTCACACATGTATCAAGTTTCCGGTTAATACAATTCTAGCATGAATAATAAACATTTATCATGAAATAAGGAAATAAATAATAACTTTATTATTGCCTCTAGGGCATATTTCCTTCAGTCTCTAATCTGGTTCACATCCCCATATGATTTAACACCAATAGTTCACATCACCATGTGATTAACACCCATAGTTCACATCGCCATGTGACAAACACTCAAAGGGTTTACTAGAGTTAGTAATCTAGTTCACATCGCCATGTGATTAACACCCAAACAGTACTAAGCTGTGATCATGTTTTGCTTGTGAGAGAAGTTTAGTCAACGGGTCTGCCAAATTCAGATCCGTATGTATTTTTGCAAATTTCTATGTCTACAATGATCTGCACGGAGCTACTTGATGTATACTACACAACCTTCTTCTTGTAGACGTTGCTGGGCCTCCAAGTGCAGAGGTTTGTAGGACAGTAGCAAATTTCCCTCAAGTGGATGACCTAAGGTTTATCAATCCGTGGGAGGCGTAGGATGAAGATGGTCTCTCTCAAACAACCCTGCAACCAAATAACAAAGATTCTCTTGTGTCCCCAACACACCCAATACAATGGTAAATTGTATAGGTGCACTAGTTCGGCGAAGAGATGGTGATACAAGTGCAATATAGATGGTAGATATATGTTTTTGTAATATGAAAATATAAAAACAGCAAGGTAACTAATGATAAAAGTGAGCGTAAACGGTATTGCAATGCTAGGAAACAAGGCCTAGGGTTCATGCTTTCACTAGTGCAAGTTATCTCAACAATAATAACATAATTGGATCATAAAACTATCCCTCAACATGCAACAAAGAGTCACTCCAAAGTCACTAATAGCGGAGAACAAACGAAGAGATTATGGTAGGGTACGAAACCACCTCGAAGTTATTCTTTCTGATCGATCTATTCAAGAGTCCAAAGTAAAATAACACGAATCTATTCTTTCCGTTTGATCTATCATAGAGTTCGTACTAGAATAACACCTTAAGACACAAATCAACCAATACCCTAATGTCACCTAGATACTGCAATGTCACCTCAAGTATCCGTGGGTATGATCATACGATATGCATCACACAATCTCAGATTCATCTATTCAACCAACACAAAGTACTTCAAAGAGTGCCCCAAAGTTTCTACCGGAGAGTCAAGACGAAAACGTGTGCCAACCCCTATGCATAAGTTCACGAGGTCACGGAACCCGCAAGTTGATCACCAAAACATACATCAAGTGAATCACGTGATATCCCATTGTCACCACAGATACTCACATGCAATACATACATCAAGTGTTCTCAAATCCTTAAAGACTCAATCCGATAAGATAACTTCAAAGGGAAAACTCAATCCATCACAAGAGAGTAGAGGGGGAGAAATATCATAAGATCCAACTATAATAGCAAAGCTCGCGATACATCAAGATCGTACCATCTCAAGAACACGAGAGATCGATCAAACACATAGCTACTGGTACATACCCTCAGCCCCGAGGGTGAACTACTCCCTCCTCGTCATGGAGAGCGTCGTCATGATGAAGATGGCCACCAGTGAGGGATCCCCCCTCCGGTAGGGTGCCGGAACAGGGTCCCGATTGGTTTTTGGTGGCTGCAGAGGCTTGCGGCGGTGGAACTCCCGATCTATTCTATTCCCCGATGTTTTTAGGGTATATGGATATATATAGGCGAAAGAAGTCGGTCAGGGGAGCCACGAGGGGCCCACGAGGGTGGGGGGCACGCCCAGGGGGGGCAGGCGCGCCTCCCTGCCTCGTGGCCACCTCGAAGCTTCCTTGACTTCAACTCCAAGTCTCCTGGATCACGTTCGTTCCAAAAATCACGCTCCCGAAGGTTTCATTCCGTTTGGACTCCGTTTGATATTCCTTTTCTGCGAAACACTGAAACAAGGGAAAAAACCGAAATTGGCACTCGGCTCTGGGTTAATAGGTTAGTCCCAAAAATAATATAAAAGTGTATAATAAAGCCCATAAACATCCAAAACAGATAATATAATAGCATGGAACAATAAAAAATTATAGATACGTTGGAGACGTATCAGCATCCCCAAGCTTAATTTCTGCTCGTCCTCGAGTAGGTAAATGATAAAAACAGAATTTTTGATGTGGAATGCTACCTAACATATTTATCAATGTAATCTTCTTTATTGTGGCAAGAATATTCAGATCCATAAAATTCAAGACAAAAGTTTAATATTGACATAAAAATAATAATACTTCAAGCATACTAACTAAGCAATCATGTCTTCTCAAAATAGCATGGCCGAAGAAAGTTCATCCCTACAAAATCATATAGTTTGGTCATTCTCCATTTTCGTCACACAAGAATGCTCTCATCATGCACAACCCCGATGACAAGCCAAGCAATTGTTTCATACTTTAGTAATCTCAAACTTTTTCGACCTTCACGCAATACATGAGCGTGAGCCATGGATATAGCACTATGGGTGGAATAGAATATGATAATGGGGGTTGTGTGGAGAAGCCAAAAAAGGAGAAAGTCTCACATTGACGCGGCTAATCAACGGGCTAGGGAGATGCCCATCAATTTATGTCAATGCAAGGAGTAGGGATTGCCATGCAACGGATGCACTAGAGCTATAAATGTATGAAAGCTCAACAAAAGAAACTAAGTGGGTGTGCATCCAACTTGCTTGGTCATGAAGACCTAGGGCATTTGAGGAAGCCCATCGTTGGAATATACAAGCCAAGTTCTATAATGAAAAATTCCCACTAGTATATGAAAGTGATAAAACAAGAGACTCCCTATCATGAAGATCATGGTGCTACTTTGAAGCACATGTGTGGAAAAAGGATAGTAGCATTGTCCCTTTTTTTTTCTTTTTCCCTTTTTTTGGGCCTTCCACTTTTTTTTATTTGGCCTTTCTCTTTTTTTGGCGTTTCTTTTTTATTGGGACAATGCTCTATTAATGATGATCATCACACTTCTATTTATTTACAACTCAATTATTACAACTCGATACTAGAACAAAATATGACTCTATATGAGTGCCTCCGGCGGTGTACCGGGATGGGCGATGAATCAAGAGTGACATGTATGAATAATATGCATGGTGGCTTTGGCACAAATACGATGTCAACTACATGATCATGCAAGGCAATATGACAATGATGAAACGTGTCAGAATAAATGGAATGGTGGAAAGTTGCATGGCAATATATCTCGGAATGGCTATGGAAAAGCCATAATAGGTAGGTATGGTGGCTGTTTTGAGGAAGATATATGGAGGTTTATGTGTGATAGAGCGTATCATATCACGGGGTTTGGATGCACCGGCGAAGTTTGCACCAACTCTCAAGGTGAGAAAAGGCAATGCACGGTACCGAACAGGCTAGCAATGATGGAAAGGTGAGAGTGCGTATAATCCATGGACTCAACATTAGTCATAAAGAACTCACATACTTATTGCAAAAATCTACAAGTCATCAAAAACCAAGTATTACGCGCATGCTCCTAGGGGGATGGATTGGTAGGAAAAGACCATCGCTTGTCCCCGACCGCCACTCATAAGGAAGACAATCAAAGAACACCTCATGTTTCAAATTTGTCACACAACGTTTACCATACGTGCATGCTACGGGACTTGCAAACTTCAACACAAGTATTTTTCAAATTCACAATTACTCAACTAGCACAACTCTAATATTACCATCTCCATATCTCAAAACAATCATCAAGTATCAAACTTCTCTTAGTATTCAATGCACTTATATGAAAGTTTTTATTATATCCCTCTTGGATGCCCATCATATTAGGACTAAATTCATAACCAAAGCAAATTACCATGCTGTTATAAAGACTCTCAAAATAATATAAGTGAAGCATGAGAGTTCATCTATTTCTTCAAAATAAAACTACTGTCGTGCTCTAAAAGATATAAGTGAAGCACTAGAGCAAACGACAAACTACTCCAAAAGATATAAGCGAAGATCAATGAGTAGTTGAATAATTATGTAACTATATGAAGACTCTCTAACATTTAAGAATTTCAGATCTTGGTATGTTATTCAAGCAGCAAGCAAAACAAAAGAAAATAAAATGACGCTCCAAGCAAAACACATATCATGTGGTGAATAAAAATATAGCTCCAAGTAAAGTTACCGATGAACGAAGATGAAAGAGGGGATGCCATCCGGGGCATACCCAAGCTTAGAATCTTGGTTATCCTTGAATATTACCTTGGGGTGCCTTGGGCATCCCCAAGCTTAGGATCTTGCCACTCCTTATCCATAGTCCATCGAATCTTTACCCAAAACTTGAAAACTTCACAACACAAAACTCAACAGAAAACTCGTAAGCTCCGTTAGTAGAAGAAAATAAAACCACCACTTAGGTACTGTTGTGAACTCATTCTTTATTTATATTGATGTAATATCTACTGTATTCCAACTTCTCTATGGTTCATACCCTCCGATACTACTCATAGATTCATCAAAATAAGCAAAGAACACAATGAAAACAGAATCTGTCAAAAACAGAACAGTCTGTAGTAATCTGTACCATTAGAATACTTCTGTAACTCCAAAAATTCTGAAATAAATTGGTGGACCTGAGGAATTTGTCTAGTAAACATCTTCAAAAAGAATCAACTAAATAGCACTTTCCAGTAAAAAGTTGTAGCTAATCTCGTGAGCACTAAAGTTTCTGTTTTTTACAGCATGATCATAAAGACTTCACCCAAGTCTCCCCAAAGGTTCTACTTGGTACAAACACTAATTAAAACATAAAACCACATCTAACCGGAGGCTAGATAGATTATTTATTGCTAAACAGGAGCAAAAAGCAAGGAACTAAAATAAAATTGGGTTGCCTCCCAACAAGCGCTAACGTTTAACGCCCCTAGCTAGGCATGATGATTTCAATGATGCTCACATAAAACATAAGAATTTAAACATAAAGAGAGCATCATGAAGAATATGACTAGCACATTTAAGTCTAACCCACTTCCTATGCATAGGGATTTTGTGAGCAAACAACTTATGGGAACAATAATCATCTAGCATAGGAAGGCAAATCAAGCAAAACTTCAAGATTTTCAACACATAGAGAGAGGAAACTTCATATTATTGCAATTCCTACAAGCATATGTTCCTCCCTCATAATAATTTTTAGTAGCATCATGAATGCATTCAACAATATAACCATCACATAAAGCATTCTTTTCATGAGCCACAAGCATAGAATTTTTATTACTCTCCACATAAGCAAATTTCTTCTCATGAATAGTAGTGGGAGCAAACTCAACAAAATAACTATCATGTGAAGCATAATCAAATTGAAAATTAAAATCATGATGAAAAATTTCATGGTTATCTTTGTTCTTTATAGCATACGTGTCATCACAATAATCATCATAAATAGGAGGCAAGCTTTCATCATAATAAATTTGTTCATCAAAACTTGGGGAACTAAACATATCATCTTCATCAAACATAGCATCCCCAAGCTTGTGTCTTTGCATATCATTAGCATCATGGGTATTCAGAGAATTCATACTAACAACATTGCAATCATTCTCATCATTCAAATATTTTATGCCAAGCAATCTATGTAATTCTTCTTCTAGTACTTGAGCACAATTTTCCTTCCCATCATTTTCACGAAAGATATTAAAAAGATGAAGTATATGAGGCACCCTTAATTCCATTTTTTTGTAGTTTTATTTTATAGACTAAACTAGTGATAAAACAAGAAGCTAAAAGATTCGATTGCAAGATCTAAAGATATACCTTCAAGCACTCACCTCCCTGGCAACGGCGCCAGAAACTGCTTGATGTCTACTACACAACCTTCTTCTTGTAGACGTTGCTGGGCCTCCAAGTGCAGAGGTTTGTAGGACAGTAGAAAATTTCCCTCAAGTGGATGACCTAAGGTTTATCAATCCGTGGGAGGCGTAGGATGAAGATGGTCTCTCTCAAACAACCCTGCAACCAAATAACAAAGAGTCTCTTGTGTCCCCAACACACTCAATACAATGGTAAATTGTATAGGTGCACTAGTTCGGCGAAGAGATGGTGATACAAGGTAACTAATGATAAAAGTGAACATAAACGGTATTGCAATGCTAGGAAACAAGGCCTAGGGTTCATACTTTCACTAGTGCAAGTTCTCTCAACAATAATAACATAATTGGATCATAAAACTATCCCTCAACATGCAACAAAGAGTCACTCCAAAGTCACTAATAGCGGAGAACAAACGAAGAGATTATGGTAGGGTACGAAACCACCTCGAAGTTATTCTTTCTGATCGATCTATTCAAGAGTCCGTAGTAAAATAAAACGAAGCTATTCTTTCCGTTCGATCTATCATAGAGTTCATACTAGAATAACACCTTAAGACACAAATCAACCCAAACCCTAATGTCATCTAGATAATCCAATGTCACCTCAAGTATCCATGGGTATGATCATACGATATGCATCACACAATCTCAGATTCATCTATTCAACCAACACAAAGTACTTCAAAGAGTGCCCCAAAGTTTCTACCGGAGAGTAAAGACGAAAACGTGTGCCAACCCCTATGCATAAGTTCACGAGGTCACGGAACCCGCAAGTTGATCACCAAAACATACATCAAGTGAATCACATGATATCGCATTGTCACCACAGATACGCACATGCAAGACATACATCAAGTGTTCTCAAATCCTTAAAGACTCAATCCGATAAGATAACTTCAAAGGGAAATGTAGCGACCTGACCCGAATGGATCAAGTCTCTGTGCTTAAGTGTCATCCCTGGATCGCTATGCTGACACACACAGTACTCGAGGATTTATATCAGAGGTAAATCACATGTATAAAGTAACATAAATACTATCACCTCAATCCAAATAACGGAAGTAACAAGGTTGTGGATTCCCATCAACACCAACGACAAAGTTGAGTGTAGAAATCGTAACCCTAACGTATCACTTACTCGTCGTAAGAATCCCGCAGCATGAAACGTTGCAGCCCGAAAACGGGTCAGCACATGGAATATGCTGGCAAATTCACACCATAGAGAAATGATGAACAAAGGCTATCACTACATGCATATATGGCTGGTGGAAAAGCTCTATGGTTATAATGTTTTGCGAAAAGCCAAATTTTCCCTACTTCAAAGGAATAAATTTTATTTAACTATCATGGTGGTTGTGAAACATTGAGAAGGTACCTCCAACTCAATCCCAATTAAGTAACATTATTAAACCCAACAAAATTAATTAAAGTAACATGATGAGATCAATATGAATATCCAGGGACCAGAGACTCAAAATTGTCCATAACCGGGGACACGGCTAATCATGATTAGTTTGTACACTCTGCAGAGGTTTGTGCACTTTTCCCCACAAGACTCGATCGCCTCCGCTTGATTCTCGCACTGCATGATGTTTGAGAAATGGATGACCGAGACATAGTCTTTCAGAAGCGTAAACTCTAACCCTGGGTAGACAGTACCAACCTACACCCCCTACATCTGCTAGCCTACCACTGGAAGAGGTCATGCAACATACTCAACTATGCTAGAGCCCATAATAGCTTGTGGCTGCACACGGAAGTTTCTAGCATGAATAATCTTATGATCCCTTTGAGTCTGGGTGGCGGTCCATAGGATGATCACACGGGTACTCCGGGATATCCAAAAAATACAGGCAACACTGGGTTCTCCAGGTGCCTCAATCCACCCAGATGTTTAGTTAAGTAGCCACCTTAAGTTGAACCATTAATTAACCATCTCACATCTGTCATGGAAATTCACTCAAACCCAATCCACGTCTACGAGCATAGCATAGCAATATAAGCAAACGTAGAAGTAACTCCCAAAGGTTTGATAATAAACAGGGCAATAGGTTCCTACCTCATCAACTACTTCCCAATACCCACATGTTATCAATCCTACTCATGCAATGTTTGAGGGTTGAATCTAATGCATAAAAACTGGGTATGAAAGGGATATGATCAAAGTGTGAACTTGCCTGCAATGTTGAAGATGATTCGCACTCAATACTCTGGATAGATCTACTCGTCACACTCCGTCAATCTATCGTAAGCAAGCAATAGTAACCACACATAAGCAATCACTCAAAAGATCGAGAAGAACGAAGAAGATACTTGGAAAACATCAAAACAAAGCAAATAACTCTTGCAACATAAAACAATTTCTAACAGTACCAAAATTATGTGA
Organism: Aegilops tauschii subsp. strangulata; assembly: GCF_002575655.3. Lineage (NCBI taxonomy): Eukaryota > Viridiplantae > Streptophyta > Magnoliopsida > Poales > Poaceae > Aegilops > Aegilops tauschii. The sequence goes on from NC_053037.3 coordinate 598,148,518, forward strand.
ATTTGGCCTTATCAGAAAGTTTAGGTCAAGAGCTTCGAATTGCAAAAAGAATCAACTCAAACGGAGTTATAAAACTCAAGTTATGATCAAAAGACGTTTGAATTCAAATCTGTTCTAAACCAAATTTTAAAACTTTCAAAAACATGTTCAAGTTGTTTTACTGGATAGAGGGGATCATAACGAAGAAGTGGGCGTTGGTTTCATCTAATTCCGACTAACGAGCAAAAAGTTATGATCGATTGAAAAACAGGGGCCAAACTGTAGAGAAACTAATTACGGATAGGTCCCTGACTAAAACTAACAGAAAAAGAAAAGACTAAAATAATGAACGTTCGTTTTCTAAGCCTAACCCGCGAACGTTCTCTAAATAAATAAACCTAAACAAAAACCGGTTTTATATAAAAAACAAACTAGGGTTTTTGAAAGAAACAATTAAAACCGTAGGAAACCGAGCAGTTTTGTATCGGTTCTCGCGGATTCGGCCGGCGGCGAGAAAAACCAACGGCGGTGGCGGCGGCGTTCTCCCGCGAGCGGGGCGAGGCGGCGACTTGGATCGACGGCGGCTCCGGGGTCGACGGCGATGGGCGGAGACGGCGGCGAGCGCGGCGCGGGGCGGCGGAGTCGGAGGTGGCGGTGGTGGCGGCTCCGGCGGTGAGATGCGGCGGTGGCGGCGGCGTCGATCTACGGCGGCGCGGCGAGGAGAGGAGAGACGGGGCCCGGGGCGGCGCCCTTTATAGGTGGGGAGGGGAGGCGCGGCTTGGGGAAGGGGTAGGAGGAGGGGTAAGGCGGCGGCGGCGGTTTCCGTGGAGGTCACGGCGCGGCGGCGTGCTGGCTCGGGAGTCCTTCCCGAGCTTGGGGACGACGAGGAGGTGGGCTGGGCCGCGGCCTGGCCTGGGAGCTGGGCCGGCCCAGTTCGGCGGAGGGAGAGAGAGGAGAGAGAGAGCAGTGCTGGGCTTCGGCCTGGCACAGTTCGAAGAGTTTTTTTTAACAGAGAGGAAAAAGAAAAGAAATAAAATATAAAATAAAATATTATATAGGCATATAATATATCAAAATTTTCAGAAAAAGATTTTCTACAACATGAACATTTTTCTAAAGGCAAATAAAATCCTCAAAAATACAAATAAATCAAACAGTGCTACTGCCTTAATAAAATCCAATAAAAATCATTTTAAAAATCCAAAATGATCTCAAATTTATTTCTCTCCAATTTTCTGATGTAGGGAATCATTTTACCCTAATTTCCGTATATTTTATTTTCGGAGAAAAATAATTTGAATAAAACCCAAATAACTCCGAATTAAAATAATTTCCAAGAGGACTTTGAATTTGATCCTTTGAAACTCCCAACTCATATTTCTTATGTTTTGAAGAAGTCATTTTATCTTCTCTCGTGAAAATCATTGAGTTGCATAAAGTTTCGGAATTGGAAATATTTTCAAATGATATTCAAATATTTTCAACACCCCTTGTCATTTAAATAAATGGAAGAAGTCATGTCATCTTCTCTCCAGGGTTTTGTGGTGAAAAGAATTTGAATTCATGGAGATCATAAAAGCAAAATGAAAGTTTGGGAAAGTCCTTTTATTCCCTCTCATTTAACTTTCAAAAGATTTCGAATTCACTCTCTTTCAGTCAATCAATCAAACAATCAATCCAATCTATCTGTTTATTATAACATTCCAAAATTTAGAATTTTGGGATGTTACAGGAAAACTCAATCCATCACAAGAGAGTAGAGGGGGAGAAACATCATAAGATCCAACTATAATAGCAAAGCTCGCGATACATCAAGATCGTACCATCTCAAGAACACGAGAGATCGATCAAACACATAGCTACTGGTACATACCCTCAGCCCCGAGGGTGAACTACTCCCTCCTCGTCATGGAGAGCGCCGGGATGATGAAGATGGCCACCGGTGAGGGATCCCCCCTCCGCCAGGGTGCCGGAACAGGGCCCCGATTGGTTTTTGGTGGCTACAGAGGCTTGCGGCGGCGGAACTCCCGATCTATTCTGTTCCCTGATGTTTTTAGGGTATATGGATATATATAGGCGAAAGAAGTCGGTTAGGGGAGCCACGAGGGGCCCATGATGGTGGGGGGCGTGCCCAGGGGGGGCAGGCGTGGCTCCCTGCCTCGTGGCCACCTCAAAGCTTCCTTGACTTCAACTCCAAGTCTCCTGGATCACGTTTGTTCCAAAAATCACACTCCCGAAGGTTTCATTCCGTTTGGACTCCATTTGATATTCCTTTTCTGCGAAACACTGAAACAAGGGAAAAACAGAAGCTGGCACTGGGCTTTGGGTTAATAGGTTAGTCCCAAAAATAATATAAAAGTGTATAATAAAGCCCATAAACATCCAAAACAGATAATATAATAGCATGGAACAATCAAAAATTATAGATACGTTGGAGACGTATCACTACTTTAGCTAATTGCTCCCACTTTCAATATGTATCCGGATTGTGACTTAGAGTCATTCAGATTGGTGTCAAAGCTTGCATCGACGTAACTCTTTACGACGAACTCTTTATCACCTCCATAACCGAGAAATATTTCCTTAGTCCGCTAAGAATAATTTTGACCGCTGTCTAGTGATCTACTCCTAGATCAAAATGTACTCCCTTGCCAAACTCAGGGCAGGGTATACAATAGGTATGGTACACAACATGGCATACTTTATAGAACCTATGGCTGAGGTATAGGGAATGACTCTCATTCTCTCTCTATCTTCTGCCGTGGTCGGGCTTTGAGTCTTACTCAACTTCACACCTTGCAACACATGCAAGAACTCTTTCTTTGACTGTTCCATTTTGAACTACTTCAAAACTTGTCAAGGTATGTACTCATTGAAAAAACTTATCAAGCATCTTGATCTATCTCTATAGATCTTGATGCTCAATATGTTAGCAGCTTGACCGAGGTCTTTCTTTGAAAAAATATTTTCAAACACTCCTTCATGCTTTCCAGAAAATTCTACATCATTTCCGATCAACAATATGTCATTCACATATACTTATCAGAAAGGTTGTAGTGCTCCCACTCACTTTCTTGTAAATACAGGCTTCACCGCAAGTCTGTATAAAACTATATGTTTTGATCAACTCATCAAAGCGTATATTCCAACTCTGAGATGATTGCACCAGTCCATAGATGGATCGCTGGAGCTTGCACACTTTGTTAGCACCTTTAGGATCGACAAAACCTTCTGGTTGCATCATATACAACTCTTCTCTAAGAAATCCATTAAGGAATGTAGTTTTGACATCCATTTGCCAGATTTCATAAAATGCGGCAATTGCTAACATGATTTGGACGGACTTAAGCATCGATACGAGTGAGAAAATCTCATCGTATTCAACACCTTGAACTTGTCAAAAACCTTTTTCGACAATTCGAGCTTTGTAGATAGTAACACTATTATCAGTGTCCGTCTTCCTCTTGAAGATCCATTTATTCTCTATGGCTTGCCGATCATCGGGCAAATCAACCAAAGTCCACACTTTGTTCTCATACATGGACCCCATCTCAGATTTCATGGCCTCAAGCCATTTCGCGGAATCTGGGCTCATCATCGCTTCCTCATAGTTCGTAGGTCCGTCATGGTCTAGTAACATGACTTCCAGAACAGGATCACCGTGCCACTCTGGTGCGTAACGTACTCTGGTTGACCTACGGGGTTCGGTAGTAACTTGATCTGAAGTTTTATGATCATCATCATTCACTTCCTCACTAATTGGTGTAGGGATCACTGGAACTGATTTCTGTGATGAACTACTTTCCAATTCGGGAGAAGGTACAATTACCTCATCAAGTTCTACTTTCCTCCCACTCACTTCTTTCGAGAGAAACTGCTTCTCTAGAAAGGATACATTCTTAGCAACGAAAATCTTGCCTTCGGATCTGTGATAGTAGGTGTACCCAATATTTTCTTTTGGGTATCCTATGAAGACGCACTTCTCCGATTTGGGTTCGAGCTTATCAGGTTGAAACTTTTTCACATAAGCATCGCAACCCCAAACTTTAAGAAACGACAGCTTAGGTTTCTTGCCAAACCATAGTTCATACGGTGTCGTCTCAACGGATTTAGATGGTGCCCTATTTAACGTGAATGCAGCTGTCTCTAATGCATAACCCCAAAACGATAGTGGTAAATCGGTAAGAGATATCATAGATCGCACCATATCTAATAAAGTACGGTTATGATGTTCGGACACACCATTACACTGTGGTGTTCCAGGTGGCGTGAGTTGCGAAACTATTTCACATTGTTCCAAATGAAGACCAAACTCGTAACTCAAATATTCTCCTCCACGATCAGATCGTAGAAACTTTATTTTCTTGTTATGATGATTTTCCACTTCACTCTGAAAATCTTTGAAATTTTCAAATGTTTCAGACTTATGTTTCATCATGTAGATATACCCATATCTGCTTAAATCATCTGTGAAGGTTAGAAAATAACGATACCTGCCGCGAGCTTCAACACTCATCGGACCACATACATCAGTATGTATTATTTCCAATAAGTCAGTTGCTCAATCCATTGTTCCGGAGAACGGAGTCTTAGTCATCTTGCCCTATGAGGCATGGTTCGCAAGCATCAAGTGATTCATAATCAAGTGATACCAAAAGCCCATCAGCATGGAGTTTCTTCATGCGCTTTACACCAATATGACCTAAAAGGCAGTGCCACAAATAAGTTGCACTATCATTATTAACTTTGCATCTTTTGGCTTCAATATTATGAAATATGTGTATCACTATGATCGAGATTCAATAAACCATTTATATTAAGTGTATGACCATAGAAGGTTTTATTCATGTAAACAGAACAACAATTATTCTTTTACTTAAATGAATAACCGTATTGCAATAAACATGATCCAATCATATTCATGCTCAACGCAAACACCAAATAACATTTATTTTAGGTTCAACACTAATCCCGAAGGTAAAAGGAGTGTGCGATGGTGATCTTATCAACCTTGGAATTAATTCCAACAAACATCGTCACCTCGTCCTCAACTAGTCTCTTGTTTATTTTGCAACTCCTGTTTCGAGTTATTACTCCTAGCAACTGAACCAGTATCAAATACCGAGGGGTTGCTCTAAACACTAGTAAAGTACACATCAATAACATGTATATCAAATATACCGTTGTTCACTACGATATCCTTCTTATCCGCCAAGTATCTAGGGCACTTCCACTTCGAGTGACCATTTCCTTTGCAATAGAAGCACTCAGTTTCAGGCTTGGGTCTAGCTTTGGGCTTCTTCATGGGAGTGGTAACTTGCTTGCCATTCTTCTTGAAGTTCCCTTTCTTTCCCTTGCCCTTTTACTTGAAACTAGTGGTCTTGTCAACCATCAATACTTAATGCTTTTCTTGATTTCTACCTTCGCCGATTTCAGCATCGCGAAGAGCTTGGGAATTGTTTCCGTTATCCCTTGCATATTATAGTTTTTTTGAAAGCTTAGGGTAGTGGGGGCAACCCCCCACTGACTTTATATTAATTTACCAACGCAACTTACAACTCTCTGGAGTTACATCATCGTGGTTATGGCCAATCCTCAACACCAGAGAGAGGAAAGAGTATAAAAAACAAGAAACAAAGCTGTTTGTATACTAAATGGACGTGACAAAGCTATCCACAAATGGCACCAAGGCCTCCTTGACTCTGTGTCTCATCATACCGAAGTCGTTTTTGAATCTCTGAAGCCAGCTATCCACCGAAGGCAGCACACCTCTAAAGTGCTTGTTGTTGCGCTCCTTCCACACGCTCCAGGCCGCAACGATAAATACCTCCATAAACATGGGGCTCGTCCACCTGTCTCTCGCCTCATGCACAAGTTGAAGCCTGCTTCCACCGTGCACCCACTCGATCCCCAACTTCCTCCAACACGATCTGCTGAAGGCACAGTCGAAGAAGAGATGTTCTACTGTCCCTTCCAGCAGGCTATCACATAGGAGGCAAGTATACACATCATCTCACAGTTTCATACCTCTTCTCTTCAACATGTTTCGCGTGTTCAGCCTGTCCGCTAAGAGGAGCCATGCAAAAACCCTCCACTTATTAGTGCATTTTGAATTCCAGATCCATTTGAACGCACCATCCGCCGTCACCCCACGAAAGCAGTGGTCGTAATACTTTCTAGGAGCAAAATCTCCGGTCCCCCAGGCACATCTCCAGATGTCATGGGCCTCACTCAATTCTATCGAGGCCATGCTGCATTGAAGGTCACGCAATTCCTCCCTGGCTTGTGTGGAGATCGGCAAATGGAAATTATGCCCAAGCGCCGGCGCTGTTAGCAGTTCTTGCACCGAAACATCTTCGTTAGTAGCAAAGGAAAACAGCCTAGGATGGCTGTCACAGAGGATATTGTTATGCCACAAGTCTTTCCAGAACAACACCGTGCTCCTGTCTCGCACCTCCACCGACGTGACCCCCTGTAGATTGGCGTAAGCTGCAAGATGTCGCGCCACAAGAATGATCCGCACTGATCGGTTGCATGAGGCACCAAACCCTCATAGTAAGTGGACCAAATCAGTTTAACCCACGGCACATCCCAATGGTTGTAGAATTTATGCAGCTGCTTAAGCAGCAGACCTTGATTTTTCACATGAAGATCAATTATCCCCAGGCCCCCTTTCTCTTTGGGGCAACAGACTAGGTTCCACGCTGCCAAGGACACTGCTTTGTGGCCATCCTCCGTGTTCTTCTCCCAGAGACAGTATCGCCTGAGCTTGTCAAGATGATCTAGGATCTCCGGAGGCAGTCTGATTGAATACATAGCATAAATTGCCAGGGACATGACCACCGAGTTGACCAAAGTGAGCGTTGATCTGAGGTCCAGAAGCGAGGCGGCAGTGGATAACCTATGCTCGACCGAAGCCACCAGCAGCATTAGATCAGCCACCGTTGGTTTAGCAGTCCCCATTGGCATGCCAAGGTATGTGAACGGCATCTTTCCAACCTTGCAGCCAAAAACCTCAGCCAAACGATCCGTTGCATCCACCTCCGTGTTCACCGTCATTAGAGTCGATTTTTGAAAGTTGATGCGCAATCCAACAGAGGAGGCATAATCCTGAAGAATGCGTTTGATTGTCGCCGCTTGCGCTTGATCAGCTGGCATCACGAGGATCGTGTCATCCGCGTACTGGATCACCGGGTAGTCATTCTCCATAGTAGGCATTGGTAGCTCCAGTTCACCGCTCCGGTACGCGTCGTTGATTGCAGCTTGGAGGAGGTCCGCCGCCAAGACGAAGATGAGCGGGGACAGCGGGTCTCCTTGGTGCACCCCTCTCTTACAAAAGAATTGCCTGCCAGGGGTCCCGTTCAATAGCACCGAGGATTTTGCAGTTGAGAACAAGCAGTGGATCCACCCTAACCAACGATCGTCGAAACCCATGCATTTCATAATCTGCATCATAGGAGCATGCTCGATCGTATCAAAAGCTTTTGCAAAATCTAGTTTAAGAATGGCAATCTCACGTTTTGAAGCTTGGCACTGGTGAATGAATTCATACACCCACGCAACACAATCCTGGATCGACCTACCCCTCAAGAATCCGTACTGGTTTCAACGAATTATCTTAAGGACCACTTTCTGCAAGCGATTCACCAATAGTTTTGTCAGCAGTTTGAGGCAGCAGGTTAGAAGTGTTATGGGGCGCTAGTCATCAGTTGTCTCTGGCGATTGGGTTTTGGGGATGAGAGTGATAAATCCAGTATTCAAGCTTTCAAGGTCCAAAGTACCTGCATGAAAATCAAAACAGAGACGATAGAACTCCTCCTTAATGATGTGCCAGCAGGATTTTATGAAGCTTCCACTGAATCCATCCGGTCCAGGGGCACGATCGGATGGCATCTCTTTGACAACCTGGTCAATCTCCTCCCGGGTGAAGGGCTCTGACAGAGCATGCAGGCCATCCACCTTTTTGATGATGCGATCCAGATCAAATCTCATGTTGGTGGGATTGGAACAGGCCAATCTTTCTTTGTATGCTTGTAGCAGGACAGCCTCTTTGCCAACATGGTCATAGACAACTGAGTCATCCGATAGTCGCAGCGAAGCAATGTTATTTCTGTGAAATCGCTCAGTTGCTACTCTATGGAAGAACTTGGTGTTGCCATCGCCGAATTTGAAGTGTCTTACTGTGCAGCGTTTCTTCCAATACGCCTTTTTGCAGTCAAGCAGGTGAAGAAGGTGTTTCTTCAGAATTTTTCTGAAGTTAGCTTCCGGCACGGATAGCCGCTGTCTCTCTTCAAGACCATTCAGCTCGAGGAGGGTTTTATTACAGTTTTCAATCAACACTGACATCTTAGTGATTTTCTTGCTCCATTGTTTCAAATCATAACGCAGGTTTTTGAGTTTTTTGCACAGTGCCGCAGCTGTGTTCGGGGCATAGAGCGCTTGTTCCACAATCGCTGTACGACATCAAAGAAACCTGGTTGTTTGATCCAGTAGTCCTCGAAGCGGAACAATTTGGTCTTAGGGATTTTGGTCTGGATGCTTACATAACACGGCACATGATCCGATGTGGGCTTACCCAGAGGCATGACTACCGTGTGCGGATATTTGGCCGCCCAGTCCACCGAGGTAAAATGCCAGTCTAACTGTTCCAGGAGGGGGTTAGATTGCATATTGCTCCATGTGAATGAGTGCCCCTTGATCGGTAGTTCTATCAGAGACTGCCTACGTATGAATTCGTTGAAGATTAGCATATCATTAGTATCCCCGCCCCCACGGTTACGATTATCTGGCGCTATGATGTAGTTGAAATCGCCTAAAATAAGCCAATCTTCCCCATTAGGAATGTTAAGGTCGAAGAGCCACTCAGTAAACAGTGATCTGTTGGGATCAGCGCAAGGACCATACACGTTCACCAGTGTCCACGTATCACTGGACTGAGTCGAGGTAAGCCTAACACCGAGCGCGAAAGATTCAGAAAAAACGGAGACACCCGTGAAAACAGAACTCATCCACATGGTGATTAAGCCCCCAAAATTACCAACAGACGGAACAAATTCAAACATGTCAAACTTCTTAGGACAGAACAGTTTAATAAACGATGCATCAAAAGATTCACGCTTGGTTTCTTGAAAGCAAACTACGGAACAACCACTAATCTCAATCGCATTACGGATCGCCAACTGCTTTTTGTCAGAGTTGATTCCACGAACATTCCAGCAGAGAACGTTCCAGTGTTTATTTGACGCCATCTAGCTTTAGTTCAGTTCCGGATCGTCACCACTGTCTCTAGCTAGGAGATTCTGAGCACTGAGTTCTTCTACGGGTATACCACACATCTCTGTACCCACACGCTGCAGCTGCTGAATAGGAGTTGGTGGAGGCAGATCTTCAGATCCAGTCGCAATAGGCTGCAGGATCAATTTTGGACAGGGATCTGTCGCCTTGGAGGAACAAGCTATAGATGGAGCCCCCGTGCATTTGACCTTAGATTGTTGCTTCTTGGCGTCAGTAACAAGATTTACCTTAAAGCCATCATATCTTGTTGACCTGGAACTGCGCCTCAGACAAGTCGTGTCAATTGGCATCTTCTCAGCTAGGATCATCTTCTGAATGTATTTGTTCAGTGGCTTGGCAGGGAGAGCTTCAGAAGATTCAACTATAACAGCATTATCACAGGCCCCAGAGTCTGTCTTAGAGTCCGCAAACCCCTCGTCAATCTTCTCCAGAATCCGCCCTACCGACCAACAGACCCAGCAAATTCAGGCAAGGTGACAACTTCAGCAAAGTTAGCCCAGATCTCAGAGGGTATGAAGACATCCTCCGAGAGGCAGGGCAGCAATGCAGTCCTTGGGCAAACCTGCTCAGTCCTATAGTATACACCCATGATAACAACATTAGCCACCTGGTGAAATACCGCGAGAGGGTTCAGAGGGAGCACAGCACTCGTCAGACCTTCTTCCGGTGCAGTAATGCAATGAGTGTATCTTCCAAAGGATATCATCTAGAGAAACTGCAGAAACAAGTACCCGTCTTCAGCCTGAACTTCTACATCAAGAGAGCTGCCATTAGCACGCACGAATTGCAGTCCAGAGGTTGGTGTTCCATTTATCAAAGCATCTGCAGCCTCTGCAATATCAGAATAAACTGACCATTCATCCCGAGGATCATCAGCGACATTGCTCTCATGTTCGACACCATCCATTAGAGAGGGACCTGTGTACTGGAACAGCGTCCTGAAACTAAATCCCCTGTATGGAGGCGGTGCAACTGGCCAAACACCCCAGCCGCCGTTCTGCGTGGGCTGCTGTTGGGGCACTTGCTGTTCCCAGGCCTCATCGATCTGCTGCTGTATCCATCACTGATGATCAAGCGCCCACTGTTGCGCAGCAGTCAGGTAAGGCAGTTCATATGGATGCGGGGATGCATTCATCGGTGGAGCTTCATCTTCATTTCCCACAAGTTCAGGAATTGTGTTCCTACCATTAAGCACGTAAACTTGAACAGACCAAGATCTGCCCATACCTGGCAGTGTGCCAATGCGCTTGATCACAAGGCTGTGGGGAACCTGCGCGAGATCACTGATGATAACCCACACCAAGAGTCGTTCCTTGTTGTGGCCCGACCGGTGCCGGAGATCCAACTTTCCAAAGCACGATACCACCTTGTTGATATAGTGATCATTCTGGTAGTCCATAGGAAAAGCAAGAAACAAGACCCAAGCAACATATTGAAACGGACAGCGACGCATGTTTTCTCCCTCATCATGCGACACAAAAGAAAAGGTCATATCATCATCCAGGGGATCTAACTGATGTGGACTCTCCTGAATGAACTGGTCCCTTAAAGCGACATCAGCAAACGCCACCATACAACCCCAATAGGATACACAAAGGCATCGGGAACCTCAAGATGAAAATCCTCAATCATGATGCGAACCACCTCATCCAAAACTAACTGTTTCTGATGATCTGGGACTAGGGGAAAAACGGTGACAATGGCATACCTCTCATGACTCAATGGCGGGTCATCCACCACCATCATGTTGCGAGCCAATCTGTGGTCTGGTCCGCGCTTAATCCGGGCTCCCATCGGCATGAACTGGAACGGCCTCGCCGGAAAGTTGGCCATGGCGATAGTGGTGTCGGCGACGGCAGGCGTGCCAGTCAAAGGCGAAGCAGAGGGGGATGAGGGTCTGTCGCTCTATTCGTTGGTAGACAGGGGCGGCAGAGTAGGCAAATGGCGTGCTTGAAGCGGAAGCGTCTGCCCAGTAGCAAGCGAGGAAGCGGGTCCCACATCTGGTACTTTCCTTTTGGGACGCCAAATCAATTTTCTATTAGGAAAATTTAGATTCTGTAGTGAAGGGACTGCACTAGTCCGAGGCAATGGATCCACTCTGATTTGATCCTGCCGTTCCACCTTCCTCTGTTGCCAAGAAAATCGGGGAGCATTTTTTGAGGCGCAAGAGTTGGCGCCATGGCCCAGTAGATTGCAGCGTTTGCACCAGAGAAGCCCAGGGCAACATTCCCTCAGGTGGGCCAGACTATTGCAAGTCATGCAGGCTCTAACGGATCGGCCCATCTCCTGCCGCATGCAGAGGCAAGCGCGTTCAAAATTATGGCAGACGTCACATACTTTGGCATGGCAATTAATAGCTGCATGGCCGTCCCCGAAACATCTGGTGCACTTGCCCAAAGCATGAAAAATGAAATCCGAGGGAGGCAAATCATCTAAATCATAGACTTTTTGGATATCAGCCTCGTCATAAAGGGCTTGCCTTAAGTCTAAGATACCCTCCAGAATCAAGGAAGGAATGTTATGCCAAATCTGCTCACGGCGATTCTTACCTAAGAATTTTTTGGAAGTGTTTGCAATTCGACCCGAAGAAACCGGAATATGCAGACTGCCAAAAATCAGACCCCCCTTGCAGTAGTTCAAAATTTGTATTGTTTCGCGAAGAATCAACCAAGTCACGATGAATATCCTGAGGATTTCCACGTTGAGAAGAAACCTCATCGAAGGAGCTCAGTAGATTGTTAGAGCGTTGCATGCAAAAACCAAACTTGGCCAACTCCTTCGAGGCTGAAGCATCCTTCGAAGCGCTTTTCTCAAGAAAATGCAAACTGGTGTGGACGGCCTTAGAGGCACTACCTCCAAGATTTGGAGTGTTTCTCATAACTGGATCAACAATTGGCACATTCCAAGGATGTTTAAGTAGACCAAAATGACACACAAAATCCGGCCAAACTCTATCCCGTAGGGCATAGATGAAATGACCAACTTTATTTGAAGCCACCGAGAACCGAAAATTCCTTACTCCAATAGATGTAACCTTGAAACCAGAAGCAATTCCTCCAATGCAACATTGTAGGGCCAAACCAATCGAAGCACAAGACAATGGGAAGGATGCAGAAGAGAACGTGACCACCAAGAAAAATTCCTTGGAGGAAGAGGTCGGGGAGAAATGGACCGTGGATCTGAAACGCCTACGAACCTGGTCCTCGACCTTGAGGCCGGTGTTGTTCCATGGTTGCATATTATAGTTCATCACAAAGTTCTAGTAACTTGGTGATAGTGACTAGATAATTTTGTCAATCACTATCTTATCTGGAAGATTAACTCCCACTTGATTCAAGTGATTGTAGTACCCAGACAATATGAGAACATGCTCACTGGTTGAGCTATTCTCATCCATCTTGTAGGCAAAGTACTATCAGAGGTCTCATACCTCTCGACATGGGCATGAGTACGAAATACCAATTTCAACTCTTGGAACATCTTATATGCTCCGTGGCGTTCAAAACATTTTTAAAGTCCCGGTTCTAAGACGTAAAGCATGGTGCACTAAAATATCAAGTAGTCATCATACCGAGCATTGTCAAACGTTCATAACGTCTGCATCTGCTCCTGCAGTAGGTTTTTCACCTAGCGGTGCATCAAGGACATAATACTTCTGTGCAGCAATGAGGATAATCCTCAGATCACGGACCAAGTCCGCATTATTGCTACTATCATCTTTCAACTTATTTTTCTCTAGGAACATATCAAAAATAAATAGGGAGCTACATCGCGAGCTATTGATCTACAACATAGTTATGCAAATAATATCAGGACTAAGTTCATGATAAATTAAAGTTCAATTAATCATATTACTTAAGAACTCCCACTTAGATAGACATCCCTCTAATCATCTAAGTGATCATGTGATCCATATCAACTAAACCATGTCCCATCATCACGTGAGATGGAGTAGTTTTCAATGATGAACATCACTATGTTGATCATATCTACTATATGATTCACGCTTGACCTTTCAGTCTCAGTGTTCCGAGGCCTTATCTGCATATGCTAGGCTCGTCAAGTTTAACCCGAATATTCTGTGTGTGCAAAACTGGCTTGCACCTGTTGTATGTGAACGTAGAGCTTATCACACCCGATCATCACGTGGTGTCTCAGCACGAAGAACTGTCGCAACGGTGCATACTCAGGGAGAACACTTATACCTTGAAATTTTAGTAAGGGATCATCTTATAAAGCTACCGCCAAACTAAGCAAAATAAGCTGTATAAAAGATAAACATCACATGCAATCAAAATATGTGACATGATATGGCCATCATCATCTTGTGCCTTTGATCTTCATCTCCAAAGTACCGTCATGATTTCTATCGTCATCAGCATGACACCATGATCTCAATCATCTTGATCTCTATCAACGTGTCTTCATATGGTTGTCTCACCAACTATTGCTTTTGCAACTATTGCTATCGCGCAGCGATAAAGTAAAGCAATTACATGGTGCTTGCATCTTATGCAATAAAGAGACAACAATAAGGCTCCTGCCAGTTGCCGATAATTTCAAAAACATGATCATCTCATACAACAATTTATCTATCATCACGTCTTGACCATATCACATCACAACATGCCCTGTAAAAACAATTTAGATGTCCTCTACTTTGTTGTTGCAAGTTTTACGTGGCTGCTACGGGCTGAGCAAGAACCGTTCTTACCTACGCATCAAAACCACAATGATTTTTCATCAAGTATGTGCTGTTTTAACCTTCAACAAGGACCGGGCGTAGCCACACTCGATTCAACTAAAGTTGGAGAAACTGACACCCGCCAGCCACCTGTGTGTGAAGCACGCCGGTAGAACCAGTCTCACCTAAGCGTACGCGTAATGTCGGTCCGGGACACTTCATCCAACAATACCGCCGAATCAAAGTATGACATGCTGGTAAGCAGTATGACTATTATCGCCCACAACTCACTTGTGTTCTACTCGTGCATATAACATCTACGCATAAACCTGGCTCTGATAGCACTGTAGGGGAACGTAGTAATTACAAAAAATTTCCTACGCACACGCAAGATTATGGTGATGCATAGCAACGAGAGGGGAGAGTGTTGTCCACGTACCCTCGTACACCGTAAGCGGAAGCGTTATGACAACGCGGTTGATGTAGTCGTACGTCATCACGATCGACGGATCCTAGCACCGAAAGTACGGCACGTCCGCGATCTGCACACGTTCAGCTCGGTGACGTCCCACGAACTCACGATCCAGCAGAGTGTCGAGGGAGAGCTTCGTCAGCACGACGGTGTGATGACAGTGATGATGAAGCTACCGGCGCAGGGCTTCGCCTAAGCACTGCAACGATATGACCGAGCTGGATTATGGTGGAGGGGGGCAACGCATACGACCAAGAGATCAATTTTCAACTTGTGTGTCTATGGGGTGCCCCCTGGCCACGTATATAAAGGAGCAAGGGGAGGGGCCGGCGGCCTCATAGGGTGCGCCCCAAGGGGGGAATCCTACTCCTACTAGGAGTAGGTTCCCCCTTTCCTAGTCCAACTAGGAGGGGAAGGAAAGAGGAGGAGGGGAGAAGGAAAGAGGGGCCCAGCCCCCAAAGCCCTAAACCAATTCGGTTTGGGCCTGGGGGGGCGCACCCCACACTTCCTTGCTGCCCTCTATTTCCACTAAGGCCCATGAAGGCCCATTGACCCTCCCGGCGAATTCCCGTAACTCTCCGATACTACGAAAAATACCCGAATCACTCGGAACCTTTTCGTTCGCCTTCTTCTCGCCCGCTTCTTGTTTGCTTGTGTGTTGGATTGCTTGCTTGTCACGATGGCTCAAGATAATACTAAATTGTGTGACTTTACCAATACCAACAACAATGATTTTCTTAGCACTCCGATTGCTCCTCTTACCGATGCTGAATCTTGTGAAATTAATGCTGCTTTGTTGAATCTTGTCATGAAAGATCAATTCGCCGGCCTTCCTAGTGGAGATGCCGCTACCCATCTAAATAGCTTCGTTGACTTGTGTGATATGCAAAAGAAGAAAGATGTGGACAATGATATTGTTAAGTTGAAACTATTTCCGTTTTCACTTAGAGATCGTGCTAAAACTTGGTTTTCGTCTTTGCCTAAAAATAGTATTGATTCATGGAATAAGTGCAAAGATGCTTTTATCTCTAAGTATTTTCCTCCCGCTAAAATCATCTCTCTCAGAAACGATATCATGAATTTTAAGCAACTTGATCATGAACATGTTGCACAAGCTTGGGAGAGAATGAAATTAATGATACGTAATTGCCCTACTCATGGTTTGAATTTGTGGATGATTATACAAATTTTTTATGCCGGATTGAATTTTGCTTCTAGAAATCTTTTAGATTCGGCCGCAGGAGGCACTTTTATGGAAATCACTTTAGGAGAAGCTACTAAACTCCTAGATAATATTATGGTTAATTATTCTCAATGGCACACCGAAAGATCTACTAGTAAAAAGGTGCATGCGATAGAAGAAATTAATGTTTTGAGTGGAAAGATGGATGTACTTAAGAATTTTTTTTGCTAATAAGAGTGTTTCTTCTGATCCTAATGATATGCCTTTGTCTACCTTGATTGAGAATAATAATGAATCTATGAATGTGAATTTTGTTGGTAGGAATAATTTTGGTAACAACGCATATAGAGGAAACTTTAATCCTAGGCCGTTCCCTAGTAATTCCTCTAATAATTATGGTAATTCCTACAACAACTCTTATGGAAATTTTAATAAGATGCCCTCTGAATTTGAGACTAGTGTGAAAGAATTTATGATTTCTCAAAAGAATTTCAATGCTTTGCTTGAAGAAAAATTGCTTAAAGTTGACGAATTGGCTAGGAACGTGGATAGAATTTCTCTTGATGTTGATTATTTGAAACTTAGATCTATTCCACCTAAGCATGATATCAATGAGTCTCTCAAAGCTATGAGAATTTCCATTGATGAGTGCAAAGAAAGAACCACTAGGATGCGTGCTAAGAAAGATTGCTTTGTAAAAGCGTGTTCTTCTAATTTTTACGAGAATAAAGATGAAGATCTAAAAGTTATTGACGTGTCCCGTATTAAATCTTTGTTTTGCAATATGAATCTTGATAATGATGGGACTGGAGATGAGTCAACTTTAGTTAGAAGGCGTGCCAAAAATTTGGATTTTTTAGATCTTGATGCAAAATTTGGTAAAAGTGGGATTGAAGAGGTCAAAACTTTAGATATCAATGAACCCACTATTTTGGATTTCAAGGAATTTGATTAATGGGCTTTGTTATACACTTTTATATTATTTTTGGGACTAACCTATTACCCGGAGGCCCAACCCAAATTGCTGTTTTTTTGCCTATTTCAGTGTTTCGCAGAAAAAGAATATCAAACGGAGTCCAAACGGAATGAAACCTTCGGGAATGTGATTTTTGGAACAAACATGATCCAGAGGACTTGGAGTGGACGTCAAGCAACAGACGAGGAAGCCACGAGGTAGGGGGCGCGCCTACCCCCCCCCTCAGGGCGCGCCCTCCACCCTCATGGCCCCCTCGTGGCTCCACCGATCTACTTCTTCCTCCTATATATACCTACGTACACCCAAACCATCAAAAGCACCCACAAAAACCTAATTCCACCGCCGCAACCTTCTGTACCCGTGAGATCCCATCTTGGGGCCATTTCCGGCGTCCTGCCGGAGGTGGCATTGATCACGGAGGGCTTCTACATCAACACCATAGCCTCTCCAATGATGTGTCAGTAGTTTACCTCGGACCTTCGGGTCCATAGTTATTAGCTAGATGGCTTCTTCTCTCTCTTTGGATCTCAATACAAAGTTCTCCTCGATTCTCTTGGAGATCTATTTGATGCAACTCTTCTTTTGCAGTGTGTTTGTCGAGATCCGATGAATTGTGGGTTTATGATCAAGTTTATCTATGAACAATATTTGAATCTCCTCTGGATTCTTTTATGTATGATTGGTTATCTTTGCAAGTCTCTTCGAATTATCAGTTTGGTTTGGCCTACTAGATTGATCTTTCTTGCAATGGGAGAAGTGCTTAGCTTTGGGTTCAATCTTGCGGTGTCCTTTCCCAGTGACAGCAGGGGCAGCAAGGCACGTATTGTATTGTTGCCATCGAGGATAAAAAGATGGGGTTTATATCATATTGCATGAGTTTATCCCTCTACATCATGTCATCTTGCTTAAAGCATTACTCTGTTCTTATGAACTTAATACTCTAGATGCATGTTGGATAGCGGTCGATGTGTGGAGTAATAGTAGTAGAAGCAGAATCGTTTCGGTCTACTTGTCGCAGACGTGATGCCTATATACATGATCATACCTAGATATTCTCATAACTATGCTCAATTCTATCAATTGCTCGACAGTAATTCGTTTACCCACCGTAATACTTATGCTATCTTGAGAGAAGCCACTAGTGAAACCTATGGCCCCCGGGTCTATTTTCCATCATATTAATCTTCCAACACTTAGCTATTTTTATTGCCGTTTATTTTACTTGCATCTTTATTTCTCTTTATCATAAAAATACCAAAAATATTATCTTATCATATCTTTCAGATCTCACTCTCGTAAGTGACCGTGAAGGGATTGACAACCCCTTTATCGCGTTGGTTGAGAGGTTCTTATTTATTTGTGTAGGTGCGTGGGACTCGAGCGTGGTCTCCTACTGGATTGATACCTTGGTTCTCAAAAACTGAGGGGAAATACTTACGCACTTTACTGCATCACCCTTTCCTCTTCAAGGGAAAACCAACGCAGTGTTGGAAATATGCCCTAGAGGCAATAATAAAATGGTTATTATTATATTTCCTTGTTCATGATAATTGTCTATTGTTCATGCTATAATTGTGTTATCCAGAAATCGTAATACATGTGTGAACACATAGACCATAACGTGTCCCTAGTGAGCCTCTAGTTGACTAGCTCGTTGATCAATAGATGGTTACAGTTTCCTGACCATGGAAATTGGATGTCATTGATAACGGGATCACATCATTAGGAGAATGATGTGATGGATAAGACCCAAATCCTAAGCATAGCACTAGATCGTGTAGTTCGTTTGCTAAAGCTTTTCTAATGTCAAGTATCATTTCTTTAGACCATGAGATCGTGCAACTCCCGGACACCGTAGGAATGCTTTGGGTGTACCAAACGTCACAACGTAACTGGGTGGCTATAAAGGTGCACTACAGGTATCTCCGAAAGTGTCTGTTGGGTTGGCACGGATCGAGACTGGGATTTGTCACTCCGTATGACGGAGAGGTATCTCTGGGCCCACTCGGTATTGCATCATCATAATGAGCTCAATGTGACTAAGTAGTTAGTCACGGGATCATGCATTACGGAACGAGTAAAGTGACTTGCCGGTAACGAGATTGAACGAGGTATTGGGATACCGACGATCGAATCTCGGGCAAGTAACATACCGATTGATAAAGGGAATTGTATACGGGATTGCTTGAATCCTCGACATCGTGGTTCATCTGATGAGATCATCGTGGAACATGTGGGAGCCAACATGGGTATCCAGATCCCGCTGTTGGTTATTGTCTAGAGAGCTGTCTCGGTCATGTCTGCATGATTCCTGAACCCGTAGGGTCTACACACTTAAGGTTCGATGACGCTAGGGTTATAAGGAAGGTTTGTATGTGATTACCGAATGTTGTTCGGAGTCCCGGATGAGATCCCGGACGTCACGAGGAGTTCCGGAATGGTCCGGAGGTAAAGATTTATATATGGGAAGTCACCATACGGTCACCGGAAGTGTTCGGGGGTATGCCGGTATTGTGCCGGGACCACCGAACGGGTTCCGGGGGTCCACCGGGAGGGTCCACCTGCCCCGGAGGGCCTTATGGGCTGTAGGTGGAAGGGAACCAGCCCTAAGTGGGTTGGGCGCCAAACCCCCCTAGGGCCCATGCGCCTAGGGTTTGGGGGGAACCCTAAAGGGGGGCGCCCCCCTTGCTTGGGGGGCAAGCCACCTCCCCCTGGCTGCCGCCCCTCCCACCAGATGGGATCTATGGGGGCCGGCCCCCCTCTCCCTTGCCCCTATATATAGTGGAGGGGTGGGAGCGCTGCCGCACCTTTCCCAAGGCGCAGCCCCTCCCCTCCCCAACACCTCTCCTCCTCCGCGTGTGCTTGGCGAAGCCCTGCCGGTGAAACTGTCACTCCACCACCACCACGCCGTCGTGCTGCTGTTGGAGCCTTCTTCCTCAACCTCTCCCTCCTCCTTGCTGGATCAAGGCGTGGGAAACGTCACCGCTCCGTACGTGTGTTGAACGCGGAGGTGCCGTCCGTTCGGCGCTTGGATCATCGGTGATTTGGATCACGACGAGTACGACTCCATCAACCCTGTTCTCTTGAACGCTTCCGCTCGCGATCTACAAGGGTATGTAGATGCACTCCTCCCCTCTCGTTGCTAGTAAACTCCATAGATTGATCTTGGTGATGCGTAGAAAATTTTGAATTATTGCTACGTTCCCCAACAGTGGCATCATGAGCTAGGTCTATGCGTAGTTTCTATGCACGAGTAGAACACAAGTTGTTGTGGGCGTCGATTTTGTCAATTTACTTGCCGTTACTAGTCTTATCTTGATTCGGCGGCATCGTGGGATGAAGCGGCCCGGACCGACCTTACACGTACGCTTACGTGAGACAGGTTCCACCGACTGACATGCACTAGTTGCATAAGGTGGCTAGCGGGTGTCTGTCTCTCCCACTTTAGTCGGTTCGGATTCGATGAAAGGGTCCTTATGAAGGGTAAATAGAAATTGCCATATCACGTTGTGGTTTTGGCGTAGGTAAGAAATGTTCTTGCTAGAAACCTATAGCAGCCACGTAAAATTGCAACAACAATTAGAGGACGTCTGACTTGTTTTTGCAGCAAGTGTCATGTGATGTGATATGGCCAGAAGGATGTGATGAATGATATATGTGATGTATGAGATTGATCATGTTCTTTTAATAGGAATCACGACTTGCATGTCGATGAGTATGACAACCGGCAGGAGCCATAGGAGTTGTCTTAATTTATTTATGACCTGCGTGTCAACTGAAACGTCATGTAATTACTTTACTTTATTGCTAACCGTTAGCCATAGTAGTAGAAGGAATAGTTGGCGAGACAACTTCATGAAGACACGATGATGGAGATCATGATGATGGAGATCATGGTGTCATGCCGGTGACAATGATGAACATGGCGCCCCGAAGATGGAGATCAAAATGAGCAAAATTATATTGGCCATATCATGTCACTATTTGATTGCATGTGATGTTTATCATGTTTTACATCTTATTTGCATAGAACGACGGTAGCATCAATAAGATGATCCCTCGCTAAAATTTCAAGAAAGTGTTCCCCCTAACTGTGCACCGTTGCAAAGGTTCGTTGTTCTGAAGCACCACGTGATGATCGGGTGTGATAGGTTCTAACGTTCGCATACAGCGGGTGTTAGCCAGATTTACACACGCAATACACTTAGGTTGACATGACGAGTCTAGCATGTACAGACATGGCCTCGGAACACAAGAGACCGAAAGGTCGAGCATGAGTCGTATAGCAGATATGATCAACATGAAGATGTTCACCGATGATGACTAGTCCATCTCACGTGATGATCGGACACGGCCTAGTTGACTCGGATCATGTATCACTTAGATGACTAGAGGGATGTCTGTCTGAGTGGGAGTTCATTAATAATTTGATTAGATGAACTTAATTATCATGAACTTAGTCTAAAATCTTTACAATATGTCTTGTAGATCAAATGGCCCACGCTAATGTCAACCTCAACTTCAACGCGTTCCTAGAGAAAACCAAGCTGAAAGACGATGGTAGCAACTATACGGACTGGGTCCGGAACTTGAGGATCATCCTCATAGCTGCCAAGAAAGCATGTGTCCTTGAAGCACCGCTAGGTGATGCACCTGTTTTCCCAGCAACTCAAGACGTTCTGAACGCCTGGCAGTCACGTAGTGATGATTACTCCCTGGTTCAGTGCGGCATGCTTTACAGCTTAGAACCGGGGCTCCAAAAGCGTTTTGAGCAGCACGGAGCATACAAGATGTTCCAAGAGCTGAAAATGGTTTTCCAAGCTCATGCCCGGGTCGAGAGATATGAAGTCTCCGACAAGTTCTACAGTTGTAAGATGGAGGAGAATAGTTCCGTCAGCGAACACATACTCAAAATGTCTGGGTTGCACAACCGCTTGTCTCAGCTGGGAGTTAATCTCCCGGATGACGCGGTCGTTGACGGAATCCTTCAGTCGCTCCCACCTAGCTACAAGAGCTTTGTGATGAACTTCAATATGTAGGGGATGGAAAAGACCATTCCTGAGGTATATTCAATGCTGAAATCAGCGGAGGTGGAGATCAAAAAGGAACATCAAGTGTTGATGGTGAATAAAACCACTAAGTTCAAGAAAGGGAAGGGTAAGAAGAACTTCAAGAAAGACGGCAAGGGAGTTGCCGCACCCGGTAAGCAAGATGCCGGGAAGAAGACAAAGAATGGACCCAAGCCTGAGACTGAGTGCTTTTATTGCAAGGGAAACGGTCACTGGAAGCAGAACTGCCCCAAGTACTTAGCGGATAAGAAGGCCGGCAATACCAAAGGTATATGTGATATACATGTTATTGATGTGTACCTAACCAGCGCTCGTAGTAGCTCCTGGGTATTTGATACCGGTGCGGTTGCTCATATTTGTAACTCAAAGCAGGAGCTGCGGAATAAGCGGAGACTGGCAAAGGACGAGGTGACGATGCGCGTCGGGAATGGTTCAAAGGTCGATGTGATCGCCGTCGGCATGCTACCTCTACATTTACCTACGGGATTAGTTTTAAACCTCAATAATTGTTATTTAGTGCCAGCTTTGAGCATGAACATTGTATCTGGATCTCGTTTAATGCGAGATGGCTACTCATTTAAATCCGAGAATAATGGTTGTTCTACTTATATGAGAGATATGTTTTATGGTCATGCCCCGCTGGTCAATGGTTTATTCTTAATGAATCCCGAACGTGATGTTACACATATTCATAGTGTGAATGCCAAGAAATGTAAGGTCGATAATGATAGTCCCACATACTTGTGGCACTGCCGCCTTGGTCACATTGGTGTCAAACACATGAAGAAACTCTATGCAGATGGACTTTTGGAGTCTCTTGATTTTGAATCATTTGACACGTGCGAACCATGCCTCATGGGCACAATGACCAAGACTCCGTTCTCCAGAACAATGGAGCGAGCAACCAACTTATTGGAAATCATACATACTGATGTGTGCGGTCCAATGAGCGTTGAGGCTCCCGGTGGCTATTGTTATGTTCTCACTCTAACTGATGACTTGAGTAGATATGGGTATGTCTATTTAATGAAACACAAGTCTGAGACCTTTGAAAAGTTCAAGGAATTTCAGAGTGAGGTTGAGAATCAACGTGACAGGAAAATAAAGTTCTTACGATCAGATCGTGGAGGGGAATATTTGAGTCACGAATTTGACACACACTTAAGGAAATGTGGAATTGTTTCACAACTCACGCCGCCTGGAACACCTCAGCGCAATGGTGTGTCCGAACGTCGTAATCGCACTCTATTGGATATGGTGCGATCTGTGATGTCTCTTACCGATCTACCGCTATCATTCTGGGGTTATGCTTTAGAGACTGCCGCATTCACTTTAAATAGGGCTCCGTCGAAATCCGTTGAGACGACACCGTATGAATTATGGTTTGAAAAGAAACCTAAGCTGTCGTTTCTTAAAGTTTGGGGATGCGATGCTTATGTCAAGAAACTTCAACCTGAAAAGCTCGAACCCAAGTCGGAAAAATGCGTCTTCATAGGATACCCTAAGGAAACCATTGGGTATACCTTCTACCTCAGATCCGAAGGCAAGATCTTCGTTGCCAAGAACGGGTCCTTTCTGGAGAAAGAGTTTCTCTCGAAAGAAGTAAGTGGGAGGAAAGTGGAACTTGATGAGATGACCTGGTAAAACAAGAGCGCTACTACTACGTTATAGTAGTAGCGCCTAGTAAAACAAGAGCGCTACTACTACGTTATAGTAGTAGCGCCTGGTAAAACAAGAGCGCTACTACTACTTAGAAAGTAGTAGCGTTCGTAAAGAAAGAGGCGCTAGTACTAAGTATTTTAACTGTAGTGCTGGTTTAGAAACGCGCTATTGCTAAAAAATAGCTGCAGCGTCGTAACAGTAGCGCGGACCCTGCGCTACAGGTAGCTAAAAAACCAGTGCTACTGGTGAGGTTTTCCCTAGTAGTGGCTGCTACCCCGGATCCAGCACCCTCCGCCCCAAATCAGGCAGAGCATAGCTAGGCTGCCGCCACGGCCGCCCCTAGGAAACGGCCAGCTGCCATGCCGCCGCGCTCATGGAGACCGCCATGGGCCAGATCGGCGCCGCTTCCATAGATCGGGGCCTCATCCTCGAGATCGGGGATCCCGCGCATCCCTAGCCCGAAGTGAGAGGGTGATACCTCCGCCACCACCATCGCACGCACGGGCTTAGCCCGCTGCCTACCACCGGCGGCGGCGGAGGGGAGAGCGGGAAGGAGGGGGGGGGAGGCGTAGGGTGGGTCCCCTCGGTCGCCCACGCGGGGGGTGACGGAGGGGGGGGGGGGAGGACCGGGAAAACTCATTTGTGACATGATTATTCTCTTTACAAAAAATAGATTTTGACCAGCAAAGCTACGAAACCATTTTACCTCTGTATTTATTTCATTCAAACACATGCACCAGATACAACCATTATTTGTGTAGATCTTTCCTTGCACTAATATCTCCTCAAGTTGATTAAAAATGAATTTTCTCAGCAACCATGACTAACAATTTCTACACCACCACTGATCCTGTTCCTTCTATAAATACTTCATGGTTCATTCAACATATCTTATCATCGGCAGAAATAATGGAAGAAAAAAAGTTATATGAACCAGACATGATGTGTGTTCTCTCCATGCTTCGGAGTCATTGAGGTTTCGAACTTATTTATTATACACTTACAGTGTTAACCAAAACAATGCAAGATAAAAATAATGAGAAAAGAGATGTCAGTTTGAGAATATGAGATGTCGGGAAAAGAACACTTGGTGTCAAGTCAAGATTCTGTACTGAACATTGTGATGTCCTGAACCGCTATACCTCCAATAACCACAGGCAGCCAAGGGCTGAGGCTATGGGCTCCGATCTTACTTGTCAGGCCAGCATGGGCTTCTCTTGATTCGCGTCGGTCTTGGGCTTCTCTCTTGCTTCTGGCCCACGTCGTCCTCAGCCCTTGAATTTTCATTTCCCGCCTTGGAGTGCAGAGGAACAGAGTCGCTGACATTATGGGCTCCAACCAGCTGTGGGCGCTTGCCAGCTTCGCAGCCACAACTTCCTTCTCACAGTCACCTTCTTCATGAAGCTCTGGGTGGCCCACGATGATGTTGAAGGCGCCTGCCTCATCCACGCGAAGCTTACCATACAGGCTGTAGTGGTTTAGACCCGCGTTGAGGATGACAAAGAAAATGCCCGGTGACCCTAGGCAGCTGCTCCGGCTTCGCCAATGAGATATTTTGTAGGCTCCTTGGCATTGCCAAGGTCATCCTTGTTGTGCAGTATCCTGAAACCGAGCATGTGCAACATTGACTGCCATGACATGCACATGTGAGCCATGGAACGACACGACAAGGGCATGCCAAGTTGGCGTTGCTGTCATGGTGTCACGGCATCACGGCATGCATCGTCCTCACATGAGCAGTTCAGCACCTGGTGTGCGTTGTCACCTTTTTAGGTGTAATAATACTAGTTTGCCTCACTACCTTCTGAGGAAAACTAACTAGTTTGCTCATGCGTCCATAGGTGCAGCTAGGTGAGTCAATTAGATGCATGCTAATTAAACTCATACTCCCTCTGTAAACTAATATAAGAGCGTTTAGATCACTAAAGATCTAAACGCTCTTATATTAGTTTACAGGGGGAGTATTTGTTTGTACCATCTTCTTAAAAAAAATGAAAATTTGCAATTGAACTCGGTTCTTTCTGGTGGAATCTGTCCACCCGGTTGAACTTCTGGACTGGTGTTAATTTCGGTGTTGTTTCTTAAACGGTATGGCATATCCTGATATCCATCATGTCTTCATCAATCTCAATATCTATTTGCTCTATTTTCTTTTATGTTGGCAGCTCTACTTTTCAAAAATGCTCATAATTAAGGGCGGGGTGTATATGTATGTGCATTATTGAGGATGAGTGTGCATACATATATGTGAGCATCTATATCTACTTTTGTTTCTGAAAAAATGATATGTGTGTGCTCAGATTTTTTAGTCTTCCTAAAGTATTACCAAACTATTTTCGCATGCATCTTCTTTGTTTGTTTCGCCTGTTCAAGAATATGCAAAGCTCCATGCCCATCCTCTAGCACTCTATTTAACGCTAGACATGGTAAGCCATACAGAAGATCACACTCACATTAAAATAAAATAAAAATGAAAATACAACGGCTGTCTGTGCAGTTCAAATGGAATAAGGAAATGATGCAGACGATGTACTGCAGTTACCTCCTCACATCAGAATTCTCAGATTTCAGTTTATATATTCATTCAATTTTAATTTAATATATCTTTTCTATACATTACGCCCGCATGATTATGGGGCATCAACATCCATCGATCTTATGGCCCCAGTCGATCTATACTACCCATTTACTCGAGGGTGTCTGGCTCCCTGAGACCCCGGCACAAGTAGTATCATCAGGGCCGAGCCGGCAAAATCGGAGGCCCTGTGCGAAACTCTAAAATGGGCCTTATCTCAATAAGGAAAACACTACATAAACATAACTATAATAATATAAAGTTCATAATATCTTAGATAACAACAGGAAAATATAAAAATTGTACCTATTATTGATTGTATGGTCTTGAGTCTTCACTTAAACAACATCATTCTTTTAGTGTTCTTTGTAATAAAATCCTCAATAATATCCTCATAATCAATCTTGTCCAATAGATTACTCTCGAGTGCTATTGTGGCCAAATCAGTGAGCCTTTGTTGGGTCATGGTAGTGCACATATAGGACTTCAATAGCTTCAATTTAGAAAAGCTCCGTTCTGCCGAAGCAACAGTCACAGGGATAGTCAACAGAACTCTATATGCAATTAATACATGCATTGGGGAAACAATCATGCCGCTTCAAAAACTTTAGAATTTCAACTGGCCCAATATTTTCCTTTGGCATGAAATTTTGAAGAAACATCAACTCCGCATAAAGTTCATTAGCATCAATGTCAGACTTCCCATCCTTTTTAAGAGCAACCTCAAGATTGTCACAAGAAGTTTTCAAGCTATTCTTATCCAATGATTGCAATGTTTCAGAGGTAAACAAGAAACCAAATATTTTTTTGGTAACCCTGATATTGGTCAAATCTGCTTGTAAGTGAGAGAATTGCTTGATCAACAATACGTAAAAAATAGTTGACTCTGAATGATTCCTCTGCAGACTATGTGGCAACATTTGCATCATCTGGGTTCTCATCAAAATGTCTCTTTCTTTTAATTTCTCGTCTTTTACGAAATGTTGTACCAATATCCATCTCAAGTGCAATTACTTTGGCTATCTCCAATGCTTCTAAAAAACCAGTGTCCCTGTAACCCTTGAAGAAAGAAAGCAATCCTTGCACTTTCTCAATAGCAACATCAATAAGCATATCCTTTGCTTGCAAGTGTTTGCTTACTAAATTAACAGCATACAATACCTCATACCAAATGACTATGGCCACTATAAATTCATGTTCTCCAAGTTCATTATTTGCCAAACTTTTAGCCTCACTGCTCATTTTTGTATCATTATCAGTCTCAGATACCTGAAATGAAAATAAAGAAAATATATGTTATAGTTTGAGAAAACTAAAGAATTACATCATAACAATATGAAAATATTGGGTACTTGAAGTAGGGCCTCCCGAATGTCTGCACATTGAAGTCGAATAGCTTTAACACTGTCAACACGACTCTCCCAGCGTGTAGCTGACACTGACTTGAGAGTTAATCTTGTTATGTTATTTTTCAGAATCTGCCATTTCTTAGTAGAATTAGCAAAAGTCGTATATATGCGCTGGATGATTCCAAAGAAGTCTTTAGCTTTACCGCAAGTCTTAGCCATATCACAAAGTGTCAAATTAAGGCTATGACAACCACAAGCAGAATAGAATGCTCTAGGATTTACATTAAAAAGTCTCCTTTGGACACCTTTCTGGTTTCCTTTCATATTTGACCCGTTATCATATCCTTGTCCTCTCACATCATCTATGTCAAGATCAAGAAGCTTTAGTTCATTCTCTAGCACTTCAAAAAGCCCTTGCCCAGTTGTATCATTTACATCTAAAAATCCTAGAAAGGATTCTTCTATGCAAACATGACTAGAAGATGAATCAACATATCTTATGATTATAGACATTTGTTCTTGATAGCTTGCATCTGGGGTACAATCAAGTATGAAAGAGAAGTACTTTGCACTCTTTATTTTCTTAACAATCTCATACCTAATAGCATAAGCAAGCAAGTGTATCAACTCATTCTGAATCTTAAAATCAAGATAATGAGTATGAGTCTCTTCATTTGTAATACTGTATCATCGTCTCAATGAGTAAAACTAAAAAACGTGGCTGTTAAAACAGAAAACTCGGGCCATGGGCCAATCGAGATGAACATGGATCTTGAGCTGCGACGCGAAGAAAAAAACTTAGGCATCGAGGCGGGAGGCCAGAGCGTATCTTGTCAGCGATGGCAGCACCGATGCAGGTCCCTGGCCGTGCATGGAGGCCTACCGCCTCCAAGGTGGTTCGTGCTAAAATCGAGCAGCTGACCTGATGGTGTGGGTGGCGCTTGACAATGCACGGCATGGACAGCTCACCTATCCGTTGTCGTGGGAGGCCTCCGTTCAAGGAATAAATTCGACACATGTGTATTATAATGACATGGAGTTCTAGAAAGGAACGGAAATGGATATGACGCACTCACTAGTGATGAACCTGGTCATACTAGAAAAGCGAAGTCCCCATGGATTTAGTCTTAGTCGTTCACTAGTAGAAAACAGGGCTTAGGTCACATGGCAGTTTTCTCATTAGCTCCGGTTCAGTCACGAACCGGGACCCACCGGGGCATTCGTCCCGGTTCATGAGCCCAGGGGGCCGGCCGGGGCCTCGTGGGCATTGGTCCCGGTTCGTATGGAACCATTTGTCCCGGTTCGAGCCACGAACCGGGACTAATGGTCCTCGCTCCTGGCCCACAACCATTTGTCCCGGTTCTTGGCATGAACCGGGACAGAAGGTCCGGATTTAGTACCGGTTCATGCCACGAACCGGGCCCAATGAGGTGCCTATATATACCCCTCGCCCGCGAGAAGAGCACTCCAGTGCTCTGTTTTTCTCTGGCCGGCGAGGGGAGGGCTTTGTGGTGCTCTAGCTGTAGGGGAACACGACAGAAAGCGAAAATTTTCGGTATAGCGAGCACACCCAGGACCACTATGGAGACTGCATACAAGGTTTGATCTGATCCGTACCGACTCGATGCGCAGCGGAAGAAGAGTCGGTGTAGATCGTCGGTGCAGATCCCCGCAGCTAGGATTTACAACCTCCCAACCGCGAGGATGTACTCCCTCTCCGGACAGCCTTTCGGGAGGCGGTCGGACAGTCCCCCGGAGAACGTCACGGACAGCCCTTCGGGAGGACCCTCGAAACTCGGACGGAGACTCGGACAGCCCTTCGGGAGGACACTCGAACAGCCCCTTGGGCAAAAGATCGAAACTACAATCTCTCTACGGGGTTGCACACATACGGTGTCAGCTATCCGGCAGGGCTTCGCCGTCCAGAACTAGTTCCTGCCGGAACCCAGACAGCCTTACGGCTCTACGAAACTCTTTTCGTGGGAGGGAGAGAAGAAGTCAGATAATGCATGGCATGTGTATGAGAGCAAGGGATGAGGTTTGGGCTGCCCACTCCTCTATTTATAGGAAAGCCAAGGGGTAGGGATGGCTCACAAAAACCCAAAATGCCCATGCAAATGTGACACATGAAGGGCATAATGGGGAGTGAAGTGGAGCTCCATGGAGCCCCACACATGTGGCCGGCCAACCCCCTTGGGGGACCCCCATGAGGAGCATGCTTGGCCCCCAAGCCTTTCTAGAAGCCTTTTGGAAATATCCCAAAAGGTGACTCACCATAAAATATCCCAAAAAGCACTTTTACTATTCACGACGACATTTTTCAGCGTCTGTTCGAACTGAAAATATTTATGTGGGCTTAGAACATTTCCAGTACCCACCAAAATTATTTTCAACGTGTTCCGAAACAATTCCGGTTTAGTGATTTTCATCTGCGAAAAGCATCTGAAGTGGCTCCGGCAGCTCCGTAACGTTTCCGGTTTTTATCTCAGAAAATTCCAAAAAGCTTCCAGAATGATTCTGGCATCCTCCAAGAATTATCAGGCATGTGCCGAAACCAATTTGACTTAATGGTGTATCCCGAAAGAACTTTTCGGTATCATCGAAACTTATCCGATGACCTCTCTCTGCAGTACGATTCCGCTGTCCGAAACTTTTCGGTGTCCGAAACTTTTTCGGTGATTTTCTCTCAGACTCCCTGTCTAGTATTCAGCAGATAGATGACCCTTAAGCGTGTGACCCTATAGGTTCGGTGAAGTATAGACATGACCTGGAACCCCTTCCGATCAATGATCAACACCGGAGCCGTGGACACCCATATTGACCCCTATACCTACACGAATGAATATTCGAGTGAACCTCCAGTTGCAGTGAGCTATTCCTGTTGCTTCGCGATATGTCACAAACACCCGAGGTGAGATTTACTGCATGCCCATGGACGAACAATTTGTCCACCATGCAAGTTACCTCGTTACCGGTTTTGTTCTCTTTTCTCGTTTCCGTGTTCCGGCATCCCAGTGATCAAATCACAAGGTGTCTGGCCAGACGATTATGGATACCGTAACAACGAGAGGGCCCGAGAATATCTCTCCATCGTCGGAGGGGCAAATCCCAATCTTGAGCTATCTCGTTACTTGCCATACTTTTCCGTGAACCCGTAATCCGCCGTAATAGCCACCCAGTTACGGATGACGTTTAACAAACCCCAAAGTTCACAAAGCAAGTACGAAGGAACTCGATTCTCTCATGGTCTAAGGAATTATGCAAACATTAACTATCTCTGTGTTATTAACCATAAACTTGTGACGAAAAGAATCTCATAGCATAACATCAATTTGGGTCGATTCAACACAAGTGTTCTACCAACATCGCGCCCTCAGAACTGGCAGCATAGACATGCCCATGATCAGGAAAACAGGATCATCATGCAATACATGAGCCAGTCTTAGAGGCAAGACTAGGAATACATTTTACCGTTTAGTATACCACACGTGCATATGAGTTTCCCTCCGAGCCTCGTGGATATTGCAGACTCGGGAATCATTGCAGTTATAGCATGGAAGCTAAACATTCATTACAAACTTTCGAGATACAAAATAACTGTTATTACTGCCTCTAGGGCATATCTCCTACAGACTCCCACTTGCACTAGAGTCATAATCCAGTTACATGGCTTCCCTAACACCAATGGCTATCCGGTGCTGCTCATGCTTTGCTCGGGGTAGAGGCTTTGTCATCGGGTCTGACACATTCAGATCCGTGTGAACTTTGCGTACTTTCACTAAACCCTCTTCGACATGATGTCGAATGAGTTTATATTTGCGTTGAATATGTCTTGTCTTATGGTGTGAACTTGGCTCCCTTGCCTGAGCCACAGCGCCACTATTATCACAATAGATTTCCACCGGGTCCAGAGCACTTGGAACCACACCAAGGTCTTCAAGAAATTGCTTGATCCATAGCGCCTCCTTGGAGGCTTCTGAAGTGGCAACATACTCCGCCTCCGTCGTAGAATCCGCCACAGTCTTTTGTTTGGAACTTTTCCAATCAACTGTGCCGCCGTTCAATATGAAAACATAGCCTGATTGAGATTTGAAGTCATCTGGGTCAGTCATGAAGCCTACATCAGTGTAACCACTTACAATGAGCTCTTCATCACCTCCGTACACAAGGAGTAAATCCTTGGTCCTTCTGAGGTACTTAAGAATACCCTTGACTGCGGCCCAGTGTTCCAACCCTGGATCACTTTGGTACCGGCTGCTAACACTTAGCGCATAGGAAACATCTGGTCTTGTACATAGCATGGCATACATAATAGAACCAACTGCCGAGGCATATGGAACATCATTCATTTGTACTCGCTCATCCAGAGTCCGAGGACTCTGATTTTTGCAAAGCACTGTGCCAGGTGACATGGGGAGTAGGACTTTCTTGGAGTTCTCCATGTTGAACCTTTTCAACACCTTGTCAATGTACGTGCTTTGGCTAAGCGCTATCAGGCATTTTGATCTATCTCTATAGATTCTGATGCCCAATACATATGCCGCTTCGCCTAAGTCTTTCATTGAAAAACTTTTCTTCAATGAGTCTTTTATTTCGCTAAGAAAATTCACGTCATTTCCAATCAATAATATGTCATCCACATACAAGATTAGAAATGCTTTTGCGCTCCCACTAAACTTCTTGTAAACACAAGATTCTTCGTCATTCCTGATGAAGCCAAATTCTTTGACCACTTCATCAAAACGAATGTTCCAGCTCCTTGACGCTTGCTTCAGACCATAAATGGCTTTCTGAAGTTTGCATACCTTTCCAGCATCCTTATGAACGACAAAACCTTCTGGCTGTATCATGTATACATCCTCTTTGAGGTTTCCATTTAGGAAAGCCGTTTTGACATCCATCTGCCATATTTCATAATCGAAATAAGCAGCAATTGCTAGTAATATCCGAACAGACCTAAGCATAGCTACCGGCGAGAAAGTCTCGTCGTAGTCCACTCCTGGAACTTGTGTGAACCCTTTCGCGACAAGTCTAGCTTTGTGGATAGTAATGTTACCATCCGCGTCTGTCTTCCTTCTGAAAATCCATTTACAACCAATCGGCTTTACGCCTTCAGGAAGTTCTTCCAAGTTCCAAACTTGGTTTTCGTACATGGATTCCATTTCGGATTTCATGGCCTTGTGCCATTCCTTTGAGCTGGGCCCCGCCATCGCTTCCTTGTAGTGCGCAGGTTCATCGTCTTCAAGAATGAAGATTTCATTATGAAACCATTCAGGTGGCTGGATAGCCCTACCTGATCTGCGCGGTTCAGTTACAACATTGTCTGAAGTCTCCGCATCATATGCGACAACTTCCGGCTCAGTTGCAGGGATAATGAGCGGAATTTCTTCCGGTTCCTTAGCCATATCAACAGTTGCCGAAGATTCACTAATCTCATCAAGTTGTACTGTCCTCCCACTTAATTCTTTGGCGACAAATTCTTTCTCAAGAAAGACTCCGCTTTTAGCTACAAACACTTTGTGCTCGGAGGGTAGGTAGAAGGAATACCCAATTGTTTCTTTTGGATAACCTACAAAGTTACACTTGTCTGATCTGGGATCGAGTTTGGTAGGTTGTAAACGTTTTACATGTACCTCACATCCCCAAATTTTAAGATGCGACAAACTGGGTTTCTTCCCATTCCACATCTCATGTGGTGTCGTCTTAACAGACTTAGATGGTGCTCTGTTTAGTGTGTGAGCGGCAGTTTCTAGTGCATGACCCCAAAAAGATATCGGCAGATCTGTAAGAGACATCATCGACCTTACCATGTCCAACAGGGTTCGGTTACATCTTTCCGATACTCCGTTTCTCTGTGGAGTTCCGGGAGGCGTAAGCTGTGAAACGATTCCACGGTCACTCAGATGTTGGCCAAACTCATGACTAAGATATTCGCCTCCGCGATCAGACCGCGGAAACTTAATCTTTTTATTACGATGATTTTCTACCTCATTCTGAAATTCTTTGAACTTTTCAAAGGTTTCCGACTTATGCTTCATTAAGTAGATATAGCCATACCGACTTAAATCATCAGTAAAAGTCACGAAGTAGAAATACCCACCCCGTGCGGCTGTGCTCATTGGACCACATACATCACTATGTATTATTTCCAATAATTCACCCGCCCGTTCAGGATGACCCGTGAACGGCGTCTTGGTCATTTTCCCCATCAGACAAGCTTCGCATGTGTCAAATGATTCAAAATCAAAGGACGGTAAAACTCCATCTCTCTGGAGTCTTTGCATACGTTTATTTCCGATGTGGCCAAGCCGACAGTGCCACAAGTAAGTGGTGGTGGTATCAGCCTTCTTAAGGCATTTGGCATTCACATTAAAGACATCATTTTCACATTCAAGATTTAGTATGAAAAGGCCCCCAACAATGGGTGAAAATCCATAAAACATATCCTTACAATAAAGTGAACAACCAGTGTTCTCAGACTTGTACGAATACCCATCGTGTACTAAACATGATCCGGAGATAATGTTTCTACACAACAGTGGAACAAAATAACAGTTACTTAGTTCTAAGATAAATCCTGAAGGGAGACGTAGAGGCATAATGCCGACGGCTTGAGCGGCGATCCCAGTGCCGTTCCCGACGCGCATTACGACTTCATTCTTTGCCAGCTTGCGCACCTTCTGAAGCCCCTGTATCGAGTTGCAAATGTGAGCAACCGATCCGGGTATCAAATACCCAAGACTTAGAATTTTCGCTAGCAAGCAAAACGTCAATGACATTAACCTGTATAACAATTATACCTTTTCCGGTTTTCCCGGTCTTCTTATCTTCCAGATACTTCTTGCAGTTTCTCTTCCAGTGTCCTGTGCCCTTGCAGTAGAAGCACTCAGTTTCATTCTTGGCTCCGCCCTTAGAGTTGCTTTGGGAGCCGGTCTTACCGGCGCCCTTGCCCTTCCTTGGCTTGCCTTTCTTCTTTTTTAAACTGGCGGTTTTATTCACAAGCAACACTTGCTTGCGATTTTTCCACAGTCCTCCTTTTGTAGTTTTCAGCATGGCGAGCACTTCTTCCGGCGTCTTGTCCATCCCTGTCATGTTGTAGTTCATGACAAAACCGTCGTAAGACGGGGGGAGTGAAGAAAGCAACATGTCCATCATATGGCCAGGTGGAAGTGGAAATTCTAGGGCTTTAAGCCTTTCAGAATAGCCAATCATTTTGACCACGTGTTCGCCAACTGAACTACCCTCAGCCATCTTGCAATCCATCAAAGCCTTCATGATATCATATCGTTCAGACTTTGCGGTTTCCTTGTACAGAGCATCCAATTCCCGGATCATATCACGGGCTTTATGGAATTCAAAACGTTTTTGAAGCCCTGGACTCATGCAAGCTAGCATGAGGCACTGCACTAAGTTGTGATCATCATCCTTAGTGGCCCAGACATTTTGTTCATCTACCGGTGCATCTGCCGCCGGTTTAGCTGGAAGAGCAGTTTCAAGCACGTACAATTTCTTAGCGCTCCTGAGGACAATCCTCAGGTTACTGACCCAATCCGCATAGTTGTTTCCAGTCGTAGCTAACTTCTCTTTCTCTAACATCGGGCCTAAGTTGAACGCGGTGTTGCGAGCCATTTGATCTACAACGAAAACACAAGTTTCACTTAGACTTTGTTTATAATGAAATTTGCACTAGTGAATAAACATTTTTATTCTAAAGTGTGCTCTCACTCAAATCAATATCTCTCAAAATTGATTTTGAGTGATTCAAGATCCAAATATCAATTCAACGTCATAGAATCATCATCTCATGACGAGGATTTCAATTGGTAGGCCAACTTGCCGATCACATCTCTATGTGACTCTTGTTCATCTTTCGATGCGTGTGTTCCGAGCTCAGGACGATCCTGCCATGAACGTCAAGACAACCAAGTGATCTTGCTACGAGGTCTGACCTCACCCGCCTTACATTTCTCCAATCGTTCGTACCCATGCATCCATGGCGCACCACGAAAGGATAGATGCTGTGACGGTGCTGCACTTGGGAGAACACTAACTACTTGATATTTGAAGTGAGAGATCACCCTAATAAAAGCGACTACCGCGCAATCAAGAAGGGTGCATCAAGAGGGATAAACATCTCAGGCAATTCATAATAGCATGATATGTTATAGCCTCTTCTGACGGAGAAGTCAAGTATTTCTTTGTCTCCGGCATTCGCGTCGGTGTTCACCTTTGCGAAGATTGCCACCACCTTGTCGATGCACCAGATAATATCACTATCTCCATAGAAGATAAAATAAATGCATTACTTAAGGTTGACACGCAGGTCATTAAAGTGCAATCAAATTGAATATGAGCAGGTCATGTTAATCATGACACGCAGGTCATGTTAATTACATTATATAGTCATCTCATACACAATCAAATTGAATATGAGCATTGCTATACCACATCACATGCACATCCTGCAAAACCAAGTTAGACGCCTCTAATCGGTTTATGCAAAATTTTATTTTACGTGGCTTCTAAGGTTTTGACTTAAACCGCAGCTACCAACGTTTTATCATCAAGTATGATTATTCAAGTTGCTAGATTAACATCTCGGGGTGTATGTAACACGTGATAATTAAATCTCGAGCCCCATACTAAACTTCGTCATACGCATGACCCCTGTGCAGATCATATCTGCAATGCCCTTTCATCTGCGAATTTCATCTTTCTTTTGACTATGGCAGAACCCAAAGAACTGATAGCACTTCCATGATCAATCAGGATCACGGATTGCCAGAACTTTGTCAAATTCCACCATGCTGTCTCGAGATTGAGCAAACGCAAATTCTAGGGAAGCAGCAAGAACGTCGGGTAACAAATTTCATCTGTCACCCGCATAAATAATTTTCAGCAATAGATCTCATCTACTCCAAAATTATATTATGCAATACCCATACATCTCCATGTATTCTAGATCGTAACCTGCATCTACGCATAACCTGGCTCTGATACCACTGTAGGGGAACGCGACAGAAAACGAAAATTTTCGGTATAGCGAGCACACCCAGGACCACTATGGAGACTGCATACAAGGTTTGATCTGATCCGTACCGACTCGATGCGCAGCGGAAGAAGAGTCGGTGTAGATCGTCGGTGCAGATCCCCGCAGCTAGGATTTACAACCTCCCAACCGCGAGGATGTACTCCCTCTCCGAACAGCCTTTCGGGAGGCGGTCGGACAGTCCCCCGGACAATGTCGCGGACAGCCCTTCGGGAGGACCCTCGAAACTCAGACGGAGACTCGGACAGCCCTTCAGGAGGACACTCGAATAGCCCCTTGGGCAAAAGATTGAAACTACAATCTCTCTACGGGGTTGCACACATACGGTGTCAGCTATCCGGCAGGGCTTCGCCGTCCAGAACTAGTTCCTGCCGGAACCCAGACAGCCTTACGGCTCTACGAAACTCTTTTCGTGGGAGGGAGAGAAGAAGCCAGATAATGCATGGCATGTGTATGAGAGCAAGGGATGAGGTTTGGGCTGCCCACTCCTCCTCTATTTATAGGAAAGCCAAGGGGTAGGGATGTTGGAAATATGCCCTAGAGGCAATAATAAATGGTTATTATTATATTTCTTTGTTCATGATAATTGTCTATTATTCATGCTATAATTGTATTGTCCGGAAATCGTAATACATGTGTGAATACATAGACCAAAACGTGTCCCTAGTAAGCCTCTAGTTGACTAGCTCGTTGATCAACAGATAGTCATGGTTTCCTGACTATGGACATTGGATGTCATTGATAACGGGATCACATCATTAGGAGAATGATGTGATGGACAAGACCCAATCCTAAGCATAGCATAAAAGATCGTGTAGTTTCATTTGCTAGAGCTTTTCCAATGTCAAGTATCTTTTCCTTAGACCATGAGATCGTGCAACTCCCGGATACCATAGGAGTGCTTTGGGTGTGCCAAACGTCACAACGTAACTGGGTGACTATAAAGGTGCACTACGGGTATCTCCGAAAGTGTCTGTTGGGTTGGCACGGATCGAGACTGGGATTTGTCACTCCGTGTGACGGAGAGGTATCTCTGGGCCCACTCGGTAATGCATCATCATAATGAGCTCAATGTGACTAAGGCGTTAGTCACGGGATCATGCATTGCGGTACGAGTAAAGAGACTTGCCGGTAACGAGATTGAACAAGGTATTGGGATACCGACGATCGAATCTCGGGCAAGTAACATACCGATTGACAAAGGGAATTGCATACGGGATTGATTGAATCCTCGACACCGTGGTTCATCCGATGAGATCATCGTGGAACATGTGGGAGCCAACATGGGTATCCAGATCCCGCTGTTGGTTATTGACCGGAGAGGCGTCTCGGTCATGTCTGCATGTCTCCCGAACCCGTAGGGTCTACACACTTAAGGTTCGGTGACGCTAGGGTTGTAGAGATATGTGTATGCGGAAACCCGAAAGTTGTTCGGAGTCCCGGATGAAATCCCGGACGTCACGAGAGGTTCCGGAGGTGAAGAATTATATATAGGAAGTCAAGTTTCGGCCACCGGGAAAGTTTCGGGGGTTACCGGTATTGTATCGGGACCACGGGAAGGGTCCCGGGGGTCCACCGGGTGGGGCCACCTATCCCGGAGGGCCCCGTGGGCTGAAGTGGGAAGGGAACCAGCCTCTAGTGGGCTGGGAGCCCCCCCCCATGGGCCTCCCCCCATGCGCCTAGGGTTGGGAACCCTAGGGTGGGAGGGACTTCCCACTTGCCTTGGGGGGCAAGGCACCCCCTTCCCCCCTTTGGCCACCGCCCCCCACCCTAGATGGGATCTGGCCGGCGCCCCCCCTTCCCAGGGGGCCTATATAAAGGGAGGGAGGGAGGGTAGCAACCTACAGCCTTGGGCGCCTCCCTCCTCCCCTGCAACACCTCTCTCTCTCGCAGAAGCTCGGCGAAGCCCTGCCGGAGACCCGCTACATCCACCACCAGGCCGTCGTGCTGTTGGATCTCCATCAACCTCTCCTTTTCCCTTGCTGGATCAAGAAGGAGGAGACGTCACTGCACCGTACGAGTGTTGAATGCGGAGGTGTCGTTCGTTCGGCACTCGGTCATCGATGATTTGGATCACGGCGAGTACGACTCCGTCATCCACGTTCATTGGAACGCTTCCGCTCGCGATCTACAAGGGTATGTAGATGCACTCCTTTCCCCTCGTTGCTATTATACTCCATAGATGCATCTTGGTGAGCGTAGGAAAATTTTAAAATTATGCTACGATTCCCAACAGTGGCATCATGAGCCAGGCCTATGCGTAGTTACTATGCACGAGTAGAACACAAAGCAGTTGTGGGCGTTGAGTTTGCCAATTCTTCTTGCCGCTACTAGTCTTTTCTTGTTTCGGCGGCATTGTAGGATGAAGCGGCCCGGACCGACCTTACACGTACGCTTACGTGAGACAGGTTCCACCGACTGACATGCACTAGTTGCATAAGGTGGCTAGCGGGTGTCTGTCTCTCCTACTTTAGTCGGAACGGATTCGATGAAAAGGGTCCTTATGAAGGGTAAATAGAAATTGGCAAATCACGTTGTGGTCATACGTAGGTAAGAAAACGTTCTTGCTAGAAACCTACAAACCACGTAAAACTTGCAACAACAATTAGAGGTCGTCTAACTTGTTTTTGCAGCAAGTGTTATGTGATGTGATATGGCCAGAAGATGTGATGAATGATATATGTGATGTATGAGATTGATCATATTCTTGTAATAGGAATCACGACTTGCATGTCGATGAGTATCACAACCGGCAGGAGCCATAGGAGTTGTCTTTATTATTTTGCATGACCTGCGTGTCATTGAATAACGCCATGTAAATTACTTTACTTTGTTGCTAAACGGGTTAGCCATAGAAGTCGAAGTAATCGTTGGCGTGACGACTTCATGAAGACACAATGATGGAGATCATGGTGTCATGCCGGTGACGAAGATGATCATGGTGCCCCGAAGATGGAGATCAAAGGAGCATGATGATATTGGCCATATCATGTCACTATTTGATTGCATGTGATGTTTATCATGTTTTTGCATCTTATTTGCTTAGAACGACGGTAGTAAGTAAGATGATCCCTTATAATAATTTCAAGAAAGTGTTCACCCTAACTGTGCACCGTTGCGAAGGTTCGTTGTTTTGAAGCACCACGTGATGATCGGGTGTGATAGATTCTAACGTTCGAATACAATGGGTGTTGACGAGCCTAGCATGTACAGACATGGCCTCGGA
The DNA here is from genome assembly GCF_002575655.3 of Aegilops tauschii subsp. strangulata. NCBI lineage: Eukaryota > Viridiplantae > Streptophyta > Magnoliopsida > Poales > Poaceae > Aegilops > Aegilops tauschii. The sequence goes on from NC_053037.3 coordinate 598,188,036, forward strand.
GCACACGCAATACACTTAGGTTGACTTGACGAGCCTAGCATGTACAGACATGGCCTCGGAACACGGAGGACCGAAAGGTCGAGCATGAGTCGTATAGAAGATACGATCAACATGGAGATGTTCACCGATCTTGACTAGTCCGTCTCACGTGATGATCGGACACGGCCTAGTTAAACTCGGATCATGTTTCACTTAGATGACTAGAGGGATGTCTATCTGAGTGGGAGTTCATTACATAATTTGATTAGATGAACTCAATTATCATGAACTTAGTCTAAAATCTTTACACTATGTATTGTAGATCAAATGGCCATCGTTGTCCTCAATTTCAACGCGTTCCTAGAGAAAACCAAGCTGAAAGATGATGGCAGCAACTATACGGACTGGGTCCGGAACCTGAGGCTCATCCTCATAGTAGCCAAGAAAGATTATGTCTTAGAAGCACCGCTAGGTGATGCACCAATCCCACAGAACCAAGACGTTATGATGATTACTCCCTCGTTCAGTGCGGCATGCTTTACAGCTTAGAACCGGGTCTCCAAAAGCGTTTTGAGAAACATGGAACATATGAGATGTTCGAGGAGCTGAAACTGGTTTTTCAAGCTCATGCCCGAGTCGAGGGATATGATGTCTCCGACAAGTTCTTCAGCTGTAAAATGGAGGAGAATAGTTCTGTTAGTGAGCACATACTCAGAATGTCTCGGTTGCACAACCGCTTGTCTCAGCTGGGAGTTAATCTCCCGGATGACGCGGTCATTGACAGAATCCTCCAGTCGCTTCCACCAAGCTACAAGAGCTTTGTGATGAACTACAATATGCAGGGGATGGAAAAGACCATTCCTGAGGTATATTCAATGCTGAAATCAGCGGAAGGGGAGATCAGAAAAGAACATCAAGTGTTGATGGTGAATAAAACCACTAAGTTCAAGAAGGGCAAGGGTAAGAAGAACTTCAAGAAGGACGGCAAGGGAGTTGCCGCGCCCGGTAAGCCAGTTATTGGGAAGAAGTCAAAGAATGGACCCAAGCCCGGGACTGAGTGCTTTTATTGCAAGGGAAGTTGTCACTGGAAGCGGAACTGCCCCAAATATTTAGCGGACAAGAAGAAGGCCGACCACACCGAAGGTATATGTGATATACAAGTAATTGATGTGTACCTTACCAGTACTCGTAGTAGCTCCTGGGTATTTGATACCGGTGCGGTTGCTCATATTTGTAACTCAAAACAGGAACTACGGAATAAATGGAGACTGGCAAAGGACGAGGTGACGATGCGCGTCGGGAATGGTTCCAAGGTCGATGTGATCGCCGTCGGCACGCTACCTCTGCATCTACCCACGGGATTAGTTTTAAACCTCAATAATTGTTATTTAGTGCCAGCTTTGAGCAAGAACATTGTATCAGGATCTCGTTTAATTCGAGATGGCTACTCATTTAAATCCGAGAATAATGGTTGTTCTATTTATTTGAGAGATATGTTTTATGGTCATGCCCCGCTGGTCAATGGTTTATTTTTGATGAATCTCGAACGTGATGTTACACATGTTCATAGTGTGAATACCAAAAGATGTAAAGTTGATAACGATAGTCCCACATACTTGTGGCACTGCCGCCTTGGTCACATTGGTGTCAAGCGCATGAAGAAGCTCCATGCAGATGGACTTTTGGAGTCTCTTGATTACGAATCATTTGACACGTGCGAACCATGCCTCATGGGTAAGATGACCAAGACTCCGTTCTCCGGAACAATGGAGCGAGCAACCAACTTATTGGAAATCATACATACCAATGTGTGCGGTCCAATGAGTGTTGAGGCTCGCGGAGGATATCGTTATGTTCTCACTCTCACTGATGATTTAAGTAGATATGGGTATGTCTACCTAATGAAACACAAGTCTGAAACCTTTGAAAAGTTCAAGGAATTTCAGAGTGAAGTTGAGAATCAACGTGACAGGAAAATAAAGTTCTTACGATCAAATCGTGGAGGAGAATATTTAAGTCACGAATTTGGTACACACTTAAGGAAATGTGGAATAGTTTCACAACTCACGCCGCCTGGAACACCTCAGAGAAATGGTGTGTCCGAACATCGTAATCGCACTCTATTGGATATGGTGCGATCTATAATGTCTCTTACCGATTTACCGCTCTCATTTTGGGGCTATGCTTTAGAGACTGCCGCATTCACTTTAAATAGGGATCCGTCGAAATCCGTTGAGACGACACCGTATGAATTATGGTTTGGGAAGAAACCTAAGCTGTCGTTTCTAAAAGTTTGGGGATGCGATGCTTATGTCAAGAAACTTGAACCTGAAAAGCTCGAACCCAAGTAGGAAAAATGCGTCTTCATAGGATACCCTAAGGAAACTATTGGGTATACCTTCTACCTCAGATCCGAAGGCAAGATCTTCGTTGCCAAGAACGGGTCCTTTCTGGAGAAGGAGTTTCTCTCGAAAGAATTGAGTGGGAGGAAAGTGGAACTTGATGAGGTGATAGTCACCCCTTCCAAACCGGAAAGTAGCGTAGCGTGGGAAAAGGTTACTGTGGTGCCTACACCGACTGGGGAGGAAGTTAATGATGATGATCGTGAAGCTTCGGATCAAGTCACTGAACTTCGTAGGTCCACAAGGACACGTTCCGCACCAGAGTGGTACGGCAACCCTGTCCTGGAAATCATGTTGTTAGACAACGGTGAACCTTCAAACTATGAAGAAGCGATGGCGGGCCCAGATTCCGACAAATGGCTAGAAGCCATGAAATCCGAGATAGAATCCATGTATGAAAACAAAGTATGGACTTTGACTGACTTGCCCGCTGAGCGGCGAGCAAAGAAAACAAATGGATCTTTAAGAAGAAGACGGACGCAGATGGTAATGTGACCATCTACAAAGCTCGACTTGTCGCTAAGGGTTATCGACAAGTTCAAGGGGTTGACTACGATGAGACTTTCTCACCCGTAGCGAAGCTGAAGTCCGTCCGAATAATGTTAGCAATTGCCGCATACTATGATTATGAGATATGGCAGATGGACGTCAAAACGGCATTCCTTAACGGCTTCCTTAAGGAAGAGTTGTATATGATGCAGCCGGAAGGTTTTGTCGATCCTAAGAATGCTAACAAAGTATGCAAGCTCCAGCGCTCAATCTATGGGCTGGTGCAAGCATCTCGGAGTTGGAACATTCGCCTTGATGAGATGATCAAAGCGTTTGGGTTTACACAGACTTATGGAGAAGCCTGCGTTTACAAGAAAGTGAGTGGGAGCTCTGTAGCATTTCTCATATTATATGTGGATGACATACTATTGATGGGAAATGATATAGAATTCTTGGAAAGTATAAAGGCCTATTTGAATAAGTGTTTTTCAATGAAGGACCTTGGAGAAGCTGCTTATATATTAGGCATCAAGATCTATAGAGATAGATCAAGACGCCTCATTGGTCTTTCACAGAGTACATACCTTGACAAGATATTGAAGAAGTTCAATATGGATCAGTCCAAGAAGGGGTTCTTGCCTGTATTGCAAGGTGTGCAATTGAGCACGGCTCAATGCCCGACCACGGCAGAAGATATAGAAAAGATGAGTGTCATCCCCTATGCCTCGGCCATAGGGTCTATTATGTATGCCATGCTGTGTACCAGACCTGATGTAAACCTTGCCGTAAGTTTGGTAGGAAGGTACCAAAGTAATCCCGGCATGGAACACTGGACAGCGGTCAAGAATATCCTGAAGTACCTGAAGAGGACTAAGGATATGTTTCTCGTTTATGGAGGTGACGAAGAGCTCGTCGTAAAGGGTTACGTCGACGCTAGCTTCGACACAGATCTGGATGACTCGAAGTCACAGACCGGATACGTGTATATTTTGAATGGAGCAGCAGTAAGCTGGTGCAGTTGCAAGCAAAGCGTCGTGGCGAGATCTACATGTGAAGCGGAGTACATGGCAGCCTCGGAGGCAGCACAGGAAGCAGTCTGGATGAAGGAGTTCATTACCGACCTAGGGGTGATTCCCAATGCGTCGGGCCCGATGACTCTCTTCTGTGACAACACTGGAGCTATTGCCCTTGCGAAGGAGCCCAGGTTTCACAGGAAGACCAGGCATATCAAGCGTCGCTTCAACTCCATTCGTGAAAGTGTTCAAAATGGAGACATAGATATTTGTAAAGTACATACGGACCTGAATGTGGCAGATCCGTTGACTAAACCTCTCCCTAGGGCAAAACATGATCAACACCAGGACGCAATGGGTGTTCGATTCATCACAATGTAACTAGATTGTTGACTCTAGTGCAAGTGGGAGACTGTTGGAAATATGCCCTAGAGGCAATAATAAATGGTTATTATTATATTTCTTTGTTCATGATAATTGTCTATTATTCATGCTATAATTGTATTGTCCGGAAATCGTAATACATGTGTGAATACATAGACCACAACGTGTCCCTAGTAAGCCTCTAGTTGACTAGCTCATTGATCAACAGATAGTCATGGTTTCCTGACTATGGACATTGGATGTCATTGATAACGGGATCACATCATTAGGAGAATGATGTGATGGACAAGACCCAATCCTAAGCATAGCATAAAAGATCGTGTAGTTTCGTTTGCTAGAGCTTTTCCAATGTCAAGTATCTTTTCCTTAGACCATGAGATCATGCAACTCCCGGATACCGTAGGAGTGCTTTGGGTGTGCCAAACGTCACAACGTAACTGGGTGACTATAAAGGTGCACTACGGGTATCTCCGAAAGTGTCTGTTGGGTTGACACGGATCGAGACTGGGATTTGTCACTCCGTGTGACGGAGAGGTATCTCTGGGCCCACTCGGTAATGCATCATCATAATGAGCTCAATGTGACTAAGGCGTTAGTCACGGGATCATGCATTGCGGTACGAGTAAAGAGACTTGCCGGTAACGAGATTGAACAAGGTATTGGGATACCGACGATCGAATCTCGGGCAAGTAACATACCGATTGACAAAGGGAATTGCATACGGGATTGATTGAATCCTCGACACCGTGGTTCATCCAATGAGATCATCGTGGAACATGTGGGAGCCAACATGGTATCCAGATCCCGCTGTTGGTTATTGACCGGAGAGGCGTCTCGGTCATGTCTGCATGTCTCCCGAACCCGTAGGGTCTACACACTTAAGGTTCGGTGACGCTAGGGTTGTAGAGATATGTGTATGCGGAAACCCGAAAGTTGTTCGGAGTCCCGGATGAGATCCCGGATGTCACGAGAGGTTCCGGAATGGTCCGGAGGTGAAGAATTATATATAGGAAGTCAAGTTTCGGCCACCGGGAAAGTTTCGGGGGTTACCGGTATTGTATCGGGACCATCGGAAGGGTCCCGGGGGTCCATCGGGTGGGGCCACCTATCCCGGAGGGCCCCGTGGGCTAAAGTGGGAAGGGAACCAGCCCCTAGTGGGCTGGGCGCCCCCCCATGGGGCTCCCCCCATGCGCCTAGGGTTGGGAACCCTAGGGTGGGAGGGACTTCCCACTTGCCTTGGGGGGCAAGGCACCCCCTTCCCCCCTTTGGCCGCCGCCCCCCACCCTAGATGGGATCTGGCCGGCGCCCCCCCTTCCCAGGGGGCCTATATAAAGGGGGGGGAGGGAGGGCAGCAACCTACAGCCTTGGGCGCCTCCCTCCTCCCCTGCAACACCTCTCTCTCTCGCAGAAGCTCGGCGAAGCCCTGTCGGAGACCCGCTACATCCACCACCACGCCGTCGTGCTGTTGGATCTCCATCAACCTCTCCTTTCCCCTTGCTGGATCAAGAAGGAGGAGACGTCGCTGCACCGTATGTGTGTTGAACGCGGAGGTGCCATCCGTTCGGCACTCGGTCATCGGTGATTTGGATCACGGCGAGTACGACTCCGTCATCCACGTTCATTGGAACGCTTCCGCTCGCGATCTACAAGGGTATGTAGATGCACTCCTTTCCCCTCGTTTCTAGTATACTCCATAGATGCATCTTGGTGAGCGTAGGAAAATTTTAAAATTATGCTACGATTCCCAACAAGGGATGGCTCACAAAAACCCAAAATGCCCATGCAAATGTCACACATGAAGGGCATAATGGGGAGTGAAGTGGAGCTCCATGGAGCCCCACACATGTGGCCGGCCAACCCCCTTGGGGGACCCCCCATGAGGAGCATGCTTGGCCCCCAAGCCCTTCTAGAAGCCTTTTGGAAATATCCCAAAAGGTGACTCGGCATAAAATATCCCAAAAAGCACTTTCACTATTCACGACGACATTTTTCAGCGTCTGTTCGAACTGAAAATATTTATGTGGGCTTAGAACATTTCCAGTACCCACCAAAATTATTTTCAACGCGTTCCGAAACAATTCCGGTTTAGTGATTTTCATCTGCGAAAAGCATCTGAAGTGGCTCCGGCAGCTCCGGAACATTTCCGGTTTTTATCTCAGAAAATTCCAAAAAGCTTCCAGAATGATTCTGGCATCCTCCAAGAATTATCAGGCATGTGCCGAAACCAATTTGACTTAATGGTGTATCCCGAAAGAACTTTTCGGTATCATCGAAACTTATCCGATGACCTCTCTCTGCGGTACGATTCCGCTGTCCGAAACTTTTTCGGTGATTTTCTCTCGGACTCCATGTCTAGTATTCAGCAGATAGATGACCCTTAAGCGTGTGACCCTATAGGTTCGGTGAAGTATAGGCATGACCTGGAACCCCTTCCGATCAATGATCAACATCGGAGCCGTGGACACCCATATTGACCCCTATACCCACACGAATGAATATTCGAGTGAACCTCCTGTTGCAGTGAGCTATTCCTGTTGCTTCGCGATATGTCACAAACACCCGAGGTGAGATTTATTGCATGCCCATGGATGAACAATTTGTCCACCATGCAAGTTACCTCGTTACCGGTTTTGTTCTCTTTTCTCGTTTCCGTGTTCCGGCATCCCAGTGATCAAATCACAAGGTGTCTGGCCAGACGATTATGGATACCGTAACAACGAGAGGGCCCGAGAATATCTCTCCATCGTCGGAGGAGCAAATCCCAATCTTGAGCTATCTCGTTACTTGCCATACTTTTCCGTGAACCCGTAAGCCGCCGTAATAGCCACCCAGTTACGGATGACGTTTAACAAACCCCAAAGTTCACAAAGCAAGTACGAAGGAACTCGATTCTCTCATGGTCTAAGGAAGTATGCAAACATTAACTATGTCTGTGTTATTAACCATAAACTTGTGACGAAAATAATCTCATAGCATAACATCAATTTGGGTCGATTCAACACAAGTGTTCTACCAACATCGCGCCCTCAGAATTGCCAGCATAGACATGCCCATGATCAGGAAAACAGGATCATCATGCAATACATGAGCCAGTCTTAGAGGCAAGACTAGGAATACATTTTACCGTTTAGTATACCACACGTGCATATGAGTTTTCCTCCGAGCCTCGTGGATATTGCAGACTCAGGAATCATTGCAGTTATAGCATGGAAGCTAAACATTCATTACAAACTTTGGAGATACAAAATAACTGTTATTACTGCCTCTAGGGCATATCTCCTACACTAGCTCACCTCCTATGCACATGAGGTGTTCGATGAAATGCCCGAGCCACACTAGTTAAGCTTTGTCCTCTCGAAGCTCGACCTCAAAGCTCCATTTTCCTCGAGATTTGTCTAGGTTTAGCGGCCCGTCACGTCCCATTCCCGTCTTCACCGCCGTCGACCGCCCGCGCCGATCTCGTCGCCGGCACCACCGTGGTGAGCCTCTTGTTCGTATCTTCTTTTTGAAAGAAAAAAAAATTCTTACTTTAGATAGATACTTGTCTAATTTTCTTACTATTTTATTCCTTCTTATTACATAGTGCGATGGTTTTGGTATCCGCCCCCGTCGGGCCTCGTCCTGTCTATGATTCGGATGTGGTATATATTATCTTTTTATAACTATTTGATTCATTTATTGTTTATGACAAATATACCGACCAGCGTGACATAGATTTTATTTATCTAGGAGGTGGTTGAACCGGAAATTCTAACCGACCCTATTGTCGAGAGGTTAAATTTAGTTGAGGAAGAAAACAATTACTTGAAGGAAAAAGTAAAAAAAATTGAGGAGGAGAAGATGATATTGGAGTTGCATGTTGCGGATGTCGTCGATGATCACAAGATCAAGATGGATGCAATGCACTTGAAGATTAGAAAGATTAGAAAATATGCCATTCATACCGAGGCTTGGTATCATTATGCCGTTGGATCAATTGTTACCTTGGTTGCGATTATGATCGCATTTGTTTTCGCATTGAAATGTTTTACATAGTTTCAATGTATGGTTTAATTAGATGCTCTGGAGAGCTATATATATGTTGTTAGATGAGAACTATGTATGTACTTTGGTTCTAATGTGATGATGAACTTCTATTAATTTGGTCACTTAATTATCTATTCATGATGTTCTGTAATGGTTTTTGACACACTTAATTATATATAATGCACGCAGATGAACCGGCAATGGATGTACGGTGACAGACACACCTCCGAGTACATTAAGGGCGTGCATGATTTTCTCGAAGTCGCTGAGGCAAACAAGCAGAATGGTTTTATGTGTTGTCCATGCCCTATATGCGGGAATACGAAGTCTTACTCTGACCGGAAAACCCTTCATGCCCACCTGCTTTACAAGGGTTTCATGCCACACTATAATGTTTGGACGAGGCACGGAGAAATGGGGGTTATGATGGAAGACGGCGAAGAAGAAGAGGACGATGACAACTATGTGCCCCCTGAATACGGTGATGCTGCAATGGGGGAAGCTGCTGAAGATCAAGAGGAACCAGACGATGTGCCCAATGATGCTGCAAGGGGGGAAGCTGCTGAAGATCAAGAGGAACCAGTGCCCGATGATGATGATCTCCGCCGGGTCATAGTCGACGCAAGGACGCAATGCGAAAGTCAAAAGGAGAAGCTGAAGTTCGATCGCATGTTAGAGGATCACAAAAAATGGTTGTACCCCAATTGCGAAGATGGCAACACAAAGCTCGGTACCGTACTGGAATTGCTGCAGTGGAAGGCAGAGAATGCTGTGCTTGACAAAGGATTTGAGAAGCTATTGAAAATATTGAAGAAGAAGCTTCCAAAGGATAACGAATTGCCTGACAGTACATACGCAGCAAAGAAGGTCGTATGCCCTCTAGGATTGGAGGTGCAGAAGATACATGCATGCCCTAATGACTGCATCCTCTACCGTGGTGCGTACAAGGATCTGAACGCATGCCCGGTATGCGGTGCATTGCGGTATAAGATCAGACGAGATGACCCTGGTGATGTTGACGGCGAGCCTCCCAGGAAGAGGGTTCCTGCGAAGGTGATGTGGTATGCTCCTATAATACCACGGTTGAAACGTCTGTTCAGAAACGAAGAGTATGCCAAGTTGATGCGATGGCACAGTGAGGACCGTAAGAAAGACGGGAAGTTGAGAGCACCCGCTGACGGGTCGTAGTGGAGAAAAATCGAGAGAAAGTACTGGGCTGAGTTTGCAGCTGAACCAAGGAACGTATGGTTTGCTTTAAGCGCGGATGGCATTAATCCTTTCGGGGAGCAGAGCAGCAATCACAGCACCTGGCCCGTGACTCTATGTATGTATAACCTTCCTCCATGGATGTGCATGAAGCGGAAGTTCATTATGATGCCAGTTCTCATCCAAGGCCCTAAGCAACCCGGCAACGACATTGATGTGCACCTAAGGCCATTACTTGAAGAACTTTTACAGCTGTGGAATGGAAACGGTGTACGTACGTGGGATGAGCACAAACAGGAGGAATTTAACCTACACGCGTTGCTGTTTGTAACCATCAACGATTGGCCCGCTCTCAGTAACCTTTCAGGACAGACAAACAAGGGATACCATGCATGCACGCACTGTTTAGATGACACTGAAAGTATATACCTGGACAAAAGCAGGAAGAATGTGTACCTGGGCCATCGTCGATTTCTTCCGACCAACCATCAATGTCGAAAGAAAGGCAAGCATTTCAAAGGCGAGGCAGATCACCGGAAGAAGCCCGCCATGCGTACCGGTGATCACGTACTTGCTATGGTCAATGATTTACACGTAATCTTTGGAAAGGGTCCCGGCGGACTAGCTGTTCCGAATGACGCTGAGGGACACGCACCCATGTGGAAGAAGAAATCTATATTTTGGGACCTACCCTACTGGAAAGAGCTAGAGGTCCGCTCTTCAATCGACGTGATGCACGTGACGAAGAACCTTTGCGTGAACCTGCTAGGCTTCTTGGGCATGTATGGGAAGACAAAAGATACACCTGAGGCACGGGAGGACCTGCAACGTTTGTACGAAAAAGACGGCATGCCTCCGAAGCAGTATGAAGGTCCTGCCAACTACGCTCTTACGAAAGAAGAGAAAGAAATCTTCTTTGAATGCCTGCTCAGTATGAAGGTCCCGACTGGCTTCTCGTCGAATATAAAGGGAATAATAAATATGCCAGAGAAAAAGTTCCAGAACCTAAAGTCTCATGACTGCCACGTGATTATGACGCAACTGCTTCCGGTTGCATTGAGGGGGCTTCTACTGGAAAACGTCCGATTAGCCATTGTGAAGCTATGTGCATTCCTCAATGCAATCTCTCAGAAGGTGATCGATCCAGAAATCATACCAAGGCTAAGGAGTGATGTGGCGCAATGTCTTGTCAGTTTCGAGCTGGTGTTCCCACCATCCTTCTTCAATATCATGACGCACGTCCTAGTTCATCTAGTCGACGAGATTGTCATTCTGGGGCCCGTATTTCTACACAATATGTTCCCCTTTGAGAGGTTCATGGGAGTTCTAAAGAAATATGTCCGTAATCGCGCTAGGCCAGAAGGAAGCATCTCCATGGGCCATCAAACAGAGGATGTCATTGGGTTTTGTGTTGACTTCATTCCTGGCCTTAAGAAGATAGGTCTCCCTAAATCGCGGTATGAGGGGAGACTGACTGGAAAAGGCATGCTTGGAGGGGGGGACTCAACAATATGCAGGGACGGATATTGTTGGTCTGAAGCACACTACACAGTTCTACAGAACTCTACCTTGGTGACCCTGTATGTCGATGAACACAAGAACAGTCTGCGCTCCAAACACCCGGAGCAGTGTGACGACTGGATTACATGTGAACACATCATGACTTTCAGCAGTTGGTTGGAAACACGTCTCAGAGGTGACACTACTGTTTGTGATGAGTTGTACTCGTTGTCCAGGGGACCATCTTCGACTGTATTGACTTACAAAGGATACGAGATAAATGGGAATACATTTTACACAATCGCCCAAGATCAAAAGAGCACCAACCAAAACAGCGGTGTTCGCTTTGATGCAGCAACCGAGAGGGGAAAGGACACATATTATGGTTACATAATGGACATATGGGAACTTGACTACCGAGATGATTTTAAGGTCCCTTTGTTTAAGTGCAAATGGGTCAATCTGTCAGGAGGCGGGGTACAGGTAGACCCACAGTACGGAATGACAACAGTGGATCTGAACAATCTTGGGTACACTGACGAACCGTTCGTCCTAGCCAATGATGTGGCACAGGTTATCTATGTGAAGGACATGTCTACCAGACCGAGGAAAAGAAAAGATAAGGAAGCGAATACATCATACGATGAGCCAAAGCGGCACATAGTTCTTTCAGGAAAAAGGGACATTGTGGGAGTGGAGGGAAAGACAGACATGTCTGAAGATTATGAAAAGTTTCATGAAATTCCTCCCTTCAAAGTCAAGGCTGACCCAAGCATCCTGATAAACGATGAAGATTATCCATGGTTACGGCGCAATAAGCAAATGACACAAGCGAAGAAAAAGTGAAGACTTTCTCCCGCAACTATTATGATGATACCATGCCAACTTTGTAATAAACGAGTATGATACCATTGTCCGTTTTGTACAAGAAGTGCATCTAGTTTTTGCCGTAACCCTCTCAACTTTCTTGCACATGCTATGTGGATGAAATGATCATACCATGCCAACTTTCAACCTTTTCAGAGTTCATTTGAAATGCTTTATAAGCCGTGAGTGCAGAGAGGTTAGGCCCGTAAGCCTGCTTTAGAGAGGAGCTCGACAGCTCAGGCGCACCGCACCTTATAAACAGGTGCGGCTCTCTCTTAGCTAGCGAGTGGGACTAAACTCACCACCACGCCGCTGTGCAAGGCCATTGGTCCCGGTTGGTGGCACGAACCGGGACCAATTCCACCCTTTGGTCCCTGTTGGTGCCACGAACCGGTACTAATGAGGCTATGGCCCCACGAGCACCTTTAGTACATGTTCGTGGCACGAACCGGTACTAGAGTTTCTTACTAGCTAAGCAGTTTTTTAGTCCCACCTCGCTAGCTGAGAGGCACTAGGAGCGGTTTATAAGCCCTGAGTGCAGAGACGATGAAGAAGAGGCGCAATGCTCACGTTGCTTAGCTTCAAGCCTTGAGGATTAAGGTAGACTGCATCGAGCTATGTGCAGTGCAGTCTACACTATTCCGAAAGGCTTGAAGCAAATCAACGCGCATTGCGCCTCTTTTTCATTTTTAATCATTAAAAGCAAAAAGAATTTTCATAAAGAACTTTTTTGATAGAAACTTTAATAGCAGAAAGAATTATCATAAAGTAAAATAAATAAGTAATTAGAAACAAAATAAAATAAAATAAATAAGTTTTTTGTTGTAAGTAGAAACAAAACAAAATAAATATAGCAAAAAAGAAAACAAAAAACTAAATACAGCAAAAAGAATTTTCATAAAGAACTAATGGCACTAATAGAAAGTTTATATGTTTTCTAAAACTAATGGCACTAACAGACAGTTTATAATTTTGCTGACCTAAAAGCAAAAAGAATTAAAAAATAAAGCAAAAAACAAAAGAAAATAAATAATGCAAAAAACAGAACCAAAAAACTGGATTTTTTTAAAAAAAACTGTCACCTATTGGGCCACCACGGCCTGAATATGACTAGAAACCCAACCTGGGCCAGGATTCAGGCCCGCAGAAGGCCCAATAGGCCAACAGACAGCACAGTGTGACATTAGGCCGTAAGCCTGCATTTGAGAGGAGCTCGAGAGGGCAGCCGCAGTGGGGCTTATAAACCACTCCGAGCCCCTCTCAACTAGCGAGGTGGGACTAAACTTTTGGCCGCGGGCAGCGCAAGGCCTTTGGTCCCGGTTGGTGCCACCAACCGGGACCAATGCCCCCCCCTTTAGTCCCGGTTGGTGCCACCAACCGGGACCAAAGGCCGCCGCTTCCCGCCCTTTGGGCTGCTGAAAAGGGGCCTTTGGTCCCGGTTGGTGGCACCAACCGGGACTAATGCCCACCTTTAGTCCCGGTTGGTGCCACGAACCGGGACTAAAGGCTTTGCTATATAAGTCCACACTTAGGAAATTTTCGAGATACCTCGCCAGTTGCCCCTGACGCCGCCAGGCTGCCCGTGCTCGCCGTCGCCGCCCGCTCCTCGTCGCCGTCGCCCCGCGCCCTTGCCTCGACGGGTCGCCACCCGGTGCTCGTCGCCGTCGCCGCCCGCTCCTCGTCGCCGTCGCCCCGCGCCCTTGCCCCCACGCGCCGCCCCGCCTCGTGCTCCCCTGCTCGCGTGCGCCGCCTCGGCGCCCCGAGCCCCCCCGCCCGGCCCGCGCGTGCTCGCCGGCGCCCTCGCCGCCCCGTCCCGGCCCCGCGCGCCGGCGCCCTCGCCGCCCCCGCCGTTGCCATCGTCCTAGCCGCCCCCGCTGTGAGAGCCGCCGCCCCGGCTCTGTTTTTTTTTATTAGTTTAATTTTTTTGTTCATATGTGATGTATATGTGTATGTGGCTATAATGTATATGTGAACAAAAAAAATTTGTATGTATGTAGATGTTCAAAATGTATGAATATATATGTCAAAAATGTTTTTTTGTTCATAGAAAGTTTTTTATTCATATATAGAAAGTTTCTATATATGACAACGGATATATATTCGATATATATGAGAAATGATGATCCACATGGAAAAGTTTTATATATGCAAAAGTTACAATTTTAGAAAAGTTTTATATATCTAGCTAGGAAGGGAAGAAGAAGAAAAAGAAGGATAGGAAAGAAGAAAATATGAAGAGGAAAGAAAGAAGAAGAGGAGGGGAAGAAGACGAGATATAAATAAGAAGAGGAAAAAAGAAGAAAAAGAAGAGGAGAAGAAGAAAGGAATAGAGAAGAAGAAGAAAAAATAGAATATATTCTATTTTTTCTTCTTCTCCTCTATTCCTTTCTTCTTCTCCTCTTTTTTCTTCTTCTTTTTTTTCTTCTTTTTTTTTCTTCAATCCTCTCCTCTATTCCTTTCTTCTTCTCTCCTCTTTTTATTTCTTCTTCGTTTTCTTATGTTTTATCGGGTCTGTCGTCGTCGATATATACCCCTCCCGATAACTTCAACACGAGGGGGGATAACTTCAACACGAGGGGGGTCAATATACCCCCTCCCCGATAACATTATTTTCCCGTGTATATATGTCGTCGTTGTCGATATAACCCCCTCCTGATAACTTCAACACGTGGGGGGGGGGTCCATATACCCCCTCCCCGATAACATTATTTTCCCGTGTATGTATGTTGTCGTTGTCGATATTACCCCCTCCCGATAACTTCAACACGAGGGGGGTCGATATACCCCCTCCTCGATAACATTATTTTCCCGTGTATGTATGTCGTCGTTGTCGATATAAAACCCCCTCCCGATAACTTCAACACGTGGGGGGGTTGATATATACCCCCTCCCCGATAACATTATTTTCCTGTGTATGTATGTCATCGTTGTCGATATATATAACTCCCTCCCAGATAACTTCGACATGATGGACGGTCAATATGTATACCCCCTCTCGACCGTGATAACTTATACCACGGGAGCACCCGGCCCCGGCCCTATGCTCGACCAAAACTCTCGAGGACACCCAAACCCTAGAAAAAAACGATGTCGGTCTCCTACCCCCTCCCGCCGCGCCCCTACCCTTGAAGCGTTGCCTAGGCCACCCCAAACCCGGAATAAGCTAGGTCTACGTTTGCACTAATATATCCACCTGCTGTCATGTTTGTGTAATAATTGCCATGTTGTAATATTTGCAGAAACAATGGAGCACGGACGAGATGAGCAAGCAGAAGAAGTGTTGGGGGACATAATCTTAGCCGGAGGTGATATCTTGTCGTATCTTAACGACAATGATGGTCTGGAAGAACAGGGTGAAGAAGCAGGCTGCGGTGATCGAAGAGTGGAGGAGGAAAGACATGATTATGATGGCTCCGGTGACCCAATGGTGGTGCAAGAAGGAGTCCGTGGTGACGGCTCCGGTAACCGAACAGAGTCCGGCCAGGTAAATATATTAGTTAAGCCTGTGCTGACTAGCTAATTGATGCATTCATTGTTTTGGTATGTACACATATTAATTAACACTCGTCTTTCTTCTTTTTTCTAGCCCTCCAGATCGAGCACAACTGCGGTAAAGAGACGAGGCCCGAAGAGAAAGTTGCGCTCGGATGAAAGGTTTGAGATCACAGCAATCGCGCGCGACGGCCAACCGATTGAACCCCTCCAGACAAAGGATGCTTTTGCAGCTCAGTGCGGGGTTCTAGTTAGGGACAAGATCCTGATCAGCATCCACCAATGGTATAAGCCTAAGAAGGAAGACCCTGAGGTGTCTTATGTCAATGATATGCAGAAAGATGATCTTTGGACTGAGCTGAAGGCAAATTTCACCCTACCGCCAGAGGAGGATCCGGAGAAGCCAGTTATAGAGCAATTAATCAAGTCTCATGCTCTTAAGAAGATGGCAGACCTATTCAGGAGGTGGAAGAATGAGCTGAAAACTTTTGTCGACAAAGAAGAGACACCAAAATTCGTCGGCCGGTATGAGAAGATCAGAGATCACTGGCCCGCATTTGTGGCCCACAAGACATCGGAAAAGAGTAAGAAGATGTCAGCGACAAACAAGAAGAATGCTGCGAAGAAGAAGCTTCACCATCGCACGGGGTCAGGTGGCTACCTCAAAGCCCGGCCTAAGTGGGCCAAGTCTGAGAGGGATCTGCTTGATAAAGGGATCGAACCAGAGACAATGAACTGGCCAGACCGTTGCCGGACTTGGTTCTTCGGGGCTGGCGGAACCGTGGACCCTGTATCAGGGAGGTGTCGTTGGATGGACGAGCAACTTGCAATACCCGTCATGAAGCTTAAGCACTATATCGATGCAGCGCAGCAAGGGACGTTCGTTCCAGACAGAGAGAACGACGAGCTCACAATGGCCCTCGGGAATCCTGAGCACCCTGGACGGACACGAGGCACGCCAGGCTCCGTTCCGTGGAAGGCTGGTTTTCCGGACGCGGGCGGTTACAAAACCCAGGAGAGGAGGAAAAAAGTGGAGCAGATCCAAATTCAGCGTCTGCACGAAAGGGTTCAAGTGCTAGAGGAACGAGACGGCAATAGAGATGCCGAAACTGCCCCCAAAGCTACACCGCCATCTCAGCGTAGAAGCAGCGTGGCTTCCACCGAGTTGCCTCAGCTGGAGCATGCGGCTACTCCTAGCTACCCCGTGGATGCTATCACGGAGCCTCAACATTGCCACCTTATGGCGGAATGGCAGAACTTGAAAGTCAAGGCGGCTGTTGGCTCTGTTTTACCTACTGAACCCGGCGCAACCTACCACTGCCGGCCGATTCCAGAAGGATATGCTAGGGTGATGGTGGATGAAATAACGGAGGGATTTGAGGACCTCCAGCTTGACCACCCTACTGGTGAAGGGGAGACTCGGCTGGGTTTAGCTCTGAAGACTCCATGCCTATGGCGGAAGGAGCTCATCAAGCTTCCGAACTGGACGGCTCCGGCGAGTAAGGGCACTCCGCCTCCTCCTCCGCCTCCTCCTCCGGCGAGTGATCAGGGCACTCAGCCTCCTTCTCCGGCGCGTGGCGGCACTCCGCCTCCTTCTCCGCCAGCGCCGGTGCGCCAGAGCAGCCAGCCTCCTCCTTCTCCACCTCGTCAGCAAGGGCGGAAGAGACCCGCCGCCGCTGCGGCTGCTCCAGCGCGTCGTAGTCCTTCTCCTCCGCCTCGTAAGCAAGGAAAGAAGACAGCCGCAGCCGCTCCGTCTGCTCTGCCGGCGTCTAGCAGTACAGCTGCCAGAGGCGGGAGGCAATACAGATTCGGTCCTTCTCTGAAGACTCCAGAGAAGTTACCATATGAGAGGACCGAGGAGGAGAACGCGAAGATCGTGCGAGCCGAATTGAAGAACTTCTTTGAAGGGGTCAAAGCAAAGAAACATCCACCTCCGGAGGAGAAGGTAGATCCGGTGAAAGCAAAGCGCACTCTGGCTATCCTGACAAAACCACCAAAGTCTCCGCCAAGAGGCAACTATGAGCACGTTCTTGGAAAGGCATATGCCGAAGCGGAGCGGTCGGGAAGTACTATCAGTGATAAAAGAATGAAAGAACGACGAGCTGGGAAAAAAATTGCCCGGCTCGGCGAACAAGCGAACCAATCGTGCCCCCCGCTCAAGGTGTCAAAAGACATCGTCGCTAATGATCCGGGTATGGTGCCCGGTTATAGCAATCTTGGAGATTACCTGCCCGACGATGTACATTATGAAATCATGGAGGTGGACGAACACAAATACCATTACGGGAAGCCTTTCGTCAAAGATGTCAGATCTCTAAGCACGATGATGCGAAGACTACATGATTGGTACATGAAAACCTGCAGAGAGTCTGATGGGATGAGTACTTTGACACTGAGAGTTAAACCGGAGCATGACCTCGTTGGAATTGAACTGCTGAATGTTCCATTTGAGGATTTCTTCCAGTTTTACAATCTAAAGTCCCTCGATAAAACAACGATCACTTGCTACTGTCTGTAAGTAGTACTACTTCTGTCATTAAGTCTCTCTATATAGGTCAGCTCTTTCATTGCATGTATTTATACTTATCCTCACTATATTATGCAGATTGAGGATCGCCGAATTGAAGAAAAGACAAATCGGTGATATTGGGTTCATTAACACAAATCTCATAGATGCATATACGGTTGAAAAACATCCCAAAGAAGCCGAGGCCAACTTGCTACAATCGTTGGTATTAAATCAAAACAAAGATATAATACTCTTTCCTTACAACTTCAAGTGAGTGTTACTGTCTTCTGCATATTCGGTTTCCCTTATTAGTCCAGGTTATGGTAATGTAATTGATGACTTATGCATGCATGTGCAGCTTCCACTATATTCTCCTAGAGATTAAGCTTGAGCCGGGAGTAGTAACCGTCTTAGACTCGAGACGAAAAGGTCCCCAGTGTTGGGAATCGTAGCATAATTTTAAAATTTTCCTACGCTCACCAAGATGCATCTATGGAGTATACTAGCAACGAGGGGAAGGGAGTGCATCTACATACCCTTGTAGATCGCGAGCGGAAGCGTTCCAATGAACGTGGATGACGGAGTCGTACTCGCTGTGATCCAAATCACCGATGTCCGAGTGCCGAACGGACGGCACCTCCGCGTTCAACACACGTACGATGCAGCGACGTCTCCTCCTTCTTGATCCAGCAAGGGGGAAGGAGAGGTTGATGGAGATCCAGCAGCACGACGGCGTGGTGGTGGATGTAGCGGGTCTCCGGCAGGGCTGCGCCGAGCTTCTGCGAGAGAGAGAGAGGTGTTGCAGGGGAGGAGGGAGGCGCCCAAGGCTGTTGGTTGCTGCCCTCCCTCCCCCCTTTATATAGGCCCCTTGGGGGGGCGCCGGCCCTGGGAGATGGGATCTTCAAGGGGGGGGCGGCGGCCAAGGGGGGAAGGGGTTGCCTTGCCCCCCAAGGCAAGGGGGAAGCCCCCCCCCCCACCCTAGGGTTCCCAACCCTAGGCGCATGGGGGGAGGCCCATGGGGGGCGCCCAGCCCACTAGGGGCTGGTTCCCTTCCACTTTCAGCCCATGGGGCCCTCCGGGATAGGTGGCCCCACCCGGTGGACCCCCGGGACCCTTCCGGTGATCCCGGTACAATACCGGTAACCCCCGAAACTTTCCCGGTGGCCGAAACTTGACTTCCTATATATAATTCTTCACCTCCGGACCATTCCGGAACCTCTCGTGACGTCCGGGATCTCATCCGGGACTACGAACAACTTTCGGGTTTCCACATACATATATCTCTACAACCCTAGCGTCACCGAACCTTAAGTGTGTAGACCCTATGGGTTCGGGAGACATGCAGACATGACCGAGACACCTCTCCGGTCAATAACCAACAGCGGGATCTGGATACCCATGTTGGCTCCCACATGTTCCATGATGATCTCATCGGATGAACCACGGTGTCGAGGATTCAATCAATCCCGTATGCAATTCCCTTTGTCAATCGGTATGTTACTTGCCCGAGATTCGATCGTCGGTATCCCAATACCTTGTTCAATCTCGTTACCGGCAAGTCTCTTTACTCGTACCGTAATGCATGATCCCGTGACTAACGCCTTAGTCACATTGAGCTCATTATGATGATGCATTACCGAGTGGGCCCAGAGATACCTCTCCGTCACACGGAGTGACAAATCCCAGTCTCGATCCGTGCCAACCCAACAGACACTTTCAGAGATACCCGTAGTGCACCTTTATAGTCACCCAGTTACGTTGTGACGTTTGGCACACCCAAAGCACTCCTACGGTATCCGGGAGTTGCACGATCTCGTGGTCTAAGGAAAAGATACTTGACATTGGAAAAGCTCTAGCAAACGAAACTACACGATCTTTTATGCTATGCTTAGGATTGGGCTTGTCCATCACATCATTCTCCTAATGATGTGATCCCGTTATCAATGACATCCAATGTCCATAGTCAGGAAACCATGACTATCTGTTGATCAACGAGCTAGTCAACTAGAGGCATACTAGGGACACGTTGTGGTCTATGTATTCACACATGTATTATGATTTCCGGACAATACAATTATAGCATGAATAATAGACAATTACCATGAACAAAGAAATATAATAATAACCATTTATTATTGCCTCTAGGGGATATTTCCAACAGTCTCCCACTTGCACTAGAGTCAATAATCTAGTTACATTGTGATGAATCGAACACCCATTGCGTCCTGGTGTTGATCATGTTTTTCCCTAGGGAGAGGTTTAGTCAACGGATCTGCTACATTCAGGTCTGTATGTACTTTACAAATATCTATGTCTCCATTTTGAACACTTTCACGAATGGAGTTGAAGCAACGCTTGATATGCCTGGTCTTCCTGTGAAACCTGGGCTCCTTCACAAGGGCAATAGCTCCAGTGTTGTCACAGAAGAGATTCATCGGGCCCGACGCATTGGGAATCACCCCTAGGTCGGTAATGAACTCCTTCATCCAGACTGCTTCCTGTGCTGCCTCCGAGGCTGCCATGTACTCCGCTTCACATGTAGATCCCGCCACGACGCTTTGCTTGCAACTGCACCAGCTTACTGCTCCTCCATTCAAAATATACACGTATCCGGTTTGTGACTTTGAGTCATCCAGATCTGTGTCGAAGCTAGCATCGACGTAACCCTTTACGACGAGCTCTTCGTCACCTCCATAAACGAGAAACATATCCTTAGTCCTCTTCAGGTACTTCAGGATATTCTTGACCGCTGTCCAGTGTTCCATGCCGGGATTACTTTGGTACCTTCCTACCAAACTTACGGCAAGGTTTACATCAGGTCTGGTACACAGCATGGCATACATAATAGACCCTATGGCCGAGGCATAGGGGATGACACTCATCTTTTCTATATCTTCTGCCGTGGTTGGGCATTGAGCCGTGCTCAATTGCACACCTTGCAACACAGGCAAGAACCCCTTCTTGGACTGATCCATACTGAACTTCTTCAATATCTTGTCAAGGTATGTACTCTGTGAAAGACCAATGAGGCGTCTTGATCTATCTCTATAGATCTTGATGCCTAATATATAAGCAGCTTCTCCAAGGTCCTTCATTGAAAAACACTTATTCAAATAGGCCTTTATACTTTCCAAGAATTCTATATCATTTCCCATCAATAGTATGTCATCCACATATAATATGAGAAATGCTACAGAGCTCCCACTCACTTTCTTGTAAACACAGGCTTCTCCATAAGTCTGTGTAAACCCAAACGCTTTGATCATCTCATCAAAGCGAATGTTCCAACTCCGAGATGCTTGCACCAGCCCATAGATTGAGCGCTGGAGCTTGCATACTTTGTTAGCATTCTTAGGATCGACAAAACCTTCCGGCTGCATCATATACAACTCTTCCTTAAGGAAGTCGTTAAGGAATGCCGTTTTGACGTCCATCTGCCATATCTCATAATCATAGTATGCGGCAATTGCTAACATGATTCGGACGGACTTCAGCTTCGCTACGGGTGAGAAAGTCTCATCGTAGTCAACCCCTTGAACTTGTCGATAACCCTTAGCGACAAGTCCAGCTTTGTAGATGGTCACATTACCATCTGCGCCCGTCTTCTTCTTAAAGATCCATTTGTTTTCTATGGCTCGCCGCTCATCGGGCAAGTCAGTCAAAGTCCATACTTTGTTTTCATACATGGATTCTATCTCGGATTTCATGGCTTCTACCCATTTGTCGGAATCCGGGCCCGCCATCGCTTCTTCATAGTTCGAAGGTTCACCGTTGTCCAACAACATGATTTCCAGGACAGGGTTGCCGTACCACTCTGGTGCGGAACGTGTCCTTGTGGACCTACGAAGTTTAGTAACTTGATCTGAAGCTTAATGATCATCATCATTAACTTCCTCCCCAGTCGGTGTAGGCACCACAGGAATATTTTCCCGCGCTGCGCTACTTTCCGGTTCGGAAGGGGTGACTATCACCTCATCAAGTTCCACTTTCCTCCCACTCAATTCTTTCGAGAGAAACTCCTTCTCCAGAAAGGACCCGTTCTTGGCAACGAAGATCTTGCCTTCGGATCTGAGGTAGAAGGTATACCCAATGGTTTCCTTAGGGTATCCTATGAAGACGCATTTTTCCGATTTGGGTTCGAGCTTTTCAGGTTGAAGTTTCTTGATATAAGCATCGCATCCCCAAACTTTTAGAAACGACAGCTTAGGTTTCTTCCCAAACCATAATTCATACGGTGTCGTCTCAACGGATTTCGACGGAGCCCTATTTAAAGTGAATGCAGCAGTCTCTAAAGCATAGCCCCAAAATGAGAGCGGTAAATCGGTAAGAGACATCATAGATCGCACCATATCCAATAGAGTGCGATTACGACGTTCAGACACACCATTTCTCTGAGGTGTTCCAGGCGGCGTGAGTTGTGAAACTATTCCACATTTTCTTAAGTGTGTACCAAATTCATGACTTAAATATTCTTCACCACGATCTGATCGTAAGAATTTTATTTTCCTGTCACGTTGATTCTCAACTTCACTCTGAAATTCCTTGAACTTTTCAAAGGTTTCAGACTTGTGTTTCATTAGGTAGACATACCCATATCTACTTAAATCATCAGTGAAAGTGAGAACATAACGATATCCTCCGCGAGCCTCAACACTCATTGGACCACACACATCGGTATGTATGATTTCCAATAAGTTGGTTGCTCGCTCCATTGTTCCGGAGAACGGAGTCTTGGTCATCTTACCCATGAGGCATGGTTCGCACGTGTCAAATGATTCGTAATCAAGAGACTCCAAAAGTACATCTGCATGGAGCTTCTTCATGCGCTTGACACCAATGTGACCAAGGCGGCAGTGCCACAAGTATGTGGGACTATCGTTATCAACTTTACATCATTTGGTATTCACACTATGAACATGTGTAACATCACGTTCGAGATTCATCAAAAATAAACCATTGACCAGCGGGGCATGACCATAAAACATATCTCTCAAATAAATAGAACAACCATTATTCTCGGATTTAAATGAGTAGCCATCTCGAATTAAACGAGATCCAGATACAATGTTCATGCTCAAAGCTGGCACTAAATAATAATTATTGAGGTTTAAAACTAATCCCGTGGGTAGATGCAGAGGTAGCGTGCCGACGGCGATCACATCGACCTTGGAACCATTCCCGACGCGCATCGTCACCCCGTCCTTCGCCAGTCTCCGTTTATTCCGTAGTTCCTGTTTTGAGTTACAAATATGAGCAACCGCACCGGTATCAAATACCCAGGAGCTACTACGAGTACTGGTAAGGTACACATCAATAACTTGTATATCACATATACCTTTGGTGTTGCCGGCCTTCTTCTTGTCCGCTAAGTATTTGGGGCAGTTCCGCTTCCAGTGACCACTTCCCTTGCAATAAAAGCACTCAGTCTCGGGCTTGGGTCCATTCTTTGACTTCTTCCTAGTAACTGGTTTACCGGGCGCGGCAACTCCCTTGCCGTCCTTCTTGAAGTTCTTCTTACCCTTGCCCTTCTTGAACTTAGTGGTTTTATTCACCATCAACACTTGATGTTCTTTTCTGATCTCCCCTTCCGCTGATTTCAGCATTGAATATACCTCAGGAATGGTCTTTTCCATCCCCTGCATATTGTAGTTCATCACAAAGCTCTTGTAGCTTGGTGGAAGCGACTGGAGGATTCTGTCAATGACCGCGTCATCCGGGAGATTAACTCCCAGCTGAGACAAGCAGTTGTGCAACCCAGACATTCTGAGTATGTGCTCACTAAAAGAATTGTTCTCCTCCATTTTACAGCTGAAGAACTTGTCGGAGACATCATATCTCTCGACCCGGGCATGAGCTTGGAAAACTAGTTTCAGCTCCTCGAACATCTCGTATGCTCCATGTTTCTCAAAACGCTTTTGGAGACCCGGTTCTAGGCTGTAAATCATGCCGCACTGAACGAGGGAGTAATCATCAGCACGTGATTGCCAAGTGTTCATAATGTCTTGGTTCTCAGGGATTGGTGCATCACCTAGTGGTGCTTCTAAGACATAATCTTTGTTGGCTACTATGAGGATGAGCCTCAGGTTCCGGACCCAGTCCGTATAGTTGCTGCCATCATCTTTCAGCTTGGTTTTCTCTAGGAACGCGTTGAAATTGAGGACAACGTTGGCCATTTGATCTACAATACATAGTGTAAAGATTTTAGACTAAGTTCATGATAATTAAGTTCATCTAATCAAATTATTTAATGAACTCCCACTCAGATAGGCATCCCTCTCGTCATCTAAGTGAAACATGATCCGAGTTTAACTAGACCGTGTCCGATCATCACGTGAGACGAACTAGTCAAGATCGGTGAACATCTCCATGTTGATCGTATCTTCTATACGACTCATGCTCGACCTTTCGGTCCTCCGTGTTCCGAGGCCATGTCTGTACATGCTAGGCTCATCAAGTCAACCTAAGTGTATTGCGTGTGTTCCGAGGCCATGTCTGTACATGCTAGGCTCGTCAACACCCGTTGTATTCGAACGTTAGAATCTATCACACCCGATCATCATGTGGTGCTTCGAAACAACGAACCTTCGCAACGGTGCATACTTAGGGTGAACACTTTCTTGAAATTATTATAAGGGATCATCTTACTTACTACCGTCGTTCTAAGCAAATAAGATGCAAAAACATGATAAACATCACATGCAATCAAATAGTGACATGATATGGCCAATATCATTATGCTCCTTTGATCTCCATCTTCGGGGCACCATGATCATCTTCGTCACCGGCATGACACCATGATCTCCATCATCATGATCTCCATCATTGTGTCTTCATGAAGTCGTCACGCCAACGATTACTTCTACTTCTATGGCTAACACGTTTAGCAACAAAGTAAAGTAAATTACATGGCGTTATTCAATGACACGCAGGTCATGCAAAATAATAAAGACAACTCCTATGGCTCCTGCCGGTTGTCATACTCATCGACATGCAAGTCGTGATTCCTATTACAAGAATATGATCAATCTCATACATCACATATATCATTCATCACATCTTCTGGCCATATCACATCACATAGCACTTGCTGCAAAAACAAGTTAGACGTCCTCTAATTGTTGTTGCAAGTTTTACGTGGTTTGTAGGTTTCTAGCAAGAACGTTTTCTTACCTACGTATGACCACAACGTGATTTGCCAATTTCTATTTACCCTTCATAAGGACCCTTTTCATCGAATCCGTTCCGACTAAAGTAGGAGAGACAGACACCCGCTAGCCACCTTATGCAACTAGTGCATGTCAGTCGGTGGAACCTGTCTCACGTAAGCGTACGTGTAAGGTCGGTCCGGGCCGCTTCATCCTACAATGCCGCCGAAACAAGAAAAGACTAGTAGCGGCAAGAAGAATTGGCAAACTCAACGCCCACAACTGCTTTGTGTTCTACTCGTGCATAGTAACTACGCATAGGCCTGGCTCATGATGCCACTGTTGGAATCGTAGCATAATTTTAAAATTTTCCTACGCTCACCAAGATGCATCTATGGAGTATACTAGCAACGAGGGGAAGGGAGTGCATCTACATACCCTTGTAGATCGCGAGCGGAAGCGTTCCAATGAACGTGGATGACGGAGTCGTACTCGCCGTGATCCAAATCACCGATGACCGAGTGCCGAACGGACGGCATCTCCGCGTTCAACACACGTACGGTGCAGCGACGTCTCCTCCTTGTTGATCCAGCAAGGGGGAAGGAGAGGTTGATGGAGATCCAGCAGCACGACGGCGTGGTGGTGGATGTAGCGGGTCTCCGGCAGGGCTTCGCCGAGCTTCTGCGAGAGAGAGAGAGAGAGAGGTGTTGCAGGGGAGGAGGGAGGCGCCCAAGGCTGTTGGTTTCTGCCTTCCCTCTCCCCCCCCTTTATATAGGCCCCTTGGGGGGGCGCCGGCCCTGGGAGATGGGATCTCCAAGGGGGGTTCGGCGGCCAAGGGGGGAAGGGGTTGCCTTGCCCCCCAAGGCAAGGGGGAAGCCCCCCCACCCTAGGGTTCCCAACCCTAGGCGCATGGGGGGAGGCCCATGGGGGGGCACCCAGCCCACTAGGGGCTGGTTCCCTTCCACTTTCAGCCCATGGGGCCCTCCGGGATAGGTGGCCCCACCCGGTGGACCCCCGGGACCCTTCCGGTGGTTCCGGTATACCGGTAACCCCTGAAACTTTCCCGGTGGCCGAAACATGACTTCCTATATATAATTCTTCACCTCCGGACCATTCCGGGATCTCATCCGGGACTCCGAACAACTTTCGGGTTTCCGCATACATATATCTCTACAACCCTAGCGTCACCGAACCTTAAGTGTGTAGACCCTACGGGTTCGGGAGACATGCAGACATGACCGAGACGCCTCTCTGGTCAATAACCAACAGCGGGATCTGGATACCCATGTTGGCTCCCACATGTTCCATGATGATCTCATCGGATGAACCACGGTGTCGAGGATTCAATCAATCCCGTATGCAATTCCCTTTGTCAATCGGTATGTTACTTGCCCGAGATTCGATCGTCGGTATCCCAATACCTTGTTCAATCTCGTTACCGGCAAGTCTCTTTACTCGTACCGTAATGCATGATCCCGTGACTAACGCCTTAGTCACATTGAGCTCATTATGATGATGCATTACCGAGTGGGCCCAGAGATACCTCTCCGTCACACGGAGTGACAAATCCCAGTCTCGATCCGTGCCAACCCAACAGACACTTTCGGAGATACCCGTAGTGCACCTTTATAGTCACCCAGTTACTTTGTGACGTTTGGCACACCCAAAGCACTCCTACGGTATCCGGGAGTTGCACGATCTCATGGTCTAAGGAAAAGATACTTGACATTGGAAAAGCTCTAGCAAACGAAACTACACGATCTTTTATGCTATGCTTATGATTGGGTCTTGTCCATCACATCATTCTTCTAATGATGTGATCCCGTTATCAATGACATCCAATGTCCATAGTCAGGAAACCATGACTATCTGTTGATCAACGAGCTAGTCAACTAGAGGCTTACTAGGGACATGTTGTGGTCTATGTATTCACACATGTATTACGATTTCCGGACAATACAATTATAGCATGAATAATAGACAATTACCATGAACAAAGAAATATAATAATAACCATTTATTATTGCCTCTAGGGCATATTTCCAACACCCAGGACTATGCGAACATGACTCAAATGCTCCAGAAGTAAGTTAAATCGATCATTATCCACCATATCAGCAACTTTGTTCATTTCCTGATATCAAGTAATTGTTTTCTTTGTCTGGCAGGGTTTGGAGAAAATTCACCTCAAAAGCCCCGGGACTGCCGAACCAGCTGCAATTTAGACACCCGAAAGTAAGTACTATAGTAGCATGTTCCGCACATCTCCTAGTGATTCAAGCGCTAGTTTGATCAATACCATTTAGCATGCTTGCTTATCAGTATGATTGACCTCTATTTCTTGTAAAGTGGTTGTGGCAGCAACCCGGGAATAATTACTGTGGATACTACGTTTGCGAGTCCATCCGCTACCATACCTGTGAGTGGGGCTACACTGAAGAACAATATGAAGTGCGTAAGCAATAATATTCACAATTTTATTTTATTACCATCATTTGTGTTGAGTTTCATTTATTCATATATATATATATATATATATATATATATATATATATGTATTGACCCCCTTCTTCAAATTAGATTTTTCGGAAGCGGGATCAACTCCTAGCAGAAGATCGTATGCGAGGAATTCAAGAGGAATTGGCGGCATTCTTCCTTGACCACGTGATCGCTGAAAACGGAGAATACTATGTGGACCCTGTGTTCCTACAATATAATTAGGAGATTGTATTGTAAGAGATAATTATTGTATATATGTAGCCGGTAGTGTCGGATAGATATACGAGAACTTGTTGTTCGACCAATATCTCGGAGAAGGAGAGGTGGTCGATATCACTTCTCTCTGTATGCATATGTTCATGACGATCTTTTGTTTCCTTCATTTGATTACTAGCTAGCGTGTCTACTCCTCTCCATACGTATATAGTACGTAGCGTCGACCAAGCACGGAGATAAGAGAGGACACTTCTCTCTATTAATTAGCTAGCTAACACAATATATGAAACACCTAAATTAACCCCCAAAACCCCTAAACCACCCCCTTCCAAAAAAACCAAAAACCTCAGCTCCTGCCAGGTGCTGACGCGTGGATGCCTATTGGTCCCGGTTGGTGGCACCAACCGGGACCAAAGGCCCTCCTGCCTGGGCTCCCCGCACCGGCCACGTGGACGGCCTTTAGTCCCGGTTCGTGTAAGAACCGGGACTAAAGGGCTAGGGCATTAGTAACGACCCTTTAGTCCTGGTTCCAGAACCGGGACTAAAGGCCCTTATGAACCGGGGTAAAAGCCCCTTTTCCTACTAGTGGTTATATAAGAGTGTCAAGCAAGTAAGCACCTCTGCCACAAGTCCACCACTGTTCTTTCACACGGCAGCCTCATCGGTGGCGGCGGCCGTCCAATCTATTTATATACAAATTATCTGCTATACGAATAGTGGTTTGGCAAATTCAGCAAAAAGTGTAAAAATTGATGTTTGATTACTGCCTGGCAAGAACATGAAATCTAATGAGATTGAAGATTTGACAACTGATGTTTAGAAGCTAGTTACACGCGTGAACACAACAGGCAATTCAGTCGGGTGGAAACACAACATGCAGACAGGCCAAAATGCTGGGCTGATTGCATCAAATCAGGGTACAGTACAGGGAAGAATATCAAAGTACATGTATATAAATAGCTAGATCTAGCCAAATACATGATCAATTCTTGCTTCTTTCTTCAAAAAATCATCATAGGAATTAGTGATCGATTCTAGCCCGAACCAGATGTATGTCAATTCCAATAAGTAGACAGCAGGAGAGGATGGATAGAAGCGCTCGTAGATATACACACATATAATTCCTCTTGATGAGGTTGGGGATCAAACCAACTAGAAAATTCAGAGATGCCGCGTGACTTACCTAGGGAGTTTTAATGACACCATTTCTGTAGTTCCATTCTGCTGTAGTTCCATTCATGCTTATTAAGTCAATTTTTTTGAAATTACATGCTACGTTCCCAACAGCAGTATACGCCATGACTGAGAAGGATAACAAGCAGTAGATGGAGGTCATGCTCCGTCCTCCGCATCAATGGCCCGGCGGTGCCGTTGTAGATGTGCCTCCACCTCAAGCTGCAGCCGGCGTCTCCTCCCCGCTCTCCCCCGCAACTGCAGCATGCAAATCGGACGTCGCGTCAAGGAGTGGCTCTCGGCGCCACCCCTACGCGTGAAGGATGAGTAGCTCTCATCGTCGCCCTGGCTTATCAAAGTGGAGCGGTTCTCCCCGCCGCCCCACCACATGAAGGAGGAGCGGCACTGCCCCATGTGATCGCCGCGAAGGCGCTCGGTCGCATTCGAAAGCGGCAGCAACTCGTCCTCCCGAAGCGCCCTAACGGCGGAGGAATACTCCAACAAGGAGCGGCATCGGCGGAATAAGCACAATGCAGTGCACCGGTTGGAGTTCGTCAACTCCGATGTCCCACTGCCACACAACGTGGCGGACCCCGAGCGGGCTACGGCCTAGGCCTTGGACTGCTCCAAGATGACGGCAGTGACGAGAAAACACAATCTCCGCCGCCTCGGAAAGGAGATGGCCAAGTACGACCTGGAGTGGTCTCACCGCGAGTCCACTGCGTCCTCCAAGGCTCGCCGCCCTCTCTCGCGCACATGTTGGCGGTGGCTGCGGCTGCACCGCGCACAGCGCACGAGCAAGCGAACAGGATAATCCGCGAGCATCAGGCGGCTGCCGGGAAGCCCTGCAGCGACACCGCACCCTTTCGCTGCCCGAAGCCCAACGACTATGTGTCTATGAATCCAAAAACGGCGACGACGATGATGACAGAGGAACCGCCGGCCAGCCCAACATGGCCTACCAGGTCACCGTTAAGTATAGGATTAGGTTTTAAAAGGTTTATAGTTCACTGGACGAAATATGTTCGATTTTATGTAAAATTTATCATAGTTTGAATGATATTATCAAGTTTGTTTGAGTTTGCTTCAAATTTGATAAATTTCCTTAATTTTTAAATCCAACCAGACATTTGCGGCTATCATTGGATGGGCGGCTCCTGCATCCGTGTCTGCGGACGGATGCATCGGCGTTGGAGATGCCCTCATGAGTAAAGACCTAGAGGGTATTAAGCTCTCACAAAGCTCCGAGACTCTTGGCCGTTCGATCGGATTTCTTCCATCATACTAGCAGTCCGATCTCGGGCTAGGATCATGTGGGATGTTGGATCTTCGGCCAGCCATTCTAGGTCGTCAGATAAAATTTCAATTGCATTCCTTCGTAATATCCATGCCCCCAATGGGGCAATTTCGTCATTGCACGTCCTAGCCTCCCAGGAGATGGGTACCGATAGATGGCCATTCTATTATATACTATCCTCGCATCGGTGGGACATCTCCGGAGGACGCAATGGTTGCTGTCGGTCTTCTTCGTTTCGTCAAGCTGCCGGTGTCGTCATTTGTTTCTCTTTCTTTTCATGTTTTATCTTTTGGGCTTGGTTAGTGCTGCGGCCCAACATGCTTGTTGTATGTGTTTGCTTTATAATATATATACAGCAGGGGAAACCCTTTATGATCTTATTATCCTGGCTTCCCCATCTCCCCTAACCCTAACCCTAGCCCCTCTTCTACGGTGCCGCCCCTACCGTCCCTCTCGGCGCCACCCCTCTACCTCCTCCCCTTCCGTCACACACCTGCCCCTCCTCCTCCTGCCGGTTGCGTTGCTGCTTTCCTGTCGTGCTCGAGCGTCATGGGAGGGAGAGATAGAGAGAGCAGGGCCCGTCAGATAGAGAGAGCGGGTCGCTCCCACCGTCATTGTCGTTGCCTTCTCCGCCTGGAGAGGCCATGGACAGAGGGAGGACGTGTCGTCTGATCTGCACCATCTCCGTGGCCTCCCCTACGTACTGTCTCCTGCTCCTCCTCTGTCCATGCGTCCCTCAAAAAAGAAGCAAGGTGTGTTGTTGCTCCTCCCTACCAATTGCTCCCTACACTGCTTGATGTTGCTATTCCTCTCCTCCCTCCACGGCAACAGATGTGCTGCTGCTGTTGT
This sequence comes from Aegilops tauschii subsp. strangulata, assembly GCF_002575655.3. Taxonomy (NCBI): domain Eukaryota; kingdom Viridiplantae; phylum Streptophyta; class Magnoliopsida; order Poales; family Poaceae; genus Aegilops; species Aegilops tauschii. The sequence continues at coordinate 598,219,082 of NC_053037.3, forward strand.
AGATTGAAATTTGTATGCTGCTGTTGTAGATTGAAATTTGTATGCTGCTGCTGCTGCTGCTGTAAATTTGATTATTTGTAGCCTTGTGTGCCGGCTGCCGCTGCAGCTATAAATTTGATTATGTGTAGCTTTGTATGCCACCGCTGCTGCTGTATGCTTAATGCCTGTGTGATTTGTATGCTGCTGCTGCTGTCGAATATTTGTTTCTAATTTGCGGATTTGTTGCCATCAAAAGTCAAAGATTCTACATCAGATGGTTATGCTTTTCGTTGCTGTTTTTCCTTTGTTCAGTGTGCATAAGACATAAAACAAGATCTCCAGCTAATATTGATATGTGTTCCTTTACCTATCCAATATGTTGGTTCTTTTCTTCTGGTAACTAATCTAACCACATTTTTTTTTTCGAAAAGGGGAAAGTCCCCGGCCTCTGCATCATCATGATGCACACAGCCATCTAATCTAACCACATGTCTGTTTGTTTTGCACTAATCCTACATGTCTGTTTGTTTGGCACTAATCCTATGTATCTAATCTGGCCATTGACTTAATAAGCCGGCCGATAGTTTGGGAATGCAGTTCTGATTCCAGAATTTGGAATTGTACTAATTATTCTGTCTAACCCAGCACCACGGGATTGAACTCGTGAGGCTGTGAGGATCTTGCGATTTACTCTTGTCTTTAAGAGTGATTCCTTCTTATTTTCTCTTTTAATCTTTCTTATTATCATTTTTGTTTCATGGCTGTAGCACATAATGCCAAGTGACTGCAATTCTGAAAGATGGTACGAGGGGATTCTTTGTCATCATCTTATTATTATTGTGATATGTAAGCTGATTCTTGCACTCAAACAATGAAAAGGTTTTTTCTTTCAGTTGTTTGCTCCGGCTCATGAAAACATACTAATTCTTCCTGAATGAGGTAGAAAGTGATTATACTCCGAGATAACATCTTATTCCATGCCCATTTTTGGACCATCTGGGTTTTCTGAACTGTACTGTTTTTTAGCCCATCACATGCATGAATTGCACGGAACAAAAATGAGATTGGTAACCGGTACATTTATTGACCTTTGGCAATACATATGTGTTCAGCCAGTGAGTATAATAGTGAAGTCATGGCATCTGATAATTTTGGTTCTTAGAATTATAATAGATTTGTGGCGGTCTCATTTCAGTTTTCTTCTATTAAAATAAGGCTATGCCTAAATTGAGATTTGGTCATACTTCGTGACCATGGATTTAGCTACTGGTTAAATATTTTTGTATAAGCGTACTGATGATTAAGCAGAGCCCTGCATGGCATAGTTATTTATTTATAGTATTGTTTGTAGAAAAAAGGCACTAATTTGCTTTATTACACTATTTGTTACTTTCTCTTTATTATATCATCTCTCACACCTTTCTACATATTTTTCATTGACGTGTTAAATCTGTCATGATCTTGCACTATATATCTTATTTTAGCGCTAGAGATACTGTATGGAGCTGCTATTCCTCTCAAACTTCATTTCTTCATTATATGTAGTTCCAAGAATCTGGGTTCTACCTCCATCCTCCTCCAGTCTGGATATGGTAGATGCTTATGAATTTCCTTATGTGACTGTAATATGTGTAAATCTATTAAGACGACATGATTAATGCACTGTTCTTAAGTACTTCCCTACCAATAATAAGCTGGCAGTTTCATCTTTTCGTTTAACCTTTGGCCTCTAGGTGTAAACTTGATCAATAAAAACTGTGAGTGTAGTAATATAATTTTAAATTTGTGAGCTTGTGTTTTTACTAGCAAATGATATGTTATTCTTTCCATGTAAATTGCAATCTCTGTAAATCATCATGTACAAATAATACTAAAGTATATAGCAGATTTAACAATATTCATAGGATCTAAAGATGAATTTGTTCTCTTTACGAACTAGTACATAAATATTCCCTAGAAAGAATAAATATATATTCCTCAATCAATTCATGTCTTTCGTACCAAAGGAAACCAAATTACAATGCCTATCCAATGTGAAATGAATGTAGGTATTTCGCAAGTGCCCTCGCAAGGCATTCAGAACTTATATTTCGTCCTTGCATCAAGCTGCTTTGGTTGAAATTTGTATGACACATATCATTTCCACTCAAAATATAATCTGCTGATAATCCGATGGCTCTGTTCATTTTGATACATATATCATTTTTATTTTCTTTTGTGCAGCCAAAACTTATCTTGGATTCTTGGTCCTAAATGGGTGCTCTTTACTTTTGTGTACAAATTAATTATTACTGATTTGTAAATTTTCTTGTCCTTCCGATTTTTTTGTCTCGATTCCTTTTAGTGAAGTGCATGCGGCTTGCACTCTCTGCACCTCATGAGAAAAGCTTGGTGAAAGTACACAGTGAATGGATTTTAGCACAAAAATTTCAGAGCCAATTATCGAGGAGCTAGCCAGTCCAACACAGAAAGAACATTCAGAAACATTGGAAAATGATATTGAAGTATATGATCCAGATACTCGTTAAATGTTCTATGAGCAATTTTGGTTGGCATTTCAGCAGTATATGGATCATAATCTTCAATATCATTTTTCAAAGTTTATGTATGTTCTTCCCGTGCTGGACTTGTTGGCTCCTTGATAATTGGGCTAGAGTTGTTAGTGTGAAAATCCTTTTCCTATGTACTTTCCTTAAGCCACAAATCAGATAGTAGAATTCAGAGTGGGCATGCTACCACTCACTTCATCAAAAGGAATTGGGAAACAGAAGAAAATTCAGAAGAACTAAGAATTTCACAAATCAATAAGTACACAAACATAGGAGGTCCAAGTTAAGACCAAGAATCCGAGATAATTAAGTTTTAGTTGCACAATAAAATGAAACATCGTGTTTATCAAAAATAATAGAACCAACTAATTAGCATTTAGTTGTATTCTGAGTGAAAGTAATATGTGTCTCAAAAATCTCAATCAACATAAGGCAGTTTGGTGCAAGGATCGAATATAAGTTGCGAATGTCTTGCTTAATGCCTACAATCACTTCTCATTGGACAAGGATTGCAATTTGGTTTGTTTTTTGTATAGAAGACCTGCATTGATCGTGGAAAAATATTAAGTTACCTTTTGACGGAATATTTGTCTACTAGTATTATTATCTAAAAGAAGAATAATTATTTTGAGAATATGCAGGTTACTCAATTGACCTTACATTCAACATTGCATCATTCATCGTCCCAATTCATTCTTGTAAAAGATGCACTCCTGTACAAAGATCGACGACACTTTCTTTGGGGCAGAGGGAGTTCCTACTGAAAATGTTAACGCTATATGTACCGCAGAAGTCATATCTAACAAATGTTCATTCCCACCACGCTGATTTCGATGACTCCCCCGATGTGTTGCTTGATCTCCTCGCATTAATTAGAAACAGATTACAGAGCTAAATCATTTTTATTTGGTGGTTGGGAAGGCTGCGGTGTAGGAGCATCTGCTGTTCTTAGAGTCACAACCACTCTTGAAATCCGGAAGAAGTGATCCTGATACGAGAGAGCAGTTTAGAAAAATTATCCATGTATATTGTTTTTAGTGGAAAAATAGAAGAGCCGTGCAGAGGGCAACCACGGAGGCTATTTTTTAAAAATAATAATACAATTTTCACTAATTAGATAAATAATACACAATTCTGAAAAATTTCAGAAATAATACACCGTCGGCTTAGGCGATGACGATTGGACTCTGTCGGTCTCGACGAAGCCGATTAAGCTGATTGACCACTCGGCCTCAGCCTCAGGCATGAGCTTCAGTCAGTTTTAGCGAAACCAATTATTACTAATTGGTTTCAGAGAGAATGGCTCGCCTGAGGGAGGTTGCCCTCCACCATGGCGCCATCGTTCTATCTCAGCCAGAGGTCGAGTCATGGCGGCTTGATCTGTAAGTGCTCTGTCTGTGCCCAACTAGGGTTTGCTTCGGATGCTTTCTGAATTGGACTGGCAAGGATGGAGCGGGGTGCCAAATGTTCCTTGCTCCAAGAGAAAAAATGGTTGCAGCCGCCGGTAACGTGTGGGGAGGGGCAGACTATTAATCCAACATGCCCTGATCGGGCGGGGAGGGAGCTTCAAGGTTTGCCTACGCCCGCCAATAACATGTTCATAAGCAGAGTACAGAAGAGACGTTCGTCTCCAGACTCCTCAGCAGCAAAGCGAATTAATGGGAGAATATCAGGTGCACCCACACCTTATATGCTATGGTGATACAAGCTCCTGTAGCATGAGTTTTCATCTCTAATTAAATCAATCCTTTGTGACCATGTGTTCCCATTAGCAGAGAGGGGCACAAACCTCCGTCCCAAATTCTCATGTGTAATCCACATCTATTGTTTTTTTTACAAAATGAAGTGTTTGGAGCAAAATACAACATTCTGTTACTTTTTCATGCTAAGGTTAGCACGCATAATTTAGGACAAACATCATAAAAAAAATCTTCTTCTTAAGAACAGGTTGATTTCCTGATTACATTCATGGAACCAATGTTTCAATACACAACATCAAGAAACAAAATAAGGATAATGGCACATAACTTATCGCTATTTTCGTAATAATGGACGTGTACTACCGAAAAGGATTGGGACTGTATGCCCCCTTGCATTTCACATCGGATATACCGAAAATCAAATGATTTTTATTGGCAATCTAGGTTCTTTTACACACACAAAAGCACTGTTGTGGAACCACCGGGTACTAACAACACATGGTTGATCTAGTTCCAAGTTGGTAAGACACATCGGAATTACCGCTCAAGTTTTACGCAGAACTACCAGCTGGACATTTATCAGTGTGCCCTGCAGCTTAATAACTGCTTGGTACCATCAGCTAAATTTCTACCGGCACTACTGGACTCTGTAAAAACTGAAGATTGCATCTTTTTACAGGTTTTAATTCGAAACTCTTTCTGGATCTATGTGTGTCTTATGTATGCTTCTTATCTATATAATTTCATGGGTGTTTGCTTTGCTCGGTGTGGTGGGTCAACTCAGTGGCCTGTGTTCATTTCAATTGGTCTTTCTCAGTTGCCTGGTTGCCAGTTCAGTGCTGCTATCAATATGTCAGGATCAAACACCAATGCCACTCATACATGTCTTCTCTTTTTCAGCACTGTTTCCCAATAACTTCCGAGTTCAGAATTCAGAATGAGGCCCAGGCAGATGTTTGTGCACCCACTGAATGAGGGAACGACAGGCCCGGAGAAGGAGGAGCAGCCGACCCACCTTGCTCGATAATTTCAAAGTGCACCAGGAGCCGTGTGATCAGCACGCCGACGACGCAGGACAGCCCCGATGAGCTCACAGCGACCGTCAGGTAGTACATTAGGGTCTTGAAGTATGTCCTGGGTGCTGCCTTGACATGCACCTTTCCAAGTGCTAGTAGAGCGATGCAGACGAGTGAAGCACCAGCGACGGCCATCATCTTGTTCTCCCTGTCATTGCTCTCACGGAATGACAGACCATAGAGGATTGGTGGAAGTAGCCCGAACACGATGTATGAGAGCAGGGCCAGGATCATGTGGAGTCGGGCTTTCGTCCGCCTTCCGAGCTGCAACCAGTAGTGGCCGACGCGCTCGTTGTCCTCATTCACATCTCGAATGTCTCTTAGATCGGCAATCTGTTGTCAACGGGGAAAGGAAGGATATGTTAGTTTTCCGAGTTTTCTGCAGTGATCAGTAAGAACAGTGTGACATTCAGTGAGGAGAGAAGTTTGTTACATTGTGGAAAATGAGAGGAAGCCCTCCCATAAGGTTGGCTATGCCCAAGATGAATATGTCCACTACAGGCAAGTGAAAAACAGAATTTAATTAGATGGAACAATATAAATATCAGTGTCAAAATAGTGCATTCATCATGTGTTTTTTTGTGCAAAGAATTCATCATGTAAATAAGTGAAAGTAAGTAACTGACATGTTTTTGCTCCACTTGATGCTGCTGCTGAAACAACGGAGAGGCTGGTGACTGACTCCACTAAGCCACCATACACTATGGCTTTCGGTATATCCCAGTCATCACTCTGTTGGGGGCTAGGAGCAGCCGGATTCACATCTTGAGGGACTGACACTGCTACATGAGGTTGATCTGCTGCTTGAGGTATCGGCGAGGTTGGTAAATCACCCCTCACGATAGTGGTCACATTCGGGCAATCGACCTTGAGTTCTGTTATGCGACTTACATGGGTGGTAAATGAGCCATTCTCGAAGGTTGTCGTTGTAGTTCCATGAACATCTGAGCAAGTATAATTACTGCTATCAGGCTGCAGCTCTGAATAACAGTAGTCCATGCATACTGAGCACTTTATTAGGCCTACCCCCATGTCCAAGTAGGTGGTGAGTTGCATCCATGATAACTCCATCGGCAGGCTTCAGGGGAGGCGTGTCACCTGTCATCCCTTCCATTACTTCTGCGTGAAAGATTCCTGCATGCGAATGTTTCTGTTGTCTGTTACTCTAGTGCACTACATTGACATAGTGATCCTAAAGAAACTGTGATGATGCAATTAATATGGACACGTAAAGCTTCGTGATCTAATGCCTGCTTGTTCTTTCATGAAAAAAAATGTAAGTTGGTAGCTTTGTAGCTAGCTCTTTTTCTCTCTTGTATCTCATAACTTTGTATGCACAGTTTGGTTTTAATTTATTGGTTCAGGCCGGCGTAAGCCTGATGTAGTACCGTCAAAGAAATGTAGGTTGGTATAATGGTATGCTTGATGGAACTCTGCTAACCCCCTTTGGCATACTTTGCATTTCTATTCAAATATATAGCCATTGCAGCCTATTTTTGAAAAAGGGAACATCTCCAAGTCCATTAGAAAAACAATGGTGCGCGCGATGTACCTGTAGCAGACGATGAGTGAGTTGTTGCTGCTGCTGATGTGGTTGTAGAGGTTGTGGTAGCTGTTGCCGATGTGGTTGTAGTTGTGGTGGTTGTCGTGTTCTGATCTGCCGGCGATGATTCGGTTATCGAGTGCTCTGGTTTTACAACTGTGCCATGACTATGATGAGCATATGTGCGAGATTCAATTTTAGTGGTTGTATCGTTGGAGTTCTGCATCTCGGACTGCACTTGATCTGGAATGTAGTAATAAATTGCTCAGCTGATGTAACAAAGCATCAATTGCAGATAAATTGGTCAGGAGAACATAAGTAACACACCTGCAGCAGCTTGGTTCTCCGAATATGATTCAACTGCCAAATGCTCTGGTTTTAATAAGCCTCGATGATCTACGGTACGATTTCCGCACGGACTAGCCAAGCGGTACGTCCAATCGCAGTGCCGGCACTTCCATAGTCCTTCAGTAAAGCAACAGAATGCAAGCTTTACTACATTATCAAACGACCAGAAAGCTAACCCTTAAGTAAAGCAATGGAATGCTAATTTTAAGAGAGGGTTGGTGGCTAATCTCTTTTTTTAAAAAGAAGGATAACCACCGTCCAATGCATCAGGACGATGGATACAGTCATATATTATTAATAGTGCAAAACTCAGCAGCCGAACACCATCTACCCGGAAATAAAATGGAAAACAAACCCTGAGGCCTTATACCTCACGGCATTACCTCCCCAGATAGCGACTAATCCCTATGATACAAGACACGACATAAACGAAAAAAATACACCATTCCTAGACTACGCGTTCAAGAAGGGATCGCCGCACGTGCGCCAATGATGGCGAGTCCACCACAAGGTTGAACTCCGGATTCTCATCACCAAAGCCAAGCTTCAATCCACCACCTTCAGCAAAGACACGACACAGGCGCGCGGCGACATAGTCTGATCAAAGATCTTGTGCTTCCACCGGAGTGCATAAACTCGTTGTTGAAGTCGTCTGTACTATCCGCCCTTATCCGTCTACCGACACCTCGATAGCCAGATACCTCTGAAGGAGAAAACGGAAGACAAAGACGTCCCATACCGTCTGCCTCCCGCTACCGTCGCACCATCTTCGATCCGACAGCAACAGGCTAAACATGACACCTCTGCCAGAGCCACCATGCATCACCTGCCGGTAGCAGGCATGCTTGGAGTCTCCATATAAGACGTCGTGCGTAGAATCCGTCGGTAGCACATCCACCGGTGGCCTCACCTGCCGGCGGCAGGCACCGCCCGACAACTTCGAAAGAGGCAAATGTGTCACCTGCCGAGCCGCATCGAACCCAATCTATTGATGGACAGGATGTCCCATACCGCCACCAGCCTAAGATGGCTGTCACCACCTCGAGACCCTAACTTCGAATCGCGCACATGATCCCGGAGTCGGCCGCCGTTGAAGAAGAGAAGCCGCCGCACCGATTCCGGGCTCTACAGGGAGAACCCACCGTCATGCCAGCCGTTATTGTCGCCCGTACAACAGCAACCGTCGCCGCGATCCCGCATCAAGCATCGTCGACGCCGGAGGAAGCTCCGGCCGCCACGTGCGTCCTGCGACGTCCCCGAGTGCGGGATCCCAAGATCCACCGGCGCCGCCGCAAGGACCCACCATCTGGCTCGTCATCCCCGGCAAAGGGGATGCCGCCACCGCCATGTTCGGATCCGGGCCGGAATCGCCTCCGCCAGGAGCGGATCCGGGCCGGACGCCGCCGCCGCCACCGGCCACGTCCAGACCCATCTCCATCTTCTGGCCATCTCTCCCCACACCACCACAAACGCCTCCAGCACGAGCTACCGCGCCGCCATGGATCGAGGAAGAGGCCGCACCTCCACGGATCTGGCGCCCTCGCCGCCATGCAGCCCGGGAAGGAGCAGCCGTCCGCCGCTGCCGTCAAACGCACGGGCTCTGCCCGGCGCTGTACCTCGGCGGTGGCGGAGGGGAAGGACAGATGGGATCGCGACGGTTGGGGTGCTAGGGTTGGCCCCCCGATTGCGCTGCAGGGGCGAGCGACGAGGGGGTACGGAGAGGGAAATATCCCATGAAAGAAAGCAAAGCAAAGCTTTCTAGTTCTATTTCATAACTCAGTGATAACTTGTAAAAAAGACTTTGCGGATCCAGGGAGCTTCTGAATCGCCGTCTGACATCTGCTATGGAAGGCCACATATTTGAGTGGTCAGCAAAAGGTTTCCAATGATTCTGAGTGCGGCATAGATTAGATTTAGATGAGAGGGATGTCGGCACCTATCACTTTCACTGAGATTTTGTCCTTTTTAGTATGTGTTTCCCGTGTCCTTTTTTGTTTGGTTTCTGAATAATATCTCCAGAATACTGAATGCAATAATCACAAGGTAAAACTGAGGGAGCAGAGACAGCAGCAGCAAATTAAATTTGCTCACATTTTTCACCATCCAGCTAGAGCTCTTGCACAACAGATATGGATTACTTTTGGCTAATTAAATCTCATTCTTTTCTTCTTATATTCTTCCTCCCGTGAGAAATTAATTAATTATGCAGGAGCATATGGGTAAGAATCAGAGGTGTGACCTTTGGCTGCATCGAAGAAGATACTCTTGTGCCGCTGCCGCTCCTCTTTCGCAACCTTGGGTTCTTCAGGAGCCTCCTCCTCCTCCTTCTCCTCCTCTGCTTGAGGAGGCTTGAGCAAAGAAACAAAGATAGAATTGCAGGTATGCCAGATAAACTGAAGTTAATCACAACTGTCCTAAATTTCGTTATTGCCATACTGGTCGGTCTCAGCACTAACCTTTGTTCGGTGAACCGTTTTACGATCCTTTTTCTCAACCAACGATTCGAGATTCTGCTCGATTTGGTGGCGATAGCCTCGATGATCTACGGTACCATTTTCGCATGGACTAGTCAGGCGGTACGTCCAATCGCAGTGCCAGCACTTCCATAACCCTTAAGTGAAGCAATAGAAAGCTAACCTTTCAGTAAAGCAATAGAAAATTAGCTTTACTATATTATAAAACGACCACAAATCTAACGCTTCAATGATAACTTTTAAGAAAGACTTCGCGGACTTGGGGAGCTTCCGAGTCACCGTCATCATCTGCCATGGAACGCTACATATGATTAATTTGAGTGGTCAGCAAAAGGTTTCCAATGATTCAGAGTGAGGCCTAGATTAGATGAGAGGGATGTTGGCATATATCACTGTCGCTGAGATTTTGTCCTTTTTAGCATGCGTTTCGCGTGTCCTTTTTTGTCTGGTTTCTGACTAAGATCTCCAGTGCAATAATCACTGCATCCTGTTGATCCCTCCCAGGTAAATAAAACTGATTAGGGAGCAGAGACAGCAGCAGTAAATAAAATTCTCTACATTTTTCACCATCCAAACACTGCCTAGAGCTCTTACAAGATGACAAAGTTAGTTTTGCACAGCACATATGGACTATGTTTTGGAGAATTATTGCTTTCCAGAAATGCACAGCACATATAGAAAGATCTTCTCTCTAGTCTAGGTCCTGCTCTGCTCTGCTCTGCCTCGCCCCCAAGGGGGGAGCTGGGGTTTTTATACTAGTGGCGTAGGCGTAACGTCAATCTCCATGCTAGCAGCCCTGCCCGTGTGTGGTGTGGGGAAGAAGAGAAGGGATTAATCTTTTTTTTTGTGATGAAAAAGGAGTTTTATTCCAAATTGATAGAGTTACAGTCGAGAGGCAAAAGATCCTCGATACATCCAGTTCAGACAGGTGTTAGTTGATGAGAGATGGACCGCCTAGATGCATTTGGTTCGGAGACCGATAGACGTTCAACCCTCCGATCAACCGGATGCGTCACAATGGAAGTTAAATAAAAATGGGATTTTTACGGTGAAATCTTTCTATACGGATTTGATTAATTCTGGCCCACTCTCAAGGTCATTGCACATTTGGAAGATCAAGGTTCCTTTGCGTATTAAATTTTTTATGTGGTTTGTCCACAAGCAAGTGATACTCACAAAGGACAACTTAATTAAAAGGTGATGGGTAGGAAGTTCACGATGTTGTTTTTGTGATCATGATGAAACAATACAACACTTATTTCTTGATTGCCCACTTTCCAAGTTACTTTAGAGAACGATTCATATAGGCTTCAACATTAACCCTCCAGCTGATATTGCGTCATTGTTTGGGACGTGGTTAGCTGGGGTTGAGCAGATTACTGCGGCCCGTATTCGGATTGGAATATGTGCATTATTATGGGCTATATGGAACTGCAGGAATGATATGATTTTTAACAGATAACATACTTTAACTTTCTTGCAGGTCATCTTCAGGGCTACAGTTTGGATCCGTACATGGTCCTTCCTCACTCCTATGGACTCCAGGGAGCGTTTGGTTACTGGGTGCAACCAATGGGAGATGGTAGCTCGGGCTATATTCAACCGGTTCGGATGGCGCTCGCATAATAGGATAGGAGTCTAGGGAGCTTATCCTTCTTATTACCGTATCGGTTGCCTTTGTCAGCATGTAATTTCCTTTTTTTTGCACTTTATTCTGCTCTGTTTGCAAGCTGTAAGACCTTTTCGACGATACTTTCCGGATTTTTAATAATATGGCTACATGCATCTTCATAATGCAGAGGCCGGGGGCATGCCTCCATTTCCAAAAAAAAACATGGTGGTCCTAGATGCATCCAAACAGCCGTGGTACACTCTACGCGACTATAATTTGCCAAGCGGTCAGCAACTCTATTCTGATCCCTATTTAATTTTTGGGGAATAAACTCCCTATTCCTCATCAATGCCTTAATTTCAGCTACGAGATGTCCATAGGCAGAACGAATCAACCCATCTCCTATCAAACTTGATAACGTCACACTAGAATCAGATTGAACAATCACCGGACAATTGGAATGTTGTATAGCAAGTGTCATCCCTTGCATAAGCGCATGTATCTCCACTTCCAATGCATCATTGCAATTGAAAATATACCGGTATGCTGCAAAAATAACTGATCTATCATGTCGCCGGAGAATAGTCCCTGCGGCTGCGGCGCCAGAATCAACTGAAAAAGATCCATCAACAGATAGAGCAACGGAGTCTGTAGTAGGAGGTGGCCAAGGCTTAGGAGCGGGATTAATTCTCACTTCGGGCAAAGCCCAATCAGCAACCAGCATTTTCCCTTTGAGTATTTCCTCAGTGCTCAACTTCTTGGCATCACAAATAGAATTCATATAGCTCACTAAAAAGTCAACAGTAATATCCACTGGGGGAACCTCTTTATCATTTTATCATGAGTAAGATCATTACGTAATTGCCATATACGCCAAATGAGCATTAGTACTCGATCCCTCTCCGCCTCGTTGCAGTTAAGCAATAAATTAAGCAACCATTCCTGCCCACTGTTAACAAAGAGATGATCGTGGGGGAGAGACCAAACACGCCTCATGCTCTCCCAAACACTACGTGCATGGCTGCATGCAACTAGTGCATGGTAGCTGTCCTCATCGGTTATACCACAGAGTGGACAAGTTCCACGCCGCGTCAAGTGCCTATATTGCATGCAAGTTGTAGTCGCTAATGCACCCGTCTCCGCACGCCAAGCCGTATGCTTCATACGTAGAGGAACATTTTAACGCCATATAATATTTCAAACGGAAGAAGGGATTAATCTATTGACGTTGATGAAATCAATGGGCGTTGTCAAATGCAGATGCAGAGATGGAGTTTCACTTTGAGAGGGTGGGAGAAGAGATAGAGCAGGGGAAGAGCGTTTGTCACGTGAGATAGAGAAAAAGATTGCCTGAAGCAAGTACAGGATGGGCACCTGCCTTTGCCTGGCCCACCTGTCCGTCACATGTGATGCCCAACTCTGCTTGGTAGTAAGAGCATCTACAACCCGACCCATATACCCGTAAGAGCATCTACAACCCGACCCCTGTACCAGCCCCAAATGTTTGGACGGGCTGCTTGGTCATTGCTCGGATGGAAAATTCCCACCCAACTGGACACCCCATACCAGACCCATACATCAGACTGACCGACACTCTTCATACCCTGTCCATATCTAGGACGGATATGGCACGCCCTGGCCTGCATGGACATGTTTGTCACATCGGACTGACCACTAGGGCCCGCACCAATTCACCCATATGCGCCCCTCCCTTCTTGCCCGACCAGCCCTCTCCTATTCTCTGTTGGCCCTCCTTCGCAGAGCCGCCACCGGTGTTCCGCCGCTATCGGTGCTACGCCACCATCCCCAAACCAAGGCTTCATCACCATATGCCCCAACCCACACCACCCCCAACCAGGCCGCAACCTGACAAGCTTGTTGCCATCGGACGCCGCCCTAGTAGTAGCGCGGGGTTAACGGCTACAGTAGCATGGCGGCCCGCGCTACTGCTAGGCACTACAGCTAATTGTTAGTAGTAGCGTAGGTCGGACACCGCGCTATTACTACTTGTGTCTAGCAGTAGCGTGTGGTTAGATCCGCGCTACTGCTAAATAGCAGCAACGTTGATTATTTCCCATGCTACGACTATTCATGCGTATTTCATTTCTTTATATTTATACTGTATTTATACATCATTATACAAATTTTTATACAGTAGCAATGAAGAGGTTGCGGAAGAAATGTGGATTAGATTAAAGTGGATGGATCCAAGTGACCTAGTTGAATTAGTAGGAAGACATGATGTTGGGACAACACACAAAGTGTCAAATGAAGTCAATGCCTATCAATTCAAATTTACATTGGGGTGCATATATAAGAAGGTTTTCATCCTCGAAATTCAAATCACTCGAAGTGTTTGCACCTAAGGTGGTTAACGCTCCTCTCAACATGAAAGAGATGAGCCTTAACCACCTTAGTTGCAAACACTTCGAGAATCTGCAACTAAGGCGGTCAAGGCTCCTCCTCCCCTCCCCTCCCCTTCCCTAGCGAACGCACCAAGGGGGACTCCTTCCTCCCATGGTGGAAGCCCTCCCTCTTCTCTCTAACCTATATATACTTGAGGATTTGTGCTCTTTTAGACACAAAGTTTTGGAGCCTCCTCTAGTTCTTCTAGTTCTAGTTTTAGTTGGTCCTAGTTGACTAATTAGAGCTAGACTAATCCTCTAATCCTCATAATTAGAAGCCCCATGTGGTTCTAATCTCCTCCCTCTAATTCTCCGGCAACGATCAGCTCTCGACGATGAAACAATACTGGATCGTGAAAGTTACACGCTTGCAACCAAGTAGAGAGGCCGTTCTTTTGGTCTTCAGTTCGAGGGACTGTTTGTGGGCAGTTCGCAGTATCGTTCATCGACGGTTCGAGGGACTCCAACTACAATCTACACTGACACGCTCTTCTTTCGCTGCAACTCGATGAAGGTAACGATTGTGATCCCAACCCGTTATGCATCTTCATATTGATTTTGGGTATGCGTAGGCGCAAAATGTTTTGTTTTCTACTACGTTTCCCAACACCATGTACTCCTACATGGCTTCTCATTGCTACCTTTACCAAAACAGGTTCACACACTTAACTCTCAACATTAGAACATGAAGACACCATTCCAATTCATTCCTAGATGAATCACAACTGACACAAATCTAAGCAATAGCAGGCATGGCATGGATGAAGTCACAACATGGCTCACGCAACTCGTAATCATGCTAGGAAGGTTTAGCTATTTACTGTGACAATAACCGGTCATGCAAAAGAATGAGTTTAACTATCGAAACATGTAACAGTTGACACGTTGTCCTCATGCAATAAAGAGAGCAGGAGCAAGAGAGTGGGATTATATCAGAATGATCAAGGGGGTTTGCTTGCCTGAAAGATCAACAGGGTAGCACTGCTCCTCGGACACGTACTCGGTGCCACTCATAGGAGCAGAACTTATCGAGAAGGACAGTGCCAGAGAGGCAATCAATACACATCAGATGCAACAATATGATTTAAATGAAGCCCATTTGAACCAACGAAAACTCCGAATGAAGCATTTTAAAGGTCATTTAGTTGTTTTCACTTATACAGTAGGTATAGGTTGTTTTATCATGCATGAAAATGGTATATATGGATTCTTTGGATTTTTCTGATCATTATTCATATATAAATTATTTCATTCGGAGCTACAGTTGATTTTTTGTGAATTTTTAAGTTTAGTCAATTTTCTGAAATTATATAAATCATTTTTCTGATATCAAAAAATACCAGAAATCATTATCGTGTTATCACTACACATGCGTAACGTCAGCAAGTCAAATAAGGCGTTCCGGGTCAAATCTGACAAATGGAGCCCACTGGTCAGTTGCAAATTTAACAAGCAGTGTTAGCTACTGTTAAACTTTTGCCCTAATACAAAACTAGCGGAGTTACCCACGCATTTGCGCGGCTAGATATAATTTCATTGGTTTCGATTGTAAAAAGAATGTTATCTACTGGATGTTGTACACTTTTGATATTTCAAAAATAAATAAATTATATTGCTATGAAATCATTTTGTGTGATGAGTTATTAGGATATTAGGAACACGCCAAAAATTGATATTAGGAATGTTGTACTTATTGGTGTATGTTAGCTAAACTTGCTATAATCTTATAGGGTATATATTCTTGGTACTGAACTCAAAGTAGTAATGTGCATAACACAATTATCTGACAAAACCTTTCACTCTTTTACCATCTCTTACCATATACTCCATCTGTCTCAAAATGAGTGTCTCAACTTTAGTATTACTTAGTAGTAAAGTTAGTATAAAGTTGAGGCTCTTATTTTGGGCCGGAGGAAGTATTATGGATTTACTCGAAAGTAATAATTTCATTTTTTAAATTTTTTTACCTCGTGATACTTTGTAGATTATACAACTTCAAAGTTGTCAAATACATATAGAATTCTAGATTATTTTTTTATCAGCAAATGTTTGTCCGATTATTTTAGTAGATAGTAGAATGAATTTTTATCAACCTTAAAAACAAATAAAACTATATTGTGTAGTATTTATAAATGGGAAAAAATATTCCTAAATATATATAAATACATGTTTGTCCTGCATGATCATATTGATGCTTATAAATTCACCAGTTGAAGGGTTGATCGAATCTCACACTCATTATTCTCGCTATAATATTTCGTGTTTAATTGTCCTCTTATAGTTAATCACTCCACATCTTCGATGCCTGAAAATCCAAAAAGATGGTTATTAATTATACGTATGAAATTCGATGAGTAGTAAAAAGTTTGACTATATAACAATGCATATGAAAGTTGTCTGTATTAAAAATGCTTCGAAGACATGTTAAGATGGATGCATCTTCACCCGTAAAAAAAGATGGATACATCTAAATGCACATGGAGCACACACGGATATTACACAAATCTAAATCTTGCCAACGTTATTGTCTGCCGTCTTCGATCTGCTGTGTGTCATGATGATGCGGATGCATTGAGGGCAATACCATTGTGCCTCGAATCCGTCAGGTATTCGAGGATTTGTGGGCTCGTATTGGAATCTTACCAACGTTGTTGTCTGCCGTCTATCAATCAGTTGTGTGTCATGATGTTGCGGGTGCATTGAAGGCACTACCATCGTACCTCGAATCTATCGGGTATTCGACGGTTTGTGGGCTCGTATTGGATGTGTCATCTGCCGCGCATCATAGCATGTGGATGCAAATCTGTTTGTACTAAGGAAGCTGCGAAGACATGTTAAGATGGATACGTTTAAACAAACATGGTTTGCACATAGATTATGCAAATCTAAATCTTACCACTTTATTGTCTGCCGTCTTTCGATCAGTTGTGTGTCTTGACGTTGTGGGTGCGTTGAAGGCACTACTATTGTGTCTTGAATCCGTCGAGTATTCGCACATTCGTGGGCTCGTATTGGATTCATCATCTCCAAGCATCATATCGCCGTGGATGCATATTTGATATGTAGCTGTGGATGCAGCATGGTCTTGCTTCAGATTTGCTGGATGTGTGCTGATGATGCTGATGTTATGTCTTGGCGTGTGCTGGCAAATTTCTTTGGTCGGTGTGGTTCGTTGTTTTACCTCTTTATATATTATCTATATAGTGCAGCTTTGCCGAGTCCTGATGGCTATGTAAGTATATCTGGTTCCGGATGCGTCGGTATGCAATGAAAATCAATCAGGTAATTGTGCGTACGTGTGGTACTCCTCTTTTATTTTTCTTGTCTGACTGCTTGGGATGGAAATCAATCAGTTGCATGCCCGTGTCCGACACTCCTTTCCTCTTTGTTTTCAATAGGGCGTGTGCTACTTCTTGCCAGAAATCAGGCTCTTCAGCAGACGTACATGGTGGCCGAGTGCTATACGTCTAGTTGACTCGTTTTTCTTTTGTTGATGGACTGGTTGATCTGCTCTTTGGTACATGTACATAGTAGTAGATTGATGCAACAAAAGGTACATAGGAGTAGTAGCCAAGTGTTATACGTCTGGTTGATTGTTTTTTTTTAATTGACGGTCTGGTTGATTGGCTCTTTGGCACACGTACATAGTGGCCTAGTTAATTAAACAAAAAAGAATATAGCAGTAAACTGATGACATCAGCAATGATGTCATCACATGCATATAGCCAGTTAGAATTTCCTGGGCCAACCGGACTGGTGTGGGCCGGTTGCAGTGGATTCGGCTTTGCTCCCTCCATGCTCCCATCGGTGCTCTCACTTCATGCTACGGCTGTTTTTTTAATCTAATCATCTTCCCCCTGATTTTAAGAGGGTGGGGTCCAATCAAATCAAGCCACGTACGCGAAAGCACGGATGAGAGAATGGGAAGGGAGCAGGCAAGTCTCGTCCGGTTGCAGTTGACTGCCCGATTTTTAATTTCCTTTTTGTCCCCCGATCATTACATGGAAAGGCTGGCTTGTATAGCAATTGGACTCAGACTGATTATATATGTACCTGTGTATGGAGCGTGTTTGTTATTTTTTTTTCTTTTGCACTTTTCTATACGTGCCTTATCAAGTGATGCGTACGTGACTTATGAAGTTGTATATGAGACGTGTCATCTCAACTTATTTGTAATATTTGTATGTAACGCTATTGTTTTCAATCTCCATCGTTAATTTCTAATATTGACGGTCGAGATAAATGTGAAAACTTGTTTGACTTTTGTTTTAATAATATAAAGATTAGTCAGAGGCCGGGCCATCTGTCGTGGACGCAAGGGAGTCCAAAATAGGTCAAACCAGCCGGTTTTTACCGGCGGTTAGTCGCCGGCTAGGGCCGAGAAGGCGGTGGTTTTGACCGGCGGTTAGTCGCCAGCGAGGGCTGAGAAGGTGGAGGGGCTCCGAAATGGTACTCCGGCAACCAAATTGACGGCGGAGGACATCCACGCGGAGCTGGTGCAGGCGCGTGTCGAATTGTGAAGTTAGTTTCGCCGGAGACGACCTAAGACGACGGCGGCCACATCAAGTACGGCGGTTGGAGCTCGGACAACGGCGGAAGCGGCGTTGCAGAGTGCAAACTAGGCGGCTTCTGGCTCCTACGGCGCCTACGGGAGCTCACGAGGTTACTGGACATGGATTCCAGGCCAGTAAGTCACGGGAGTGACGCCGGCCATGAGCTTGAGCGGCGGTGGGTTTCGGCCTCGATGGAACTACGGCCTAGAGCTCGCAATCGAGAGCGTTGTTAGAGGGGAAATGACCAGGTGCTCACAACGCGTTGGATGGAGGGCTCGGAAGCTCGGGCGAGGCTCTGGAGTCGGTGTGTGGTCGCCGGCGATCTCGGCGGACGAGAGTTGAAGACGGCGAAGGCGACGGCGATGCAGGGCGTTCGAGCTCTTGTGGCTGTGCGAGGAAGTCAAGGACGTCGCAGCGAAGCTCGGGGACACGAAGAGAAGACGCAGGGGTGGCTGTGACTGCGGTGGTTCATGACGGCGCGGACGCGGGTTCACCGGCCATTGCGGGTATCTAGCGAGGAGCGTGTAAGGGGAAGAGTGAGGAAGTCGGCTCGATCGGGACGGCAGCGCCACGCTTATCTGTGGCGTCGGTGAGGCAAGCAGGCAGCTGGTGGTGTGGTGCGCGTGCGTGCGCCATGCGCTGTTTCCAGAGCCTCCCCGGAGCTGCCGAGCCCTCCATCCAACTCGCTGTGGGGCAAGCTAACTACTAGATTTAGATTTAGATTTGCTATCTGTTTAATTATGTTTTTCATTTCTATTCTTCGTTTCCTAGGTATTCTGGATCATGTGAAGGTGGTCCACCGGCTCATGTAAACCGCACATCGGTCTATGGGCTGTGGCTCACGCATCAGTCTATTAGATTCAGCAACTTGAATCTGTCTGTGCCAATCGTAGCGCGTTCTGCCATCAATTACTAGAGATGTATCAGGTTCAGTCTTTTTGTGCGCTCAAGATTGTTTATACCCCTATCCTGAAGAAATAAGGCAAAATAATGAACACGTATTGTTTTCTTCTAACTCAATAATACAAACGTCGATGCCCACATTTAATTGATATATACGTAGTACGTACAGAGACACAAATATATATAGCTCACGCTCACTGGCTCATGTTAGTTTGCATATCAAAGTATGCCTAGTAAATACAGTACCTCATATTAATCTCACAAATACCTGAGCATAATATTTTTCCAGCAGATGCTCGCTACATGAGCTGATCATTTCACTTAATAGATTGAATTGCAAAAAAAAAAACACCACATTTTAAGTTCACATCCAGTTTTGCCACCACATTTCCTGGGCGCCACAAAAATCTACCAGTTTTCTTGCCAATTTTCTCAATAAACACGGGGTTTCGGATGACCTGACCTGCGGGAGGTTCCAACGCAAAACAGCCAGAGACAATAGAAGCAAAGACGGTATTTCAAACAGGCACGAGCGCCCGTTCGAGTGGTCGTTTAACTCTTTTGCAGAAAATTCTAGAGCGTTCAATGGCGTTCCAGATAGGCCCATCCAAGCGGTCATTTTGCACCCTCGACCAGAAGAAAACAACAGATCAAAAGACGGCGTTTTAAACAGACGCCGCCGCCCGTATAAGCGGTCGTATGAGATCAGCACAGATGCAGGTAAGTTTTCAGGAAGAACAACAGCGTTCCATGCGGACGGTCATTCAATATCCTAGGGGGCCCCAATAAGCCCGAGGAAGAAGGTAATTTCGCCCCATCTCTCGCTTTTCTTCTTCTTCCTCCTCCAAACCGTTTGGAGATTACACTTGTAGGAGCTATCTCACTATCAACTTAATCCTCTTGATAAGTATTTCCATACGACCATCCCGGGTATGTACACATAGTAAAAAAATGCTCCCCCATATGCCTAAATCTAGGTAGTAATCATCAAATGCTCATGAACTAAATTCTACAGCATTATCCAGCCTGATAGATTTATTCATGTCTCTCAAATTAATGATCTAAGCAATCAACTTTGCAAAAGCATGGTTCCTTACAGAAGTAAGACACAAATTGGACCATTTCGTTGATGCATCCAGAAGCACTATGGAACATCTGAATATTCCATATAACGGTTGAAATGTATCACATATATTTAATTTCCAACGAAATATAAAATCTCATCGTTTATCTTGAGATACCATGACTTTGTGATCAATTTCTTAGTTTGCGCATATCGTGCATACAAAATCCAACGAGTTTGAAAATTTACACTGTTAGATTGTGTCTTGTGAAACCCAAGAATTTTCTCATCATGCACAAACCAGGATGAGCTAGGTAACCATGCCATATCTTGTACTTATCAAGATTCTAGAAAATTATTTTGTGTGCTGAATGCATAAAATAGTTTAGTTCATGTATAATACTATCCTATCCACAATACAGAGAGGCATTTACTCTAGGATTTTCTTCAAATCCCTTTTGATGAGTCATGTGTATGGTTTGAACCTTACTCAGTACATGAGTTTCAACATAGATACCATTGCAGATATCCTTTAAACTCAGCAAGGTACAAGTACAATCTACATACATTAATGCATCCAAGATTACCATGTAGTACCCATAGGGAGTGCAATTGTGGCTTAACTAGAACCAACAATTATCGTATCATCACCACAATATTGTCATGAAACTTCCACGGATCTTCTGAATACCAGGTGTCCTTTAATATCGTGTTAGTAGACCAAGTTTCCACTTAATACATTTCCCTCTTAATTGGATTATCTCATGGGTTTCTATAGAGTTCAATATTCATATAAACTCACATAGAAATGCATACATAGTATGTTACCGATAGAGAAGTCCACTAGCACGTCATCGACACTGTAGTTGGCCTTCCTTTTGCGGAGCATACTCCTGGTTGCATGGCGTGTGATTGCTGCAAAGTATCTTGATAGTTTTTTTATTTGATGGTCTTCTAGCTATAGTGGAATGCAAAACATGAGTTGATGATAAAACTACCTGGGCGGATGTAGTTGTTTGCGGTATAAATAATGTTGAATTTGATCACTACGTCAAGTTGTCAGTGTTGGTTTGAGCTGTCTATCAACTGCTTCACATGTGTAGTTTGGCCAGTATTATTTGTTTCTCGGTGTCATGAAGCAAAATCAGATGTATAACAATTGCTCTTCTTACTTCATATTTATTGAGCTCTTGACTTAATTTTCCCATGAATTTCATATAAAATATGACCCCAGAAAGAATTATAGGTTATAGTTGTGCCTATTTGGATAAGTTCCCTACCTTTTCTAGGTATGGTAAAGTTGTGATGTCATCCGTCAAGTGTTGACACTGAATGAACAACACAATGCGGTGATATAAGGGCTCGAATGTCAAATTACTGTGTGTTGTTCATCCTTTTTCGCACGTCTGATCCATTTCCATTATGAAATATTAAATTTTAACAAATAAATATGAAGCTCAACAAGACATTTGTTCTAATCCTATATACCTAAATAGTTCATCCCCACTACTTTTATATACGTAAATAATAATATATTTCGCTCAAAATAATAATCCTTTATACCTATATTCTATAAATATTTTTAAAATCTATTTATTTCAACATGCAAACATAAGCCGTGCAGACATGCCACCTCATCAAAGTCCCACCCGACAGAGATGAGGAAAGAATCTATTATACTGTACTACCTATATTCTATAATATTTTCAAATATAAAATATATTCCTGTATAATATCTATTTGAAGTTTTTCAATATATTATTAATCCAAATGTTCCAAGCAACCAAATCTTATACTATTTTGGGTCTGCGCTGCTGCTAGCGCCGACTGTTGCCCTACGCTAGTACTATTCTTGGGTATTTCATTTCTAATATTTATACTATATTTATACATCATTATATGAATTTTTATACGGCAGCAATGAAGAGGTTGTGGAAGAAACACGGATTAGATTAAAGTGGATGGATCCAAGTGACCAAGTTTAATTAGTAGGAAGACATGATGTTGGGACAGTACACAAAGTGTCGGATGAAGTCAACGCTTATCAATTTCAATTTGCATTGGGGTGCATATAAGGAGGTTTTTGCATCCTTGAAAGTCAAATCACTCGAAGTGTTTGCAACTAAGGTGGTCAAGGTGACCGGCTTGACCACCTTAGTTGCAATCATTTCGAGAATCTGCAACTAAGGTGGCCAAGGCATCAAGGGGGACTCCTTCCCCCCTTGGTAGCAGCCCTCCCTCTCCCCTCTAACCTATATATACTTGAAGATTTGTGCTCTTTTGGACACACAAGTTTTGGAGCCTCCTCTAGTTCTTCTAGTTCTAGTTGATCCTAGTTGACTAATTAGAGCTAGAATAATCCTCTAATCCTTATAATTAGAAGCCCCGTGCGGTTCTAATCTCCTCCCTCTAATTCTCCGTCCATGATTAGCTCTAGACGACGAAGTGCTGCCGAATCGTGAAGGTTCCACGCTTGCAACCAAGTAGAGATGCCGTGTTTTTGGTCGTTAGTTTGAGAGACTGTTCGTGGGCAGTTCGCGGGATCGTTCATCAACGGTTCAAGGGACTCCAAGCACAATCTACACCGACACATTCTTCTTCCGCTGCAACTCGATGACGGTAACGATCGTGATCCCAACTCGTTATGCATCTTCATATTGATTTTGGGTGTATGCAGCGCGATTTTTTTGTTTTCTACTACGTTTCCCATTACCATGTACTCCTACATGGCCTCTCATCGCTACCTTTACAAAATCAGGTTCACACACTTAACTCTCAACATCAAAACATGAACACACCATTCCAATTCATTCCTAAATGAATCAGACCTGACACAAATCTAAGCAATAGCAGGCATGGCATGGATGAAGTCACAACATGGCTCAAGCAACTCATAATCATGCTAGGAAGGTTTAGCTATTTACTGTGACAATAACCGGTCATGCAAAAGAATGGGTTCAACTACCGAAACATGTAACAATTGAAACGTTATTGTCCTAATGTAATAAAAGAGAGCGAGAGCAAGAGAGTGGGATTATATCAGAAAGATCAAGGGGGTTTGTTTGCCTGAAAGGTCAATAGGGTAGCACTGCTCCTCTGACACGTACTCGGTGCCACTCACAGGAGCAGAACCTGTCGAGAAGGATAGTACCAGAGAGGCAATCAATACACATCCGATGCAATAATATGATTTAAATGAAGCCTATTTGAACCAATGCAAACTCCAAATTAAGCATTTTGAATGCCATTTAGTTGTTTTCACTTATGCAGTAGGTATAGTTGTTTTATAATGCATGAAAATGGTACGGATGGATTCTTTGGATCCAAATTATTTCATTCTAAGCTACGGTCGAATTTCTGTGAATTTTTTAAGTTTATCCAATTTTATGGAATTATATAAATCATTTCTGATATCTAAAAATACCAAAAAATCATTATCATATCATCACTACCTATGCGTTACGTCAGCAAGTCAACTAAGTCGCTCCAGGTCAAATCTGACCAGTGGGGCCCACTGGTCAGTTGCACATTTAACAAACATTGTTAGCTACTGTTAAATTTTTGCCCTAATACAAAATTAATCAGAGTTCATCGAAAACAGGTCAAACCAGCCGAGAAGGCGGAGGGGCTCAGAAATGCTACTCTGGCAACCAAATTGACGGCGGAGGACATACACGTGGAGCTGGTGCCGGCGCGTGTCGAATTGTGCAGTTAGTTTCGCCGGAGACAACCTAAGACGACAACGGCGACATCAAGTACAGCGGCCAGAGCTCGGACAACGACAGAAGCGGCATTGCAGCGTGCAAACTGCAAACTTTGGCAGCTTCTGGCTCCTACGACGTGTTGATGCCTACGGGATCTCACGAGGTTACTAGACATGGATTCCATGCCAGTAAGTCACCGGAGTGAAGCCGGCGACGAACTCGAGCAACGGTGGGTTTTGGTCTCAACGAAACTACGGCCTAGAGCTCGCGATCGAGAGCATGGTTAGAGGGGAAATGACCAGGTGCTCACAACGCGTTGGATGGATGGCTCGGAAGCTCGGGCGAGGCTCTGGAGTCGGTGTATGGTCACTGGTGATCTCGGCGGGCGGGAGTTGAAGACGGGGAAGGCGATGGCGATGCAGGGCGTTCGAGCTCGTGTGGCTCTGCAAGGAAGTCAAGGACGTTGCAGCGAAGCTCGGGGACACGAAGAGAAGACGTAGGGGTGGCTGTGACTGCGGTGGTTGATGACGGCGCCGACGCGGGTTCATCGGTCATTGCGTGGATCGAACGAAGAGCGAGTAAGGGGAAGAGTGAGGAAGTTGGCTCGATCAGGATGGCAGCGCGACGCTTATCCGTGGCGTCGGTGAGGCAAACTGGCAGCTGGTGGTGTGGCGCGCGTGCGTGCGCCATGCGCTGTTTCCAGAGCCTCCCCGGAGTTGGTTGCTAAACGGACATTCAAGAATTCCGTTTACAACTTCGCCATAATGGGTTGGTGAGTCGGTCCACTAATAATGATCGAATGCGGTGGATATTTATGAATAGAGATTCTCCTCTGACTTTCTTGAGTATTTGTGTTGTTAGCTTTAATTCTGGTCGAGTTACAAATAATACATTGCTTTGCTGGTTGTGACTATTTTATTGTTTATGTGTAATGTGATACAACATGGTCATCTTGATCTTACTATTGTTTTAGTTTTAAAGTTAATGTTTAATTTGTATGTTTGATTTCCACGAATTGATGCATCTGTTAGTCTTTGGGTTGTGCTTGACTGTTTGAGTGCTTTTATCACATGAACAAATTAGGAATTATGCATCTACTGCCGACCCTTCTTTTTGTTGGCATTGTTAGTTTATCGTTATGGCCATGATGGATCATCTCGGTTTTTGTTACTAGTTATTATTTTTATTGAAATTTGAACACACACTAGATTACCCATTTATGCTTTTGCTGATTCAAATCCCGAGGGTACTGAAATCATGTTGGTTTATGCAAGAGTAATATGCATTTCTCAAATGACAATTTCAATATTTCTGTACCATCTATCAACTGGATTGGATGATAATGAGTTAAATTTACTTGAGTTTTTAACCGTGGTCAGAAAAAATGACATAATAACATTGAGAAACATTTCCAATGATGATGTATCTAATGAATGTCATTATAGTATTCATGATATTCACATGTTCAAAAAGATGACATCATTTGAAAAGGTTGAGCAATTTGGTACTCGTTATTTTACTAACGTTTTACTCCCAAGATGATTATGGTTTCTAGTGAAAATAGAATTAAAGGCGCATAGGCAGTATTTCATGAATATACACATGTCACTATATTTGTAATCGTATTAAATAAATATAATTTATACTGAAGTTTTATACTTGTTTAAGACGTATCTTTAACATGTTATAGTCTTAATGTGTTTTAATGAGTACTTTTTGGTGTGTGTCTAGTTCTCATCTACATGAGAAATAACTAAATCTCATCTAACTCCTATACCATTTGATTTTACGCCGAGCTTCATGTAGATCTTTTATTTTTATTTTTGCTTAAGTAATTAGATTGTGTGGGAGTTGGATGAGACTTTGTATTACTTATTTAGCATAGTTAACAACATAAGAAAGTTTATAAATATTAGTTATAGTTTTTTCATTAGAGAACAGTAATGTATATGATTGCAAAATCAATTGTCGTCATGCATAATTAAATTGTGTTATGTAATAAAAATTTATTGTTAAATCATTTTTGATAGTTTCATAAATCATATAGACAGTGCATATTTATTGTTGAGATCTCTAAAGTGTTGTTTTATACAAATATCTTAATATTTGTAATAGTGTATTATCAGGTAAGCATATATGCAGAAAATTCTAGAGTATACTTTGAATCGTTGCCTTGATTTTTATACCTTATTTCGTGGGCAAATGAATCTTGCAAGTTATAGTGGGTTTAGTAATAAGTGCATTGCTTTGTCCTTGCTATTGATAAAGTGTCGCTACTAATAACCTATAAATGTGCTAAAAGAGAAATAACCTATAAATGTAAATTACACTGGATTCTACTGTATTGCAGTATTTAATATTCAATATGCTCGTTTGCATGGACTTCGTATCCTGCTCCTGCCTGTTTCTGAAATAAAGATTTGTAGATGAAATAGACCCCTTCCCTTCCTCCCTCCCCGCCGCTACCCGCGAGGCGTAGGGGAGGGTTCCCGATCCCCGCCGGCGCACCCCTCTCCTCCTCCCTCCTCAACCCTCGCCGCCGCCAAGGGGCGCGGTCGGGCGAAGCCCGGGCGTCGCCGGTGGCGGCGGGGCTCCTTCGTCCCCCGCTCGTAGGTATGGCGCGGGCCAGATCTCGTGGCTGGGCGCGACACTCAATGCCGGGCACAGCGGCGCCCTGGAGCAGGCCGGCGATGGCGGCGTTCGACGGGCGGCGGTCGGCATGGTGGTGGTGCGGGCCGGTGGTGGCGTCGGCGGCGGTGCTTCCGGCAGCGTGTCGGCGTCGCGTCCGGCGCCACGGGTCGCGGGCGGCCCTCTCGCCGTGATGCTCTAGTGGGGGGAGGGGGGGGTGGCGCGGCAGTGGAGGTGGTGGGTTGCTCCCACCCAGTCAGGCCCTCGCGGCTGGGTGGCGGCGCTCGGCTCGGGTGGATCCCCTGGTGGTGTCTTTAGGCGGCGGCGACGACAGCTCAGCAACCCTCCCTCTCCGGCTTCTGGCGACGGCCAATGCCTCCTGATGCTCTGGCCCTTCGAAGCGGGGGCGGAACACGGTTCCGGGGGGGGGGGGGGAGTTGGAACCGACACGGGTTTTGGTCATGGCTATGGGCCACTTCTCTGCCTTCCCCTTCCCCCGGTCGATGTGGTCGCGACCCTTCTTGAGGCAGCTTGGCCGGCGGCGGTTCTGGAGGTGGTTGGGATCATGGATCTGGGCAAAGTCATGGCCTGTGGTGGCTTCGGGGTGGTCTCATGGCGGGGTGGCAGCCCTGGCGGTGGGAGTCGTGTTGGTCGTGGGCGGATTGCGCGGCTCGGATGCGGGAAGACAACCATGGCCGCTCGGGCGGCATGGATGTGGGTGTGGCGGACCGGGGTGGCGGCGGGGGAGCTGAAGCACCCGGGTACATCACCTACTGATGTCTACTACACAACCTTCTTCTTGTAGACGTTGCTGGGCCTCCAAGTGCAGAGGTTTGTAGGACAGTAGCAAATTTCCCTCAAGTGGATGACCTAAGGTTTATCTATCCGTGGGAGGCGTAGGATGAAGATGGTCTCTCTCAAGCAACCCTGCAACCAAATAACAAAGAGTCTCTTGTGTCCCCAACACACCCAATACAATGGTAGATTGTATAGGTGCACTAGTTCAACAAAGAGATGGTGATACAAGTGCAATATGGATGGTAGATATAGGTTCTTGTAATCTGAAATTATAAAAACAGCAAGGTAACTAGCGATAAAAGTGAGCGAAAACGGTATTGCAATGCTAGGAAACAAGGCCTAGGGTTCATACTTTCACTAGTGCAAGTTCTCTCAACAATAATAACATAATTGGATCATATAACTATCCCTCAACATGCAACAAAGAGTCAGCCCAAAGTAACTAATAGCGGAGAACAAACGAAGAGATTATTGTAGGGTACGAAACCACCTCAAAGTTATCCTTTCTGATCGATCTATTCAAGAGTCCGTAGTAAAATAACACGAAGCTATTCTTTTCGTTCGATCTGTCCTAGAGTTCATACTAGAATAACACCTTAAGACACAAATCAACCAAAACCCTAATGTCACCAAGATACTCCAATGTCACCTCAAGTATCCGTGGGTATGATTATACGATATGCATCACACAATCTCAGATTCATCTATTCGACCAACACAAAGAACTTCAAAGAGTTCCCCAAAGTTTCTACTGGAGAGTCAAGACGAAAATGTGTGCCAACGCCTATGCATAAGTTCACAAGGTCAATGAACCCGCAAGTTGATCACCAAAATATACATGAAGTAGATCACGTGAATATCCCATTGTCACCACAGATAAGCACATGCAAGACATACATCGAGTGTTCTCAAATCCTTAAAGACTCAATCCGATAAGATAACTTCAAAGGAAAAACTCAATCCATCACAAGAGAGTAGAGGGGGAGAAACATCATAAGATCCAACTATAGTAGCAAAGCTCGCGATACATCAAGATCGTGCCGAATCAAGAACACGAGAGAGAGATCAAACACATAGCTATTGGTACATACCCTTAGCCCCGAGGGTGAACTACTCCCTCCTCGTCATGGAGAGCGCCGGGATGATGAAGATGGACACCGGTGAGGGATCCCCCTCCGGCAGGGTGCCGTAACAGGGTCCCGATTGGTTTTTGGTGGCTACAGAGGCTTGCAGCGGCGGAACTCCCGATCTAGGTTATGGTCTGGAGGTTTATGTATTTATAGAAATTTTTGGCGTACGTCTCACGTCAGGGGGGTCTCCGAGTCGTCCATGAGATAGGGGGGCACGCCCAGGGGGTAGGGTGCGCCCCCCACCCTCGTGGATGGCTCGAGACTCTTCTGGCCCTACTCTTTTACTCCGGGGGCTTCTTTTGGTCCATAAAAAATCATCAAAACTTGGCACGTCAATTGGACTCTGTTTGGTATTCCTTTTCTGTAAAACTCAACAACAAGGAAAAAACAGAAACTGGCACTGGGCTCTAGGTTAATAGGTTTGTCCCAAAAATCATATAAAGTAGCATATAAAACATCCAAGATGGATAATATAATAGCATGGAACAAGAAAAAATTATATATACGTTGGAGACGTATCACCTACCCAGTCCGCTCTGGTCGACGGTGACGGCGTCCGTGGACGTCGTGTTCCTCCTTGCAGGCTCCGTCATGGTGCTTCTTCTCCCTCCATCTTACTCCGGGTGAAAACTTGATCTTCAGATCAGACGGTGGCGATGTTCTTGCTCGTGCCCTTCCTGGAGGCACCGCCTTGGAGTCCTCGGTCCGGCGTGTCCGTCGCACATCCTCCCGGACGATCTCTCCTTGGTGGTGGTCTCCGTAGGCTCTTAGCGCACTACTACAGGATGCTGCTAACGCGACACTACAATCAGAGACCCTTTCACGAAACTATGTACGATGCATTAATCACAAACCGGGATGTAAAAAAACCGTCAAAAAAGGTGCAAAACGTTTGCAATGAAGGATGCATCAAACACAGTTCAGATTTTAGTTGCGTGTGCGATCCAGGGCATACGGTTCATTCCAATGAACCATTTGCGATGAGGCGGAACAAAATAAACAGGCAGCCTGATGAAGGCGTGTGCGATGTGCAGCACACGATTAACTCGGATGAACAATTTGTGATTAGGCAACACAAAAGAAACGGTCTGCCAGATCAAGGTGTGTGGGATGTACAACTTACAGTTCACTCGGATGAACTGTTTGTGATTAGGCAACACAAAAGAAACGGTTAGCTAGATCAAGGTGTGTGCGATGTACGACATGCGGTTCACCCGGATGAACTGTTTGCGTTGAGACAAGAGAACATAAATGGTTCAATATAACAAATACCATAAATATTGCAAGGTTCAAGTTCAAAGATTATAACGACCAAATTCAAACATTGCAAGCTGCATCATTTCTGAAAAGGGATCAGCCGCCAACAAGTCGTGTATGGGTTTGACACAATAACTTCCAATTGCTTTGCCATATGCTCTTCCAATACAAAGTTTGGCATTTTTGGAGGCACTTCCATTCCGCAGTACCAGCCGCCTCTGATAATCATACCATTGATCTTTCCTAATTAAATGCGTGTTCAACCTCAGTACCCTCAACACCTTTGCTCTGGCAAGAAAGAACATGGCGAGTGTAATCTCCGGTGGGGTCCCTCGGTAGGAGTTCAAAGTAATATTTGAGAGATGCAGATCCAGGCATTCGATGTGATTGTCGTTATGAACATCTTCCACCGGGCCTAATATGCACTCCAAAAGAAGAGAACACGTTAGTGCCTACATGCAGTTTTGAACACTGCTACACGCCCATTTGGTTTGCAGGATTTGTAAAATGCACCAACGTGCCATCTTTGATCTGTCATGATTAACATGGGTATTAATTTGATTACAATCTAGAAACATGTAGCCTTCTTCACAAGAGGTTGGATTGGATGAAAAATTCCCTAAGAAAACTAGTACTGATGAATCCAAAGGAGAAATGCTTATGGACGATTGTAACCATATGAATGAAGCAACCAATATGGGGTGGGGGTGTATGTCCTAAAATCCTCCAAAATTCCTTCAGAAATCATAGTACATAGTCATTGTAAACCTGGGAAAAGGTGCAGAAAAAGAACTCCCTTATGGTTAACGTTTAACAAGAAAGGAACATCACCTCGATATACAGCTTCTTCAGGCACGGAAAGCATCTCAGGCAACTGAAAACTTGGTCCAGGTTGGGGACGAAAGATTCCAGTGCCAAGACCTTCACTGTGCCCAGAGTCTGGGTGAAGCTTTGCTGGATGACAGATGAACATACATCTTCAAAACTAGAAATAACGTTGATATCAAGAAGAAGAAGTATATAAGGCGACTGTTGTACCTGAATGTTGTAGTATTTGATAGACGAGTAGCCCACCACTTTCAATTTCGGCGCAGAAATGACATTGATTCTTGTTGGACCTTGTTGATCAACTACAAGTAATCTCTCAAGTGAAGGTGTGTCCTGGATGACCATATTGTGGTCCACCTTTTGTGATCTCTCGTTGCAGCACCAACAACACACATAAATAGTGCGAAGAGTCCTGGAGGTGATGTGCAAGGTACTCGACCAATTCATCGCCTAAAAACAAAGGAACTCGAGTGCAGTACAGCCGCGGAGCAGGCGCACCATGTCATCCTTTGGGATGCAGACGGCGACAAGCTCGAGGTGCTTTAGTTGTGGTAGAAAAAGAGCAGGCGCGTCATTAAGAGGGGGATGGCAGTTCATGAACTTGGCGAGGCGCAGCGTGGGCGCGAAGCGGAGCGCGGACGTTGGCAGCAAGCTCATATGCCCATCATTATATCTTAGCTTCTCGAGCTGATCTATGGCACGGGATCGGAACCACTCGTCAAGCTTGGCTCGCTCCCTGCCATTGGAACGGAACTTGCCCGCGATAAGGCTTTTGATTGGGCCATGGTGACTGCCGAGGATCTGGGAGAACGCATCCAAGCTTTGGCGATAGCCATGGCAGAGCTTGTGGGCGTGGAGGAGCTCGCAGGGGTGCGGAGCCATAGGGTGCGCCACCGCCGGGAAACGGCGGCTGTCCTCGCCCGATTTCTGATTGGGAGGAGGGATATGATGACTATCAACATATCATCGGGGAGGTTGTTGATGAAGTCTAGGCCTGCTGGAGTCGCTTGCGGTTCTTTCTCGACCCGCCTCCGCTTGTTGGCAGCCTTGTTCTCCACCTCGTCGGCGGGGACGGGAACCTCTGTCTCCATATTCACGCCGTGCTCCGGTGCTTCAGCATCCTCGTACACTGATGGCTTTGAGGACTCAGAGCGGCATTGAGGATGCGGGCGGAGAGAGAGGAATTGTGTGTGTGGCGAGGATGGGGGGTGCGGCCGCTCGGCGGCGCCATCAATATGGACCAGTGGGAGCGAGGCGGGCGGCGGTCCAAGGTTGTCTCGCTTCTCGATGAGAACGTTTGCTTAATCTCTAGTATGAATGAAATCTCTCCTTAATTACTGAATTTTAGTTGCAAAAAATAGATAGTGATATTGATTTTTAGCTGCATATTTTGACAAATCGCAGTGTCTCTTGGCTTAGCGCCGAAGTCTGGCTTTAATTTGCGTACCATAATCTGAACCGTTTGCGCTGAAGAGATGCACAGATCCTGCGTTGAACAGCTTGTACGCTTCCCGGTGAGCCTGCGCACCGGACGGCGCTCGCACGCCTCCCGTTCAGTCAAGCAGCTGTCCACACGACACCTCCTATAGCCATTAAAACCGAGACACGCGGCGTCACATGAATGGTTAAATGAACGCACACGGTTTGAATTATACAAACGTTTGAGATATTAAAGTGGCAGCTATTTTTTTTCAAAATGCCTTTGTTGGCTGTCATTATTCGAGTGCGCCTTCTCCCAAAATGGACACGAAAAATACCACAGCATGTCGGGTGCCCTTCCATGATAGCATACCAAGTTTCATGAATTTCAGACGAGTTTTGGATTTACTAGAATTTAAAAACCAGGAATCTCAATGTTTTGCCGGCAATCAACGGTGCCCTGGTGTTTGAAATTCATTCCCATTTCTTGCGTGGGACCTAAGCATGCACCCAAGGATACATATTTGATTTTTCAACCAATTTATATGCACTGGAGTATGCACATGTAGTTCAAATTTGAATTATGCACATGAATGCATTGAAACTCAGTTAATGCATAAAAATGTCCAAACGAACCCCAAAAAATCACAAAAATTCAGACAACACTCCTATTGTTCTATGTTGACACACGAAAAAAACTTGAAAGCAGTAAGAGGCAATGGATATCGTTTTGTCCCCAAAGGTGGGACGTTCCCTACCGAAAACGATCATGCTTGTTGTGATAAGCTACGGTTTGTGAGAAACATATACCCAAACTTGCCCCAAATGGGACAAAATTTGTACCACGGCATGTTGATGCCGCTCCATGATAGCATGCCAAGTTTCATGAATTTCAGACGAGTTTTGGATTTACTAGAATTTAAAAACCAGGCATCTCAATGTTTTGCCGGCAATCAACAGTGCCCTGGTGTTTGAAATTCATTCCCATTTCTTGCATGGGACCTAAGAATGCACCCAAGGACACAGATTTGATTTTTCAACCAATTTATATGCATTGGAGCATGCATATGTAGTTCAAATTTGAATTATGCACATAAGTGCGTTGAAACTCAGTTAATGCAAAAAAATGTCCAAGCGAACCCCAAAAAATCACAAAAATTCACACAACACTCCTATTGTTCTATGTTGACACAAGAAAAAAATTGAAAGCAATAAGAGGCAATGGATATCGTTTCGTCCCCAAAGGTGGGACGTTCCCTACCGAAAACCATCATGCTTGTTGTGAGAAGCTCCGGTTTGTGAGAAGCATATACCCAAACCTGCCCCAAATGGGACAAAATTTGTACCACTCGATGTTGATGCCGCTCCATGATAGCATGCCAAGTTTCATGAATTTCTGACGAGTTTTGGATTTACTAGAATTTAAAAACCAGGCATCTCAATGTTTGGCCGGCAATCAACGGTGCCCTGGTGTTTGAAATTCATTCCCGTTTCTTGCATGGGACCTAATCATGCACCCAAGGACACAGATTTGATTTTTCAACCAATTTATATGCACTGGAACATGCGCATGTAGTTCAAATTTGAATTATGCACATAAATGCATTGAAAACTCAGTTAATGCATAAAAATGTCCAAACGAACCCCGAAAAATCACAAAAATTCACACAACACTCCTGTTGTTCTATGTTGACACGAGAAAAAAAACTTGAAAGAAATAAGAGGCAATGGATATCGTTTCATCCCCAAAGGTGGGGCGTTCCCTACAGAAAACCATCATGCTTGTTGTGAGAAGCTTTGGTTTGTGAGAAGCATATACCCAAACCTGCCCCAAATGGGACAAAATTTGTACCACGGCATGTCGGGTGCCCTTCCTTGATAGCATGCCAAGTTTCATTAATTTCTGACGAGTTTTGGATTTACTAGAATTTAAAAACCAGGCATCTCAATGTTTTGCCGGCAATCAACGGTGCCCTGGTGTTTGAAATTCATTCCCATTTCTTGGATGGGACCTAAGCATGCACCAAGGACACAAATTTGATTTTTCAACCAATTTATATGCACTGGAGCATGCGGATGTAGTTCAAAATTGAATTATGCACATAAATGCATTGAAAACTCAGATAATGCATAAAAATGTCCAAACGAACCCCAAAAAATCACAAAATTTCACACAACACTCCTATTGTTCTATGTTGACACGAGAAAAAAACTTGAAAGCAATAAGAGGTAATGGATATCGTTTCGTCCCCAAAGGTGGGATGTTCCTTACCGAAAACCATCATGCTTGTTGTGAGAAGCTCCGGTTTGTGAGAAGCATATACCTAAACCTGCCCCAAATGGGACAAAATTTGTACCACGGCATGTTGATGCCGCTCCATGATAGCATGCAAAGTTTCATGAATTTCAGGCGAGTTTTGGATTTACTAGAATTTAAAAACCAGGCATCTCAATGTTTTGCCAGCAATCAACAGTGCCCTGGTGTTTGAAATTCATTCCCATTTATTGCATGGGACCTACGCATGCACCCAAGGACACATATTTGATTTTTCAACCAATTTATATGCACTGGAGCATGCGCATGTAGTTCAAATTTGAATTATACACATAAATGCATTGAAAACTCAGTTAATGCATAACAATGTCCAAACGAACCCCGAATAATCACAAAAATTCACACAACACTCCTGTTGTTCTATATTGACACGAGAAGAAAAACTTGAAAGCAATAAGATGCAATGGATATCGTTTTGTCCCCAAAGGTGGGACGTTCCCTACCGAAAACCATCATGCTTGTTGTGAGAAGCTCCGGTTTGTGAGAAGCATATACCCAAACCTGCCCCAAATGGGACAAAATTTGTACCACGGCATGTTGATGCCGCTCCATGATAGCATGTCAAGTATCATGAATTTCAGACGAGTTTTGGATTTACTAGAATTTAAAAACCAGGCATCTCAATGTTTGGCCGGCAATCAACGGTGCCCTGGTGTTTGAAATTCATTCCCATTTCTTGCATGGGAGCTAAGCATGCACCAAGGACACATATTTGATTTTTCAACCAATTTATATGCACTAGAACATGCGCATGTAGTTCAAATTTGAATTTTGCACATAAATGCATTGAAAACTCAGTAAATGCATAAAATGTCCAAACGAACCCCGAAAAATCACAAAAATTCACACAACACTCCTGTTGTTCTATGTTGACACGAGAAAAAAACTTGACATCAATAAGAGGCAATGGATATCGTTTCGTCCCCAAAGGTGGGACGTTCCCAACTGAAAACCATCATGCTTGTTGTGAGAAGCTCCGGTTTGTGAGAAGCATATACCCAAATCTGCCCTAAATGGGACAAAATTTGTACCACGGCATGTTGATGCCGCTCCATGATGGCATCCCAAGTTTCATGGATTTCAGACGAGTTTTGGATTTACTAGAATTTAAAAACCAGACATCTCAATGTTTTGCCGGCAATCAACGGTGCCATGGTGTTTGAAATTCATTTCCATTTCTTGCTTGGGACCTAAGCATGCACCCAAGGAAAAAGATTTTATTTTTCAATGAATTTATATGCACTGGAGCATGTGCATGTAGTTAAAATTTGAATTATGCACGTAAATGCATTGAAAACTCACTTAATGCATAAAAATGTCCAAACGCACCCTGAATAATTCCAATTCTTTTATGATCACTTCAGATAAAAGGTCTAGCAATTCAAACACCATCCATGGCCGCTGTGACCCCATTATGTAATTCAAATCAAGACAAAAAATCAAGTAGATCCCACACAGTTTATTATAACAAACCGTGTGAGATGCATCACAAAATATCTTCGGACCTTGTCTGAATAAGGGACCGTGTCTGATGACACTTTGCGCGCTAGTTTTTTGTTTGAACCGATTCCAAATTTTTGGCTTCCGCGGAAATATCTACCTCCCCGCCCCCTCCCCCTTACCAAAAGCCACATTTCCCCCCTTTCCGCCTTTCTTTCCAAGTTGAGACCTTCACTCCTTGCTTGCATCGCTGCCGCCTCCTTGCCGGCGATGCCTCGCGCGCCGACGCCGCGACGCGGTTGGCTGCTTTAAACGACAGTTCGTGGCGTTTTCTCGAGGCCACCGTCGGTGCCTTCGACGAAGACTACGAGGTGTTTTCTCAGCGTGCACGTGCTTACCTCATCTCGAGAGCCAGAAGGTTGGTGCCCAGAGCGGCTCAGGCAACTCACCACTACAACGAGGGCACCCATGATGCCAAGGAGCCAATCGTCATCGATATCTCTAACAATGAGGAGTAGCTTGTCTTATTTGCTCACTACAAGGACCCATGTTCAGTTTGCTAGCTATTGCCTTTCCTTAACAAATTCTAGTGAATTGTGCTATCTACTTGCACCATGCAATCTTCTGCTATAGTGTATATGTTCTATATGTCGTGCAATGGGGTGTTCAATTAACTGCTTGGTTCAATTCTGCAAATGTGATGTTCAATTCTTCAGGGTGCAATATTTCCAAGTTGTTAAGCATGCTTGGTTTGGTTAACTGTCTGATATTCTATTAGGAATGTGTTATATTGTTCAATTGGTGTTTACTTAACTGCTTTGTTCATTTGTTGTGGCTTGGTTCACTTGTTGTGGTGTTTAGTTAACTGCTTGGTTCAGTTCGGCAATGCGATGTTTAATTATTGTGGCTGCATTCTGTTATTGTATAGCATGTGAGGAATAAATCGAATTTGGCTGTACTAAATACATGAGAAACAAATACAATTGCTATATTTCCAAGTTGTTAAGCATGCTTGGTTTGGTTAACTGTCTGATCTTCTATTAGGAGTATTTTATATTGTACAATGTGGTCCTCAGTTAACGTTTGGTTCATTTGTTGTGGTGTTTAGTTAACTGCTTGGTTCAATTCTGCAATGCGATGTTCAATTGTTGTGGCTGCATTCTCTTATTGTATACCATGTGAGGAATAAATCGAATTTAGCTGTACCAAATACATGAGAAACAAATACAATTGCTATATTTCCAAGTTGTTAAGCATGCTTGGTATGGTTAACTGTCTAATCTTCTATTAGGAGTATGTTATATTGTGCAATGTGGTGCTCAGTTAACGTTTGGTTCATTTGTTGTGGTGTTTAGTTAACTGCTTGGTTTAATTCTGCAATGCGATATTCAATTGCTGTGGCTGCATTCTGTTATTATATACCATGTGAGGAATAAATCGAATTTGGCCGCACTTAATTCATGAGAAACAAATACAAGTGCTATATTTCCTAGTTCTTAATCATGCTTGGTTTGGATAAATAGGTTTTCCATGTGGCTTGAATTAATCTGATGAATCTGCAATGTGCCTATTTATCATCAACATATTTTACTGATAGCATGCGAATGCTTACTTAACCTGATGACTAACTACCTTATATGTGTTGCAGGGAAACAATGCGAAGCACTGAGGTTTAGAAGATGATACTAACTATTATACCTTGCCTTTCTGTATTCCTTTGCCCCATTTCCAATATAGAGAAGATATTTATGCACATCCTTGTTTTCAGGCTTCACCGATGATTACCTCTCAAACCACCTCTGTGGTCAGGAGGCGAGGAAAGTTTTCATACAACACCCACGGTTCAATATTGAAGTGTTCCTGAAGAGGTCGAAGGATGGACGGTCAATCATCCACAGGCACTGGCCTAAACATGCAAAGACCTTCAACATGAATGAAGGCTCAATATTCGCCTTCCGCTTCAGCAGTTTTCCAGATGAGATGCATCTCTCCATGTACCATCTATGATGCTAATTTTGAAAGAGTCTAGATGTTGCATGTGAAACTTGCTCCTCGTGCAGTTGTGTAATGGGGTAGCTGAGTGCTGAAGCTATATCATGTTGTGATGTATTTAAATTATGAAATCCTGCTTCCTTAATACGGAAATGGGATATATTATGTGCTTAATATGAATGTCAATTAGATTAGTAAATGGATTATTAATAATAGGGCAATCAGCCCGCTAATTTGCCAATTATCTTGCTAATTGGGTTTTCCTATTGCAAACGGTTAATGAGAAACCACCGTGGGTGATGACCACAGGCAACGAACACAGTTTCTAGGAATAAACCGTGTTGGATCAAGGAACAATCACACATGACATTCTCTTCAAAACTGTTTGCGTTACGCCACCTTGCGCAAACGTTGTCCTTGTAGTGACTGTGTGGGATGTATATACGAATGGAAACGTTTAGTGGTGACTCACTGTGTGGAATGTACTTACGACCAGAAATGATTTCGCCTGTATAATTGTATTTTTTGAGCACTACTGTACGTATTTCTGTATTTGAGTCCTCACCGGTCGCACACGACCTCATTTTGCCGAGCGTGTGTGCCAGGAGGGCAGATCCCCAACGGTTTCTGGGTTGTGTGGGAAGGACCCCCCTATCGCCCACACTCACTTGGCGACGGTTCCGAATGCCGTCACGGAAAGGGGTTAAGAACCGTTTGTTTAGGACCGACGTCCACCAGTGGCGGATCCTTTTTGCTCATCTTTTAGATCCTTTGTGTCGTTGAGGTTGTGTGTCGGTGCCAGGCATTCGTGTATCTTGCCTTGGGTCTGTGTGGCGTATGTTTGTATCGGATGCTTGATGTTGTTGTTGTGCTTTATAATATAAAACATAGGGAAACCCTTTTTCGTAAGATTTGTAGATAAAACTAAACATGATGACTTCATTAACGTAGCTTTCAACACAAAATATAAGACTTCCCTCTTAGCACTCTAGCAATCTAACTAAACTTGCTGACACTACCAATTTGGTTTTTTCAACTGTGTGGTATACACGTGTTATTGGTCTGCGATGTGGATTTTCTCCTGTAAGCTAAGTTTTTTTGTTGGCTCTTACAAGTTTCAAAACCTACAACACATAACTTTGCACAACGTTCATAGGGTGATGTTTGTCCTGCCCATTACGTTCACATTGCCGAACTAGGAGGCCATTCAAATTGCATACAGCCAAAACCTCCAACATATTTTCATTGGATGACGACTGCCCTCAAGAGATAGCATCTGGTGTCACATTTGAGAAGCCAAAGCACATCAAGTTGTACCGTGTCCACAAACTAGAGCAGGTATGCAAGGCTAGGCTAAACACGCAGATGTTGGAGATGATCAACCTCAGGGACCGCTGGGCCCTCAGACGGTTATTGGCCGTATCATGTAAAGGTGGAAGAAGGACAGGTCGGACAGACCCATGTGGGAGGGTTCCGAGGCCAACCACATTACGTCGCTCTTCGAGACATGCAACTCAGCTTAGTACAAGAAGACCCTCCCGAGGTTCTCTGTTTTAAGGCACGGTTTGCTTGACACTAACTCAGGAGTCGACCTAAGGGCGGCCCTCCGCGCGCTGTTGATACGTCTCCAACGTATCTATAATTTTTGATTGTTCCATGCTATTATATTATCTGTTTTGGATGTTTATGGGCTTTATTTTACACTTTTATATTATTTTTGGGACTAACCTATTGACCCAGAGCCCAGTGCCAGTTTCTATTTTTTCCCCTTGTTTCAGTGTTTCGCAGAAAAGGAATATCAAACGGAGTCCAAACGGAATGAAACCTTCGGGAGAGTTATTTTTGGAACAGAAGCAATCCAGAAGACTTGGAGTGTACGTAAGGGAAGCAACGAGGAAGGCAGGAGGTAGGGGGGCGCGCCCTCCACCCTCATGGGCCCCTCGCCTATATATGTCCATATATGCTAAAAACATCGGGGAACAGAAGAGATCGGGAGTTCCGCCGCCGCAAGCCTCTGTAGCCACGAAAAACCAATCGGGACCCTGTCACGGCACCCTGCCGGAGGGGGGATCCCTCACCGGTGGCCATCTTCATCATCCCGGTGCTCTCCATGACGAGGAGGGAGTAGTTCACCCTCGGGGCTGAGGGTATGTACCAGTAGCTATGTGTTTGTTCTCTCTCTCTCTCTCGTGTTCTTGAGGTGATACGATCTTGATGTATCGCGAGCTTTGCTATTATAGTTGGATCTTATGATGTTTCTCCCCCTCTACTCTGTTGTAATGGATTGAGTTTTCCCTTTGAAGTTATCTTATCGGATTGAGTCTTTAAGGATTTGAGAACACTTGATTTATGTCTTGCCGTGCTTATCTGTGGTGACAATGGGATATCACGTGATCCACTTGATGTATGTTTTGGTGATCAACTTGCGGGTTCCGCCCATGAACCTATGCATAGGGGTTGGCACACGTTTTCGTCTTGACTCTCCGGTAGAAACTTTGGGGCACTCTTTGGTACTTTTTGTTGGTTTGAATAGATGAATCTGAGATTGTGTGATGCATATCGTATAATCATATCCACGGATACTTGAGGTGACATTGGATTATCTAGGTGACATTAGGGTTTTGGTTGATTTGTGTCTTAAGGTTTTATTCTAGTACGAACTCTATGATAGATCGAACGGAAAGAATAGCTTCGTGTTATTCTACTACGGACTCTTGAATAGATCGATCCGAAATAATCACTTTGAGGTGGTTTCATACCCTACCATAATCTCTTCGTTTGTTCTCCTCTATTAGTTACTTTGGAGTGACTCTTTGTTGCATGTTGACGGATAGTTATATGATCCAACTATGTTATTATTGTTGAGAGAACTTGCACTAGTGAAAGTATGAATCTTAGGCCTTGTTTCAACGCATTGCAATACCGTTTACGCTCACTTTTATCATTAGTTACCTTGTTGTTTTTATATTTTCAGATTACAAAAACATATATCTACCATCCATATTGCACTTGTATCACCATCTCTTCGCCGAACTAGTGCACCTATACAATTTACCATTGTATTGGGTGTGTTGGGGACACAAGAGACTCTTTGTTATTTGGTTGCAGGGTTGTTTGAGAGAGACCATCTTCATCCTACGCCTCCCACGGATTGATAAACCTTAGGTCATCCACTTGAGGGAAATTTGCTACTGTCCTACAAACCTCTGCACTTGGAGGCCCAACAACGTCTACAGGAAGAAGGTTGTGTAGT
The DNA here is from genome assembly GCF_002575655.3 of Aegilops tauschii subsp. strangulata. NCBI lineage: Eukaryota > Viridiplantae > Streptophyta > Magnoliopsida > Poales > Poaceae > Aegilops > Aegilops tauschii. The sequence goes on from NC_053037.3 coordinate 598,260,071, forward strand.
AGACATCAAGCTCTTTTCTGGCGCCGTTGCCGGGGAGTTGAGTGCTTGAGGGTATATCTTTAGATCATGCAATCGAATCTTTTAGTTTCTTGTTTTATCACTAGTTTAGTTTATAAAAGAAAACTACAAAAAAATGGCATTGAGGGTACCTCATATGCTTCATCTTTTTAATATCTTTCATGAAAATAAGGATTCCGATAATTGTGCTCAAGTGCTAGAAGAAGAATGCATTAGAATGTTTGGCACTAAATCTTTGTATGATGAGCATGATTGCAATGTTGTTAGTATGAATTCTTTGAATACCCATGATGCAAATGATATGCAAAGCCACAAGCTTGGGGATGCTATTTGATGAAGATGATATGTTTTGTCTCCCAAGTTTTGATGAGCAAATTTATTATGATGATAGCATTCCTCCTATTTATGATGATTATATTGATGAAAGTGGGTTTGGAAGAGTGTCAACTTTGGGAAGTAATGATCCCACTATTTTGGAGGGTGTTGAATCTTATAATATTTATGAAAGTGGATTTGGAGAGGTCATGACTTTATTTAGTGATGAATCCACTATTTCGGAAGAGATTCCAATTGATTATGAGAACAAAGTTGCTATCTATGATGATTATTGTGATGACTTGTATGCTATTAGGAATAATGATAACCATGAAACTTGTCATCATGATTTTAGTTTTCAATTGGATTATGCCTCACATGACAATTATTTTGTTGAGCTTGCTCCCACTATTATTCATGAGAAGAAATTTGCTTATGTGGAGAGTAGTAAATTTTCTATGCTTGTAGATCATGAAAAGAATGCTTTAGGTGCTGGTTATATTGTTGAATTCATTCATGATGCTACTGAAATTTATTATGAGGGAGGAATGTATGCATGTAGGAATTGCAATAATATCAAGTTTCCTCTCTATGTGCTTAAAATCTTGAAGTTATGCTTGTTTTACCTTCCTATGCAAATTGATTCTTGTCCCCATAAGTTGTTTGCTCACAAAATCCCTATGCATAGGAAGTGGGTTAGACTTAAATGTTCTTGTCATGTGTTTCATGATGCTCTCTTTATGTTTCAATTCTTATCTTTTATGTGAGCATCATTGAAATCATCATGCCTAGCTAGGGGCGTTAAACGTAAGCGCTTGTTGGGAGGCAAGCCGATTTTATTTTTATTTATTGCTTTTTGGGTCTGTTTAGAAATAAATAATCTATCTAGCCTCTGGTTAGATGTGGTTTATGTTTTAATTAGTGTTTGTGCCAAGTAAGACATATAGGATCTTCTTGGATGATAGTTATTTGATCTTGCTGAAAATTCTAGAAACTTTCTGTTCACGAAAACAATTTTTTAAAATCACCAGAACGTGATAAAATACTGATTCCAATTGCAGCAGATCAATAATCAAATTATCTAGGTCTTCCTATTTTGGTAGAAGTTTTTGAGTTCCATAAGTTTGCGTTAGTTACAGATTACTACAGACTGTTCTGTTTTTGACAGATACTGTTTTTCGTGCGTTGTTTGCTTATTTTGATGAATCTATGGCTAGTAAGATAGTTTATAAACCATATAGAAGTTGGAATACAGTAGATTTAACACCAATAAAACTAAATAATGAGTTCATTACAGTACCTTGAAGTGGTGTTTTGTTTTCTTTCGCTAACGGAGCTCACGAGATCTTCTGTTATGTTTTGTGTTGTGAAGTTTTCAAGTTTTGGGTAAAGATTCGATGGACTATGGGGTAAGTAGTGGCAAGAGCCTAATCTTGGGGATGCCCAAGGCACCCCAAGGTAATATTCAAGGACAACCAAGAGCCTAAGCTTGGGGATGCCCCGGATGGCATCCCCTCTTTCGTCTTCGTTCATCGGTAACTTTACTTGGAGCTATATTTTTATTCACCACATGATATGTGTTTTTCTTGGAGCGTCATTTTATTTTCTTTAGCCTTGCTTTCTGTTTGAATAAAATACCATGATATGAAATTCTTAAATGTTAGAGAGTCTTCACATAGTTGCATAATTATCCGACTACTCATTGATCTTCACATATATATTTCGGAGTAGTTTGTTGTTTGCTCTTGTGCTTCACTTATACCCTTTTAGAGCACGACCGTGGTTTTATTTTGAAGAAATAGATGAACTCTCGTGCTTCACTTATATTACTTTGAGAGTCTTTAGAACATCATGGTAATTTGCTTTGGTTATGAATTTAGTCCTAATATGATGGCCATCCAAGAGGGATATAATAAAAACTATCATATAAAGTGCATTGAATACTATGAGAAGTTTGATTCTTTATGATTGTTTTGAGATATGAAGATGGTGATATTAGTCATGCTAGTGGAGTAGTTGTGAATTTGAGATATACTTGTGTTAAAGTTTGTGATTCCCGTAGCATGCACGTATGGTGAACCGTTATGTGATGAAGTCGGAGCATGATTTATTTATTGATTGTCCTCCTTATGAGTGGCGGTCGGGGACGAGAGATGGTCTTTTCCTACCAATCTATCCCCCTAGGAGCATGCGCATAGTACTTTGTTTCAATAACTAATAAATTTTTGCAATAAGTATGTGAGTTCTTTATGACTAATGTTGAGTCCATGGATTATACGCACTCTCACCCTTCCACCATTGCTAGCCTCTCTTGTGCCGCGCAACTTTCGCTGGTACCATTCACTCACCATTACCTTTCTCAAAACAGCCACCATACCTACCTATTATGGCATTTCCATAGCCATTCCGAGATATATTGCCATGCAACTTACCACCGTTCCGTTTATTATGACATGCTCCATCATTGTCATATTGCTTTGCATGATCATGTAGTTGACATTGTATTTGTGGCAAAGCCACCATTCATAATTTTTATACATGTCACTCTTGATTCATTGCATATCCCGGTACTCCGCTAGAGGCATTCACATAGAGTCATATTTTTGTTCTATGTATCGAGTTGTAATTCATGAGTTGTAAGTAAATAAAAGTGTGATGATCATCATTATTAGAGCATTGTCCCTGTGAGGAAAGGATGATGGAGACTATGATTCCCCCACAAGTCGAGATGAGACTCCGGACTAAAAAAAAGAGGCCATAAAAAAAAGAGAAAAAGCCCAAATAAAAAAATAAAAATAAAAAATCAGAGAAAAAGAGAGAAGGGGCAATGCTACTATCCTTTTACCACACTTGTGCTTCAAAGTAGCACCATGATCTTCATGATAGAGAGTCTCCTATGTTGTCACTTTCATATACTAGTGGGAATTTTATAATATAGAACTTGGCTTGTATATTCCAATGATGGGCTTCCTCAAAATGCCCTAGGTCTTCGTGAGCAAGCGAGTTGGATGCACACCCACTTAGTTTCTTTTGTTGAGCTTTCATACACTTATAGCTCTAGTGCATCTGTTGCATGGCAATCCCTACTCACTCACATTGATATCTATTGATGGGCATCTCCATAGCCCGTTGATAGCCCTGTTGATGTGAGACTATCTTCTCCTTTTTGTCTTCTCCACAACCACCATTCTATTCCACCTATAGTGCTATGTCCATGGCTCACGCTCATGTATTACGTGAAGATTGAAAAAGTTTGAGAACATCAAAAGTATGAAACAATTGCTTGGCTTTGTCATCGGGGTTGTGCATGATTTAAATATTTTGTGTGATGAAGATAGAGCATAGGCAGACTATATGATTTCGTAGGGATAACTTTCTTTGGCCACGTTATTTTGAGAAGACATGATTGCTTTGTTAGTATGCTTGAAGTATTATTATTTTCATATCAATATTAAACTTTTGTTTTGAATCTTATGGATCTGAACATTCATGCCACAATAAAGAAAATTACATGGATAAATATGTTAGGTAGCATTCCACATAAAAATTCTGTTTTTATCATTTACCTACTCGAGGACGAGCAGGAATTAAGCTTGGGGATGCTGATACGTCTCCAACGTATCTATAATTTTTGATTGTTCAATGCTATTATATTATCTGTTTTGGATGTTTATGGGCTTTATTTCACACTTTTATATTATTTTTGGGACTAACCTATTGACCCAGAGCCCAGTGCCAGTTTCTGTTTTTTCCCTTGTTTCAGTGTTTCGCGGAAAAGGAAAATCAAACGGAGTCCAAACGGAATGAAACCTTCGGGAGAGTTATTTTTGGAACGGAAGCAATCCAGAAGACTTGGAGTGTACGTAAGGAAGCAACGAGGAAGGCACGAGGCAGGGGGGCGCGCCCACCCACCTGGGCGCGCCCTCCACCCTCATGGGCCCCTCGTGGCTCCCCTGATGTATTTCTTCCGCCTATATATGTCCATATACCCTAAAAACATCGGGGAACAGAAGAGATCAGGAGTTTCGACGTAGCAAGCCTCTATAGCCACGAAAAACCAATCGGGACCCTGTTCTGGCACCCTTCCCGAGGGGGGATCCCTCACCGGTGGCCATCTTCATCATCCCGACGCTCTCCATGACAAGGAGGGAGTAGTTCAACCTCGGGGCTGAGGGTATGTGCCAGTAGCTATGTGTTTGATCTCCCTCTCTTGTGTTCTTGAGGTGATACGATCTTGATGTATCGCGAGCTTTGCTATTATAGTTGGATCTTATGATGTTTCTCCCCCTCTACTCTCTTGTAATGGATTGAGTTTTCCCTTTGAAGTTATCTTATCGGATTGTGTCTTTAAGGATTTGAGAACACTTGATGTATGTCTTGCCGTGCTTATCTGTGGTGACAATGGGATATCACGTGATCCACTTGATGTATGTTTTGGTGATCAACTTGCGGGTGCCGCCCATGAACCTATGCATAGGGGTTGGCACACGTTTTCGTCTTGACTCTCCGGTAGAAACTTTGGGGTACTCTTTGAAGTACTTTGTATTGGTTTGAATAGATGAATCTGAGATTGTGTGATGCATATCGTATAATCATATCCACGGATACTTGAGGTGACATTGGAGTATCTAGGTGACATTAGGGTTTTGGTTGATTTGTGTCTTAAGGTGTTATTCTAGTACGAACTCTATGATAGATCAAATGGAAAGAATAGCTTCGTGTTATTTTACTACGGACTCTTTAATAGATCAATCCGACAGAATAACTTTGAGGTGGTTCCGTACCCTACCATAATCTCTTCGTTTGTTCTCCGCTATTACTGACTTTGGAGTGACTCTTTGTTGCATGTTGAGGGATAGTTATATGATCCAAATATGTTATTATTGTTGAGAGAACTTGCACTAGTGAAAGTATGAACCTTAGGCCTTGTTTCAACGCATTGCAATACCGTTTACGCTCACTTTTATCATTAGTTACCTTGCTGTTTTTATATTTTCAGATTACAAAAACCTATATCTACCATCCATATTGCACTTGTATCACCATCCCTTCGCCGAGCTAGTGCACCAATACAATTTACCATTGTATTGGGTGTGTTGGGGACACAAGAGACTCTTTGTTATTTGGTTGCAGGGTTGTTTTAGAGAGACCATCTTCATCCTACGCCTCCCACGGATTGATAAACCTTAGGTCATCCACTTGAGGGAAATTTGCTACTTTCCTACAAACCTCTGCACTTGGAGGCCCAACAACGTCTACAAGAAGAAGGTTGTGTAGTAGACATCAGCTGTCACCCATCTGCACCAGGCCCCCTCGTTCGGCCAATGCGGTGTCGGCCACTCCGGGTCAGCCGCCGTATCCGAACCTCATGGTCCTAGGTTCGATGGCGGCACGAGACCGCGCCGCTGCTCGGAACCCCTCTTGGTGGGGTGGGGGTTACCCCCATCTGAGGGTTTTCTCAGGGCAGCGTGTAAGGGCCATGGACGGCGACGCCCGCTTCCTTGACCTCCCGCGTAACCACGAGCACTGGGGCAATGCCGGCCATCGGCATTGCCGGCTCCTCCTCGTGGTCGGCGTACGCTCGAACTCCACCAGCTCCGGTAAGTTTCTAATTTCCCCTCTCCTCGTAGATGTAGATTAGGGTTTTCTGCAATAGGCAACACAAGGAATCGATTGGATTGGATTGGATTTGAATCGAATCCAATCGATTCCTTCTTGGTTGCTACTCTCATGTTGTTCATGGTGTTCATGTTGTTCATGGTGTTCATGTTGTTCATGTTCATGTTATTCGTATGCAGAGTAGATTGGTTATTGTTCATAGGTAGTTACACCGTAGTTCATAGGCAGGGTAGATTGGTTCTTGCATGATATGTAGTTATATGTTCATGTATTTCATAGGTAGGATTGGTGTGTGATGTTGAAGAGCTAGATTGGTGCTGGCTTAGGCATGGTTTGTTGCATGATGTCATTACATGCATGGTGTTCATGGTAGGTAGGACAAATTTGCAAGCTCATACATGTTATAGGACCATTGTGTTTTCTCGTTTAGGTACTAGTACCAATGTAGCATGCTGCCAAGTGTGGAAGTGGTCACAACGTGCACTGCTAGCTTTAGATTATGGTCATGATGTTTACTCATCAGTTCTTATTGCCCATGAGTGAGTGCCACCCATGAGTGACACTTGCTCTTCGGCAAATGGCGTTGATCATGTTTTTGGAAACTGCAGTGATCAGTGGTTGTTGCCCATGAGCAAGTGCCACTCACCACTCACACCTGCTATTTGGCATATGCCACCAATCAGTACCTGATCCCAATTATCATCTTACCTGACAAGGTGATGAAGACGGAGCGGGATAGGGCGGGTCGAGGAGCTCAGGTCGTGGTCGGCGCCGAGGGCGCCGCGGACTTCATCCCCACGAACCGCTGGCTCAAGAGGGTGGACCTGCCTGGCAGACCCGCCTTCATGAACCAGCCATGTTCAAGGGCTCAATCTTCGATTCAGCCTTCTAGTTTTTGTTACAAAAAATCCATAAGTAGAAATGGCATTGCTCTTATTTTTATCACATGCATAAAAGGGATTTATCCTACCCAAATACTGAATCATGCAGCTGCGCCCAGTGGACGTCGCGAGTGCACGCGCTACCAGACAAAATTCCATCATACGTACATCGCTAGGAAGAACACACTATCTCCCCCGAAAGGAACGCCTATCCTAATTCCCCTTTCCTCGTATTTACACGGTGGTGGCGAAGAACCAGCCGCCGCCGGTGGCGTAGCCTGGGAGGTCGAGGGAAGGCGACGGACCGGAGGAACCAGGCAAGCCGGTCCTGATCCAGCCCCAGCCCACCACCACCAGCCCCACTCCCCTTCGGTTTCCGCCACCCGCCGAAGCGATCTCCAGCGACGCTGCCACTTCCCCGGCGGCTCGCCCGTGGCCACGCGTGCCCCTTCCTCCCTCCCCGTGCTCTGGTCGTGGCCCGCCGGTCGACTCCTGCTTTCTTTGCCCATGGCCCCAGGTCATGCCTTCCGCCTCGCCTCGCCTCCTCGCGCCTAGTTTGGATTTGCTCGTCCTCAGTTCACCATCCATTTAGGCTTAGAAATAGCACCGGATTTGCTTTCGCTCGTGCTCGGTACGTCGGTTCAGTGGTCGCGCCTGGTTTGATTTTGCCCGTCCTCGCTATTGTCCGTTTGGGGTCGCGTCCGATTTTGTTTTGCTCGTCCTCGCCGTCGCCCACTTGGAGTCGTGTCCGGTTCAATTTGGCCCGCCCTCGCCATCGCGGCGGTCTGATCCATCAAGCAGAGCACATACCAGGGGGGAAAAATGGGAAAAGTAAGTTTGAAATTTTTTCCAGGCGGTCCAGGGGGGGTGTGCAAAGAAAGTTAGTAATGGCGCACCAGGGGATAGTGCGCCATTACTAGTTGACATATGTCAATAACTATATAGCAGTGGTGCACCACATACATGGTGTGTCATTAATGTCCATATTAGCTATAGCTCTTTTCCTAGTAGTGTTTTGTCTGCGTACATGCAACACATGGGTGAGGTGATTAGCTTAGACAACACATGCTTTTATGGGATTAAGTTCATCTGTGAACTAAAAATACGAACATGTGCAGGTTCTTTATCCCTTTTTCAGATGTTATAGTTGTACACAATCACCCATAAAGTTGCTTAGAACCATGTATCTAGTTGCCCGATCCTCATGAACAGAAATATTACCAAGACCGTAATTTGGCTAATATTTAAAGGTTTTAAATCCCTTTCAATTAAGATTGTGTCATAGATATGCATCAAAAATTTCATCTCCTCGGGATAGGATCCCTTGGTATGATCGTAAATACTTGATGAATAATCATAGAGGGGGAGCAGTGTGCAGCTGGTCATGGGGACATAACTAAAACCACAAAGTGTTTTTAGGGGATTAAGTTTATTTATGAGCCCCCTCCGAAAATGAATATGTGTATGTTCTTTATCCGTTTTTGGTGTCATAGTTGCCTCCAATCAGCCATACTATTGCCTAAAACCATGTATCCAATCCTCACAGTGAACCATACTGTTGCCTAAAACCCTGTATCCAGTTGCCCACAATCATCCATAGAGTGTCTAAAAGCATGTATTAAGTTGCCCAATCCTCATGAACAGAAACATTACCAAGACCATAATTTGGCTTATATGTAAACTAGTCATCAGCCCGTGCATCTGCACGGGCTAGAGAATAAACATTATATATTTATATTCTGGCAGAATGTAATGCACATGTTAAGTTTTATATGAAAATGTTGATTATATGAGTCTAGAATTAATACAAAGGGTCAATCCTTGTATATTTGAAATGATGTCGAGTTTGCACCAATACATTACAAATATGTAGATGTATATTTAAGTATTGTGATCCCTTGCAATGACATTGACAACTACAATGGATTTTTGACGAACAATATCAACATTTTTGGAGACATATCGTGTGTCCTTGTAAATCCTAATACATTTCTACTGACCGAATCTTTCTGTCCAAACAATAAAATTAATATCCTCCCTTGGATCAGCATCAAGGTTAGGCACATTTTGCTAACATACTTTTATAATACTACTCAGAATTTTCTTGAATTTCCCCTGAAAAATATTACATAAACTGAAATTATCAGAAGTGGTGCCTAGTGTTTTTGAGATATTATTCGACATACTATTGTCAGTTGGATATGTGTTCGATTTGGTGTTAGATTCCTTTTTGTAAGCATGTATCAATTTTTCTTGGTCGGTGTACATATGTATCATTAATGAAACACTATTTTTATAGTTTACATAATCTCCATTCCTCCTTACTGCATTGGGCGATAGTCCTTCTTTAAATTTATTATTAAATACAATATTGTACTTCATCGAGAATTTACCAAGCGTGTATCGAATTAAACCATGGAGTATATCGTAATATTTGAAAATTTGTTTTGCCCAGTATGATTCAAATTTTAATGGATGTCGTTGTGGAATGCCCCTATTTACAATACCCATAAAAGTTAGGTTATGTTCATATATGATTGATTTCACAAAAAAAAAGTTCATATATCATATTCCTCTTGGTAAAATTTACGAATATTTTTCTACTTATGTTACAATTAGGTCATTTCACACATTTATTAATACAGTCTAGGTCTTTTATTCATAATGTAGGATTGAAAGTTATTTTTTCAATTAGGCATTGACTCTCTGTTTTTATAAATTGTTTCTTGGGAAGTATTTATTTGTACGTATCTTTTTTCATTTTTACGCTTCTTTTTCATTTTTATGGGAACAGGTATTATTTCGTATGTGGTAACTGGGACGTGGACACCTTTTTTAGATTAGACTCCTTTTTGATAACGTGGGGTTCTTTTTTGTAGGGGCAACGTAGGTGTTGAGGATTTTTTTTCCATAACAAAGGAAGGCAAGTGGATTTTGTGTTAGCTGAAAGATAACATGGTTGTTGAGGACTCTTCGATGTACGTGGTGGTTTAATCAGTTTTTTGTACGTGCTATTTTTTCTATTAAATATCTTATATGGTCCTCTAATAAATCTTGACTATTAAATATTGCACATATCTCTTTTCCATCATAAAGGGAGATGGCACGTGGATTTGTATAGCTCGAAAACTAATAAAAACTTGCAAGCAAAGAAAGTGAATGTGCATGTTTTTATAATATATCTTGACCATTAATTTTTTAATCTAATGGCTACATTAATCCTGCTGATGTGGATTAACGTGATGACTCGAATGGTGCCTCCAATTAGTAAATATAAGATGTTTTAGATACCTTTCAAGTTTGTGTCTGATGACCCACAAGTATAGGGGATCTATCATAGTCCTTTAGATAAGTAAGAGTGTCGAACCCAACAAGGAGCAGAAGGAAATGACAAGCGGTGTTCAGTAACGTATTCTCTGCTCCCGAGGACACATGGGAATTATCGTCAAGCTAGTTTTCATCATGCTCATATGATTCACGTTCGTTACTTTGATAATTTGATATGTGGGTGGACTGGTGTTTGGGTACTTCCCTTCCTTGGACAAGCATCCCACTTATGATTAACCCCTCTTGCAAGCAGTCGTAACTACAAAAAGAAGTATTAAGGTAAACCTAACCATAGCATGAAACATGTGGATCCAAATCAGCCCCTTACCAAGCAACGCATAAACTAGGGTTTAAGCTTCTGTCACTCTAGCAACCCATCATCTACTTATTACTTCCCAATGCCTTGCCCTAGGCCCAAACAATGGTGAAGTGTCATGTAGTCGACGTTCACATAACACCACTAGAGGAAAGACAACATACATCTCATCAAAATATCGAGCGAATACCAAAGTAAACAAGGTGACTTAGTAATGGCGCACCTACACAAGTGCGCCATTACTAAGTTTGACCAAGGTTTGACCAAGTCATACACATAGTGATGGCGCACTTTGGTGAAGGTGCGCCATTACTATGTCAACTAGTAATGGCGCACTATCCCGTGGTGCGCCACTGCTAACAATTGTTTTTTAATTTTTTTCTAAACTAGTAATGGCGCACCACACATCAGGTGCGCCATTAGTAATATGTCAATAATGGCGCACCTGTATCTGGTGCGCCACTGCTATATAGCAGTGGCGCACCACATACATGGTGCGCCATTAATGTCCATATTAGCTATAGCCCTTTTCCTAGTAGTGTTTTATCTGCGTACATGCAACACATGGGTGAGGTGATTAGCTTAGACAACACATGTTTTTATGGGATTAAGTTCATCTGTGAACTCCTAAAAATATGAACATGTGCAAGTTCTTTATCCCTTTTTCAGATGTTATAGTTGCACACAATCACCCATACAGTTGCTTAGAACCATTTATCTAGTTGCCCGACCCTCATGAACAGAAATATTACCAAGACCATAATTTGGCTAATGATTAAAGGTTTTAAATCCCTTTCAATTAAGATTGTGTCATAGATATGCATCAAAAATTTCATCTCCTCGGGATAGGATCCCTTGGTATGATCGTAAATACTTGACGAATAATCATAGAGGGGGAGCAGTGTGCAGCTGGTCATGGGGACATAACTAAAACCACAAAGTGTTTTTAGGGGATTAAGTTTATAAATGAGCCCCCTCCGAAAATTAATATGTGTATGTTCTTTATCCGTTTTTGGTGTCATAGTTGCCTACAATCAGCCATACTGTTGCCTAAAACCATGTATCCAATGCCCACAATCAACCATACTGTTGCCTAAAACCATGTATCCAGTTGCCCACAATCAACCATACAGTGTCTAAAAGTATGTATTAAGTTGCCCAATCCTCATGAACAGAAACATTACCAAGACCATAATTTGGCTTATATGTAAACTAGTCATCAGCCCGTGCATCTGCACGGGCTAGAGAATAAACATTATATATTTATATTCTGGCAGAATGTAATGCACATGTTAAGTTTTATAAGAAAATGTTGATTATATGAGTCTAGAATTAATACAAAGGGTCAATCCTTGTATATTTGAAATGATGTCGAGTTTTGCACCAATACATTACAAATATGTAGATGTATATTTAAGTATTGTGATCCCTTGCAATGACACTGACAACTACAATGGATTTTTGACGAACAATATCAACATTTTTGGACACATATCGTGTGTGCTTGTAAATCCTAATACATTTCTACTGACCGAATCTTTCTGTCCAAACAATAAAATTAATGTCCTCCCTTGGATCAGCATCAAGGTTAGGCACATTTTGGTAACATACTTTTATAATACTACTCAGAATTTTCTTGAATTTCCCCTGAAAAATATTACATAAACTGAAATTATCAAAAGTGGTGCCTAGTGTTTTTGAGATATTATTCAACATACTATTGTCAGTTGGATATGTGTTTGATTTGGTGTTAGATTCCTTTTTGTAAGCATGTATCAATTCTTCTTGGTCGGTGTACATATGTATCATTAATGAAACACTATTTTTATAATTTACATAATCTCCATTCCTCCTTACTGCATTGGGCGATAGTCCTTCTTTAAATTTATTATTAAATACAATATTGTACTTCATCGAGAATTTACCAAGCGTGTATCGAATTAAACCATGGAGTATATCGTAATATTTGAAAATTTGTTTTGCCCAGTATGATTCAAATTTTAACAGATGTCGTTGTGGAATGCCCCTATTTACAATACCCATAAAAGTTAGGTTATGTTCATATATGATTGATTTCACACAAAAAAAGTTCATATATGATATTCCTCTGTGTAAAATTTATGAATATTTTTCTAGTTATGTTACAATTAGGTCATTTCACATAGTTATTAATACAGTCTAGGTCTTTTATTCGTAATGTAGGATTGAAACTTATTTTTTTCAATTAGGCATTGACTCTCTCTTTTTATAAATTGTTTCTTGGTAAGTATTTATTTGTACGTATCTTTTTTCATTTTTACGCTTGTTTTTCATTTTTTATGGGAACAGGTACGTATTATCTCGTATGTGGTAACAGGGACGTGGAGAACTTTTTTAGATTAGACTCCTTTTGATAACGTGGGGTTCTTTTTTGTAGGGGCAATGTAGGTGTTGAGTATTTTTTTTCCATAACAAAGGAAGGCAAGTGGATTTTGTGTTAGCTGAAAGATAACATGGTTGTTGAGGACTCTTCGATGTACGTGGTGGTTTAATCAGTTTTTTGTACGTGCTATTTTTTCTATTAAATATCTTATATGGTCCTCTAATAAATCTTGACTATTAAATATTGTACATATCTCTTTTCCATCATAAAGGGAGATGGCACGTGGATTTGTATAGCTTGAAAACTAATAAAAACTTGCAAGCAAAGAAAGTGAATGTGCGTGTTTTTATAATATATCTTGACCATTATTTTTTTTATCTAATGGCTACGTTAATCCTGCTGATGTGGATTAACGTGATGACTCGAATGGTGCCTCCAATTAGTAAATATAATATGTTTTAGATACCTTTCAAGTTTGTGTCTGATGACCCACAAGTATAGGGGATCTATCGTAGTCCTTTCGATAAGTACGAGTGTCGAACCCAACGAGGAGCAGAAGGAAATGACAAGATGTTTTCAGTAACGTATTCTCTGCAAGTACTGAAATTATCGGTAACAGATAGTTTTGTGATAAGGTAATTTGTAACGGGTAACAAGTAACAAAAGTAAACAAGGTGCAGCAAGGTGTCCCAATCCTTTTTGTAGCAAAGGAAAAGCCTGGACAAACTCTTATATAAAGGAAAACGCTCCCGAGGACACATGGGAATTATCGTCAAGCTAGTTTTCATCATGCTCATATGATTCGCGTTCGTTACTTTGATAATTTGATATGTGGGTGGACCGGTGCTTGGGTACTGCCCTTCCTTGGACAAGCATCCCACTTATGATTAACCCCTCTTGCAAGCATTCGCAACTACAACAGAAGTATTAAGGTAAACCTAACCATAGCATGAAACATGTGGATCCAAATCAGCCCCTTACGAAGCAACGCATAAACTAGGGTTTAAGCTTCTGTCACTCTAGCAACCCATCATCTACTCATTACTTCCCAATGCCTTCCTCTAGGTCCAAACAATGGTGAAGTGTCATGTAGTCGACGTTCACATAACACCACTAGAGGAAAGACAACATACATCTCATCAAAATATCAAACGAATACCAAATTCACATGACTACTTATAGCAAGACTTCTCCCATGTCCTCAGGAACAACCATAACTACTCACTAATCATATTCATGTTCATAATCAGAGGGGTATTAATATGCATAAAGGATCTGAACATATGATCTTCCACCAAATAAACCAACTACCATCAACTACAAGGAGTAATCAACACTACTAGCAACCCACAGGTACAAATCTGAGGTTTTGAGACAAAGATTGGATACAAGAGATGAACTAGGGTTTGAGATGAGATGGTGCTGGTGAAGATGTTGATGGATATTGACCCCCTCCCGATGAGAGGATCGATAGTGATCCCGATGGTGATGATTTCCCCTTCCGGAGGGATGTTTCCCCGGCAGAACAGCTCTGCCGGAGCCCTAGATTGGTTTCGCCAGGTTCCGCCTCGAGACGGCGGCGCTTCGTCCTGAAAGCTTCCTTCTAATTTTTTCCAGGGCAAAAGACTTCACATAGCAAAAGATGGGCACCGGAGGCCTGCCAGGGGGCCCACGAGGCAGGGGGCGCCCCGGGGGGTAGGGCGCGCCCCCAACCCTCATGGACAGGGTGTGGCCCCCCTCTGGTGCTTTCTTCGCCCAATATTCTTAATATATTCCAAAAAAGACTTTCGTGGAGTTTCGGGACTTTTGGAGTTATGCAGAATAGGTCTCTAATATTTGCTCCTTTTCGAGCCCAGAATTCCACTTGCCGGCATTCTCCCTCTTCGCGTAGACCTTGTAAAATAAGAGAGAATAGGCATAAGTATTGTGACATAATGTCTAATAACAACCCATAATGCAATAGATATTGATGTAAAAGCATGATGCAAAATAGACGTATCAACTCCCCCAAGCTTCGACCTCGCTTGTCCTCAAGCGGAAGCCGATAAGGAAAAATATGTCCACATGTTTAGAGATAGAGGTGTCGATAAAATAAAATACGGACATGAGGGCATCCTGATCATTCTTGTAACAACAATATATATATATATATATATATATATATATATATATATATATATATATAGTCATATGATTTCTTATGCTAAAGTAACAATCTATTCACAATGTAAAGTATGAATCAGAAACTTCATTGAAAACTAACAAACTACAATCTCAGTCATTAAAGAAATTGCAATTTATCATAACATCTGAAAGAGTCAATATAAGAGCTTTTCAGCAGGTCCACATACTCAACTATCATTTAGTATTTCACAATTGCTAACACTCATGCAATACTTATGGGTATGGAGTTTTAATCGGACACAGAGAAAGATAGGGACTTACAGTGTTGCCTCCCAACCTTTTACCTCAAGGGTAATGTCAACAATAGAAGTTTATGATAACTTACATCCAATTTGATATATATATCAGGATCTTTCCAACACAATGTGCTTGCCAAAGAATAAAGTGTAAAAAGGAAAGGTGAAGATCACCGCGACTCTTGCATAAGGTATAAGTCAAAAATAAAAGACAGGCATTTCGTAGAGGGAAGCAGAGGTTGTCATGTGCTTTTATGGTTGGATGCACAAAATCTTAACACGAAAGAACGTCACTTTATATTGCCACTTGTGATAGGGACCTTTATTATGCAGTCCGTCGCTTTTATTTCTTCCATATCACAAGATCGTATAAAGCTTATTTTCTCCACACTAATCGATCAAACATATTTAGAGAGCAATTTTTATTGCATGCAACAATGACAACTTACTTGAAGGATCTTACTCAATCC
Organism: Aegilops tauschii subsp. strangulata; assembly: GCF_002575655.3. Taxonomy (NCBI): domain Eukaryota; kingdom Viridiplantae; phylum Streptophyta; class Magnoliopsida; order Poales; family Poaceae; genus Aegilops; species Aegilops tauschii. The sequence continues at coordinate 598,275,799 of NC_053037.3, forward strand.
ATAGGTAGGTATGGTGGACACTCATGGCAAAACTGGGTTTAAGGATATTCGGAAGCACAAGTAGTATCTCAAATTGGTGCAAAGAATTTGGCTAGCATGAGGGGGAAAGTCAAGCTCAACGTGTTGGATGACTACATTAATTTTTTAATCTAATGGCTACATTAATGACCACTAATTTTTAATTTGATGGCTACATTAATCCTGCTGATGTGGATTAACGTGATGACTTGAATGGTGCCTCCAATTAGTAAATATAATATGTTTTAGATACCTTTCAAGTTTGTGTCTGATGACCCACAAGTATAGGGGATCTATCGTAGTCCTTTCGATAAGTACGAGTGTCGAACCCAACAAGGAGCAGAAGGAAATGACAAGCGGTTTTCAGTAACGTATTCTCTGCAAGTACTGAAATTATTGGTAACAGATAGTTTTGTGATAAGGTAATTTGTAACGGGTAACAAGTAACAAAAGTAAACAAGGTGCAGCAAGGTGGCCCAATCCTTTTTGTAGCAAAGGACAAGCCTGGACAAACTCTTATATAAAGGAAAACGCTCCCGAGGACACATGGGAATTATCGTCAAGCTAGTTTTCATCATGCTCATATGATTCACGTTCGTTACTTTGATAATTTGATATGTGGGTGGACCGGTGCTTGGGTACTTCCCTTCCTTGGACAAGCATCCCACTTATGATTAACCCCTCTTGCAAGCAGTCGCAACTACAAAAGAAGTATTAAGGTAAACCTAACCACAGCATGAAACATGTAGATCCAAATTAGCCCCTTACGAAGCAACGCATAAACTAGGGTTTAAGCTTCTGTCACTCTAGCAACCCATAATCTACTTATTACTTCCCAATGCCTTGCCCTAGGCCCAAACAATGGTGAAGTGTCATGTAGTCGACGTTCACATAACACCACTAGAGGAAAAACAACATACATCTCATCAAAATATCGAACGAATACCAAAGTAAACAAGGTGACTTAGTAATGGCGCACCTATGCAAAGTGCGCCATTACTATGTTTGACCAAGGTTTCACCAAGTCATACACATAGTAATGGCGCACTTTGGTGATGGTGCGCCATTACTATGTCAACTAGTAATGGCGCACTATCCCCTGGTGCGCCACTGCTAACAATTTTTTTTTCTAAACTAATAATGGCCCACCACACATCAGGTGCGCCATTAGTAATATGTCAATAATGGAGCACCTGTATCTTGTGCGCCACTGCTATATAGCAGTGGCGCACCACATACATGGTGCGCCATTAATGTCCATATTAGCTATAGCCCTTTTCCTAGTAGTGTTTTATCTGCGTACACGCAACACATGGGTGAGGTGATTAGCTTAGACAACACATGTTTTTATGGGATTAAGTTCATCTGTGAACTCCTAAAAATACGAACATGTGCAGGTTCTTTATCCCTTTTTCAGATGTTATAGTTGCACACAATCACCCATACAGTTGCTTAGAAACATGTATCTAGTTGCCCGATGCTCATGAACAGAAATATTACCAAGACCATAATTTGGCTAATGATTAAAGGTTTTAAATCCCTTTCAATTAAGATCGTGTCATAGATATGCATCAAAAATTTCATCTCCTCGGGATAGGATCCCTTGGTATGATCGTAAATACTTGATGAATAATCATAGAGGGGGAGCAGTGTGTAGCTGGTCATGGGGACATAACTAAAACCACAAAGTGTTTTTAGGGGATTAAGTTTATTTATGAGCCCCCTCCAAAAATGAATATGTGTATGTTCTTTATCCGTTTTTTTGGTGTCATAGTTGCCTACAATCAGCCATACTGTTGCCTAAAACCATGTATCCAATGCCCACAATCAACCATACTGTTGCCTAAAACCATGTATCCAGTTGCCCACAATCAACCATACAGTGTCTAAAAGCATGTATTAAGTTGCCCAATCCTCATGAACAGAAACATTACCAATACCATAATTTGGCTTATATGTAAACTAGTCATCAGCCCGTGCATCTGCACGGGCTAGAGAATAAACATTATATATTTATATTCTGGCAGAATGTAATGCACATGTTAAGTTTTATACGAAAATGTTGATTATATGAGTGTAGAATTAATACAAAGGGTCAATCCTTGTATATTTGAAATGATGTCGAGTTTGCACCAATACATTACAAATATGTAGATGTATAATTAAGTATTGTGATCCCTTGCAATGACATTGACAACTACAATGGATTTTTGACGAACAATATCAACATTTTTGGACACATATCGTGTGTGCTTTTAAATCCTAATACATTTCTACTCACTAGTAGAAAAAGGGTCATCTGTCCCGGTTGGTAAGGGCCTTTTGTCCCGGTTGTTGAACCGGGACTAAAGGTTCGTTACTAATGCCCTAGCCCTTTAGTCCCGTTTGTAGGGGAACGCAACAGAAAACGAAAATTTTCGGTATAGCGAGCACGCCCAGGACCACTATGGAGACTGCATACAAGGTTTGATCTGATCCGTACCGACTCGAAGCGCAGCGGAAGAAGAGTTGGTGTAGATCGTCGGTGCAGATCCCCGCAGCTAGGATTTACAACCTCCCAACCGCGAGGATGTACTCCCTCTCCGGACAGCTCCTCGGGAGGCGGTCGGACAGTCCACCAGACTATGTCGCAGACAGCCCTTCGGGAGGACCCTCGGAACTCGGACGGAGACTCGGACAGCCCTTCGGGAGGACACTCGAACAACCCCTCGGGCAAAAGATCGAAACTACAATCTCTCTACGGGGTTGCACACATACGGTGTTAGCTATCCGGCAGGGCTTCGCCGTCCAGAACTAGTTCCTGCCGGAACCCAGACAGCCTTACGGCTCTACGAAACTCTTTTCATGGGAGGTATAGAAGAAGCCAGATGAAGAGATGGCAGCCCTCACCTCCTCTATTTATTGGAAAACCAAGGGGTAGTGTGCCTCCACAAATTACCAAAAAAACCCATGCATTATGTCACACATGAGGGTGTTAAGGACAAAATGGGATGCCATGTGGAGCTCCAAGGAGCTCCACCACCCATGGTCGGCCACTCCTAGCCCCCCACCCCCAAATGGGGTTCCTTCCCTTGTAAGCCACTTCCTTCTAGAACTTTGACCAAGTCCAAAAAGGTGGCTCTCCAAAAATATCCCAAAAAGCACTTTCACTATTCACGACGACAATTTTCAGCGTCCGTTCGAACTGAAAATATTTATGTGGGCTTAGAACATTTCCAGTACTCACTAAAATAATTTTCAACGCATTCTGAAACAATTCCGGTTTTAGTGATTTTCATCTGCGAAACGCATCTGAAGTGGCTCCGGCAGCTCCGGAAAATTTCCGGTTTTTATCTCAGAAAATTCCAAAAAGCTTCCAGAATGATTCTGGCACCCTCCAAGAATTATCAGGCATTTGCCGAAACCAATCTGACTTAATGGTATATCCCGAAACAACTTTTCGGTACCATCGAAACTTATCCGATGACCTCTCTCTGCGGTACGATTCCGCTGTCCGAAACCTTTCCGCTGTCCGAAACTTTTTCGGTGATTTTCTCTCATACTCCCTGTCTAGTATTCAGCAGATAGATGACCCTTAAGCGTGTGACCCTATAGGTTCGGTGAAGTATAGACATGACCCGGAACCCCTTCCGATCAATGATCAACATCGGAGCCGTGGACACCCATATTGACCCCTATACCCACACGAATGAATATTCGAGTGAACCTCCAGTTGTAGTGAGCTATTCCTATTGCTTCACGATATGTCACAAACACCCGAGGTGTGATTTATTGCATCCCCGTGGACGAACAATTTGTCCACCATGCAAGTTACCTCGTTACCGGTTCTGTTCTCTTTTCTCGTTTCCGTGTTCCGGCATCCCAGTGATCAAATCACAAGGTGTGTGGCCAGACGATTATGGATACCGTAACACCGAGAGGGCCCGAGAATATCTCTCCATCGTCGGAGGAGCAAATCCCAATCTTGAGCTATCTCGTTACTTGCCATACTTTTCCGTGAACCCGTAAGCCGCCGTAATAGCCACCCAGTTACGGATGACGTTTAACAAACCCCAAAGTTCACGAAGCAAGTACGAAGGAACTCGATACTCTCATGGTCTAAGGAATTATGCAAACATTGACTATCTCTGTGTTATTAACCATAAACTTGTGACGAAAAGAATCTCATAGCATAACATCAATTTGGGTCGATTCAACACAAGTGTTCTACCAACATCGCACCCTCGGAATTGCCA